>NC_040097.1:58321783-59521783 GCF_003369695.1 Bos indicus x Bos taurus | reverse complement strand
AACTAGAGAAATAAGAAAAAACAAAACCCAAAGTTAATAGAAAAAAGGAAATCATAAAGATCAGAGCAGAAATAAATGAAATATAAACTAAAAAAATTAGAAACATTCAATGAAACTAAAGGCTGATTCTTTGACAAGATAACCAAAGTTGATAAACCTATAGCTAGACTCATTGAGATAAAAAGGGAGAGGGCCCAAATCAATAAATCAGAAATAAAAAAGGAAAAGTTACACAGACACCACAGAAATACAAAACCTCATAAAAGTGCGACAAGCAACTACACATCAATAAAATGGACTACCTAGAAGAAATGGACAAATTCTTGGAAAGGAACAATCTCCCAAAACTGAACCAGGAAGAAATAGAAAATATGAACAGATAAATTACCAGTAATAAAATTAAATCAGTAATTTAAAAACTTCCAACAAGCAAAAGTCCAGGACCAGATGACTTCACAGGTGAATTCTACCAAACATTTAGAGAAGAGTCAATGCCCTGATGGCTCAGCAGGTAAAGAATCCACCTGCAATGTGGGAGATGCAGGAGATGTGGGTTCAATTCCTAGGTTGGGATGATCCTCTGAAGAGGAAATGGCAACCCACTCCAATATACTTACATGGAAAATCCCATGGAAAAAGGAGCCTGGCAGGCTACAGTCCAAAATGTCACAGAGAGTTGGATACAACTCTTTGTGAGCCACTGACCATGCACAATGCTTATCTTTCTGAAACTGATTCTATGAGGCCAGGATTACCCTGATACCAAAACCAGGCAAAGATATCACACAAAAAAGAAAATTATAGGTCAATATCACTGAGGACAGTAGATGCCAAAACCCACAACAAAATACTAGCAAACTGAATTCAGCAATATATTAAAAGGATCGTACACCACAATCAAGTGAAATTTTTGCAGAGATGTGAGGAATTTTCAATATCCTTAAATCAGTCAATGTGATAAACTACATCAACGAATTGAAAAATAAAAACCATGTGATCATTTCAACAGATGCAGAAAAAACTTTGATAGACTTTAACATCCGTTCATGAAAAAAAAAAAAAAAACAACTTTCCATAAAGTAGGCATAAAGTGAACACATGTCAACATAATACAGGCCATTTATGACAAACCCGCAGCTAACATCATACTCAATGGCCAAAAGTTGAAAGCATTTCCTCTGAGATGACGAGCAAGAAAATGATGCACACTCTCAGCACTTGTATTCAACATAGTTTTTTGGAAGTCATAGCTATAGCAATCAGAGAAGAAAAAGAATTAAAGGAAATACAGATTGGAAAGGAGGAAGTTAAACTGTCACTGTTTGGAGTTGATGTGATATTATGAATAGAAGATCCTAAAGATGCTACCAGAAAACTAAGAGAATTCATCAATGAATTCAATAAAGTTGCAAAATACAAAATTAATATACAGAAATCTGCTGCATTTCTATGCACTAAAAATAAAATATTAGAAAGAGAAATTAAGGAAGCAATCCCATTTATCGTCATATCAAAAAGAAAAAAAATACCTAGGAATAAAGCTACCTAAAGGAGATCAGTCCTGGGTGTTCTTTGGAAGGACTAATACTGAAGCTGAAACTCCAGTACTTTGGCCACCTCATGTGAAGATTTGACTCATTGGAGAAGACTCTGATGCTGGGAGGGATTGGGGGCAGGAGGAGAAGGGGACGACAGAGGATGAGATGGTTGGATGGCATCACCAACTCAATGGACATGAGTTTGAGTGAACTCCGGGAGTTGGTGATGGACAGGGAGGCTTGGCGTGCTGCAATTCATGGGGTCGCAAAGAGTCAGACACGACTGAGTGACTGAACTGAACTTAAGAGGCACAAGAACTGTACTCTGAAAACTGTTTAAGATGTTGATGAAAGAAATTGAAGACAATATAAACAGAAGGATATATTGTTTCCTTAGATTTGAAGAATCAATATTGTTAAAATGACCATACTATCCAATGCAATCTATAGATTCAATGCAACCCCTGCAAAACTTTTCACAGAGCCAGAACAATTTTAAAATTTGTATGGAAACACAAAGGACCCTGAATAGCCAAAACAATCTTGAGAAAGAAATGCTGAGGGAATTACACCCTCCTTGACTTCAGAGAGTATACCACAAACAGTATGGTATAGCACAAAAACAGACACATAGGTCAATTAAACAGAATGCAGTATTAAAAAGCGAGGAGTGCAGAGTAACTCCAATGTTTGACTGGAGTAACCAGAGGACTCGAATGGTCATTGCCTGTAATGGAGAAGATGAGGTGGGTGGGTCAGGCTTGTGCAGGAAGACTGGAAATGTACAGTGACATCAAAATACATAGATGGTAATAGAGGCAAGATGTGAAGTAGAATCATGAAGGCTGTGAATAAAGGCAGAGAAAAAGCATATTTAAAGACAGGGCCCAATTTGGGGAATTTAGTGATATACAAAGAACAAACTAAAGAGACAATGCTATAGGTGCTATGGATTGAATTGTGTCCTCCCAAAATTTATATACTGAAACTGTAACTCCCAATATGGCTGTGTTTGGAGATACAACTTTTAGGAGGAAATCAAGGTTAAATGAGGACGGAAGTGTGATGGCCTAATGTGATAGGGTTAGTGGTATTATAAATGAAGAAAGTCTTTCCTTCTTTCCTTTCCTTCCTTTCTCTCCTGCTCCCCCCACTTCATCCCACCATGCACACACATGGAGGAAAGTCCATGTGAAGAGGACACAGCAAGAAGGTGCTTTCTGCAAGCATTTTGATCTTGGATGTCCAGTCTCCAGAACTGTGAGAAGATAAATTTTTGTGGTTTAAGCCCACCCAGACTATTTGTGGTAGGGCTGTGCCAGAGCTGCCTAGACAGGAGGACACCAAAAAAGTGTAGTGTCTTGGGAGCAATGGATCATAGCTTTTCAAAAAGGCAGGGGTAATCACCAAATTCAAGAGAGTGGTGCTTTGCAGTTCAGAGAAAGTCTTGGGGTTGAACAGATGGCAAGGGGGGTTAATTTTTATTTTTTCTTTAGTGTTTTTTATTTCTCAGTTTAGGTGGTGTGTGTAGTTCTACATCATAATATTTTAAAAATATTTTTGTGTGTATGAAATATTCTATAAAATTTGAAAAACTCACAATGAGAAGAGCATAAAAGAGGACTTTTTTTTTTAAAGGACACTCAGTTGAAATAGACCATAAACAAATATAACATGCAAATGAATTAAGTTTCCTAGAGGAAAACAATAGAAAGGGAAAGACTAGAGATGTCTTCAAGAAAATTAGAGATACCAAGGGAACATTTCATGCAAAGATGGGCTCAATAAAGTACAGAAAATGTAGGGACCTAACAGAAGTAGAAGATATTAAGAAGAGGTGGCAAGAATACACAGAAGAACTGTACAAAAAAGATCTTCATGACCCACATAATCACAATGGTGTGATCACTCACCTGGAGCCAGAGATCCTGGAATGTGAAGTCAAGTAGGCCTTAGGAAGAATTACTAGGAACAAAGCTAGTGGAAGTGATGGAATTTCAGTTGAGCTATTTCACGTTCTAAAATATAATGTTACTAAAGTGCTGCACTCAATATGCCAGCAAATTTGGAAAACTCAGCAATGGCCATAGGACTGGAAAAGGTCAGATTTCATTCCAATCCCGAAGAAAGGCAATGCAAAAGAATGTTCAAACTACTACACAATTGCACTCATCTCACACGCTAGTAAAGTAATGCTAAAAATTCTCCAAGTAAGGCTTCAACAGTACATGAACCAAGAACTTCCAGATGTTCAAGCTGGATTTAGAAAAGGAAGAACAGAGATCAAATTGCCAACATCCACTGGATCGTCGAAAAAGCAAGAGAGTTCCAGAAAAAACATTTATTTCTTCTTTACTGACTATGTCAAAGCCTCTGACTTTGTGGATCACAACAAACTGTGGGAAATTCTTAAAGATATGGGAATACCATACCATCTTACCTACTTCCTGGGACATCTGTATGCAAGTCAAGAAGCAACAGTTAGAACCGGACATGGAACCATGGACTGGTTTCAAATCGGGAAAGGAGTACATCAAGTCTGCATATTGTCACTCTGCTTATTTATCTTTTATGCAGAGTACATCATGCAAAATGGTGGGCTGGATGAAACACAAACTGGACTCTGGATTGCCAGGAGAAATACCAATAACCTCAGATATGAAGATGACGCCACCCTTATGGCAGAAAGCGAAGAGGAACTGAAGAACCTCTTGATGAAAGTGAAAGAGGAGAGTGAAAAAGCTGACTTAAAACTCAACATTCAAAAAACTAAGTTCATGGCATCTGGTCCCATCACTTCAAGGCAAACAGATGAGGAGACAATGGAAACAGTAAAAGACTATTTTCTTGGGCTCCAAAATCACTGCAGATGGTGACTGCAGCCATGAAATTAAAAGACACTCGTTGCTTGGAAGAAAATATATGACGAAACTAGACAGCATATTAAAAAGCATCGACGTTACTTTGCCAGCAAAGGTCCGTCTAGTCAAAGATTTGGTTTTTCCAATAGTTATGTGTGGATGTGAGAGTTGGACCATAAAGAAAGCTGTTCAGTTCAGTTCAGTCACTCAGTCGTGTCTGACTCTTTGTGACCCCATGAACTTCAGCACGCCAGGCCTCCCTGTCCATCACCAACTCCCGGAGTCCACCCAAATTCATATCCATTGAGTCGGTGATGCCATCCAACCATCTCATCCTCTGTCATTCCCTTCTTCTGCTTTCAGTATTTCCCAGTATCAGGATTTTTTCCAATGAGTCAGGTCTTCGCATCAGGCGGCCAAAGTATTGGAGTTTCAGCTTCAGCATGAGTCCTTCCAATGAACACCCAGGACTGATCTCCTTTAGGATGGACTGGTTGGATCTCCTTGTGGTACAAGGGACTCTCAAGAGTCTTCTCCAACACCACAGTTCAAAAGCGTCAATTATTTGAAGCTCAGCTTTCTTGATTATCCACTCTCACATCCATACATGACTACTGGAAAAACCATAGCCTTGACTAGAGGGATTTATGTTGACAAAGGAATGTCTCTGCTTTTTAATATGCTGTCTAGGTTGGTCATAACTTTCTTTCCAAGGAGTAAGTGTCTTTTAATTTCATAGCTGCAATCACCATCTACAGTGATTTTGGAACCCCAGAAAAATAAAGTTTGTCACAGTTTCCACTGTTTCCCCATCTATTTGCCATGAAGTGATGGGACCGGATGCCATGATCTCAGTTTTCTGAATGTTAAACTTTAAGCCAACTTTTTCACTCTCCTCTTTCACTTTCATCAAGAGGGTCTTTAGTTCTTCTTCACTTTCTGCCATAAGGGTGGTGTCATCTGCATATCTGAGGTTATTAATATTTCTCCCAGAAATCTTGATTCCAGTTTGTGCTTCCTCCAGCTCAGCATTTCTCATGATGTACCCTGCATATAAGTTATATAAGCAGGGTGACAATATACAGCCTTGATGTACTCCTTTTCCTATTTGGAACCAGTCTGTTGTTCCATGTCCAGTTCTAACTGTTGCTTCCTG
The DNA here is from genome assembly GCF_003369695.1 of Bos indicus x Bos taurus. Lineage (NCBI taxonomy): Eukaryota > Metazoa > Chordata > Mammalia > Artiodactyla > Bovidae > Bos > Bos indicus x Bos taurus. The sequence goes on along the minus strand of NC_040097.1, from coordinate 59,516,228 downwards.
ACCTGCATACAGATTTCTCAAGAAGGAGGTCACGTGGTCTGGTATTCCCATCGCTTTCAGAATTTTCCACAGTTTCTTGTGATCCACACAGTCAAAGGTTTTGGCATAGTCAATAAAGCAGAAATAGATGTTTTTCTGGAACTCCCTTGCTTTTTTGATGATTCAGCGAATGTTGGCAATTTGATCTCTGGTTCCTCTACCTTTTCTAAAACCAGCTTGAATATCGGGAATGCTGAAGAATTGCTGCTTTTAAATTGTTGTGTTGGAGAAGTCTCTTGAGAGTCCCTTGGACTGCAAGGAGATCAAACCAGTCAATCCTAAAGGAAATCAGTCCTGAATATTCATTGGAAGGACTGATGCTGAAGCTGAAGCTCCAATACTTTGGCCACCTGATGCAAAGAACTGACTCATTTGAAAAGACCCTGATGCTGGGAAAGATTGAATGCAGGAGGAGAAGGGGATGACAGAGGATGTGATGGTTGGATGGCATCACTGACTCAATGGCCATGAATTTGAACAAGCTCCAGGAGCTGGTGATGGGCAGAGAAGCCTGGTATGCTGCAGTCCATGGGGTCACAAAGAGTTGAACATGACTGAGTGACTGAACTGAACCTAAAATACAAGCTCTAAGAATGAGTTGAAAAAAATTAAGGAAGCTAAAGACAGAAACACAAACTTTTTATAGGGAGTGCATATTTAAAAAACAAAAAGACCTATCTAGAAATGATGAATGATATACAAAGTAAAGTGTAACAGAAATGAAGTGAAGGTCAAATTTAACAAGATGAATGGAACCAAGACTAAAATCATAAAATGTGAAGAAATGGAATGTTGTTTATAAATAAAAATCAATTCATAGAGATGATAGTAATCAATCTTTGTGCCCTCAGTGTAAGATTAATATTGCCAAAGATTATATTATAGTATTATATTATGATGATATTATAAATAAATACTATTAATAACACAAGGAATTATTAATAAATCCACAGTCAGAGAGAAAAATTCAGAAACAGACTATTCAGAAAAAAAAATTCTAAAAAATATTTAAGCAACATCACTAACAAGCTCAAGTTTTATAGACTTACAACAAATTGAAAGTAAAGGTGAAGTTGCTCAGTCGTGTCCAACTCTTTGCAACCCCATGGACAGTAGCCTACCAGGCTCCTCCCTCCATGGGATTCTCCAGGCAAGAGTACTGGAGTGGGCTGCCATTTCCTTCTCCAGGGCATCTTCCCGACCCAGGGATCGAATCCCGGTCTCCCGCATTCCAGGCAGACGCTTTAACCTCTGAGCCACCAGGGAAACCTAATTATAACAAATTAGCTCTCTCTAAAAACAGTATTTTTCTTTTTCAAATGCCAGTGGATCACTTAATATTGATCTGGTATTAGGCTACAAATAACATCCATATAGATAAAGATTTATAAACAATACAGACCATATTATCTAAACTGAACAGTGTATATATACTAAGAAGAGAATAGGAACAAAAATCTGTTTAACTGAAGATTAAAATATGATGCATTAAATAACTCAAGAGGAAATCTAACAGAAACTGAAAACTAAGAATAAACAAAGCTGGAACTTTATAACCAAAACTTGTAATACATGTTCTAAACTGTACTAAGAGGAAAATGTATAGCCATATATACAGTTTCTAGAAGACAATAGATTAGAAAATAAGTGGCTACAAAGTGAAAGTTGCTCAGTTGTGTCCGACTCTTTATGACCCCATGGGCTATAGAGTCCCTGGAATTCTCCAGGCCAGAATACTGGAGTGGGTAGCCTTTCCCTTCTCCAGGGGATCTTCCCAAGCTACAAAGGGAATAGCAGAAATAACCATGAGGAAGTAAGATGACATAATCAAACTAAAGAGAAAATAAATAGCAAATAAGCCAATCTCAAAAAGTTAGCCTGATAAATCAAATCAAAAGCAGTTTATTCATAAAGATCAAACATTAGAAAGGTTTGATCAGGAAAATTAGAGAAAAACATTACCAAAAGTATTAGGAATAAAAAAAATATAAATATAATGGAGATTAAAAATTAAAGAATATTTAACACAGTAGATAAGAAAATCTAGGTGATTCTGTAGACAAATTTTTGTATTCATTTTTCTAGATAAATATTAATTTCCTAATATGACATTGAGGACAATGAAAACCAAAGAAAACTAATAGCCAAAGGAAGAAAATCTACAGTGAGCGAGAGAGGGAGACAGAGATAGACAGAAATGTAACATGGCCTTTGTAGTTTTGGGAATGACTTTTTATCAAAACCAAAAAAAAAAAAAAAAACCCATACCATTGTTAAAGTTACCCATGTATTTAGGAAAAATGGAAAACTTTTAAATTTACTGTATAAGATTGCAATGAAAGTAATAATACCAAAAATTATAATTTATTTTAATAACAAGCAATATAAAAATCCCAAATATATTATTAAAAATTATCCTTGGGACTATCTGAAGACCAAGAAGTGTATCTGAAGACCAAGAAGTGTATCTCAAGGATGCAAGGATTGCTCAATACTAAGAAATATATTTGTGTAATTTATATTAATAAGAAGCTAAATAGTATGGTTAATTTGTGGGCCCTGGAACCAGACTGCCTCAGTTTGAATCGTAGGTCTGCCAGGTTTTACCCTTACGACCTTGGATAAGTTACTCAAACTCTCTGCTCTTTTGGGTCTTCATTTGTAAAGCAGTTATTATAGTTGCAGCTACCTCATTAAGTTTTGTTTGGGTAAATGAGTAAATATATGTGGAAAATTTAGAACACTGCTTGGCAAATTAATAAATAGAGAAGAAATGTTTAATTTAAAGATATATATTTTTTATTAACATAAATAAATAATTAAGTTTAAAAAAAATGAAACAAAAATATAGAGTATTGCTTTGCATTAATAAGGTACCCTGAAAACTGAACTTTAAAATACTAGGCCAAGAGATGAATAAAAAATGTTCATATGTTGTCAGATGCCAATAGTACATAAAACTGCAAGACTCATTTCTAACAAAATTATAAATAACTTTTCAATAGAAAGAAAATATATAAACTAAAAAGCAAATGGACCTACTGGAAAATTACAGGAGCATCAATTTGTTTAATTTTTGCACCATCATTCTTAATGGTAACACTTTAGAACTGATTCTGTGAAGTCAGAGAATACAAAAATGTGAATCTTAATGCTACTATTCATCTGTGTTCTGGAGGTTTAAGACAATGTAGGGCTTCCCTTGTGGCTCAGCTGGTAAAGAATCCGCTTGCAATGCGGGAGACCTGGGTTCGATCCGTGGGTTGGGAAGATGTCCTGGAGAAAGGAAAGGCTACCCACTTCAATATTCTGGCCTGGAGAATTCCATGGACTATACAGTCCACGGGGTCACAAAGAGTTGGACACGACTGAGAGACTCTCACTTTCACTTTCACTTTTGTAATATAATAGCATAATCATGAGGTTAAAAAAATGAAATGGCAGATGCTGTGCTTATGCAGACATTCCCAAGACATAACCAAAAAGAGATAGAGAAAGGATCAAAATATAATATCACTTGTTCTCCTATATAGTAACAATGCACAATTATACATAATACAAAATAATTCAATTTATAATAACAATTTAAACTATAAAATTTTTAGAATAAATGTGGGTTACATAAGATATGTGTGAAAAACATACAATTTGTGAAAAAAATAAAAATAAATAGAAACCATGTTCGCAGTAAGGAAGATTTATTATAATAAGCATGTCAATTAATCTGGAACAGCTTGTAAAATAAAAATCTTGAGATACTTTTCAAAGAAATTGACAAACTGATTTTGAAGTTGATCTGGAATAGTCACGTGCAGGATTAGTCAAGGGAAAGTTTGAAGAAGATTAGCAGTGGAGCAATGTCCACTCATCACAGTTTCAGTTCAGTTCAGTCACTCAGTTGTGTCCGATTCTTTGCAACCCGACCCCATGGACTGCAGCAAGCCAGGCTTCCCTGTCCATTACCAGTCTCTGGTTCCTCTGCCTTTTCTAAACCCAGCTTGAACATTTGGAAGATCTTGAATCATGTACTGTTGAAGTTTATCCCACCAGAAATCAAACATACAATGCAACCAAGGGAACTAAAACTGCAGGATTATGTAAGAATTGAAAACAGATCAGTAGCATATACCCGTGTGAATACAGAATTTTTAATATTCAGTAAATGCAACATTTTAAATCAGTGTTATGAGAGCAGAGGTCCCCAGTCTTTTGGCACTGGGACTGATTTCATGGAAGACAATTTTCTTACTGATGAAGGTGGTAGCAGATGGTTCTGGGATGATTCAAGTGTATTACATTTATTGTGTACTTTATTTCTATAATTATTACCTCAGCTCCACCTCAGATCATGAGGCATTAGATCCTGGAGTTTGGAAACCCCTGATAGATAACCTCAAGTGGATACTATCTTATAGTGGCAGTTGGTAGATAAATCAGTGAAGTGTCATAGGAGGCCAAGAGCTAAGTGTGCACATCTTTACCCAACTGCCTTCACTGATGCTATGTTGGTAGCTGTGGTGGGAGTACTTACAGAAATTCACAAATGTTGCAAATGAGGGATTTCCCCTCAAGGCTTTTCTGTGCTCCCCACCTCTACTTCCATGAATGTGTCAAGTATTTACTAGCTGCCGCTGCTGCTACTGCTGCTGCTAAGTTGTTTCAGTCGTGTCTGACTCTGTGCGACCCCACAGACGGCAGCCCACCAGGCTCCCCAGTCCATGGGATTCTCCAGGCTAGAACAATGGAGTGGGTTGCCATTTCCTTCTCCAATGCAGGAAAGTGAAAAGTGAAAGTGAAGTTGCTCAGTCGTGTCTGACTCTTCGTGACCCCATGGACTGCAGCCTACCAGGCTCCTCCGTCAATGGGATTTTCCAGGCAAGAGTACTGGCGTAGGTTGCCATTGCCTTCTCTGAGCACAGCATACATCCTTTGAACAAACAATTCTACTTGTAACAATAAGCCCTGTAGAAACCCTCTCCATGTTGGATTAGTTCAGCAGAAAGTAAAACAGTGACCAAGTCAAACTGAATTACATCATAACGACACTTGTGATCTCGCAAGGCAGGAGTTCAGAAGTCAAGCACTAGCTGGTTGACTCAGTGGCTCGACGGTGTCATCAGTGACAGGTTCTCTTCATTGCTCTATTCTGTTGCTTATAGAATTTGCTTCACTTTAAGTCTTTCAATTATAAAATGGTCCAGTGTGGGAAGAGATAAACTCTTCCTTGACCATAGAACCTGTTTTCCCCTTTGAATGACTGGGTCCACTCAGGTCAAGAGAGTCACTAGGGTAAGGCTGCTTTGAAGCCTCAGTTTTCTCAGGATCAGCTGAGAAATGGGGATTTGTGTGGCCAGTTGAATAAAGTCAGGGTTTTTCTAGGCCCAGGTAGACCTCCTAAGTTTAAAAAAGAAAAAGATTTAAAAGAAGAAAATCTTAAAAGGAATAAAAATGATAAGTATTTATTGTATAATCACATTTATTTAGAACAAAAAAACTCTCATGTGTGTGTGTCTGTCTATCTGTGCCTATCGAGGTGTGAGGAAGGAGAAAGAGGGAAGAGGAGGAAAGGGAGGGTGAGGAAACCAGTTCTGTCAAGGGATGGACCCAACCCGCTGTAGCTGTGTGACCTTGGGCATGATACTCAACCTCTCTGACCTCAGTGTCTGCAACCGTACAATGAGGATAACAGTGTCTACCCTATGGGATTGGTGTGATGATTAAATGAAAGACTATCTGTAAAGTTCCTTGGAGGATACTCAGCAGATGTCAATGCTCTATAAAGGTATATTGATATTTCCTTATTCTTTCTATGCAATTAGATATAAATTTTTAGCTGCGGGAATTTTTTGTAAGATAAAATAAATGAAAAGTAGTGTTCCCAGCGAAGCAATACTGCCAGCTGTAATTAAGGACCTGGTATATTCCAGGACTGGGTTGGGTCATCTGTGAGCTGCCCCATGAGAGGCAGAGGGGAGCTCAGCTGGGAGCATTTACTCTCTGGCCTTAAGGCTTCTTTCAGGATGTTCTATAAAGGACATATCTTACACTTTTCTTGAAAGAAAAAATGTAAAGGTAGCTTTCTTTTTGAAATGTGATTTTGTGCTTTATAATGCAATAGAATGAAAGTTTTTCTTATCTCATTTGTTTATTGCATTGAAAGTTATTCTCTTTTGCTATAGAGAGCCCACTGCAGTTTGATAAAATGTTATGACATATTTTTAAATTACATTCAATTTAAGTGCAATACCAAACAAGGTATCTGCCAATTTCTATCATGGAATATCCAGCCTCTATGAATCCTGTTGGTATATATTTTTATCTTTACTCGCATATGAGTATTTTCATTTAGTGGTATTTTGAGTTTGCAAATGATTTTACATCTTAGTTTTTAAAGTTAACAGTACATTATAAGCTCCTATTTATATGTTCTTATATAATTTTAAAACTATATACTGCAGTGCTGCATTCCATATTATATTGATCTGATGGGGTTATGGGAAGTTCCCTGGGTGTTAATCACAATAGGCCCCCTAGCCTGCACCCTGGAAATGAAAGATTGTAAATTCTGCTGAGATGTTTCCAAGATTCAGAAGACAGCACTACACCAGTGTGTACTGTTGGGTGTTTTGTTTTGTTTTGTTTCTCTCTCTTGGTTAAAGGAGAAATCAAGTCCAGGGCTGAGTTCAAGGCATTCATGGCTGGGATCGTAGCCAGGCTGTCTGTCTTTGGAAGTGGGCTCCTGTCTGGGGAGGAACAGAGGCCCCGTGCAGCGCCGCCCAGACCCTGCCGCCCGCGGTGCCAAGTGCGCTGAGCTCTGCATTGAGCCAGGGAGACCCCGCACAGCTGCTGATGCTTCGATGTCAGAGCTGACATGGGGTCACCATAGCGACGGAGGCGGCTGCCAGAGAAGCCCGGGGGCAAAACCCCGCCTGAAAGGACAGGAAAATGACACTGGCCAGTTCGTGCCCAAATACCCACTAGGTAGAAGACAGGGCTGGTTACAGATCAATATAAAAAGAGAGAAAATGCAAATCAGTCCAAATTATATAAAACCAACAAATAATTACCGGTCCCCAGTATTTCCAGCCGGGAGCCAGAGGGTCGGCCTGGGCAAGGGGCAAGACTAGTGTTTAAGTCCCACCTCTAAGATTTGATGAAGTATTGGCAAAAGACAGTGCTAATTTATTTGCACATGAAATAATGTTTACCTTAAATGAAGTGTGGAGAAAATTAATGAAAATATCAGATGTAAATTGCTGGGGGCTTAAAGAACAAGCCAGCACCCCTTTAGGGAAACAAGACACAGTTTAAGAGATTAAGACACTTTGATAGAATGACAATCGAGGTTCCTAATTGTGACTTCAAAGAGTGTAACTGCTGAAGTTCCTTATGAATTGTAAAAGAAAAGCTGATTTGTTTGTGCAGTTTTGATATTAGATTTATTATGTATTCCTGAAAGACACTCTATTTGGAGTAGACATATCATAAATATTTAATTATCTGAAAATTAAATTAACCATCATTCTCTATCTTATTCTGGATAAATAATTTACTTTTATTAATTCTAATATAGAAGCTACTTTCTCTTTATTTTCCCTTGTTATTTCTGACTGTAAAAGAATTGTCCACTCAGTAGAAAATTTGAGACACAATTGAAGCTATAAAAATGTGGAGAAGAAAATATCTATAACTCCATGCCCAAGAAGCCAATTTTAACATCTGGAATATTTTTTCAAGAGCTATCCTTATGCATTTTTTATCCTAATTGAATTCATATTGTATATGATTAAATTTTTGCTTTGGCTTAGTGGTATTTAAAGGCATTTTTCCCTGCAGAGGGAAATTAAATTGAATGTAATTTTTAAGATTGCATTTTATTTCTTTGACATATTATGATTTCATTATTGATCCCTGGATCTTGAGGATGTCCTGGAGAAGGAAATGGCAACCCACTCCAGTATTCTTGCCTGGAAATTCCCATGGACAGAAGAGCCTGGCAGGCTACAGTCCATGAGATTGCAAAGAATTGGACATGACTGAGCGACTAACAAGCACACATATTATAGAGAATTTTAAATATCTTCTTCATTAAAATTAACCCTAAGTTAAATATATTTGGGTTAAATGCCTGTCGACATTTTAGATTATTTCATTAGAATAAATAAGTTACTTAGAAGTGGAGTTAATGTGTCAATATGTATGAGGGTAACACCATTCTTGTTAATACCGCCAAAATTCTATTAATTGCCAAAAACACTGACAGAAGTTATTCGGTCCCCTCAGATACCACTAGTGAGAGTCAAGCAGAAACTTTCAGAAAAGTTTCTAAATAGCTTCCCCAATAACTTCCATCTGTTTATTTCATCTTTGTACCTTAACATTTGAAATCATATCATTTTTAATTGAAAAGTTTTTATAATTAGGAAGCTGATGTCTTTTTAAATCTCCATTTATTTATTTATTTTAATATAAATTTATTTATTTTAATTAGAGGCTAATTACTTTACAATATTGTATTGGTTTGTACACATGTTCCCATCCTGACCCCCCCTCCCACTTCCCTCCCCATACCATCCCTCTGGGTCATCCCAGTGTCTTTTAAATGCAAGGAGATCCAACCAGTCCATTCTGAAGGAGATCAGCCCTGGGTGTTCTTTGGAGGGAATGATGCTAAAGCTGAAGCTCCAATACTTTGGCCACCTCATGCGAGGAGTTGACTAATTGGAAAAGACTCTGATGCTGGGAGGGATTGGGGGCAGGAGGAAAAGGGGACGACAGAGGATGAGATGGCTGGATGGCATCACCAACTCAATGGACGTGAGTCTGAGTGAACTCCGGGAGTTGGTGATGGACAGGGAGTCTTGGCGTGCGGTGATTCATGGGGTCGCAAAGAGTCGGACACGACTGAGTGACTGAACTGAACTGAATTGAACTGAACCATTTGTAATTTATGTTGTGGTTTATTGGTTCATGACCTTTGTTTAAAAGATGATTTTGTTTGTGTGATATGGATGGGTAAGTAATTTGGGCCATTTCATCCACTCAAAGCAACTAGAGAATGTGGCAAGATACCACCAAGGTGCATCAGAGACCTAGTAAATCAGTAACCACTGAGTCAGGACGCAGGGAGAGACTGAAGTCAGACAGGCTACCCAAGGTTTAGAGGTCTTCATCCTTTTGCTGCAGTGTAGGCAGGCTCAAAGGGACAGAGGTTCCATGGTCTCCCAAGAGGAAGGATGAATCTGGTAACCTGGTTACTTTTGATTGGACTTTGGAAACCTGCTCTTCAGTAGTGAACTAAAAGGCAGTAAGACCTGTGCTCTGGAATCCACATAAGGAGTAAGTGTGACCCAGCGCCCTTTCTTGGTTGTCCCTCTTTCCTTGTTTCACTCCTCTGGTTGCTCATTTCTGCTTCCTGGGATCATTTTCCAAGTAAAGCACTAGCTGGTGAACTTTAGTCTCAGGGCTCTGCTTTGGAGGGATCCCAAACTAGTACACTAGTACATTTGACATCAAAAGGAACCTTAGAAAACAGATACTCAAGGTGGGATTTTACAGCTGGTTCACTCACTGGGCAGATGGAAATGAGAACACACATCTGACTATGTGCGGATGGCACATGTAACCCCATCACTATTAGTACTGTCATCAGTGAGGGATTAGGTTAAGATATAGTTAGAAAGGAAAGTAACAAGTTGTATACTTGTGCTGGCTTTTGAATTGAATGGGAAAAAGTGGTCATTAAAATTTAGCTTTTGTTAGCTTCTTTGAAAGCTTCAGTTCTAAGTACTCTGAGATTCAAAGGGTCTCCAAGGCAGTTGTTTGTGCACCCCCTTATCTTCTTCAGGTACAAGGGTCCAGCATCTAACTGCTAACATTGCAGAGCTGCAAAGGGGAATGTATGAACACACAGCCTTACCAGGTGTCCTACATTGAGGGCCCTAAGGGGAACTAATGGAATCTGAGACCTGAGATTGGGTGTATGTATGTGGACATGCTCAGAACGTGGGCTCGTAGGTTCCCCTGAATCTTCTGGGGCCAACAGAAGTAACATCATCCCGCTTTGCAGAGCAGCACAGACTTCTTGTGCTTGCAGACCCCATGGAGCCCTTGCCCAAGAAGCGCCTCACAGGATGACTTTACACCCACTATCACCACCCTCACTGTCTCAGACAGTTACAGTCCAATCTCAGCACAAGCTGAGCAGGCAAGCCCAGTCCCTGCCTATGAGGAATAACTGGGACACAGAAGTATTTGCCCCTGAGTTACACAAGAAGCACAAGAGAACATGAGACTCCATGGGGGAACTCCTAGCCCAGGACTTGGGCTCAATCGCCTTCCTTGAACTCCCTGCCGCTAATCCTAGGATACTCCTTGGATGGCTCCTTGAAGCTTGAATATGAAAGTCAGATGGAGCTGCCCCACTACGTCAGGATAGTATTGGAGATAGGAACCAAAAAACAGAAAGGGAGAAATGAAGAATGTGTTTATAAGGTAAGATGAGAAGATGTAGGATCCTAGCAGGTTTCTCAGGGGCTCCATGAGGATGCTCATGTCACCAGGACAGTGAGGGAAATGCCGCAAGGGGGAGGTAGCAGCATCTTTGGGAATTTCCATAATGTTCTTAACTGAAATTGATGGTAGGACATAGGGGTGCATAGTGTTGTTTGGAGAGGGTGTTAGTGTGGGATGGAAGGCGTGCCGTCATCGCAGGCAGGCATGATGGATACAACTACAGTCCCCACAGTAATTAGCAGCAATGCTGGAGTGCAATTTAGGGCTCCTTGCCTGTGAGAATCTGTTCTGAGGAGTGAGACAGGTGGATAGCTTGATTTTCTCCAGACTGCAAAAAATATCAAATATCCATCAAATATCAAATGGATGAATAATTGGTGATAAAATCATATAATGGAATTCTCTTCAACAATGAAAATGAACATCTCCAGTTACAAGCAATAATGTGAATGACTAAACTTAATATTGAGCAAAATAGTCAGATTCTAAGGTCATGTATTAAACAGTTCTATGCTTATCAAGTTCAAAAACAGCAAATCTAAGTTGTGACAGTATAGAAGAGAAAAATAATATGATTATCTCAATAAACACAGAAAAATTATGTGATAAAGTTCAACACTCTTTAGCAAGGAATAAATGGAACCTATAACAATGAACCTCTTTATTAGTGAAATATTGAAAATTTTTCTTTTAAATTGGATGACCACGGTGTAGGTCTCTAGAAGTAAAATAAGGCAAGTTAAATAAATAAAATATGTAAGGTTTCCAAGGGAGAAGTAAAACTTGTCATTATTTGCCAAGAAAAAGATTGTGTGTAGAAATTCTAAAAACTTTACAAATAATTGGAATTAAACACCGAATTTAACACAATTGCTTGAGTGGATTAAATATGGAAAACACAATTTTACTCCTCTGTAACACTGACAATTAGAAAATGAAATTAAAATTAGACATTACACTTACATCGTTAAACATCAGATATCTAGGAGTAAATCTAATATAAAATGCACAAGCCTTCTATAGTGGAAACTTTGAAACAGTAATGAGAGCAGTTAAAGCAGATCTGAATAGGTAAAGCAATGTATTTTGTTGTTGGATTAGATGATTAATTGTTACAAGGATGCCAATTTTCTAGGAGCTGATTTAATTGACAAAATCCTTATTTTAAAAAGCCACCAGACATGTGTATATACATAGGTGCAAACTGATAAGCTAATTTTCAAATTAATGCAGAATTTTAGTCCCAAGACAAGCTGGAAGAAGTTTAAAAGCTGAAAGATTTATGTATTGGATATCAAGACTTATAATTAAACTTGAATTATTAAAAGATGTGTTATTTGTGCAAAGATAGAGAAATGTGCTACTAAAGAGAATAGAGAGCACAAATATAAACTCAATACATGCAGTCATTTGAATCATGACAAAGATATTATTGGAAGGCAACAGAGAAAGGACAATAAATATATAAATGGTACTGGGCAGTCATAAAAACTGCATGTCAATAAGAAAAGAATTAATCTTTAACTCACATTGTGAAACAAAATACATGGTTTGGTCTCTGCCTCTGCCTCTGCCTCCTCGCACATCTCTCCTAAAACCCTTGTAATTTCACATGAAATAAAAGCACCAGGGGTGGCTGCGTGGTGCTGGAGTGACTTTGAGGAGATAACCTGCTTCCAAAGGCAAAGGAGAAGCCCCAGCAAGATGATAGGAGGGGCAAAAAGCTCAAACGGCCTTGTGCTCACCGGGAGCCAGAGATGCCAGAGACTGAGACAGAACTGTGTGTGAGTGTCTCCTGTGGAGATGCGGGGAGGCAGTGGGCTGCCATGGGGGCAGGGGTTCTGGGTGCAGCAGAGCTGGGTGTGGCATAAGCCCTCTTGGAGGAGGTCACCATTAACCCCACCACAGAGATGCCAGAACTTAAACAGGACCAGGAAACAGACTGTTGGAGGGCACAAACAAAGCCTTGTGTGCACCAGAAGCCAGGAGAGAGGAGAGGTGACCCCAGAAGAGATTGACCCAGACTTGCCTGTGAGTGTCCAAGAATCCCTGGGGAAGCCATGGGTTGGCGTGTCCTGCTGCAGGGTTGGGGGCACTGCATGCAGCACTGCCTGCATGGGCACTTTTGAAAGAAGTCACCATTATCTTCATTACCTCCACCATAGTTTGGCCTCGGGTCAAAAAGCAGAGAGGGCACACAGCCCCGCCCATCAATGGAAAATTGGATTAAAGATTTACTGAGCATGGCCCCACACATCAGAATAAGACCCAGTTTCCCCCTCAGTCAGTCTCTCCCATCAGGTAGCTTCCATAAACCTATCCTTCTCCATCAGAGGGCATACAGACTGAAAACCGCAAACACAGAAAACTAACCAATCTGATCACATGGACCACAGCCTCGTCTAACTCAATGAAACTATGAGCCATGTGTGTAGGGCCACCCAAGACAGACGGGTCATGGTGGACAGTTCTGATAAAACGTGGTCCACTGGAGAAGGGAATGGCAAACCACTACAGTATTCTTGCCTTGAGAACCCCATGAACAGTATGAAAAGGCAAAAAGATAGGACACTGAAAGATGAACTCCTCAGGTTGGTAGGTGCCCAATATGCTACTGGAGATCAGTGAAGAAGTAACTCCAGAAAGAATGAAGAGAAGGAGCCAAAGCAGAAACAAAACACATTTCTGGATGTGACTGGTGATGGAAATAAAGTTTGATGCTGTAAAGAGCAATATTGCATAGGAACCTGGAATGTTAGGTCCACGACTCAAGGCAAATTAGAAGTGGTCAAAAAGGAGATGGCAAGAGTGAACATCGACATTTTGGGAATCAGCAAAATAAAATGGATTGGAACGGGTGAAATTAACCCAGATGACCACCAAATCTACTACTGTTGGCAAGAAACCCTTAGAAGAAATGGAGTAGCCTTCATAGTCAACAAAAGATACTGAAATGCAGTACTTGGGTGCAATCTCAAAAACAACAGAATGATCTCTATTCATTTCCAAGGCAAACCATTCAACATCACAGTAATACAAGTCGATGCCACAATGAGGAATGCTGAAGAATTTGAAGCTGAACAGTTCTATGAAGACCTACAAGACCTTTTAGAACTAACATCTAAAAAAGATGTCCTTTTCATTATAGGGGACTGGAATGAAAAAGTAGGAATAATAGGCAAATTTGTCCTTGGAGTACAGAATGAAGCAGGGCAAAGGCTAAGAGTTTTGCCAAGAGAATGCACTGGTCATAGCAAGCACCCTCTTACGACACAAGAGAAGAGTCTACACATGGACATCACCAGATGGTCAACACAGAAATCAGATTGATTATATTCTTTGCATCCAAAGATGGAGAAGCTCTAGACAGTCAACAAAAACAAGACTGTAGCTCAGATCATGAACTCCTTATTGTCAAATTCAGACTAAAATTGAAAAGTAGGGAAAACCACTAGACCATTCAGGTGTGATGACCTAAATCAAATCCCTTATGATTATACAGTGGAAGACAAATAGATTCAAGAGATTAGATCTGATAGATTGCCTGAAGAACTATGGACAGAGGTCCGTGACACTGTACAGGAGACAGGGATCAAGATCATCCCCAGGAAAAAGAAATGCAATAAGGCAAAATAATTGTCTGAAGAGGCCTTACAAATATTGCTGTGAAAAGAAGAGAAGTGAAAGGCAAAGGAGAAAAAGAAAGATATCAATTTGAATGCAGATTTCCAAAGAGCAAGAAGAGATAAGAAAGCCTTCCTCAGTGATCAGTACAAAGAAATAGAGGAAAAGAGTAGAATGGCAAAGACTAGAGATCTCTTCAAGAAAATTAGAGATACCAAGGGAACATTTCTTGCAAAGATGGGCTCAATACAGGACAGAAATGGTAGGGACCTAACAGAAGCAGAAGATATTAAGAAGAAGTGACAAGAATACACAGAAGAACTGTACAAAAATGATCTTCATGACCCAGATAATCATGATGGTGTGATTACTCACCTAGAACCAGACATTCTGGAATGTACAGTCAAGTGGGCCTTAGGAAGCACCACTACCAAGCAAAGCTAGTGTAGGTGATGGGATTCCAGTTGAGCTATTTCATGATGCTGTGAAAGTGCTGCACTCAATATGCCAGCAAATTTGGAAAACTCAGCAGTGGCCTAAGGACTAGAAAAGGTCAATTTTCATTCTAATCTCAAAGAAAGGCAATGCCAAAGAATGCTCAAACTACCATACAATTGCACTCTTCTCACACGCTAGCAAAGTAATGTTCAAAATTTTCCAAGCCAGGCTTCAGCAGTATGTGAACCATGAACTTCCAGATGTTCAAGCTGGATTTAGAAAAGGCAAAAGAACCAGAGATCAAATTCCAACATCTGTTGGATCATAAAAAAAAGCAAGGGATTTGCAGAAAACATCTATTTTTGCTTTATTGACTATGCCAAAGCCTTTGACTGTGTGGATCACAACAAACTGTGGGAAATTCTCCGAGAGATTGGAATACCAGACTACCTGAGTTGTTTCCTGAGATATCTGTATAGAGTTCAAGAAGCATCAGTTAGAACTGGATATGGAACAACAGACTGGTTCCAAATTGGAAAAGGAGTATGTCAAGGCTGTATATTGTCACCCTGCTTATTTAACTTATATGCAGAGTGCATTATGAGAAATGCTGGACTGGATGAAGCACAAGCTGGAATCAAGATTTCTGGGAGAAATATCAATAAGGTCAGTTATACAGATGACACCACACTTATGGCAGAAAGTGAAGAACTAAAGAGCCTCTTGATGAAAGTGAAAGAGGAGAGTGAAAAGGTTGGCTTAAATCTCAACATTCAGAAAACTAAGATCATGGCATCTAGTCCCATCACTTCATGGCAAATAGATGGGGAAACAATAGAAACAGTGACAGACTTTATTTTTCTGGGCTCCAAAATCACTGCAGATGGTGATTGCAGCCATGAAATTAACAGAGGCGTGCTCCTTGGAAGAAAAGTTATAACCAAACTAGACAGCATATTAAAAAGCAGAGACATTACTTTGCTGACAAAGGTCCATCTAGTCAAAGCTTTGGTTTTTCCAGTAGTCATGTATGGATATGAAATTTGGACCATAAAGAAAGCTGAGTGCCGAAGAATTGATGCTTTTGAACTGTGGTGTTGGAGAAGACTCTTAAGAGTCCTTTGGACAGCTAGGAGATCCAACCAGTCCATCCTAAAGGAGATCAGTCCTGGGTGTTCATTGGTAGGACTGATGCTGAAGCTGAAACTCCAATACTTTGGCCACCTGATTCGAAGAGCTGACTCATTTGAAAAGACCGTGATGTTGAGAAAGATTGAAGGCAAGAGGAGAAGGGGACGACAGAGGATGAGATGGTTGGATGCTATCACCGACCTGATGGACATGAGCTTAAGTAAGCTCCAGGAGTTGGTGATAGACAGGGAAGCCTGGCGTACTATAGTCCATGGGGTGTCAAAGGATCGGAAATGACTGAGTGACTGAACTGAACTGAACGTCAGGAGCATCTTTTGTTCTGATATTTAGTCTCTGACCTTGATTCCTGGCACAGAACTCCTACATTCTTTGGATTTCCCTGGGTGACAGAGTATCTTTTGTTCTAATAGGGTGATCTGTAGTGGGCTTCAGGATCGGGGCTGGCCACTTCAACTAAGACATAATTAGACATTTGGATCTTTCAGCCCCACTGTCATCGTTTCAGAAGAGGAGAGAAGCCAGAAGTGGAGTTTTTGATCAACGACAGCCCACTCCAGTATTCTTGCTGGGGAAATCCCATGGACAGAGGAGCCTGGTATGCTACAGTCCACGGGGTTGCAAAGAGTCAGAAACAAGTAAGTGACTAAGCAACAACAACATGAAATCTCCTAAAACTTTCAAAATATGGGGCTCAGAGAGCCTCCAAGTGGGTAAACACATCTATGTGCTCCCCAAATTCATGAAGATAGAAGCTCTTGTGGTGGGGATATTTCCAGACCTCACCCTATGTACCTCTTCCTCTGGCTGTTTATCTATAGCCTTTATCATGTTCTTTGTTATATAATCAACCAGTAAACACAAGTGAGTGTGTCTCTGAGTTCTGTGAGCTATTTCTAGCAAATGATCGAACGTGAAGAGGGATAGTCCTTCAATTTACAGCCAGGTCAGACAGAAGTTGTGGGTAACCTGGGGACCTGTTATTTGCACTTTATATCTGAAGTGGGGAAGTTTTGTGGGATTAAGCCTTTAACCTGGGGGATCTGCACTCACTCTGGTCACTGTTAGAATTGAATTGAAATGCAGGACACTCAACTGGTATCAGAGAACAGTTTGGTGTGGAAAATCCACATGTCTGAATTCACAAGTATTGTGAATGTTAGGAAAACCTAAAAGGTGTAAAGGAAAACCCAAAGAGTTTTTTCTTAGAGACATACTCCATGCTCTACACAAAAATAAAATACAGATGGGTTATAAAGATAATTGTGAAAAATAAGTCAACTAACATTCTAAGAAGATAACAAGAGAATACGTTTAGGAGTGGAAAGTTTCTTAACTATCAAAAGTATTAATCAATAAGAAAAAATGACTATGGAAAGAAAGAATTAACACTAAGACACATTAAAAGAGTGAAATACAAGCCACTGAGTTGGAAAAGATATTGCCACACATATAATTGAAAAGAACTTGTATCAAAAATGAAAAGCTCTTAAAAATAAGAAAATGACAACTCAATTGAAAAAAAAAGTGGGCAGGAGATTTTAACAGCTTCACTGAGTGGAAATACAATTGATTAACAAACATATGGAAAAGAATACACACTCATTAGTTATCAAGAAAATGTGAATTAAAACCACAAATAAAAATAAATAAATAAATAAAAATAAAACCACAAATACATTCTGCCACAGAACTACCAGAAAGGCTAAAATCAAATATGCTGCCAATAGGAAGTGTTAGTGAGAATGTAAAGCTTTCATATACCCTTAGGAGGAGTATAAATGGGCATAGTCACTTTGGAAAACTGTTTCCTATTAACAATTAAAGTTAAACTTATACATACCCCATATCTCTGTAAATCCACTCCTAGGTTTAAACTCAACAGAAATATATATTTATGTCAAAATATGTGTACAAGACTGTTTACTGCAGGATTATCTTTAACGACCAAAAACTGAAAACAGATTAAAATGTCATCAACATTACAGTCAATAAAAAATATTCATCATATGCAATATCTTCATATAACGGAACACTATCCAGTAATTAGGATACTATCCAGTAATCAGAACACTATCCAGTAATTAGTTACTGCTACATACAATATAACACTATAAATCTTGCTAACAATGAAGAGACAAAGAAGCCAGTCACAAGAAATGTGTGCTGTGTGCTGCCATTATATGCAGTTTAAATATGGATAAATCTAATGTGTGATGTTAGAAGTCAGGATGGTAGTTATCTTAGGAAACGACTCTAGGAGTACTGGCTGCAGGGGGCACTTGAGGGGCTGGCATACTGTAACTCCTGTTCTAGCTTCTGATTCAATGATGTGTTTTTTGTGTGTATGATAATTCATCACTTAACATAATTCACTTTTCTGAATGTTAGGCTATTCTTCATTGAAGGTATTCCTAAGAAGGAAAGAAGAGATGTACTTTACGGCTGCAGAAAAGTTAAACATTCAGGGGTAGAACTACCTTTAAGCTCAGTCATCTCTCATTGCTAACAACTCTTTATTAAATGTGCAGCAGCACTGGCAGCAGCACCAGGATGCGGAGCAAGGGTATGCCCGAATGCCTTGAATTTATGCAGTTGTTCTCGGTCTTGGCCTTCCTTTCTTCTATTTCCTCCCTGTGAGTCATTTCCCCATTTACGTGTGTAAGTCTGTGTAACAGGTATTCACTGGGCAATTTTCAGTCCCATCAAGGTGACATTTTGCTTTTACGGGAAATAATTTCTTGTAGTTTCCCATTATCTATTACATTCACATAAAAGATACTATTTGGTTGGCGAATGGTCCCACGGACTACAATTTGGTTATAACAGGTAGGTAGTAATGAACTAAACTATCCTATCCAAGTAGGGATGAAAGCTATTTCTCTCGTCCACTGAGAACTGTTCTTCCAAGCAGTCTATAACAGCCAGGATGGGCAGAGATGCTTAAGTGAGGGCAGGTATATTTACTGTCTAGTATAATAGAGATAATGTCCCCACCCCCACCACAGGGAAAAGGGTAAGCAGATCTACTTGCTGTTCCCTTATAAAACACTGGGGACTTCCCTGGTGGCTCAGATGGTAAAGAATCTGCCTACAATGCAGGAGACCTGGGTTCAATCCCTGGGTCAGGAAGACCACTGGAGAAGGAAATGGCAACCCACTCCATTATTCTTTCCTGGAGAATTATGTGGACAGAGGACCCTGGTGGGCTACATCCATGGGGTCCCAAAGAGCTGGACACGACTGAGTGACTAACACTTTTACTATAAAACTTTGGAGTTTCCCAAGCTTGGGGCTCTTTGGCTATGACACAAATCCACGGCCAGCACACTGTCCTCTTGGTCACCTCCTCACTACCCAATGGGACTTGGGAAGCAAAGGGAACTGATGCTAGCTTGAAGTTCATGCTGCCTACTATGCCCTGAGAAATAAAATCCTTTGTCTCTGACCCAGGAGTTGCATGTCTTCTGCCAGCAACCATAAAACTGTGGCCGACTAACTTATTAGCTTGCAATAGGATAAATCCTCAGACCTCTTGTAATTATTGAAAGGGCTATGCGTGGCTTCATCTAGTATTGCTTCTATGCTTGTAATATAATCTAAAACTGATATTCTGAGCTTAACGGTGATAAATAAAATGCAACTGAGTAAAATGTAAATGCTTTAATCAAAGACTTTGTGAATCTCATCCAGGTTTTAAACTTAGAAAAAGGGTGAAGCAGGAAATTATCAAACAATGAAGTGTTTCAGGGAAGACCACCCTCCTGAGAGGATTAGAAGGATCCTTTTGGGAGGATCACCTCACTAGTGTTGACCAGTTAAGATTACATTTCTGAGGGAGATTGAAACTACAAGTTAGGTTCGGTATTAAGTCTTGGTTTGCAGTATGGGGCTTAGCACAAATGACTCTGCTTGGAATGACTCTATTTTGGGCCTGTTGTTTTTTTTTCTTTTTAACAACAGTATCCCAGATAAGTTGCCAAATATCGTAAGCAAGAATTGTGTCAGTGGCAAAATGGTTCAATATAATCCTCTTTTGGCCTGGGGGTGTGGGCTTAACAATATCTCCTCCAGAGCCGCCCAGCAGCCTCTTCTTTTTTGGGGGACTAAGAGTTCATACCATTGCCTGTGCTTGTCTACAAGAGGGGAGGTTGTGCTGTCTTTCAAACACTGACCAGTGTGACTCCAAATGAGATGCTCAGTGAGTGAGAGGCAAGGGCCTGATTGTCCTCCATAGATGGCTGGAAGGATAGTAACTTGCTCTGAGGAAACTTCCAGGCACTCCTAAGAAATGTTCTTGACCAGCTTCTGCATTGACAGTGTCTCCATTTCTTCCTCGCCGTAATCCTCATGGTCTCTGCCTCTATTTTTTAAAATCTTTTCCCTCAAACTTTGATCTAATTTCTGACACAGAGACTTTGCTCTTCAAGTATGCATCCCAGTCACAGCCTTTGTTTCTGTTTTCACTCAATAAACTCATTTCTTGGGTGTGTGTGGTGGTGGGTAACAGAGAGAGGAGACCCTGGGGTGTATTTGAAAGGATTTAATATGTTTGTGTAGATAGGGAGGAGCACTTATATTTGAGATGCATTTTTCAGCCACCCTCATATTTCCAATCCAGAGTCATCTTCTGACATGTGTTTGGCTGCACAGTGCCCATCTTCATGTGAGGCCCTGCAGGAATCTAAAGCTCACAAGTCGGAAACTAGCTCCGGGTCCCCTTTCTCCATAGTCTCTGTCCCAGGGAGGGCATTTAGGCAGATTTAAACAGAGTGTGGTTGGTCAGCTCCTGCTGAAGGAGGGTGATTCAAATGCTAATGTAAGTTCTCTTTGAATCTTCTGAGTACAAAAGAGAACTGAGCAACAACTGTGATCACTGATGCCTAGAGCTTTGTTTTTAATGACTGAAAGTGAAAGATATCCACAGCAAATATTTTTCCACTTGAGGGGATTTATGTGTATTTAACTTATCTCAAGTTTCAGCTAATAGTATTAATGGGTCTTATTGTAATTCTCAGTAACTATAGCCAAGATCATTGTATGAAACTATTTTGATTTTTAGAGGTAAAAGGGAAAGATTTGCCATAGCAAACATTGTGTTCATCCCACTTATCTCTACTTGTAACTCATGTCATTGATAACATTAAAAGTAACATGCATTTGCAAGTTTCAGGCAAAAAATAGACTTATTAGAAATTCCACCTGCTAAAATACATCAAGAAAGTATCTTCATCTATTTGAGTGTGCCATAAATTCTCATTGTTGGGTAACTTGAGAGGGCTGTTTGAACTTTTCTTTACTAACACTGGCTGATTGACATTGTCTCTCGTTCTGATAAAAATAATCATTCTGTAAACAAGAGATTGTGAATATAAAAAGTGTCACAGTAAAGGTGTGCTGGCCTCAAAGAAAAGGTGAGATTGGAGATACATTAGTTCAAAACCTTGTATTTTGCACTTCAAGGACAAACTCCTGTGAGAAGAAAGGAAGAATAAAAGCTGACTAAATGGTGATTTCCCTTTTGCAATGCTACAAAAGCTGCTCTTGAAATTTTGCCAAAATGTTTTTTGTAAAAGTTCACGTCTCTACCTAAACAGATTTTTTTGTTGTTTCATATAACTTTCTATATTTTTCTTCAAGTTTAGATATTTACAACAGCATTGAAATGAAAACATAAGAGATATCCCTCCAAAGTCATTCTCACCAGAGAGCACTGTCTGGTACACTGACTTCCTATCTGGTCTCTTATTGCCCAGTTTTAAATTTTTCCAATTCTTTCTCTGTGTGATCACTGAAGTGGGTTTTCTAAATGCAGAATTTACCACATCACTTCTTTACTTACAGACTGCTGTGAGTCTTCATTGGTCTTAAAGAACAGCTCCTTAGCGTGTCACTCTAAGTCATTCCCAGTCTAGGCCCAATTCAGCCTCATACCCTGACACTACCTCCACTCCACCTGCCTTCATTGTGCCCACAGTGACATTATAGGGCCCTGAGGGCCCGCCCCTGGTACTGCACCTGCTGGCTCTGAACCTCTGCATTTTTGTTCTGCTGACTTGGATTGCCCTTATCTCCCTTGCTCCGTTACAGACTGTCACTGAAGATCTATTTAGGCTCAACTTGAGGTCACTTCTCAGTTATGTATTATTCCTCAAAGAAGAGCAAATGGCTCCATCTTTTAGATTCCCTTGAAAATGTTCATTTCCTACTAGTGAAGTGTATATATCACATAGCATTATTGTCATTGGATGGCATCACTGACTCAATGGACATGATTTTGAGCAAACTCAGGGAGAAAGTAAAGGATAGGGAAGCCTGGTGTGCTGCAGTTCATGGGGTGGCAAGGGGTCAGACATGACTTAGCAAATAAACAACAACAACAACTTCTTTGTAGTATGATTTGTGTTTCTTGCTGACTCACAGTCTGTCTCCTAGAAGGAATTTTTGTTTCCTGTTCACAAGTATGCATTTGTTTTTACATAGAAGTCTTAATTATTTATAACACATTTATTGAATATTACCAGAGTCAGTATTCAATCAGGTCAATGATTGAATTGTACTTGGAAATCAAGCTAAGCCTTAAACTGTTTGGAATCTAAATTTGTAGTGATGGAGAGAATAGTAAGAGTTTGAGACATTAATAATGAGATATAAAATGTGATCAGAGCATATGTGGAAGCAAAGGAGACATTAGAAACCTGAAATTTCCCATGATAATAGCAAAACACAGACTGAGAGTAAGTAAAACAAATAAATACAACTAAAGGGTGGCACTGGAGAACAGTAGACAATTCTTTTTTTTTAAATATAAATTTATTTATTTTAACTGGAGGCTAATTACTTTACAATATTGTATTGGTTTTGCCATACATCAACATGAATCTGCCACGGGTGTATACATGTTCCAAAAGATTAAGTATAGAATTACCATGCATGCATGCATTGCTTCATTCATGTCTCTTTGTGACCCTATGGGATGTAGCCCACCAGGCTCCTCTGTCCATGGGATTCTCCAGGCAAGAATATTGTAGTGGGTTGCGATGCTCTCCTCCAAGGGATCTTCCTGACCCAGGGATCAAACCTGCGGCTCCTGCATTGCAGGCAGATTCTTAACTGCTGAGCCACTGGGGAATCCCATAGAATTACCATATGACTCAGCAATTCCACTTCTGGGTACATACCCCCAAAAAATTGAAAGCAAAGACTCAAATAGGTGTTTGTTTACCAGTGTTTAAAGCAGCATTATTCACAATAGCCAATAGGTAGAAACAGCCCAAATGCCCATTGCTGGATGAATGATGAATAAAATATGATATACACACAAAATGGAATATTATACAGCATTTAAAGGAAATATAATTTAGACATATGCTACAATATTTTGCTAAGGGAAATAAGCCAGACACAAAAGGACAACTATTACATGATTCCTCCACTTATATTAGCTACCTAGAATAGGCAAAATCATAGAGAAAGAAAGCAGAATTGTTTCTGGGGGCCAGGAGAGGAATGAGTGGGGAATTATTGTCTAATGGGGTACAGAGTTCTAGCTTGAGGTGATGAAAGAATTCTGAAGATGAATAGTAGTGAAGGTTGTACAACAATGTGAATGTACTTAATGCCTTTTAAATGGTTAAGAAGGTAAACTGTATGTCTATTTTACTTTGCCACAATAAAAATTTAAAGAAATCCTTCCAGTTCAGTTCAGTTCAGCTGCTCAGTCATGTCCGACTGTTTGTGACCCCATGAACCGCAGCACACCAGGCCTCCCTGTCCATCACCAACTCCCAGAGTCCACCCAAACCCATGTCCATTGAGTCAGTGATGCCATTCAACCATCTCATCCTCTTTTTGCATCAGGTGGCCAAGTATTGGAGTTTCAGCTTCAGCATCAGTCCTTCCACTGAACACCGAGGACTGATCTCCTTTAGGATGGACTGGTTGGATTTCCTTGCAGTCCAAGGGACTCTCAAGAGTCTTCTCCAACATCACAGTTCAAAAGCATCAATTCTTTAGAGCTCAGCTTTCTTTACAGTCCAACTCTTACATCCATATATGACTACTGGAAAAACCATAGCCTTGACTAGATGGACCTTTGTTGGCAAAGTAATGTCTCTGCTTTTTAATATGCTATCTAAGTTGATCATAATTTTCCTTCCAAGGAAATTTTAATTTCCTTTTAGTTTCATGGCTGCAATCACCATCTGTAGTGATTTTGGAGCCCAGAAAAATAAGGTCTGACACTATTTCCACTGTTTCCCCATTTATTTGCCATGAAGTGATGGGACCAGATGCCATGATCTTCGTTTTCTGAATGTTGAGCTTTAAGCCAACTTTTTTGCTCTCCTCTTTCACTTTCATCAAGAGGCTTTTGAGTTCCTCTTCACTTTCTGCCATAAGGGTGGTATCATCTGCATATCTGAGGTTATTGATATTTCTCCCAGCAATCTTGATTCCAGGTTGTGCTTCCTGCAGCCCAGCATTTCTTTTGATGTACTCTGCATAAGTTAAATAAGTAGGGTGACAATATACAGCCTTGACGTACTCCTCTTCCTATTTGGAACCAGCTTGTTGTTCCATGTCCAGTTCTAACTGTTGCTTCCTGACCTGCATACAGATTTCTCAGGAGTCAGGTCAGGTGGTCTGGTATTCCCATCTCTTCAAGAATTTTCCAGTTTACTGTGATCCACACAGTCAAAGGCTTTGGCATAGTCAATAAAGCAGAAATAGATGTTTTTCTGGAACTCTCTTGCTTTTTTGATGATCCAGCAGATGTTGGCAATTTGATTTCTGGTTCCTCTGCCTTTTCTAAAACCAGCTTGAACAACGGGAAGTTCATGGTTCACGTATTGCTGAAGCCTGGCTTAGAGAATTTTAAGCATTACTTTACTAACGTGTGAGATGAATGCACTCGTGAGGTAGTTTGAGCATTCTTTGGCATTGCCTTTCTTTGGGATTGGAATGAAAACTGACCTTTTCCAGTCCTTTGACTACTGCTGAGCTTTTCAGTGCAAAGAAATAGAGGAAAACAACAGAATGGGAAAG
Source organism: Bos indicus x Bos taurus (assembly GCF_003369695.1). Classification (NCBI taxonomy): domain Eukaryota; kingdom Metazoa; phylum Chordata; class Mammalia; order Artiodactyla; family Bovidae; genus Bos; species Bos indicus x Bos taurus. The sequence goes on along the minus strand of NC_040097.1, from coordinate 59,491,418 downwards.
ACTAGAGATCTCTTCAAGAAAATTAGAGATACCAAGGGAACATTTCATGCAAACATGGGATCAATAAAGTACAGAAAATGTAGGGACCTAACAGAAGTAGAAGATATTAAGAAGAGATGGCAAGAATACACAGAAGAACTGTACAAAAAAGATCTTCACAACCCACATAATCACAATGGTGTGATCACTCACCTGGAGCCAGACATCCTGGAATGTGAAGTCAAGTGGACCTTAGGAAGCATCACTATGAACAAAGCTAGTGGAGGTGATGGAATTCCAGTTGAGCTATTTCAAATCCTGAAAGATGATGCTGTGAAAGTGCTGCACTCAACGTGCCAGCAAATTTGGAATCCTTCCAGTATCTGAGAGCATATTCTAGAAACCTACTGTATTTAATATGCTTAAATATTTAAAATATTAAATATTTTATTTAATATGCTTCTGCTAAATAGTAGTCATGTCTTTTAAAAAGTTGGCTTCCTCTACTTACTTTCATGGACATACATATTGATTGTTTCACTTTCATCTGACTCATTAGCACAAATCAAATTAACAACCAATGTTCATGCTGAAACTACCTTTTTTTGGACAATACAAATAATTTCTTTGCAGATTAGACAATAATCCAGCCTTTATTTATCATCTGATTTTGTTACATTGTACATTAGAAGTATAGGTTGCATTTTGTAATAAATAGCAAGTCACACTGAAGTTATAGGTTAGAGAACTGAAAAAATAATATATATATATATATTTTATTATTTGTAAATTGGGCATTTCTTTTGTAGCAGTAAAAATTATAATAAGCAGATATACATATATCCTTGCCTACAGTTTATTTTTTGAAGGCTGGTTGTTAAATATTTTCAACACATTATTGCATTGGACACTAAAGAAACTTTTCCAAAAACATACACATAAATAGACATAAAAGGCCCACTTCTCAAATGGGAGTTAAGATTATGGGCTCTGGAGTTTAGCTCTACCATACAAGCTGGGTGATTTATCCCTTCCAAGCTTCAATTTTTCTCATCTGCAAAACAGAAATACTGAACACCTGATTTGTATACATATTAAGAAGACTAAATAAATATTTATATGTTTATGTAAAACTCACAGGATTATGTCTGGCACATAGAGTGTTCTTACCAGATGCTAATTATTTTTATAATTCTGTTCCAATAATTTGTGTTGTATACTCATTTGGAAGTTATCACAAAATAGTTTTTATCATAATATACATATTGGTGTGCTGCTGAGAAAATAACTCAACCTGATTTTGAATTTCTGTACCAAAGTTTTCGAATTTTTTTAATCATACCCCCATTATTAAAACGAATTTGAACACAATCCCATGATGTGATTATTTATTTATAAACTACATGCTTCCCTTGTGGCTCAGATGGTAAAAAGTCTGCCTGCAATGCAGGAGACCTGGGTTCGATCTCTGGGTCAGGAAGATCCCCTAGAGAAGGGCATGGCAGCCCACTCTATTGTTCTGGCCTGGAGAATCCCATAGATAGAGGAGCCTGGTGGCTTACAGTCCATGGAGTCTCAAAGAGTCGGACACAACTGAGTGACTCAGCACATAGCACATGCATATGCTACTGAACTACATACATTATAAACAAATAAAATAGAATTAAGAAAAGAGACAAAGATTGAATTATATTTTAAGTTATTTAAAATTTTTGTTTCCTATCAATAAATAGCAAACTTTTAGCTTTTATCTTTGTTATAGGTAGCATTTTCCCAATGCAGCCACCCCAGTGCATCCAATCCCATACATTCTTCCGTTGTATTGTTGACACTCCTTCCAGGAGAAATTTTGTCTACATTTCCTCCCTATTGAATCTGGTGAGCCTCTGGCTACTGTATGACTTTCAAGGCTAGATCATAAAAGGACCTTCCACTGCGACTTCCACAGTAGTTCAGTGGTTAAGAATCTGCCTGCCAATGCAGGAGACATGGGTTTAATCCCTGGTCCAGGAAGATCCCACACGCTTTCAAGCAACTAAGCCCATGCACTGCAGCTAATGCGCTTTTAGTCTAGAGCCCACAAGCCACAGCTACTGAAGCCTGCTTGCCCTAGAGACTGTACTCTGCAACAAGAGAAGCCACTGCAATGAGAAGCCCATACACCACCACTAGAGAGTAACCCCCATTCGTTGCAGCTAGAGACTGCATAGAAACAAAGACCCACACATAGCAACAAAGACCCAGTCAGCCAGAGTTAATAATTTTTTATTTTTTATTTTTTCCTTTTTTTATTTTTAAACTTTACAAAATTGTATTAGTTTTGCCAAATATCAAAATGAATCCGCCACAGGCATACATGTGTTCCCCATCCTGAACCCTCCTCCCTCCTCCCTCCCCATACCATCCCTCTGGGTTGTCCTGGTGCACTAGCCCCCAAGGAACTTCCACCTGACTCTTTCTCCCAAGACATATGTCTTAGAAGCTCTCTGGTGACATTTAAAGGGTCAGCTACCCTGAGGCACTCATGGACAGGCTACATAAAGACATAGAAAGATATCCCCAAAGCCCCAGCTATTCTAGCCCCCAACATCATCCATCACAAACATGAATGAGTGAACCCTTAGATTATTCCAATTCCCAAGCTTTCAGGAAATGTAGTTGACATGGAGTAATGCAAAAATGAGCCCTTATGGCACCCTGTTAAAATGCAGATTCATGAGCAGGATGAACATTGCCATTAGACACAGTTTTCTAGTGATTTCTAATGCACCAAATAGATAACTAATACATAAGAAGTAAAATAATAAATAATGAATAAAATAAACCTATTATTGCATATATATCTTTTTAACTGAGCACAATGAATATGCTTCACTAATTTTGAAACTTGACACAAAATCATATGATTTTAGGAGACTATTTCCAGAATGATGGCACAAGGACCTCCATGAACCTCCCTCCCCAGATAAATAACCTGACTAGCAAAAATTAGAAAAGAAACTTGACTATTTTAAATCACTGAATGCTCACACGGAAAAGGAAGAAGCATTTGTTTTAGAAAATCTGCTTGGTAAGAACAGTGACAGTCTGTGGCATTTAAGCTATGACTCACTCATTCTTTTCTCACACTAGCTCAGCAAAGTGGAAGCTCCACGCTGCAGAGGTGCAGCCAAGAATACAGTGCTCCCTTTTCATTCAGCTCCCAGTCAAACGATGTGATACCTCTGAGGGGCTGGCCACCAGCTCAATGTTGCAGCGGCTGAATCTGAAGCAAGAAAAGTGAGAGGTCCGGAGAGCTCTTCCTCCACCTAGCCCCTACTTATAGGACAGAAAGCACACAAGCATGGCAGGCTAAGAATACTGGTGCCCCAGCTGCTCTCACCGCAGTTCGTAAACCAGAGTCTGCATCCCAGGAGAGGACAACAGAGAAATCTTCAAGCAGCTGCCCTACCACCCAGTAACCTGTTTGTGAAGCAGAGTGTCATTTTGAGAGACTTGGGGGCACTGAGCTGGTCTTTACCTCCAGAGCAGTATCATAGAGGTTTTGCCCAGCAGGCTATGTAGGTCATAAGAACACAGACCTTTAAAACTCTACCCAAGGGAACTAACAATTTGGAACAGAGTGTGGGAAAATTCAAGCCTAAGGGTGCTCTGGAAAACAAAGAGGTGAGCAATATATGATAAGAAATCAAAAGGTAGCCCCATGACAGCAACAGGCTACAGGGTAAACAGGCTAGAAGTTTATCAGAGAAAGCCAGGAAGAGAGACAACAAAAAGGAGCCCTCCTTTGGTCAGAACAATCCTGGACAGGTGACCTCAAAGGTCTGGATCAGAATAGGTAGCAATTTGTGCCCCAAAGCATTACTGAAAGCAATAGAATGACCAGCCTGCAATTAATGGAAGCTTAGAACAGGTACCATGCTAAGGTAGACAGACAGTTTAACATAAGAGAAAATAAAATAAATGGGACTCTGCCAAACCCACTACCATAGCAGGATGACTGTACATGCCTAAGGCTGTGCTTTTGAGGTGTGGCATTGAAGTTGTACACTGCAGGGAAATAAACTTCATTACATAGTTCAGCAAAGTACTAAACAGAGAAAAAAAAAAAAAAAACTAACAAAGAACAAGAAGCCTTACAAAGAATGGAAGCAAGGTGGGAAGGATCAGCATCCATTGTTGCTAGAATAGTGGGTCCAAAATGATCAGTTCTGAACAAAAATTTACAAGATTTCCAGATAGAAAGGAAAATATGATCCATACATAAGAAAAAAAGGCAGGCATCAGTACTTGAGAGAGTACTGTGTTCAAACTTAGCTGACAAAGGTTTCAAAGAAGCAGTGAAGACTTCAAAGAACTAAAATATAAACAATGATTAAAGAAATAAATGCAGGTCACTCTCCAGGTCAGGAAGTTCCCCTGGAGGAGGGCATGGCAATCCACACCAGTATCCTTGCCTGGAGAATCCGTGGACAGAGGAGCCTGGTGGGCTACAGTCCACAGGGCTGCAAAAAGTTGAACATAATGGAAGCGACTTCACACACCCAAAGAAATAAAGGAAGTTATAATAACAGTGTCTCATCAAATAAAAAATAACAATTAAGAGAGATAAATTATTTAAAAATAAAGAACCAAATGGAAATTCTAAATTTGAAAATATAACTAAAATAAAAATATCTCTAAATGGGTTCAACAGTAATTTGAGTTGGAAAAACAAAAAATCACAGAATTTAAAAATGAAGTGAAAGAGATCATGCAATCTAAACAACAACAACAGCAAACGAATTTTTTTAAAAAAGAGCTTTAGAGAAAGTCGGATGTGTAAATTACAACAACATGTGTATTAGGCATAGAGAGATAGAGGAAATACAGACTGGAGAAGAAAAGTGTTTTAAAAATTAATGGCTGAAAGCACAAAATTTGATGAAAAACACAAATCTAAAATCCATCCATATGCAAGTAATATAAACCCAATGAGATTCATATGCCGTCACATCATAGAGCAAAAGACAAAGACAAATTCTTGAAAGCAACAACATTCACATTTTCAGGAACACCAATAAAATGAACAGTTGACTGGTCACTAGAAACAATGGAGGCCAGAGGCAGCGGCATGACATATTCAAATTCCTAGAAGAAAACTGTCAACTGAGAATCTTATATCCACCAAAACCATATTGCAAAAACGAGGGTAAAATAAGGACATTCAAAGATACGCAAAATAGTAGAAAATTTATTGCTCGCAGACTTGCTGTGTGAAAGTGAAAGTGTTAGTTGCTTAGTTGGGTCCAACTCTTTGCTACCCCATGGTCTGTCCATGGAATTCTCTAAGCAAGAGTACTAGAGTGGGTTGCCATGCCCTCCTCCAGGAGATCTTCCCAACCCAGTGATTGAACCCAGGTCTCCCACATTACCAGCAGATTCTTTATAGTCTGAGCCATTGAGGAAGCTCATGCTGTGACCTTAGGCTATGCCATTCTTTTAAAGGTTGTGCCCTGCCCCCTGTTTCCTGTTTCAATCTCTTGTAAAATATGTATTGCTATAAATAAGAAAAAAATATATATAGTTGGCTGTCTTCCTGTGGTGGAAGAATCATAAAACATTAGAAATGGTATGATAATATTACTTTTAATAAAAATAATATACAGTACTTTGTGTGTATGCTAAGCTGCTTCAATCGTGTTCAACTCTTTGTGACCCTATGGACCATATCCCCTCCAGGCTCCTCTGCCTGTAAGATTCCATTGGCAAGAATTCTGGGGTCAGTTGTCATTTCCTCCTCAGGGGATCTTCCTGATGCAAGGATCAAACCTGCATCTCCTGCAGGTGGGTTCTTTACCACTAACACCAACTACCTATGTGCTATTATTTCTTGGTAAATTAATTTTCTTTCTTGATAGAAAGTAATATGATCATCTCTTTTTTTCTGTTACACCTACTGCTTGATGGATATGTCTGTCATCCAAGAGTAGCCTCTTAGTTAAAAGGAAACCACATATTAACTTTTAATGATACATAGTTTATATTAATGATACAGGCCAGCCTTGTCTCCATGCTGTGGTTCTAGCAGCTGTGTGTACAGAATCAGTTAGTCATTTGTCAATGGTAGAGCAATTAGGTAACTGCAGTTTCTAATTTTGTCCTATTCCTGCTGTCAGAGCTTTGCTGTCCTCAAAATATTTGCAATAGTCCTTGAAATCCACCTTATTTTACTTAAATACTGAAACCCAAGAGGCCCAAAGTTATCAGTAAACAAGAAAAGAAATTCCATCTTGTGACTGGAAGCAAGGTCCTGATTCATGTTTAATGACTCACTCGAAGAATGTGTTGCATTCCCATCCACCCATCAGACGTATATAAAACGAACAGCTTGCTTATATTTGGATCTCTCTCAGAATTTATCATGTTGAGCCTTTATCTGCTCTGTTTGCTGAAGAAAGCCATGTGGTGTGCGGAATGTGGTTGCAGCAATAGACTCACAATCAAAGGGGTCTGATGTTTGGCCTGTGGAGAGGAAGCTGGGAGATCTTGATGAATACGCTCACCTTGTTGGCTCTCAATTATTTCACCCAGCAAACAAGTTAGTCTTACTAGAATAGCCTCTAAGAGTGGAGGATTTTTAGGTTGACTGCTGCTGCTGCTGCTGCTAAGTTGCTTCAGTCGTGTCCGACTCTGTGCGACCCCATAGAAGGCAGCCCACCAGACTCTGCCGTCCCTGGGATTCTCCAGGCAGGAACATTGGAGTGGGTTGCCATTTCCTTCTCCAATGCATGAAAGTGAAAAGTGAAAGTGAAGTCACTCAGTCCTGTTCGACCTTCGCGACCCCATGGACTGCAGCCTACCAGGCTCTTCAGTCCATGAAATTTTCCAGGCAAGAGTACTGGAGTGGGTTGCCATTGCCTTCTCCGTTAGGTTGACTAGCTTTTGTGAAGAATGACAGTGATGAATCTGTGATATGGTCCCAACAGAAGAGCCCTCTTACCATCAGCACCTCAGTCAGCTCTTTGGAAAGTGTATGCCCTCTGTTCTGAAGTGAGCTGGGGAAAAGGAGTGACAGGCACATAATGGAACTACTGCAAAAATAGCCTTGAGTACAGGTCCCAACAGTGTGGGCTTAACAACTATGTCCTTATATACAAAGAAAAGGGTTTGTTTGTTTGTCTGAAACACTGCCTTAAAGGAATCTCTGCTTTCTTTTTGTATTAAAGATGGGAGAAAGCAGCCTCAAAGATAAACCCAGAATAAACTTACTGCAAGAGTACATTTAAATACATTCAACTTAAAAGAAAAGAAGAAAGAAGAGGGATTTGTCCTCCCAGATATTGACATAGCATTAAAGCACAGCAGAACTGGCAAAAGAACAGACAAATAGACCAAGGCAGTTTAATAGAGACCTGGGAGAAAGGTGGTTGTATAAATGGGAACTCAATATACCATAAATCAAATGCGGAAGAATGGACTGTTTCATAGATTCCACTGGGAAAACTGGCTCACTTTATGGAGAAAAACAAAACTGAATTATTCCTTGACACCAGATGAATTAAAGACCCAAGTGCTGAAGGTAAAATTACAAAGTCAACAGAGAAAAAATGTAGAAGTATATCTTTTCAAGGGACAGGAAAAGTCTTCTTGAACAAAATTTTTAAAAGCAGATTCAAAGGCAAACATAGTGGTGATGTTTTGACAGACAAAAAGATTTTCAATCCATGAAAGGTAACTGTGGGTAATTGAAACAAGACTGAATGAAAAAAGATATTTATAATATCTGAAACTGACATGCAACTTCTGGTTTCTGGTCCAACATGTAAAGATGGTGAAAGTCTCATCCTCAGAAAAAGAAAAAGAATTTAAATAAAAATCAAGTTTTCTCATATCTATCAGAGAACTGAACTCAGGGCAGACTAGCATGCCCCAAACTGGAGGGACAGCTGGGCAGATACAGAGAAACACAGTTTACAGTGAACAAAGCTGCTGTTGGAAAGAACAGCTGAAGATGGGAGCTTAAGCTGGGCCAGCTTCTGAGATAAGAACTCCAGGAGACTAAGCCTTCATTTTCCCTCCAGAAGCCCTACCAGGTTCTCAGGGTAAAGATAGGAGAAAAAACCCTCATGCTTCTGTCAGGGTAAGTGGAAAAGTTACCATTTTGAAACACACCTAGAGCATCCCGTTCTCCTTAACAAAGACCTGCCCTCAAGAAAAAACTATTTTGACTGAGTCTAAACAACCTGGGTTTTACCAGAGTCAACCAAAAGAGACTGGGGGGAAGGAAATACCCAAACACAGCCTTTTCCAGCCTTCCACATATGAATAAAAAAATACCCGTCTATCTCTTTCTAGCCTTCTTGTGTCACTTAAGGTCTTAAGTGTGGGATGACGGCAGGAAGCTGAGGGTCACTTGTGAAAGTCACAGCCCAGGCGCACAGAGTCACTAAAGGACTGAGACAGGATACAGGACTGAGATGGAATTCTAGAATGTTCTTCCCCTCCATACCACTACACTAGGTGGCCACATCAGCTTTCCTGTGTAATAATAGGGTTATACAGCTGAAATACTTGAAAGGCTCAGCCTCTATTTAAAAAGGAGTATCTAAGAAAACACAAAGAATACAGGCGAGAAAAAAAATTTTTTTCTAAATATTCTCATAAAATTTAAGCCTCTGACCTCTACAAACATTAAATACTGGGTACCTCCTACCCAGATAAAACCTCACATTACAGGCATACTGATCTCAGTTTCTTTCACCCAGCTTTTCCATATCCAACTTTCAACAAAAAGTTACATAGCATGATAAAAAGAAAAAAAAAAAAAAAAACAATCCAAAGAGGCAAAGAAAGAATTATAGCCTCAGAAATGGCAGGGATAGGGACTCTGGAATAATCAGACCGAGAATTTAAAATAGCTGTGATTACTATGCTAAGAATTCTGATGGGAAAGTGGTCCACATACAAGAATAGGTGAATAATGTCATCAGAGAAAATGGGAAACTTTAGAAAGAATTAAGAGGAAATATTAGAATTAGAAACACTGAAGAAGAAATGAAGGCTGCCTTTCATGGGGTCACCAGCAGACAAGGCATATCTGAGGAAAGAATCAATGCAGTAGAAACTCCCAAATGGAAAAGCAAAGAGAAAAACAAAAACCAACCAACCAAACAAAAAAAACATGAAAAAACACAAGAGAATATCCAAAGACTGTGGGGGTAATTACAAAAGGTATAGAGATGATACACAATCACTATCTAGAATGAAAAGGAAAATCCTGCCAAAGAAAACATTATTAATTAAACATTCAAAAACCATACATTCTAGAAATGAAAAACAAAAGAGGAAAACCAAGCCAATAAAGGATATGAAGAGTTGCTCAAACTCATCCGAAATCATTAAAATAGGAATTTAAAAAGATGAGATATCATTTAATATTTCTAGATTGGCAAAAGTTAGAACATTGCATAATGCCAAGTGCTTGGCAGAGAAGACAGGGTTTGGGAATGTCCATGCATGAAGGTACATTGGTACCCACCTGGAAACCATCTGCTAAGTCAGCTGAAGAATGTGTACATTATATATAGCATGAACCTACCCTACATTCCAAAGAAATTGCTTCAAAAGGATGCAAGGTAAATGTGTACAGAATTCATTTGGATAGTGAAACAAGAACAAAGACGGCAGGGCACAGCATTTAAAGGAATGACATAGCCTTGGATATGACATGAATTGGCTAGAACCAGCTTGGTCCAAGATGGCAGAAGATTCATCTTTCAAGTGGACCTTGAGCTTTATTATACTGCTACTGCTCATTCTCTCAGTTGTGTCTGACTCTTTGCAGTCCCATGGAATGTAGCTCACCAGGCTCCTCTGTCCATGGAAGTTTTCAGGCAAGAATTCTGGAGCGGTTGCCCATCCTTCTCCAAAGCTTAATTATATGCTTATTGTAATAGATTAACATATGCTAAAATAACACATCCACAGGCTCATGACAGTTCTAAGCCTGGCCATAAAAGGGCAAAAAGTGAGCAGTGGCCTAATTCCTGGAAATCCCCACCCCTTCCCCAAATAGTTGGAATAATCCTCCCACTTGTTAGCCTATGAAATTACCCAGCCCATAAAAACTAGCCATGCCATATTTGGGGGCTTCTTGCCTTCTGAGATGGTCCGCACTCTGTAGAGTTTGTTTCTCTCAGGGCTGCTCTGGTCTTTTGATGTGCACCACATTCTGTCTATTCCTCTCTAAATTAATCCACTACTTACATATTGTTTGGTCTCTCACTGAATTCCTTATGCAATGAGACATCAAGAACCTGAGCTTCATTGAGTTCCGAGACCAGGTATATGATTTTATTTATTTATCTGGCCAAGTTGTGCAGCATGCAGGATCTTAGTTCCCTGACCAGGGATTGATGTCATGACCCCTGCCTTGGGAGCATAGAATCTTAATCACTGGACCACTGGGAAGTCCCAGGTATGTGATTTTAATTAAAAGACAGGGGGTTCAAGTCCCAGTTTTGCAGTTTGAATAGTAGGAAGTTGGAGTTGACCAGGGTGATAGTACCAGGAAGTAGAAGGGAAAATTGCTGTCTATGCCACAGTCAAGTGTTAAACCCAGTGAAACACAGTGCAGTACTACTTAGGTCAATCAAAAATCATGAGCCCTCCACAGAAATGAAAATGTGTATGTTAAATTAGAATGCTTGATCATAGGGAAGTGGGAGCTAGCAGTCAGTCAGTCAGTTCAGTCACTCAGTCATGTCCAACTCTTTGCGAACCCATGGACTGCAGCACGCCAGGCTTCCCTGTCCATCACCAACTCCTGGAGCTTGTTCAAACTCATGCCCATCGAGTCGGTGATCCCATCCAACCATCTCATCCTCTGTTGTCCCCTTCTCCTCCTGCCTTCAGTCTTTCCAAGCATCAGGGTCTTTTCAAAGGAGTCAGTTCATTGCATCAGGTGGCCAAAGTATTGGACTTTCAGCTTCAGCGTCAGTCCTTCCTATGAATATTCAGGACTGATTTCCTTTAGGATAGAATGGTTTGATCTCCTTTCAGTCCAAGGGACTCTCAACACCACAGTTCCAAATCTAGAAGTAGAGGGTGGAAATAAAAGACAATTTAAAAAACATGAAAGAAGAGGAACAATTTGCTAGGAGAGAACAAAATGTTGGAGGAGTAGATGGACATGGAGTACATCTCTCTCCATGTATACATCAGGAATACACCTTCAGACACAGAAATGCATGTAGAACACCAGCTGAGAGCAAACAGGAGTACACAACCAGAAGAAAAGAATATATAGAACCATGAAAAACTCGGTAGGACAAAGGAAATAGGGGGAAAACAGGAGTGTTAGTAGGACTGGACCTGTTCTCAGCAGGTGGGGAACTGAAGCAGGGGTCCAATCCTCACATCAGAGCAATAGAGTCAGGGGAGAAACATTTAAGGCTTACAGTGAAACAGCTGATCTGTGGCAGCTAAATGGGATGAGAATCAGACAGTCCTTGCCCAGCCATACATACCGCGGACAGGGACACAGGTCCCCTGCAAGGTGCAGTGGCTGGGAGCTGGATAAAGGGATTGTGAAGCAATCCCAGGGCTAGGGCTGCTGTTGACGGTGCAGAGATGGATTGAGGGGATGTGAGGGAGGAGACTGTGGTAGGAAATGCCTGTGGAGGAAAGCTGGGCAGCCATGGAGCAAGGCAATACTGCTGAGTCACTCACAGGGGCTGGAGCCATCACCATAGCCTCTCTCTCCCCACACACCAGCATAGGCAGCTGAACAGTAGAGAGGCTGCCCCATCAAATGTCTGATGCACTGAAATACAGAGTAGGACCCCAGCCAGGGTGCTCCTTAAGTGACTGATGTACTGATTTACAGAGTAGGACCCCAGCTAGGGGAGCCGCTCTATGTACATGATGCACCGAACAACAGAGAAGGACCCCAGGCAAGGGAGCCCTCTAAGTGCCTGAATGGGCAGAGCTACAGAGAAAGACTGGCCAAAAAAGTTTCTGATCATCAGCTACAAGAAGCTCAAAAAAAGACTCTGATAGGGCCATAACTTCTGCAACAGAGGCAGTCCGTGTCCCTGCACACTTGGCGCCACCAGAATCCCTGAAAGCCAAAGCATGCCACCTTCATGCTCAACTCTCACTGGGGCAGAGCTGCCACAGACAAAAAGAAAAATCTTGTATATGCAACTCTTTGTGACCCTGTAGACTGGCCTGCCAGGCTTCTCTGTCAGGGGGGTTCTCCAGGCAAGAATTATGGAGGGTATTGGCCAATACTTGTTGCCATACCCTTCTAGAGCACTATATTTCCTGTTTCCCTAGGTGCCAACTTCCCTGAGTACCTGGTGCTGCCAGAATCCCTGTGACTCAAGCAGCTGCACCACTTCCACAGCTGGCCCTCACAGGGGCAAACTAAAGTCCTCCAGGCAGTCTCAGGAGCAAACCCCAGTGGTTGACCCAAACACAGAGGTGGAAATAAAATCACAATAGAAACCCAGGGGCAGTGTGGCTAAGGAAGAAGACCCAAAACCTTCCCACCAGCTGTACAAGCTGCAGATTAAATAAATCCACATGAACAGCTAGGCAGGCTCTGTGTCTATGGAATATATAAAAGGCCAGTGAGACCTCCCACAAAAGAAAACACACTAGCTCTGATAGCTGTGAACATCGGAGGCAAGAACACACAAGGGCAGGACCAGATTAGAATCTGAGCTGCACCTACAGCAGGTCCAGAGATCAGCACAGTGTTGGAGGGCATCCGAGGGAGGTGGACTGTGACTCCCAGCGAGGGAAAGGACTCTGACAGCAGTGACCCAAGAAAAATATTTATTTTTCTTATCTTTTGACTTGTTCTGTAGATTCTTTTGGATTCCCTCCCCCCATCTGTTGTAGCTATCAATTTTATTGGCACTATGAAATCTAATTAAGCTTTTTTTTCCTCAGTCACTTTTTTTTATTATTGTTATAAAACTATGCCTCTACTTTGGGCTTTTGCAGTTCTGGAGAGTTTGCCTTTTCTCTCTCTCTCTCTCTTTAATTTTAATTTTTTAAGTCTATTACTATTTTTTCTACATTTATTCCTTTGTTTGTCTTTCCTACTGATCTTTTCCTCTTGCAGTTAGCCTTTAATGCATATAAATCTTCTTTATCTACCCCTATTTAACTTTGCATATCTATCCTTTCTTTTCTTTCTTTCCTTACCTCCCAATATATTTGTTAGTTTTTTCATTGCTTTATTCCCCAATTGGCACCTTGCTTTAGTTTTGTTTTCCAGTTTGTGCTTTGGTTAGTTTTGTTCTTAACTGGTAGATATAATTTTTGGTTTCCTTTGTTCACCAGATTAATCTGTTGTACTTTATTTTTGTTAGAGAATTTTGATTTTGCTTATGGATGTATATGTATATGTGTATATTCAGTCACACTTTTTATTGTTGTTATAAACCTCTTCCTTGCATTGGGCTTTTGCAGTTCTGTGGAGTTTGCTTTTTTTTTTTCCCCCTTCTTCCTTTTTTCTTTTCTCTTTTTATAATTTTAATTTTTTAAACCTATTATATTTTTCTACATGTATTCATGTATCAGCATTTCCTACTGCTTTTTCCCCCTTGTAGTTTATCTTTAATGTATATAAATCTTCTTCATCTACCTCTATTTAACTTTGCATATCTATTCTTTCTTTTCTTTCTTTCCTTTCCTCTCAATATATTTGTTAGTTTTTTCATTGCTTTATTCCCCAATTGGCACCTTGCTTTAGTTTTGTTTTCCAGTTTGTGCTTTGGTTAGTTTTGTTCTTAACTGGTAGATACAATTTTTGGTTTCCTTTGTTCACTGGGTCAGTCTATTGTACTTTATTTTTGTTGGGCAGTTTTGATTTTGCTTATGAGTGTATATGCATATGTATCTTTTCAGTCACACTTTTTATTGTTGTTATAAACCTCTTCCTTGCATTGGGCTTTTGCAGTTCTGTGGAGTTTGCCTTTTTTTTTTCTTCTCTTTTTTGTAATTTTAATTTTTAGTTTTTGAAACTATTATATTTTTCTATGTTTATTCCTTTATTTCTCTTTCCTACTATTTTTTTCTCCTTGCAGTTCATCTTTAATGTATATAAATCTTCTTCATCTACCTCTATTTAACTTTGCATATGTAATCTTTCTTGCTTTTCTTTATTTCCTTTCCTCTCAACGTATTTGTTAGTTTTGTTTTCATTGCTTTATTCCTTACTTGGCACCTTGCTTTAGTTTTGTTTTCAAGCTTGTGCTTTAGTTAGTTTTGTTCCTAGCTGGTAAATATAACTTTTGACTTCCTTTGTTCACCAGGTCAATCTACTGTACTTTATTTTTGTTGGATTGTTTTGACTTTGCTTATGGGTGTATATGTATATGTGTATATTCCATTATTTTAATTACTATCTACCTGATTTTGTAACTGCCATTTGTTTGGGGTTCCTCTTTGGTTTCTCATTTTGGGGTATTTGTTTTAACCTCACTTAATGAACAGGCTTCCCTGGTGGCTCATAGGTTAAAGTGTCTGCCTCCAATGCAGGAGACCCAGGTTTGATCCCTGGGTCGGGAAGATCCCCTGGAGAAGGAAATGGCAACCCGCTCCAGTATTCTTGCCTGGAGAATCCCATGGACAGAGGAGCCTGGTAGGCTACAGTCCACAGGGTCGCAAAGAGTCGGACACGACTGAGCAACTTCACTCAATGAACAGTATGAAAAGGCAAGGACAGGGAGGCCTGGCATGCTGCAGTTCATGGGGTCGCAAAGAGTCAGACACAACTGAGCAACTGAACTGAACTGAACTGAACTGAATGCCATAGCAAACCACTTGTGGAATATTTGTTCTTGACCAGAGACCAAGTCCTGAGCCTTTGGAGTGGGAGCACTGATGCCAGGACCCTAGACAATCAGAAAATTAACCCTAGGGAGTATCAAATAGTGAGAACTCACACAAAGGAAACCACTTGAATCCAAGACCCAGCATCACTCAACCACCAGTAGCCCCCTGTGCGGGACGTCTAATCTAAACAACAAACAAAACAAAAATACAAACCCAATCATCAGCAGACAGAATTACCCCCTCACTTGGCCTTGCCCATCAGAGGAAAAACAAACAAACTAAAAGAAAACTCAGCACAAATCTCACCCTATGCAAAGCTCACACAAACCTCTGAACCAACCTTAGGAGGGCAAAAACCAAAAGGCAGAAAGAATTCAACCTTGAAGGGTGGGAAAAGAAGACCTCAAACACAATAAATTAAAAAAGAAAAGAAAAGGCAGAGAAATACTACACAAATGAAGGAACAAACTAGAAACACATAAGTCCAAATAAATGAAGAGGAAATAGGCAAGGTACCTGAAAAATAATTCAGAATAATGATAGCAATGATGATCAAAAGCCTTGAAAGCAAAACGGAGAAAATACAATGATCAATTTGTTAGGCTTAGAAGAATTAAAGAATAAACACACAGAGAAAAACAACAAACTTACTGAATTTAAAAATACTCTAGAAGGAATCAGTAGCAGAATATCTGAAGCAGAAGAATGAATCAGTGAGCTGGAAGATAAAATGGTAGAAATGGCTTCTGAAGGACAGAATAAAGTAAAAAGAATGAAAAGAA
The DNA here is from genome assembly GCF_003369695.1 of Bos indicus x Bos taurus. Classification (NCBI taxonomy): domain Eukaryota; kingdom Metazoa; phylum Chordata; class Mammalia; order Artiodactyla; family Bovidae; genus Bos; species Bos indicus x Bos taurus. The sequence goes on along the minus strand of NC_040097.1, from coordinate 59,475,822 downwards.
CTGAGGATAGTCTCAGGGACCTCTGGGGCAATGTCAAACACATCAGCATTCAAATTATAGGGGTCCCAGAAGAAAAGCGGAGAAGGCGATGGCACCCCACTCCAGTACTCTTGCCTGGAAAATCCCATGAACGGAGGAGCCTGCTAGGCTACAGTCCATGGGGCCGCTAAGAGTCGGACACGACTGAGCAACTTCACTTTCACTTTTCACTTTCATGCATTGGAGAAGGAAACGGCAACCCACTCCAGTGTTCTTGCCTGGAGAATCCCAGGGATGGGGGAGCCTGGTGGGCTTCCGTCTATGGGGTTGCACAGAGTCAGACATGACTGATGCGACTTAGCAGCAGCAGCAGAAGAAGAAGAGAAAAAGAAAGGTTATGAAAATATTTTTGAACAGATTATGGTTGAAAATTTTGCCAACATGGATAAGGAAATAGTCAATGAAGTCCAAGAGGCACAAAGAGTCTGATACAGGATAAACACAAGGAGAAACACGCCAAAGTGAAAGTGAAAGAGAAAGAAAGTGAACGTGAAATCACTCAGTCATGTTCAACTCTTTGTGACCCCATGGACTGTAGCCTACCAGGCTCCTCAGTCCATGGTATTTTCCAGGCAAGAGTCAGAATGGATTGCCATTTCCTTCTGCAGGGGATCTTCCCAACCCAGGGATCGAACCTGGATCTCCCATATTCCAGGCAGACGCTTTACCATCTGAGCCACCAGGGAAGCCAAAAAGCATGCCAAGACACATACTAATCAAACTAACAAAGACTAAACAGAAAGAAAAAATATTAAATGCCGCAAGGGAAAAGCAACAAGTAACATGCAAGGAAAACCCCATACATTTAAGAGTGGATCTTTCAGCGGTAACTCTGCAGGCCAGAAGGGACTAGCAGGATATATTTAAAGTACTGAAAAGGAAAACTTTCATTCAAAATTGATATAGGAATAAAAAGCTTTTCAGACAAGGGAAAGTTAAGAGAATTAAGTACCATCAAACCTGCTTTACAACAATTGTAAAGGGACTTTTATAGTTAAGAAACACAAGAGATGAAAAAAGATCTACAAAATTAACTCCCAAAATTAAGAAAATGGCAATAGGAATATATATCAATAAATAGCTTAAATGTAAATGGATTAAATGCTCCAACCAAAAGACACAGACTGGCTGATGGATACAAAAACAAGACCCATATATATGTTGTCTACAAGAAACCCACTTCAGACCTCAAGACACATATAGACTGAAAGTGAGAGGATAGAAAAGTAGAGGATTGAAAAATATATTCCATGCAAATAGGAAGCTAAAGAAAGCTGGAGTAGCAATCCTCATATCAGCCAAAACAGGCCTTAAAATAAAGAAGATTATAAGAGATAAGGAAGAACACTACATAATGATCAAGGGATCAATCCAAAAGGAAGACATAATAATTGTAAATATCTATGCCACCAACATAGGAGCACCTCAATACAGAAGACAAACACTAACAGACATAAAAGGAGAAACTGACAGTAACACAATAATAGTAGGAGACTTTAACACCCCACTCACACCAATGGACAGATCATCAAAACAGAAAATTAATAAGGAAACACAAGTCTTAAATGATACATTAGATGAGATGAATATCATTGATATCTTCAGGACATTCCATCCAAATGCAGAAGGACACACCTTCTTCTCAAGTACACATGAAACATTCTCCAGGACAGACCACATCTTGGGTCACAAATCAAATTTCACTAAATTTAATAAAATTGAAATTGTATCAAGCATCTTCTCCAAGTGCAATGTTATGAGAACAGATATAAATTAAAAATAAATTATAAGATATAAATTATATAAATTACAAATTATAATTAAATTATAATTATATAAATTATAAGAATATGAATTGTTAGAAACTATAAGAAAAAACCTGTAAGAAACACAAGCACATAGTGATTAAAGAACACATTTCTAAATAACCAAAAAGTTACTGAAGAAATCAACAGGGAAATAAAAAAATTTCTAGGAGCAAATGACAATGAAAACATGACAACTCAATACCTATGGGATGCAGCAAAAGCAGTTCTAAGAGGGAAGTTTATAGCAGTACAATTCTACCTCAAGAAATAAGAAAAACATTGATTAGACAACCTAACTTTACACCTAAAACAACTGGAAAAAGAAGAACAAACCGCCCTCCCCAAATTAGTAGAAGGAAAGAAGTCATAAAGATTTGAACAGAAATAAATGAAAAAGAAATGAAAAAAACAATAGTAAAGATTAATAAAACTAAAAGCTTGTTCTGTGAGAAGATAAACAAAACTGACATACTTTTAGCAAGACTCATCAAGGAAAAAGAAGAATAAAATCAACAAAATTAGAGAAAAAGGAGAAATTAGAACAGACAATGCAGAAATACAAAGATTTATAAGAGACTATTATGAACAACTATATGGCAATAAAATGGATAACCTGGAAGAAATTGACAGATTCTTAGAAAAGTTCAGTCTTTCAAGACTGAACCAGGAAGAAATAGAAATTATGAACAACCCAACTACAATCACGGAATTTGAAGCTGTGTTAAAAAATCTCCCAAAAAACAAAAGCCCAGGACCAGATGGCTTCACAGGAGAATTCTAGCAAACAGTTAGAGAAGGGCTAATGCTCTTTAAAAAAATTGCAGTGGAAGGACCATTTCCAAACTCATTCTATGAGGCCACCATCACCCTGATACCAAAACCAAAGACAACACACAAAAAGAAAACTACAGGCCATTTCACTGATGAACATAGATGCAAAAACCCTCAACAAAATTTTAGCAAACAGAATTCAGGTACACATCAAAAAGCTCATACACCATGATCAAGTTGGGTTTATTCCAGGGATGCAAGGATTCTTCCAAAGACTCAAGTCAATCAATGTGATACACCATATTAACAAATTGAAAAATAAAAGCTCTATGATAATCTCAAGAGATGCAGAAAAAGCCTTTGACAAAATTCATTACCAGTTTATGATTAAAACTCTTTAAAAAATGGGCATAGAAGGAACCTACATCAACATAGTAAAGGCCATTTATGATAAGCCTATAGCAAACATTATTCTCAATGGTGAAAAACTGAAAGCATTCTCCCTAAGATCAGGAACAGAGCAAGAATGTCCACTTTTATCACTATCATTCAACATAGTTCTGGAAGTCCTAGTTAAAGCTATCAGAGAAAAAAAAGAAATAAAAGGAATCCAGATTAGAAAAGAAGTAAAGCTCTCACTGTTTGCAGATGACATGATACGGTACATAGAAAGCCCTAAAGATGGTATCAGAAAATTACTAGAGCTAATCAGTGAATTTAGCAAAGTTGCAGGATACAAAATGAATACACAGAAATCACTTGCATTTCTATATACTAACAATGAAAAATCAGAAAAAGAAATTAAGGAATCAATCCCATTCACCATTGCAACAAAAATAATTAAATATCTAGGAATAAACTTACCTAAGGAGACAAAAGAATTGTACACAGAAAAGTATAAGACACTGATGAAAGAAATAAAAGATGACATAAACAGATGGAGAGATATTCCATGTTCCTGGGTAAGAAGAATCAATATTTTGAAAATGACTATACTACCAAAGACAATCTACAGAATCAACATGATTCCTATAAAATTACCAATTGCATTTTTCACAGAACTAGAACAAAAGATTTCACAGTTCATATATAAACACAAAAGATCCAGAATAGCCAAAGCAGTTTGAGAAAGAAGAATGGAGCTGGAGGAATCAACCTCCCTAACTTCAGATTATACTACAAAGCTACAGTCATCAAGACAGTATGGTACTGGCACAAAAAAAGAAATATAGACCAATGGAACAAGATAGAAAACCCAGAGATAAACCCATACACCTTTGGGTACCTTATTTTTGACAAAGGTGGCAAGAATGTACAATAGGGCAAAGACAGCCTCTTCAATAAATGGTGCTGGGGAAAATGCACAGCTACATGTAAAATAATGAAAAGATAAACACAAAATGTATTAAAGGCTTAAATGTAAGACCAGAAACTATAAAACTCTTAGAGGAAAACATTGGTGTTCTATGAATCCTCTATGACCCACCTCATAGAGTAACAGAAATAAAAGCAAATGTAAACAAGCAGGACCTGATTAAACTTAAAAGCTTTTGCACAGCAAAAGACACTCTAAGCAAGGTGGAAAGAAGACCCTCAGAATGGGAGAAAATAAGAGCAAATGAAACTGACAAAGGATTAATTTCCAAAATATACAAGCAGCTCATACAACTCAATACCAGAAAAACAAACAACCCGATCAAAAAGTGGGAAAAAGACGACCTAAAGAGACATTTCTCCAAAGACATACAAATGGCTAACAAACATATGAAAAGATGCTCAACATCACTCATTATTAGAGAAATGCATATCAAAACTGCAATGAGATATCACCCTACACTAGTCAGAATGGCTTTCATCAAAAACTCTACAAACAATAAATGCTGGAAAGAGTGTGGAGGAAAGGGAACACTCTTTCAGTGCTGGTAGGAGTATAAATTGATACGGCCACTATGGAAGAAGGTATGGAGATTCCTTTAAAAATTAGGAATAAAACCACCATATGACCCAGCAATCCCACTCCTAGGCATAAATCCTGATTAAACCAAAACTGAAAAAGACACATGTACCACATTGTTCATTGCAGCACTATTTACAATAGCTAGAACATGGAAGCAACCTAAATGTTCATTGACAGATGAATGGATAAAGAAGTTGTGGTACATATACATGATGGAATATTACTCAGCCATAAGAAGGAATGCATTTGGGTCAGGTTTAATGAGGTGGATGTACATAGAACCTTTTATACAGTGTGAAGTAAGGCAGAAAGAGAAAGATATATATCATATCCTAAAGAATACACAGAATAACTATACAAAAAAGATATTCATGACTCAGATAACTACGATGGTGTGATCACTCACCTGGAGACAGACATCCTGGAATGCAGTCAAGTGGGCCTTAGGAAACTTCACTATGAACAAAGCTAGTGGAGGTGATGGAATTCCAGTTGAATTATTTCAAATCCTAAAAGACGATGCTGTGAAAGTGCTGCACTCAATATGCCAGCAAATTTGGAAAACTCAGCAGTGGCCACAGGACTGGAAAAGGTCAGTTTTCATTCCAATCCCAAAGAAAGGTACTGCCAAAGAATGTTCAAACTACTGCAGAATTGCACTCATCTCACAAGCTAGCAAAGTAATGCTCAAAATTATCTAAGCTAGGCTTCAGCAATATGTGAACCATGAACCTCCAGATGTTCAAGCTGAATTTAGAAAAGGCAGAGGAACTAGAGATCAAATTGCCAATATCCTCTGGATCATCATAAAAGCAGATAATTCCAGAAAAACATTTGCTTTATTGACTACGCCAAAGCCTTTGACTGTGTGTATAACAATAAACTATGGAAAATTCTCCAAGAGATGGAAATACCAGACCACCTGACCTGCCTCCTGAGAAATCTGTATGCAGGTCAAGAAGCAACTTTTAGAACTGGACATGGAACAATAGACCGGTTCCAAATTGGGAATGGTGTATGTCATGGCTGTATATTGTCAGCCTACTTATTTAATTTATGTGCAGAATACACCATGTGAAATGCCAGACTGGGTGAAGCACAAGCTGGAATCAGGATTGCTAGGGAAAATATCAATAACCTCAGATATGCAGATGACACAAGCCTTATGGCATAAAGTGAAGAAGAACTCAAGAGCCTCTTGATGAAAGTGAAAGGGGAGAGTAACAAAGTTGGATTAAAACTCAACATTCAGAAAACTAAGATCATGGCATCCAGTCACATCATTTCATGGCAAATAGATGGGAAAGCAATGGAAACAGTGAGAGACTTTAATTTTTTTTTTCTTTTTTAACTCCAAAATCATTGCAGATGGTGACTGCAGCCTTGAAATTAAAAGACACTTGCTCCTTGGAAGAAAGGCTATGACCAAGGTAAGCATCATATTAGAATACAGACGTATTACTTTGCCAACAAAAGTCCTTCCAGCCAAAACTATGATTTTTCCAGTATATATGGATGTGAGAGTTGGACTATAAAGGAAGCTGAGCATCAAAGAATTGATGCTTTTTAACTGTGGTGTTGGAGAAGACTCTTGAGAGTCCCTTGGACTGCAAAGAGATCCAATCAGTCAATCCTGAAGGAAATCAGTCCTGAATATTCATTGCAAGGACTGATGCTGAAGCTGAAGCTCCAATACTTTGGCCACCTGATGTGAAGAACTGACCCATTACGAAAGACCCTGATGTCGGGAAAGATTGATGGCGGGAGGAGAAGGGGATAACAGAGGATGAGATTGTTGGATGGCATCACCGACTCGATGGACATTAGTCTGAATAAGCTCCAGGAGTTGGTGTTGGACAGGGAAGCCTGTTGTGCTACAGTACATGGGGTCGCAAGAGTTGGAATTGTCTGAACGACCGAACTGAACTTAACTAAACACATATATATGCGATCTAAAAAAATGGTACTGAAGAATTTATTTACCAGGCAGCAAAGGAGAAGCAAACATAGAGAATAGACTTATGAACATGGGGAAAGGGGAGGAGGGGGTGAAATGTATGCAAAGAGTAAAACAGAAACGTACGTTACCATGTGTAAAATAGATAGCCAATGGGAGTTTGCCGTATGGCTCAGGAAACTCAAACAGGAGCACTGTATCAATCTAGAGGGGTTTGATGGGGAGGGAGAAGGGAGGGAGGTTCAAAAGTGAGGGGATATATGTATACCTATGGCTGATTCATGTTGAAGTTTGACAGAAAACAACAACATTCTTTAAAGCAATTATTCTTCTTAACAAATAAATAAATTTAAAATTTAAAAAAAATGAGAGAAGAGGACTTTCAAGGATCAATGATGATAATGTGAACTAAGATGAACTCTCATCCCTCTGTATCTGTGTAAGAGAAAAAAGAAAAGCTAAAAAAAGTTCATAATCAAGGCCGCTGAGAGAGTAGGGAAAGCCTGTACAAGTGATGACCCTGTGGTCTAGAACGTGGGCAACTCCTCCCCTACCACCAACCATTTTCTTAATAGGCCAAACTTACTCATAGTGGCCTTGCCATACTATTCGAGTTCTCGAAGCAAGAATAATGAAGTGGTTTGCCATTCCCTTCTCCAGTGGACCACGTTTTGTCAGAACTCTCCACCATGACCCGTCCATCTTGGGTGGCCCTACATGGCATGGCTCATAGTTTCTTTGATCTAGACAAGGCTGTGGTCTGTGTGATCAGTTTGATTAGTTTTCTGTGATTGTTGTTTTCATTCTGCCTGCCCTCTATTAAGGATGAGAGGCTTGTGGAAGCTTCCTGATGGGAGAGACTGACTGTGGGGGAAACTGGGTCTTGTTCTGATGGGCAGGGCCATGTTAGTGAATCTTTAATCCAATTTTCTGTTGGTGGGTGGGGCTGTATTCCCTCCCTGCTGTTTGACCTGAGACCCAACTATGATAGGGGTAATGAAGATAATGGCGGCCTCCTGTAAAAGGTCTTGAGCACACACTGTTGTATTCAGTGCCCCCAAACCTGCAGCAGGTCACTATCAACCCACACCTGCACTGAAGACTCCTAGAAACTCACAGGCAAGTCTGGATTAGTCTCTTGTGTGGTCACTGCTCCTTTCTCCTGAGTCCTGGTGTGCAAAAGGTTTTGTTTGTGCCCTCCAATAGTCTGTTTCTCCAAACTTGTGTAAGTTTTGTAATCAATTCCCTGGGTGTTCTCAGTCCATTTCCCCAGGATGGGAAATCTGCTGTAGGTCCTAGAACTTTTTTAACAGTATGAGAATTTATTTGGTATAATTGTTCTGCAGTTTGTGGGTTGTCTTCTCAATAGCTCTATGGTAGGGTTAATGGTGACCTCCTCCAAGAGAGCTTATGTTACACACTGTGTGACCCAGGTCTGCTGCAGCCACAGCCTGTTACTCTGCAGGAGACACTCAAACACTCATAGGCAGGTCTGGCTCAGTCTATGTGGGGTCTCTGGGTCCTGGTGCATAGAAGATTTTGTTTGAGTCCTCTGGACATCTCTGGCAGGTATGGGGTTTGATTCTAAATGCAATTTTGCCCCTCCTACTGGCTTGCTGGGGCTTCTCCTTTGCCCTTGGATGTGGGGTATCTTTTTTGGTGGGATCCAACATTCTCCTGTAGATGGTTGTTCAGCAGCAAGTTGCAATTTTGGAGTTCTCACAGGAGAAGATGAGTGCATGTCCTTCTACTCTGCCATCTTGCTCACTATGGTTTTCCCAGTAGTCATATATGGATGTGAGAGTTGGACCGTAAAGAAAACTAAACACTAAAGAATTGATACTTTTGAATTGTGGTGTTGGAGAAGACTCTTGAGAGTCCCCTGGATGGCAAAGAGATCCAACCAGTCAGTCCTAAAAGAAATCAGTCCTAAATATTCATTGAAAGGACTGATGCTGAAGCTGAAGTTCCAACACTTTGGCCACCTGAGGTGAAGAACTGACTCATTGGAAAAGACCCTGATGCTGGGAAAGACTGAGTGCAGGAGGAGAAGGAGATGACAGAGGATAAGATGGTTGGGTGGCATCACCAACTTGACGGGCATGAGTCTGAGCAAGCTCTGGGAGTTGGTGATGGACAGGGAAGTCTGGCATGCTGCAGTCCATGGGGTCGCAAAGAGTCGGATGCAGTTGAGTGACTGAACTGAACTAAACTCACAGTGGCCATTTGGGGGAAAGGAAAGATTAAAATTATCTAAAATTCAGCAACTCAGATGCATACTATCTGAACTTCAAATGTATATTTCCAAGAACTTACTGAATGCTGTCACAGGCACATCCTGAAGGAACTTTCTATTTCTTCAGCTCCTCCATCTCCCTTGTGGCAGAGGGAGTGCCAACTCTACCCGCCCACTGTCCTCTCCCCCGCAGGTCACGGACATCCACCCTTCCTCTACCCTCACTGCCCATCATTGCTATTGATTAGCTCTCAGAGAGTCTTCTCTGGATAATTACAGTGTTTCTTATCCACACTTTATAAGCCAGATTTGTTCATTTCTGCTCCCTAGTTAAGAGCTGGGACTCGACTGCCTATAGGTTATCTACCACATCTGAAATATGTCAAAGGAGAGTAGGACAGGATTCTAATGCACCTCCAACGCTGCATCAATCAGATACAGGCCAAGGTGCTAGGTTCTGCTGTGCTTACACATCTTAATGGCTTATTTCCCACTCATGCTATGTGTTCCTTTCAAGACAGCTGCTGCTCTGATTCATGTCATCTTCATTCTGGAATGCAGGCTGATGAGGCTGCCTTTCTGGATGCTTTCTGGTCAGAGAAAACAGACAGCATGTCAGCCACACCAAGGTCTGTCTATTAAAGCTTCCCGAGAAGTGCCTTGAGCCATTTCTGTTCACATTCCATCTGGTCAAGTCTGGTATTAGTGAGGAGAGTACACCCCTCCCCTAGGGAGGGGCTACAGAGATTTGAGATAAACAATAAGAGCCCATCAAACAGGCAATTTTCTTCTGATGGAATCTCTGTGCATTCTTGGACATTCTTAACAGCTATCTTACTTTGCAGGCATAGTTTATTGTTTCTGGAGCACTTGGGACATGCCTCTACACTCATACTTTCATGCACTAATTGCAGATTTCCATGTTTGTCTTCTCATTAGATTTTGAACTCTGTACATGAAAGAATTCAGCCTTTACCATTTTTGTGTTTGGAGCATGCGCACTTTTTTCTGTGCTAGGGGTGGCACTTGGTGATTAGTTGCTTGATAACTGAATGCTGAATTCATATTTATTGACCACTATGGTGGCCATGCGGAGAAGGCAATGGTACCCCACTCCAGTACTCTTGCCTGGAAAATCCCATAGACAGAGGAGCCTGGTGGGCTGCAGTCCATAGGGTCGCCAAGAGTCGGACACAACTGAGCAACTTCACTTTTTACTTTTCACTTTCATGCATTGGGGAAGGAAATGGCAACCCACTCCAGTGTTCTTGCCTGGAGAATCCCAGGGACAGGGGAGCCTGGTGGGCTGCCATCTATGGGGTCGCACAGAGTCGGACATGATTGAAGCAACTTAGCAGCAGCATGGTGGCCATGAAACATTATCTGACAGACGAACTACAGAGCATGTGACTGATCCAAGGGCTTTAGTTGTCGTGTTCTCAAGTTTGCTGCTGAGTTTCCACATCTACGTACCTCCCATGCACCCCTCCCACCACATGACTCGGTGGGAGCTGGTTCCTGAGAGACGCTGGACCAAGCTACTGGCCAAGGTTTGCTCTCAGACTCCCCAGCAGCCCGACATTTGCAAGCATCGCACAACATTCTGGGACATTTCTGCCCCTCCCCTTCTCCTTAAGTTTGAGTTAAGAGTTACATCACTTCTGCCCACACTCCCAGCCACCCACCTACTCCCCACGTTCTCCCGCAGGTGTTTCCCCATCATAACATACTTGCACGTTTCATCCCTTCTTGGCATCTGCTTCTTAGAGGACATTAACACAGAAACTTTCATTGTTATAATCAGTTCTGACAGAATCTGATCAAATGTCTTTGCAACCTTTGAAGAGAGCAGTGCAAGAGTTAAGAAAATCAGGAAATTGCTTCATGGCAGAAGTGGATTTGAATCAGGCTTTGTAACTGGGTTTGCCTCCATTGCTGGGGGGAGGTGTGTAGGAGGAGGAGGAAGAGGGGTGGGAAAGGAGTTCTCTCCAGGGATGACTCTTATCCATGCACAATGTGGTGAGTTTGTTTTTTTAAATCTCTAGACTCAAGTTTCTTTTAAATATTGGGAAAAGATTCTTCCCGAACACATTGATTTCTTTTATTTTTCCCTTGAGTTATTTATTCTGTTCCTTTTGTGTGGCTTTGCCCTCTGGGGGAACTGATTATTCAAGATTTGGTTTTGTGATTCCCTCTCTAATACCTTGGTCAGCACTTTCCTTCCTTTGTTCCATGTCCTGGGATCACTTCTCAAATTCCTTCCTCACATCAACAATAGGATGATTTGTTGTATCAGATTCGCTGTTCTTTTTCCAACAAACATTTCAGTTTGGCTCTTGTGATTTTGGTTTCCATGCAGTCTCATCTTGCCTGAGCTCAAGTTTGTCTTTTTTAAAAGAGTATAGAACAAGTGTATTTTACAATATTCTTCTGTTTCCTGTAGCAAATTTATTTCAGGGAAAGTTTTCCATTTAAGCCCTGAAGCAGTGTTCCCCCTCTCTGTCTTTATTGGCTTCCTCTGTGTTGTCTTTATTGGCTTGGTCTGTGTTGTCCTGCCTTCCTAGGAATGGGGGCCTGTAGCTCTGTACCTTGGTTGGATGCAGTAAGAATTCTGTGAAAATCCCCAGAATGAGGTTTTCTTGTTCACAGACCAAAGTTCATGAAGCCAAATGAAGCCACCTGGGAAGAGACATGTGAGATGTCACGAGATGAAATGGGCCCAGCACCACAGGTTAAGAAGGAGGAGCATCTGGTTATGAGCCTCTGGGACAGAAACCAGAGAAACCAGATGGGGGAGCAACTAAAAATGGGTGGCAGAGCCTGGAGAGTTCTCCAGAGCCAAAGAGTTTGTCAACAGTGAACTTTTATGGAGGGCTGGCAGCCCAGGCAGTGGCAGAAAGGAAGCTATTAGGAATGTTAATCTGGTCCACACAGACATGTTGATTATTTAGGTTTATTTGTCCTAGAATAAAGAGAAACTCTTCCAGACCACCCCCCCTTTTTTTAAATAGTTGTCATACACTTAGTCTTTTTAGCATCCTATGATCTTCATTTTCTGAATGTTGAGTTTTAAGCCAACTTTTTCACTCTCCTCTTTCACCTTCATCAAGAGGCTTTTTAGTTTCTCTTCACTTTCTGCCAAAGGGTGGTGTCATCTGCATATCTGAGGTTATTGATATTTCTCCCGGCAATCTTGATTCCAGCTTGTGCTTCTTCCAGCCCAGCGTTTCTCATGATGTACTCTGCATATAAGTTACATAAGCAGGGTGACAATATACAGCCTTGACGTACTCCTTTTCCAATTTGGAACCAGTTTGTTGTTCTATGTCCAGTTCTAACTGTTGCTTCCTGACCTGCATACAAATTTCTCAAGAGGCAGGTCAGGTGGTCTGGTATTCCCATCTCTTTCAGAATTTTCCAGATCACATTTTATTATGATCCACACAGTCAAAGGCTTTGTCATAGTCAATAAAGCAGAAATAGATGTTTTTCTGGAACTCTCTTGCTATTTCGATGATCCAGCGGATGTTGGCAATTTGGTCTCTGGTTCCTCTGCCTTTTCTAAAACCAGCTTGAACAACTGGAAGTTCACAGTTAGAGAGTTAAAAAGTTGGCTTAAAACTCAACATTCAGAAAATGAAGATCATGGCATCTGGTCCCATCACTTCATGGGAAATAGATGGGGAAACAGTGTCAGACTTTATTTTTGGGGGGCTCCAAAATCACTGCAGATGGTGACTGCAGCCATGAAATTAAAAGACACTTACTCCTTGGAAGAAAAGTTATGACCAGCCTAGATAGCATATTGAGAAGCAGAGACATTACTTTGCCAACCAAGGTCTGTCTAGTCAAGGCTATGGTTTTTCCTGTGGTCATGTATGGATGTGAGAGTTGGACTGTGAAGAAAGCTGAGCACTGAAGAATGGATGCTTTTGAACTGTGGTGTTGGAGAAAACTCTTGAGAGTCCCTTGGACTGCAAGGAGATCCAACCAGTCCATTCTGAAGGAAATCAGCCCTGGGATTTCTTTGGAAGGAATGATGCTAAAGCTGAAACTCCAGTACTTTGGCCACCTCATGCGAAGAGTTGACTCATTGGAAAAGACTCTGATGCTGGGAGGGACTGGGGGCAGGAAGAAAAGGGGACAACAGAGGATGAGATGGCTGGATGGCATCACTGACTCGATGGACGTGAGTCTGAGTGAACTCCGGGAGTTGGTGATGGACAGGGAGGCCTGGCGTGCTGCGATTCATGGTGTTGCAAAGAGTTGGACACGGCTGAGCGACTGAACTGGACTGAACTGAACTGAACAGAGCATTTGGGTGTGGCTGAGGCCCTGGCAAATATTAACCACATACAAAGGATTCCTTAAGGCATGTAGGCAGATCCACTCAGGTCTGAGCAGAGAAGGGCACTGCAGTTGGGCTGTGGTTCAGAGAGACAGGGGGATGTTATCCAGGCTTTGTCCCAGCTGTAGAGCTCCACCACAAGCTTAGCCTGCACCATCTGCCCCCAGATACACTTAGATAAAGGCAAGCTTTGCAGGATTGCCCAGAATCCTTTTCCCCACTGGCCTCCCACCCCCTCACCTCCTCTGTCAGATCAGCTCCAATAATCTAAAGAGAATGTGTCTCTAGACACACTGCCGACTTCTCAGATTGCTTTGGCTCTTTATGTTTTAAAAGATCTTCAAACATTTTGCTCTTTTAAAAATTTCCTACGTTTATATTGGTGGCGGGTTTTTTATGACAGTAGTTTGCAGAGACGAAAAGAAGCCTCAAGGGCTGCGGGCTTGGTTCCCCTAACTGGCTAGCCCATGGGAGCTGAGGTCAGTGGGGCAGGCTTGGCCAGGGCTCCTCCTACTTCCCCATCATGGCTTTGGCTCAGTGAGCAAAACATATGTTACCCATTAATTGTGTTTTTAAAATCTAGTCTAAGTGATTATTTATTTAGTAAAATGGCCCCCAGTTTTTATTATATGTTGACTATTAGCCTTACTTTTCAATAATGATGCAAACCTTTTATTTGTTTTGGTGAATATTTTAATGGAAATTGAGTGACATCCTTTTTTTAGGAGTTTTTATTTTTAAATGACAAATCTACTGCTTTTGAATTTGGTTTCTCTGAGTGTACCTTTCAAAGAACTCTCAGTGCTCTGTACAATTACATTAAAAATTATTTGAAGGCAAGGGTCAAATCCTGGACTGCTGATGACTACTGAAAGACTTCTTTCTCCATTAGGCAACCTCATCCTAATTTTAATTGTAAAACAACTCTCAGTTTCCTCAAGTGAAGAATGAAAGGTATGGGTTGAAGGGTTGAAATCCTTTCTTTTAAGTTTTTCTATCACACTGGCTACCAATGAAAAGAAAGAGAATATATATGAAAGAAAATTATGCATCAATAATATTTTATTTTTATTAGCCACAAGAGAAGAAAGAGACTACAATCTGTCTACTGATTCTCAAAGTGTATTCCAGGGAAACTGGGGGAATCAGGGAATCCTCCGAATCCCCTTCAGAGAGTCCACAAGCTGAGAATAACTTTCATAATAGCACTAACACATTGTTGGTGTTTCTTGCTCTCTTTTTCTCATGAGTGTATGATGGAGTTTTTCAGTCTGCATGATGTGTAATAGCACAACAGATTAGTGCATTGAATTTTAACCTCCTTTAAAGCTAAAAATTCTGATTCTGAATGCCAGTTCATTATTGGTGATCATCCTCTTGTGCAGATACTGATTAAAGAGAATGTTCATGTTCAATCAGAAGCGTAGCTTAGCTATTAGCATTAAATCATTCATTCACCCACTTGTTCCCTCTGTAAACATTTACTGAGTACCTACAGTTTGCCAGATACTGTTCTGTTTTGTTCAAAAGGAGCAGAAAACAATCTGTGCTTGCTTTGAGCTGGTGTTCTAATCAGGCATGCAGATAATAAACAGTGAACAAGAAATAAGGAAATACATAAATTACGTAGGATGTTGGAGGATATGCATTCCATACATTCAGGCCAGGGGGTCTTTTATGTTAGGGGCATAAGTGGTGAGGTAGCACTGGCATATTTTAGTGACAAGACGCTAAAAAGGTCAGAGTGGAGTAAGTGAGGAGGTGACTGGGAGGACATAAAGGCAGAGACATGCGGGAAACTGGATGACCTGTTGAGAAAGAGAATGTACATTTTCTGCAGAAAATTATGTTTTATATTTTCTAAGGACCATTCTGGCTTCCATATTGAGAATAATACAGGGCTAGAAACCTGGGAGACACGCTAGGGGCTATTGCTGAAGTCCAGGCATGGCGTGATGTTGGTGTGGACCAAGATCCAGGTTCAGAGCTAGGGGTTTGAGTCCAGAAGTGGTGAGAAATGGCTGAATAGTGGATATGTATTAAAGATAGAGATGGCACCATAGTTCATCAAGGGACGTTCCAGGTAACATAGAGTAATTGGTTATGACTAAATCATCCTGATTTATGTCATCCACCCTAAAATAAAAGTGAAATGTCTCCTTTCTCTTTGCATTGTCTTACTTTCAGACGTGTTCTATTTGGAATCACTTAAAAATAGCTAGTCTGAAAGTGATAGGAACTGGTAAATAGCTGTCAATGAATCATCACTACATTATTCATGGATTAAAATGAATGTGTGGCTTAGGGCAACTGAGCTAGACAGTAAATGACTACATGCATGTGATTGCTAACTGATTTAGGAAACATTTCAATCTGATAAACACACTTTTCCTAGGACTTTAAATGGGCTTGTCAGCAATTCTTACTCAAATACAAATGAAATTGTCAGCCTTGTCTAGAGGAACATCTATTGCTTAATGTCAAAGACAATAAATATATAATTTAATTGTTAATCTTTTCTCTGAATGTTTTTAAAGGAGAGATCCATGCACATTTGAATTAATTAATGAGCATATCACTTGAATAGAGGACCTATGGTATTAAAAGTAATATTTAGAATCCCAGGAACTAAACCACTAGGGTTTGAATCCTGACACCACTACTAGCTGTGACTTTCAGCAGATTATTTAACCTCTTGACTTTCTCTTCTGAGAAAGGATGTGCTGCTTCTACTACCACTACACTGTTACTACTGCCACTACCACCGCTCACGCTCTCGCTAGGGCCCAGGGAGTTTGTCCCTGTACAGTACTGGTGCAGAGCATAGTGAATGCTAAGTAAGTGCTATTGTTATTACAGCATTTACTATAATAGTGACCCAGCAGACATTGGCAATTTGATCTCTGGTTCCTCTGCCTTCTCTAAAACCAGCTTGAACATCTGGAAGTTCACGGTTCACGTATTGCTGAAGCCTGGCTTGCAGAATTTTGAGCATTATTTTGCTAGTGTGTGAGATGAGTGCAATTGTGTGGCAGTTTGCGCATTCTTTGGCATTGCCTTTCTTTGGGGTTGGAATGAAAACTGACCTTTTCCAGTCCTGTGGCCACGGCTGAGTTTTCCAAATTTGCTGGCATATTGAGTGCAGCACTTTCACAGCATCATCTTTTAAAATTTGAAATAGCTTTTCAGGTAAGCGGCCTGAGGTGACCCCTAAAAATGGTGCGCTATTCACTTGACCCAGAAAACCCCACAAAATCATGCAAATCAAGAGGTTCAAATCTTCGTATTCACTTTAAGAACACTCATGAAACTGCCCCGGCCATGAAGAGTATGCATATCCGGAAAGCCACCAAGTATCTGAAGGATGTCACTTTAAAGAAGCAACGTGTGCCATTCCGTCGTCACAACGGTGGAGCTGGTAGGTGTGCACAGGCCAAACAGTGGGGTGGACGCAGGGTCGGTGGCCCCAAAAGAATGCTGAATTTTTACTACACATGCTCAAAAACGCAGAGAGTAATGCTGAACTTAAGGGCTTAGATGTAGATTCTCTGGTCATTGAGCACATCCAAGTGAACAAAGCCCCCAAGATGCAGCATAGGACTTACAGAGCTCACGGTCGGATCAGCCCCTACAGGAGCTCTCCCTGCCACATTGAGATGATCCTTACTGAAAAAGAACAGATTGTTCCTAAACCAGAAAAGGAGGTTGCACAGAAGAAAAAGATATCCCAGAAGAAACTGAAGAAACAAACACTTATGGCCCGGGAATAAATGCCGCAAAAAATAAAGGCAAATAAAAGTAAAAAAAAGAAAATTGAAATAGCTCATCGGGAATTCCATCACCTCCACTAGCTTTGTTCACAGTGATGTTTCCTGATGCCCACGTGACTTTGCATTCCAGGATGTCTGGCTCTAGGTTGGGGATCACACCATTGTGATGATCTGGGTCGTGAAGATCTTTCTTGTATAGTTCTTCTGTGTATTCTTGCCACCTCTCCTTAATATCTTCTGCTTCTGTTTGGTCCATGCCTTTTCTGTCTTTCATTGTACCCATCTTTGTATGAAATGTTCCCTTGTTATCTCTAATTTTCTTGAAGAGAGCTCTAGTCTTTTCGATTTTATTGTTACACTGATCGCTGAGGAAGGCTTTCTTATCTCACTGCCTTTCTTTGGAAATCTGCATTCAAATGGGTACATCTTTCCTTTTCTCCTTTGCTTTTCAGTTCTCTTCTTTTCACAGCTATTTGTAAGGCCTCTTCAGACAATGATTTTGCCTTTTTGCATTCCTTTTTCTCGGGGATGGTCTTGATCCCTCTCTCCTGTACAATGTACAAACTTCTATCCATAATTCATCAGGGACTCTGTCTATCAGATCTAGGCCCCTAAATCTATTTCTCACTTCCACTGTATAATTGTAAAGGATTTGTTTTAGGTCATACCTGAATCATCTAGTGGTTTTCCCTTCTTTCTTCAACTTAAGTCTGAATTTGGCAATAAGGAGTTCATGATCGGAGCCACAGTCAGCTCCTGGTCTTGTTTTTGCTGGCTGTATAGAACTTCTCCATCTTTGGCTGCAAAGAATATAATCAATCTGATTTCGGTGTTGGCCATCTGATGATGTCTATGTGTAGAGTCTTCTCTTGTATTGTTGGAAGAGGGTGCTTTCTATGACCAGTGTGTTCTCTTGGCAAAACTCTATTAGCCTTACCCTTGCTTCATTATGTACTCCAAACCAAACACCTGTTACCCTGGGTGTTTCTTGACTTCCTACTTTTGCATTCCAGTCCCCTATAATGAAAAGGACATCTTTTTGGGGTGTTAGTTCTAAAAGGTCTTGTAGGTCTTCATAGAACCGTTCAACTTAAGCTTCTTCAGCATTACCGGTCAGGGCATAGACTTGAATTACCATGATATTGAATGGTTTGCCTTGTAAACGAACAGAGATCATCCTTTCATTTTTGAGATTGCATCCAAGTACTGCATTTTGGAGTCTTTTGTTGACTATGATGGCTACTCCATTTCTCCTAAGGGATTCTTGTAATAATGGTCATGTGAGTTAAATTCACCCATTTAGTAGTAGATATAATGGTCATCTGAGTTAAATTCACCCATTCTAGTCCATTTTGGTTTTCTGATTCCTAAAATGTCAAAATTCACTCTTGCCATCTCCTGTTTGATCACTTCCAATTTGCCTTGAGTCATCAATATAACATTCAAGGTTCCTATGCAATATTGCTCTTTATAGCATTGGACCTTGCTTCTATCACCAGTCACATCCACAATTGGGTGTTGTTTTTGCTTTGGCTCCATCTCTTCATTCTTTCTGGAGTTATTTCTCTACTGATCTCCAGTAGCATATTGGGCACCTACCAACCTGGGGAGTTCATCTTTCAGTGTCCTATCTTTTTGCCTTTTCATACTATCATGGGGTTCTCAAGGCAAGAATAATGAAGTGGTTTGCCATTCCCTTTTCCAGTGGACGACATTTTGTCAGAACTCTCCATCATGACCCGTCCATCTTGGGTGGCGCTATGCGGCATAGCTTAGTTTCATTGAGTTAGACAACGATGTGGTCCATTCGATCAGATTGGTTACTTTTCTGTGATTGTTGTTTCAGTCTTCCTGCCCTCTGAGGCTCTCTCTCAGCACCAACCATCTTACTGGGGTTTCTCTTATCTTGCATGTGGGACATCTCTTCATGGCTGTGTGGATCACAATAAACTGTGGAAAATTCTGAAAGAGATGGGAATACCAGACCACTTTACCTGCCTCCTGAGAAATCTGTATGCAGGTCAGGAAGCAACAATTAGAACTGAACATGGAAAAACAGAATGGTTCCAAATAGGAAAAGGAGTATGTCAAGGCTGTATATTGTCACCCTGCTTATTTAACTTATACGCAGAGTACATCATGAGAACCTCTGGGCTGGATGAACCACAAGCTGGAATCAAGATTGCTGGGAGAAATATCAATAACCTCAGATATGCAGATGACACCACCATTATGGCAGAAAGTGAAGAGGAACTAAAGAGTCTCTTGATGACAGTGAAAGAGGAGAGTGAAAATTTGGCCTAAAGCTCAACATTCATAAAGCTAAGATCATGGCATCCAGTCACATCACTTCATGGCAAATAGATGGAGAAACAGTGGAAACAGTGGCCGACTTTATTTTGGGGGGCTCCAAAATCACTGCAGATGGGGATTGCAGCCATGAAATAAAAGACGCTTACTCCTTGGAGGAAAGTTATGACCAACCTAGACAGTATATTAAAAAGCAAAGACATTACTTTGCCTAGAAAGGTCCCTCTGGTCAAGGCTATGGTTTTTCCAGTAGTCATGTATGGATGTGAGAGTTGGGCTATAAAGAAAGCTGAGCACTGAAGAATTGATGCTTTTAAACTGTGGTGTTGGAGAAGACTCTTGAGAGTCCTTTGGACTGCAAGGAGATCCAACCAGTCCATCCTAAAGGAGATCAGTTCTGAATATTCATTGGAAGGACTGATGCTGAAGCTGACACTCCAATACTTTGGCCACCTGATGCGAAGAACTGATTCATTTGAAAAGACCCTAATGCTGGGAAAGATTGAAAGCAGGAGGAGAAGGAGAAAACAGAGGATGAAATGAGGATGAGATGGTTGGATGGCATCATCGACTCAGTGGTCATGAGTTTGGGTAGACTCCGGGAGTTGGTGATGGACAGGGAGGCCTGGCGTGCTGCAGTACGTGGGGTCACAAAGAGTTGGACACAACAGAGAGACTGAACTAAACTGAACTGAATAATAATGTTTCCTTGAATGTTTCAAGGAAAGCATCCTCATTAATACACATTTAACATTAACGTAGTAATGAGTGAATTGCTTCTTCTTTCAGTTACTACTAGTCCCTAATTGTAAAGGACTTCTAGCACCCCAGAGCATTTTGGTACTTAAATTTATTGATCTCTGAAAATTTTCCTTATCACTGAGACTATTTTATACATATGTTGGAGAAAAAGTACCATTGCAGTCATAACTCTAGTGGGGTCAAGACAAGTATTTCTTCCATAGGGAAATAAAACCCTTCAGGGAACCTAATTAATGGGAAAAACATAGGAAAACTTGCAGATACCAGTAATTTCCTAAGTCATTCTTTTCTATCTAGCTCCACATTTGCTTCTCTTTGAAAATACTCTCCCCTCAAACCTTATCATCTCAAAATAGTATTTCTAGAGAGAACATTGCTTTACAAAGCAAAAGCTGTCTTCTTTATTTAAAATTATGTGTAAATTTTTAAAAGTTTTTTTGATGGTTGCATAAATATGGTTCACCCAAACAACAGAGAAAACTCTTCCTAAGACCACACATTTGCATATGTTTGAAAATTTTAAATTCCCTGAAAATTCTGCACTGAGTATTTATAACTGTATTTCTGCTGTAAATATCTACATGTAACATAGCATACACATTACTTTGACATGTTTATATTTAAGATGTTATTACATATATAGCAATATTATTGAAATTATTCTTGAATAATCAAAACGGAAAATAGCTAACCAAAACCAAAAATTATGGTTATGAATGATTAATGTGCTAATACGGGGCCAAAGAAAACTGCAGCACAGTAAAATTGTGATCAGGAAAGAAAACACACCCATCCTAGGAGACCTGCTAATGAAGAACATCATGGAGGGGATCTTCTTTCACTTACCATTGGTGCCATGAGCCAAAAGATTCCCAGTTTGTTTGAACAAAGACACAGAGGAACTGCTTTTGGGAATCGATTTCAGGCCCTTCAAAAGCCAGGAATTTGGCCTCATGCAGGGTGTGGGATTTTGCAGGCATATTTTGTAGTGTGGAAATAGCTGTGCACCAAGAAAGGAAATGAACATGAGCACATGGACATGGACATGTGCTGCTGCCTCTCTTGTGCGTGATGATAACTTAGCACCCGCTGCTCTGACATACCAGTCATTACAACATCTTGTTCTTTACAAACCTGTCTCTTTTCAATGATTAGGCCCATTTCCAAATTGATTTGAGTTTTAAAACGCAGTAAGTCTAAGTCAACTCAGTGGCAGCATCCAGTCTTTTGTGTTCTCTGAGCCTTGGAGGCAGCCTTGGTTCCTCATTCATTTTGTTACTGCCAAGCACTTCTCATTGTGAAAGACTAGAAATCTGACAGTGAAGCACATACAGTATTTGCTTTTGCTAGATCATTATCTTTGAAAAAGTCAGTCTTATATACAAGAATAACCATTTCCTCCAGATTCAGGGAAGCCTAAGACTCTCCTGGTGTCCTTTAAGTTTTGGCTGACATCCTGCTTTGGGGACTCCATTACATTTAAGAAATGGAGAAAAGAAAGATGAAAGTGTTTCTGTTAAGACCTCCGCAGGTGAAGGTCAAAGACTCCTGAGACCTGATCTTACGGCTCTGGCAGGTGTGACGTGCAAATCTCAGTGTGAATGACTGATTTGCATGGCTATGATTTGAAATACCCACAATGCATAGCGTGTGTATGAAAGATACAAAAACTACTTTTAAATGGAGTGAAAACTAATTGAGATGTTAAAAACGATAATGCATTAGCATCAGTTCAGTCAGTTCAGTCGCTCAGTCGTGTCCGACTCTTTGTGACCCCACGGACCACGGCATGTCAGGCCTCCTTGTCCATCTCCAATTCCCGGAGTGTACTCAAACTCATGTCCATTAAGTCGGTGATGCCCTCCAAACATCTCATCCTCTGTCATCCCTTTCTCCTCCCACCTTCAATCTTTCCCAGTTTCAGGGTCTTTTCCAGTGAGTCAGCTCTTCACATCCAGTGGCCAAAGTATTGGAGTTTCAGCTTCAACATCAATCCTTCCAATGAATATTCAGGACTGATTTCCGTTAGGATGGACTGGTTGGATCTCCTAGCTGTCCAAGGGACTCTCAAGAGTCTTCTCCAACACCACGGTTCAAAAGCATCAATTTTTCTGTGCTCAGCTTTCTTTATAGTCCAACTCTCACATCCATACATGACCACAGGAAAAACCATAGCTTTGATTAGATGGGCCTTCATTGGCAAAGTAATGTCTCTGCTTTTTAAAATGCTGTATAGATTAGTCATAACTTTCCTTCGAAGGAGTAAGCGTCTTTTAATTTCATGGCTGCAGTCACCATCTGCAGTGATTTTGGAGCCCCCCCAAATAGTCTGTCACTGTTTCCACTGTTTCCCCATCTATTTCCATGAAGTGATGCGACCAGATGCCATGATCTTCGTTTTCTGAATGTTGAGTTTTAAGCCAACTTTTTCACTCTCCTCTTTCACTTTCATCAAGAAGCTCTTAAGTTCCTCTTCACTTTCTGGCATAATGTTGGTGTCATCTGCATATCTGAGGTTATTGATATTTCTCCAGGGAATCTTAATTCTGTCTTGGGCTTCACCCAGCCCAGCGTTTCTCATGATGTACACTGCATAGAAGTTAAATAAGCAGGCTGACAATATACAGTCTTGATGTAGTCTATGTATGATTTGGAACCAGTCTGTTGTTCCATGTCCAGTTCTAACTGTTGCTTCTTGACCTGCATACAGATTTCTCAGGAGGCAGGTCAGGTGGTCTGGTATTCCCATCTCTTGAAGAATTTTCCAGAGTTTGTTGTGGTCCACACAGTCAAAGCCTTTGTCATAGTCAATAAAGCAGAAGTAGATGTTTTTCTGGAACTCTCTTGCTTGTTTGATGATCCAACGGATGTTGGCAATTTGATTTCTCATTCCTCTTCCTTTTCTAAAACCACCTTGAACATCTGGAATTTCATGATTCAGGTACTGTTGAAGCCTGGCTTGGAGAATATTGAGCATTACTTTACTAGCGTATGAGATGAGTGCAATTGTGTGGCAGTTTGAGCATTCTTTTTCATTGCCGTTCTTTGGAATTGGAATGAAAACTGACCTTTTCCAGTCCTGTGGCCACTGTTGAGTTTTCCAAATTTGCTGGCATGTTGAGTGCAGCACTTTCACAGCACCATCTTTTAGGATTTGAAATAGCTCATCTGGAATTCCATCATCTCCACTAGCTTTGTTCATAGTGATGCTTCCTGATGCCCACTTGACTTTGTATTCCAGCATGTCTGGCTTTAGGTGGGTGATCACACCACTGTGATGATCTGGGTCATGAAGATCTTTTTTGTATAGATCTTCTGTGTATCCTTGCCACCTCTTCTTAATATCTTCTGCTTCTGTTAGGTCCATACCTTTATGTCCTTCATTGTGCCCATCTTTGCATGAAATGTTCCCTTGGTATCTCTAATTTTCTTAAAGAGATCTCTAGTCTTTTCCATTTTATTGTTTTCCTCTATTTCTTTGCACTGATCGCTGAGGAAGGTTTCTTGCTTTCTCTCCTTGGTTTTCTTTGGAACTCTGCATTCAAATTGGTATATCTCCTTTTCTCCTTTGTTTTTTGCTTCTCTTCTATTCACAGCTATTTGTAAGGCCTCTTTAGACAACCATTTTGTCTTTTTGCATTTTTTTTTCTTGGGGATGGTCTTGATGCCTGACTCCTGTATAATGCCATGAATCTCCATCCACAGTTCTTCAGGCACTCTGTCTATCAGATCTAATCCTTTGCATCTATTTCTCACTTCCACTGTATAATTGTAAAGGATTTGATTTAGTTCATACCTGAATCATCTAATGGTTTTCCCTACTTCCTTCAATTTCAGTCTGAATTTGGCTTTAAGGAGTTCATGATCTGAGCCACAGTCAGCTCCTGGTCTTGTTTTTGTTGACTGTATAGAGCTTCTCCATCTTTGGCTGCAAAGAATATAATCAATCTGATTTCAGTATTGACCATCTGATGATGTCCACGTGTAGAGTATTCTCTTGTTTTGTTGGAAAAGGGTGTTTGCTATGACCAGTGTGTTCTCTTGGCAAAGCTCTATTAGCCTTTGCCCTGTTTCTTTTTGTACTCCAAGGCCAAATTTGCCTGTTTCTACAGATATTTATTGGCTTCCTACTTTTGCATTCCAATCGCCTATAATGAAAAGGACATCTTTTTGGGTTGTTAGTTCTAGAAGGTCTTGTAGGTCTTCATAAAACCATTCAACTTAAGCTTCTCCAGCAGTACTGATCAGGGCATAAACTTGTATTACTGTGATATTGAATGGTTTGCCTTGGAAACAAATAGAGATCATTCTTTCATATTCGAGATTGCATCCAAGTACTGCATTTCAGAATTGTTTGTTGACTATGATGGCTACTCCATTTATCCTATGGGATTCTTGCCCACAGTAGTAGATATAATGATCATCTGAGTTAAATTCACCCATTCCAGTCCATTTTAACTTGCTGAATCCTAAAATGCCAAAGTTCACTCTTGCCATCTCCTGTTTGACCACTTCCAATTTGCCTTGAGTCATAGACCTAACATTCCCGGTTCCTATGCAAAATTGCTCTTTACAGCATTGGACTTTATTCCATCAACAGTCACATCCACAACTGTGATCCAGTTGTGGATGCATTAGAATACCAGGGACTTTTTTTTTTTCTCCCCTCTTTAGATCTTCTTAGAGATTGCCAGTATCCAGAGGAGAATTTGTGGTGTTTACCCCAAACCAGAATCCTTTTTGTTTTGTTGAGCATCATGAAGCAAAATGCCCAAGGAATATTCTTTGGGAAACACTGTCATCAGAATGCACAACTGCCCTAGCATTTCTTAAACACTTCTCTGCTGCAGCCCCTTTCTGTTAACTCGTGGGTCTAGAGCAGTGGTTTCCAAGTGGGGTCTCTGCCCACAGCATTGGTACCACTTGTGAAAGTGTTAGGAACAGAGGCACAGACTATACCACAAAGGTACTGAATCAAAGCCTCCAAGGACTAGAGCTAGCAAGCTGCATTCTACCAAGCTCCTCAGGTGACCTACTCGAGGCCCTAAGGCAAGTCAGCTTGGGTCCTGACCCAGTCCAGCTAATCGGGGTGGACCACTGTGCCACCAGAGGGAAGCAAAGGGCAGCAGAACAGAGGCAGGCCTGATGGGAGAGCAGAACACTCAACGGACTCTGGCTAATGACGTCCCCAGCCAAGTGCAGAGGGAGGTAATCCCCAGGGTGGAGCCAGGATTACTCAGACACTAGGTCAAGCTGGGGAGTGTGGGTGGGTCAGTGGAAAAAGACGGTGAGCAGTTGAAGAGGAAATCAAATCTGACGTAGATGTCCGCTAATCAAGCAAAAAGCACGGTCATGACTGAAGGGTGCATTTGGGACCCAAGTCACACCTACAACAGGTTTCTCCTCAGGGATCACCTTATGAGGCTCATAGCTCAGCTGTATATTTGTATTTCTAGTTCTTAAGCTTAAAGGTAATATTAGGGCAGGGTTTATGCCAAAATATTCTGTCCCCTGATCTCTGTCACTGGGTCTTTTACTTGTCCCTTAGCTTTTCAGCATTAAGAATTATAAAGCCTCTGAAATTCTGAACTCTATACTTAGCAAGTTACCTCTCAAAGTTAAGGTACTATGGGACTTTCCTGGTGGACCAGTGGCTAAGTCTCTGCACTCTCAGTGCAGGGGTCAAGTTTGATCCCTGGTTAGGGAACTAGATCCCCATGCCACAACTAAGAGCTCACGTAGCATAACTAAAGAGCCTGTGTGCTGTAACTAAGACCAGGTGCAGTCAAATAAATAAACAAATATAAAAAATATAACTAACAAAACCCCCTCAAAACACAAAGTTAAGGTTGTTGTGCAGTCATTTGGTCATGTCTGATTCTGTGACCCCATGGACAGCAGCACACCAGGCTTCCCTATCCTTCATTGTCTCCTGGAGTTTGCTCAAACTCACGTCCATTTAGTTGATGACTCTATCCAACCATCTCATCCTCTGTCACCCCCTTTTCCTGCCCTAAATCTTTCCCAGCATCAGGGTCTTTTCCAACGAGTTGGCTCTTTGCATCAGTACTGGAGCTTCAGCTTTAGCGTTAGTCCTTCCAATGAATATTCAGGACTGATTTCCTTTAGGATTGACTGGTTTGATCTCCTTGCGGTCCAAGGGACTTTCAAGAGTCTTCTCCAACACCACAGTTCAAAAGCATCAATTCTTCGGGGCTCAGCCTTCTTCATGATCCAACTCTCATATCTGTACATGATGACTAGGAAACTATAGCTTTGACTACATGGACCTTTGTTGGTGAAGTGATGTCTCTGCTATTTGTCATAACTTTTCTTCTAAAGAGCAAGTATCTTTTAATTTTATGGCTGCAGTCACCATCTTCTGTGATTTTTGAGCCCAAGAAAATAAAGTCTGTCACTGTTTCCATTGTTTCCCCATCTATTTAGCCATGAAGTGATGGGACCAGGTGCCATGATCTTTGTTTTTTGAATGTTGAGGGTTTTTTTTTTTTTTTTTCCTCTCATTTTTCTTTATTTTTATTATTGTTATTATTTTTTTTCTTTTTTTACTTTACAATATTGTATTGGTTTTGCCATACATCAACATGAATCTGCCACAGGTGTACACATGTTCCCCATCATGAACCCCCCTCCCACCTCCTTCCCCATACCATCCCTCTGGGTCATCCCAGTGTACCAGCCCTAAGCTTCCTGTATCCTGCATTGAACCTGGACTGGCTATTCATTTCTTATATGATATTATACATGTTTTAATGCCATTCTCCCAAATCATCTTCCCCCTCCCTCTCCCACAGAGTCCAAAAGGCTGTTCTATACATCTGTGTCTCTTTTGCTGTCTTGCATACAGGGTTGTCATTACCATCTTTCTAAATTCCACATATATGTGTTAGTATACTGTATTGGTGTTTTTCTTCCTGGTTTACTTCACTCTGTATAATAGGTTCCAGTTTCATCCACCTCATTAGAACAGATTCAAATGTATTCTTTTTAATGGCTGAGTAATACTCCATTGTGTATATGTACCACAGCTTTCTTACCCATTCATCTGCTGATGGACATCTAGGTTGCTTCCATGTCCTGGCTATTCTAAACAGTGCTACGATGAACACTGGGGTACACGTGTCTCTTTCAATTCTGGTTTTGAGTTTTAAGCCACCTTTTCAACTCTCCTCTTTCACCTTCATCAGGAGGTTTTTTAGTTCCTTTCCCTTTCTACCATTCAGTTTAGTTCAGTTCAGTCACTCAATCGTGTCCAACTCTTTGCACCCCCATGAATCGCAGCACACCAGGCTTCCCTGTCCATCACCAACTCCTGGAGTTCACCCAGACTCATGTCCATCAAGTCAGTGATGCCATCCAGCCATCTCATCCTCTGTCGTCCCCTTCTCCTCCTGCCCCCAATCCCTCCCAGCATCAGGGTCTTTTCCAATGAGTCAACTCTTCACATGAGGTGGCCAAAGTACTGGAGTTTCAGCTTTAGCATCATTCCTTCCAAAGAAATCCCAGGGCTGATCTCCTTCAGAATGGACTGGTTGGATCTCCTTGCAGTCCAAGGGACTCTCAAGAGTCTTCTCCAACATCACAGTTCAAAAGCATCAATTCTTCGGTGCTCAGCTTTCTTCACAGTCTAACTCTCCCATCCATACATGACCACTGGAAAAACCATAGCCTTGACTAGACGGACCTTTGTTGGCAAAGCAATGTCTCTGCTTTTTAGCATGCTCTCTAGGTTGGTCATAACTTTCCTTCCTAGGGTGGTGCCATGTGCATATCTGAGGTTATTAATATTTCTGCTGGCAATCTTGATTCCAGCTTGTGATTCATTCAGCCTGGCATTTCACATGATGCACTCTGCATAGAAGTTAAATAAGCAGAGTGACAATAAACTGCCTTGACATACTCCTTTGCCAATTTTGGACCAGTCCATTGTTCCATGTCTGGTCTAACTGTTACTTCTTGACTTGCACACAAGTTTCGTATAGTCAATGAAGCAAAAATAGATGTTTTTCTGGAATTCCCTTGCTTCCTCTATGATCCAACGGATGTTGACAATTTGATCTCTGGTTCCTCTGCCTGTTCTAAACCCAGTTCATACATCTGGAAGTTCTTGGTTCATATACTGCTGAAGCCTAACTTGAAGGATTTTGAGCATTACCTTGCTAGCCTGTGAAATGAACGCAATTGTGTAGTAGTTTGAACATTCTTTGGCATTGCCCTTCTTTGGGATTAGAATGAAAACTGACCTTTTCCAGTCCTGTGGCCACTGTTGAGTTTTCCAAATTTGATGGCATATTGAGTGCAGCACTTTCACAGCATCATCTTTTAGGATTTGAAATAGCTCAACTGGAAATCACCTTTACTAGCTTTGTTCATAGTGATGCTTCCTAAGGCCCACTTGACTTCACATTCTAGAATGTCTGGCTCTAGGTGGGTGATCACACCATTGTGATTATCTGGGCCATGAAGATCTTTTTTGTATAGTTCTTCTTCTTTTATTTTATTTTTTAAATTTATTTATTTTAGTTGGAGGCTAATTACTTTACAATATTGTAGTGGTTTTTGCCATACATTGATATGAATCAGCCATGGGTTTACATGTGTTCCCCATCCTGAACACCCCTCCCACCTCCCTCCCCATCCCATCTCTCTGGATCATCCCAGTGCACCAGCCCTGAGCACCCTGTCTCATACATCGAACCTGGACTGGCGATCTGTTTCATATATGATAATATACATGTTTCAATGCTATTCTCTCAGATCACCCCACCCTCGCCTTCTCCCACAGAGTCCAAAAGACAGTTTTATACATCTGTGTCTCTTTTGCTGTCTTGCATATAGGGTTATCACTGCCATCTTTCTAAATTCCATATATATGCATCAGTATACTGTATTGGTGTTTTTCTTTCTGGCTTACTTCACTCTGCCTAATAGGCTCCAATTTCATCCATCTCATTAGAACTGATTCAAATGTATTCTTTTTAATGGCTGAGTAATATTCCATAATGTATATGTACCACAGCTTTCTTATCCATTTGTCTGCTGATGGACATCTAGGTTACTTCCATGTCCTGGCTATTATAAACAGTGCTGCGATGAACACTAGGGTACATGTGTCTCTTTCAATTCTGGTTTCCTTGGTGTGTATGCCCAGCAGTGGGATTGCTGGGTCATATGGCAGTTCTATTTGCAGTTTTTAAAGGAATCTCCACACTATTCTCCATAGTGGCTGTACTAGTTTGCATTCCCACCAACAGTGTAAGAGGGTTCCCTTTTCTCCACACCCTCTCCAGCATTTATTTTTTGTAGACTTTTGGATAGCAGCCATTCTGACCAGCATGAGATGGTACCTCATTGTGGTTTTGATTTACATTTCTTTGATAATGAGTGATGTTGAACATCTTTTCATGCGTTTGTTAGCCATCTTTATGTCTTCTTTGGAAAACTGTCTGTTTAGTTCTTTGGCCTATTTTTTGATTGAGTCATTTATTTTTCTGGAATTGAGCTTCAGGAGTTACTTGTATATTTTGAGATTAATTCTTTGTCAATTGCTTCATTTGCTATTATTTTCTCCCATTCTGAAGGCTGTCTTTTCACCTTGCTTATAATTTCCTTTGTTGTGCAGAAGCTTTAAATTTTAATTAGGTCCCATTTGTTTATTTTTGCTTTTATTTCTGATATTCTTTGAGTTGGGTCATAGAGGATCCTGCTTTGATTTATGTTCTGTGTATTCTTGCCACTTCCTCTTAACACCTTCTGCTTCTGTTAGGTCCATACCATTTCTGTCCTTTATTGTGCCCATCTTTGCATGAAATGTTCCCTTGGTATCTCTAATTTTCTTGAAGAGATCTCTAGTCTTTCCCATTTTATTGTTTTCCTCTATTTATTTGCATTGTTCATTTAAGAAGGCTTTCTTATCTCTCCTTGCTGTTCTTTGGAACTCTGCATTCAAATGTGTATATCTTTCCTTTTCTCCTTTGCCTTTTGTTTCTCTTATTTTTCTCAGCTAAGGCCTCCTTAGAGAACCATTTTGCCATTTTGCATTTCTGCTTGCTATTAAAATATTGCTTTTTGGCTCAGATCCACCTGTCTACACTCTCCTTTTGTGATTTTTGGGGACTTGTGCAAATTGTTTCTTCTTTTCCAGTTGGTCTTCCTGGGTTCTGCCCCTGTGGCACTAGAAGGGGATCTGGGAGGCAGAAGGTGGGTAGAGGGGACTCCCTGGGGTGGCTAGTGGGGGGATATAATTGTGATGACATGTTCTCCAGGAAACGGAGGTTCACCTTTCTCCAGCTTTCCCCGAAGCAGCCTCACTTCTGTCCCCTGAGATCTCAGCCTCTGACCTGGACAGGGTGGCAGCCTTGCCCAAGTGGTGTCAACCTCTAAGGGCCATCTTGGCAGGGCTGACAGGACACAAGTCAGGCTGAGGTTTCAACCTTGGCTGCTACCTGAAACCCAGGGAGCTTTGAAAAGTCCCTGTGCCCAGACCACTGGGACCCAGAACCTGACTCAGGGATGAGTGCTCTGCCAGTGAGGACCCTGCAGCCCCCAGACCCAGCCCTCTGCAGCCCAGGATGAGACCACCAGCTGGGGTGGTCACTCATGATCCAAGTCGGTGCTGTGTGAGCCACAATCAAAGGCCCTGTGGGCAGTTTCCCTGGGCCTGTTCTGTGCCCATGGATTCCCGCTTGGCTATACCTGTGGGTGAAGAAACCCAGGTTGAAAAGGTGAAAGTTCGTTTCAGGGCCAGCCAATATCACCACACCAGGAGCTTCCAGAAGTATCCATCCCAGCCACCCTTCTGGAAGATGTCAATCTCAGTGGGCCGTGCAGAGGGACATCTGCTTACACCAGGCCAGGCCTCCTGGATACAAAATGGCAGGATCTCTGCCACACTGTGCTGGTTCCAAGCAAGATGCAAGTTGTTTTTGGAAAAGAAACATGTCCCTCATGCATCCAGGCTGCAAAGACAGCGCCAGGCAGGCACTCTGACCCCGGCTGCAGCTCCACGCCACTGGAAGCCTGGCCTTCATCTCCACTCACGGCCCTCCCCAGTCACCCAAACTCTCTCAAATGATGTACTGATAAAGGTGGTCCTGACTGCCTTGTGAATTATTATTTGTGTGAGGATTTGCAGTTTAAAAGCATTTACACATCCACTTTCTATGTGATCCTTTCTCTTGGTCCTCTTCCTTCCCTCTGGCTGTCAGAAAACTGAGCGAGCATGTGACTGACTCTCCCAGGGTTGGATCTGAACCCAGTCTTCTGATCAAACCACTAAGCTTTCAGATGCTCTTGGGTTAATCATAGTTTCTTGCATGCCCTTAAGTTTATTTTCTTTCCATTGAAATTTTAGTTATTTGAATGGACAGAAAAGGCAAATCAAATGTCTGCTGCCTCCATGTTAGATACAAGATAGATACTTGGTGTAAGATGTATTCCTCCTGCCCAGTCTGGACCAGATATATTTCTTAATATAATTAACAATATGAGGTTAAAACAGAGAGCATTCAAGTTTGAGAGTAAATGTAAGAGGTGAGGGCTTGAGTTTGGCTCTGTAAGATGAGAAAACATAGACAGGTGATAACATGGGACACATGTGGAGAGATAAAAATTCAGTAGTCACACCATGGCGTGGAGTGGAAGGGACTCTGGCATCTGTATCTCTATGCTCCATAATCATAGCAACCATAAGTTACCCTCTACCGTGCCTCCAAGCTCCAACAGATAAAGCTAACCTAAGCAAAACGAATGTACTATCTTTTCTACTGTAGCTTCAAGGTACGTTCTCTGATAGCAGCCTTCAGCCCGCCCAGTCAGATGGCTGGTCTAGAATCCTCCCTTTTGGGAAATTTGGAACTGTTATTGATCAAGCAGGAATACTTGTAAACAGACACTGAAGCTGGAATTTGAAACAGGCACTTGGAGAATGCTGGTGAAGGGCCTTAAACTTTCAGAGGGATGTGGTGGGGGCTGTGCTTTAGAAGGACTAAAGTTATAGCAGGGAAGGTTTGGGGTGTGATGGAGAATGAAATCACTTGAAGGTGTAAAAAATTTTCTAGAAGAATCTTGGAAGTTAGAGTATTAACTTGCATGGGAAATTAAGTACAGGTAAGAGTGGCCTGTCATGGTCACACAGAGAAGGCCACTGGTTACCTGTGCTGGTAACCAAGGCATTCAGTTTTTTCTTTAAGAAAAAGTCATGTTAATCCACTCTCTACAATGACAACAACATGCAAAGAGTCTTTTTTTTTTTTTCTCTTTTTTTTTTAATTTTATTTTTTAACTTTCATTTTTATAAGGATTTCCTTTTAGACTTTAAAGGGGCATTTTTCATGGTAATGGGACCCTTTATGTCTTCTTAAGCAGGATGATGGTAGCAACAATAGCTCTTGCTTCAGAAAAACTGTAAATCCATTGCTTAGGTTACAACTGAGTGTTCCTAAGTTTTGAACTTCTTGCCCAAATTTAAGACCAAATCCTTCTTTGAATACAATGATAGGGTGCTATTTCTTTTTCAAGGTTAAGACCGAGAGAACCCTATCCAAATACAGTGAGAGTTGATTTCTATTAAACATACAGTGTGCTTTTTCTTTTTATTTCTTTTATTATTCTTTTTTAAAATTTTACTTTACAATATTGTATTAGTTAAATGTGCATCATCATGTGCCTCCTGACCTGCAGAGAAACATGTAGCTTATGTGAGGGGAGCGGATGCAGAGTGGAGACTGTTGGAGAGATACACCATAGAGAGAAGCTGGAATCCCTAGGCTCACTGGTGATTAGCTGTGCTGCTGTCACTCAGAGAGTTTAAAAATATAGATTCACAGAGATCTTGGCTCAGTCAGTCCCTGTTGGATTCTCAGAATCTGTGTTATAAAAGCTTTGTGGGCAGCTCTGGTGTGCAGACCTTCTAGAGGAGGATCACCCAGCCACCCAGAATCCCATGGTGACAAAATCCTGCTGAAGAAGCTGGCTCAAAGACTTCTTGAGTTTGTTGATCAAGAAAATGAAACTCTGCTTTCCTACATTTCTTAAGGTCTGTTGAAACCATTTGTTAGTCCAGAATCAAACCTAGCTTTCTTCCTAGGCAAAATTCTGCTTTTTATTCATGTATGCATTCATTCAGCAAATATTTATTTCATGAGGTTTTTTTTTTTAAAGATACCCTAGCAACTAAGACACACTGATCATGTTTTTCATGGAGTTTACATTCTTCTGGGAGAAGATAATCAGAGAGAGAAAGAGAAAAGAAATGACCCAAAGGAGATATACAACTCAATGAGGATTTATTTTCAAGGGAAACATTTACAGAAGCATGTGTTAGTGCAGTATCTCAGTTGGGATAGCCCAGCTCTCACCATCTGAACCTGTAGGGATGAAGGGAGAGCGTGGTTACTTCAATTCAGAAAGAAGCCGATTCTGTACAGCTGCTCGTTTTCAAAGGAACAGTGATCTTAGGTAGAGGGACAGAGCCAGACACAAACTGGGAAGGATGTGTATGTGTAGCTAGGACATTTGAAGAACTCATATAACTAAATAAGAAGAAGACAAATAACAATAAAATGGGCAAAACATGCAGCTAGTAAGTATATGAAAAGATGCTCAACGTCATTACTCATCAGATAAATGCAAATTAAAATCACTGTTTGCCCACTAGAATGGCTAATATTAAAATAAACATCTGACAATGCAACCAGCAGTGAGGGTGTGGAGCACCTGCCACTGGGTTGGTGGGAATACAGACACGTCATAACCACACAGAAAGCAGTTTGTCAATTTCTTAGAAGATTAAACATACATTTACCAAAAGACTCAGAAAACGGTGTTTACCACCCACATCTCCAAAATGAAAACCATGTCCACATAAAGACTTAACTTTAATCTTCATAGCAGCTTTATTTATAATAGCCCTAAACTGAACACAACCCAAATGTCCACCAAGAGGTGAATAAATAAATACAATTTAGTACTAATCAGAAATAAAAATGGGGGAAAAAACTGTTAATACACACAATTCTATGAAGGAATTTCAAAAATATTTCCTGAGCAGAAGAAACCAGACATAAATAAAGTCCTAATCCACAGGACAAGATCCTGAAGAGAGGTTATGTGGACAGAGAAGAGAATGAGCCCAATATTAGCTCTAGAGTCGAGAGTCCGCCAGTGCTTGCTTTCAAATCAAGGAGAAAAGGATCCAAAAAAGGAGTCTGAGAGGGAACACCCAGAGGAATAGGAGGAAACCAGGGTCTGTGGGCATTTCGAGGAGGAGGCAGTGTCATCTGCATACACTGCTGCTGAGCCAGCACGGGAACGGGACAACACCAAGTGGGTGCGCTGGTGACCTGGCAAAAGCTGCTGCAGTGGGGACACAGGAAAAAGAGGAAGTGGAAATAGTTCTCACGGCTGTAAGCGAGGCATTTGCTTTGAAGGACTGCAGAAAATGAAGCAGAAGCTGATGTGGAATCAAGAGAGGTGAACTTTATTACTTGTCCATGTTGTCTTTGTTTGTTCATTTTAGGATTGGAGACACCATTCTGTAGATTGGGGTGATCTGGTATAGACAGAGAAAAGGAAGCAGATGACTCAGGAGAGAATAATTGCAGAAGAAAATGGATGAGAATTGCAACAATTTGAGGTTATTGAAAAATATATATATTTCCCTTTGATTTATTAATTGCCAACTACTTACTTGTAATTAAAAGTATTGCACCAAGAATCCCTTCATCTCTCATCTACCACAAAATTGGAATCCCAGGTCCGCTTGGGGTATTTGTTCTATAAACACGATTTTAATTTTACTTGTTGAGACAGTCATAGTTTATATTCTGGTATACATATATATTGGAGAAGGCAATGGCACCCCACTCCAGTACTCTTGCCTGGAAAATCCCATGGATGGAGGAGTCTGGTGGGCTGCGGTCCATGGGGTTGCTAAGAGTCAGAGATGACTGAGAGACTTCACTTTCACTTTTCACTTTCACTTTTCACTTTCACCTTCACTGGAGAAGGAAATGGCAACCCATTCCAGTGTTCTTGCCTGGAGAATCCCAGGGATGGAGGAGCCTGGTAGGCTGTGGTCCATGGGGTCGCTAAGGGTTGGACACGACTGAGCGACTGAACTGAACTGAGTGACTTCACTTTCACTTTTCACTTTCATGCATTGGAGAAGGAAATGGCAACCCACTCCAGTGTTCTTGCCTGGAGAATCCCAGGGACGGGGGAGCCTGGTGGACTGTGGTCTTTGGGGTCGCACAGAGTTGGACACGATTGAAGTGACTTCGCAGCAGCAGCAGCAGCATACACATATATGGTATATACATATATGACATACATGACTATTATATGAGTGTCAGACACCAAATAACAGATCCTCTCAAAATTAAAATGTCTTCATCTATAAAGGTAATGACTTTCCAGGCCACTAGAACGTTTTGGTGTTCTATAAGGGACTTTGAATATTGCATGAAGAAACATCAAACTGTCATCATATTTTACTTGGGAACAAGTAAGAGCAAGAGAGTCACAAAATTAATTAAATGAGAGAGCTCTTGGAGAATTAAGCAACAGAGAAGAAAATTAGCAGAGAAGTAAGCAGCAAATGCTTTTCTCAAGGCAAAGGGGAGATAATCACACAAAGATAAGGGTTATTAAAACTAGGAGACTGTCATGCTCATGCATACAAGAATATTAGCAATTATCACTTGTACAGTATTTTATGCAATGGTCAAAATGCAACAAAGTTGGAAATTAATAATTAAACATTAAAAATAGGAAAAGCAAGCAAAAGCAAATTTAAATACAAACTAGAGTAAACATATGGTCCACAAAAGGATAATAAACTTATAAAGGCTGTAGCAAATAAAAGAAATGGAATCAACAATTTTTAATGAATAAAAAATATGAAGTTGTTCATTAAAAAATAAATACAAATAGACATCAAAATACAAAAAAATAGTAGTAAAATTATGACAAAATGAATGAACAACTATTTTAAAAAATCTTCATTGTGGACATGAGTAGACAGAAAAAGCATTCTTGTTTCCTACTAATAAAAGTATAACTTTGTGTGACTTTTCAGTAGGACTAATTGCTAAATATCAATCAAAAGCTTTAAAATGCACTTAAAAATTGACTCAATAATTCAACTTACAGAATTTTCCTAGACACATAATTAGAGAAATTCATAATGATTTTATGTACACGGTATTTGATACAGGAAAAAAGAGGAGTAATTATTCTAAACATTTAAAACAATGGCATCAGTTATACAAACTATTTTTTATTAATATAGCACAATTCTACAGGTCACTGTAAAATTATACTGTAGTAAAATATTCATGATATATTATGAAGTAAAAGCAGGTGTTCCATAAAGGATTATTTGCAAAATTACCTTAGTTTTTTGTATTCTGCCTATGCTTAGAATAAAAATCAAAAGGGCATACAACTAAAGGTGAATAATTGTTATCTCAGAATAGCAGAATAAAGTTATTTTTAGTTGATTGTGCTTTTAATACTTTTCTGTAATGTGTGGTACTCATATAAAATGCTACTTTAAAATAAATGAATCTGTATATATATTTTAAAATCAATTTTAGAACTCAATATTGAGTTAAGGAGGAAAAATAAAAAACAATATACATTTAGAAAACAACAAGAAAATCACATATGCTATGCTATTCTAAGTCACTTCAGTCGTGTCCAACTCTGTGCGACCCCATAGATGGCAGCCCACCAGGCTCCCCCATCCCTGGGATTCTCCAGGCAAGAACGCTGGAGTGGGTTGCCATTTCCTTCTCCGATGCATGAAAGTGAAAAGTGAAAGTGAAGTTGCTCAGTCATGTCCGACTCTTAGTGACCCCATGGACTTCAGCCTACCAGGCTCCTCCGTCCATGGGATTTTCCAGGCAAGAGTACTGGAGTGGGGTGCCATTGCCTTCTCTGGAATATCACATACTTTAGGCTAAATTTTACTGTAACCATAGTTGTTTTCATTATTCCAAATAAAGATAAAATAAATAAAATAATCAGTAAAAGAGTGGCAACAAAGAAGTTTTCTTAAGAGAACAGGAATAATAAACAGGAGCAAGTACCCTAAACTAGAAATAATTTAAAAATATATAATTAACAAAAAGCTATTTTATTTTTTTTATTTATTTTTATACATTTAAGGTTATTTTCCATTTACAGTTATTACAAAATATGGGCTATATTTCCCAAGTTGTACAGTGCATCCTTGAGCCTGTCTTACACCTGATATTTGTCCCTCCCACTTCCCACCCATATAGTGTCCCTCCTCCCCCATCATTGGTAATCAATAGTTTGTTCTCTATGTCTGTTCTTTTTTGTTGTATTCACTAGTTTGTGTATTTTCTAGGTTCCACATAGAAGTGATATCATATAGTACTTGTCTTTCTCATCTGATATTTCACTTTGCATAATGTCCTTAGTTACATCCATGTTGCTGCAAATGGTAAAACTTCTTTTTCATGGCTGAATAATATCCCATCACATCTTCTTGATTCATTCATCCATTGATGGATACTTAGATTTTTTCCATGTCTTCAGCTGTTGTAAATAATGCTTCTATGAACACTGAGGCACACGTATCTTTTTCAATTAGTGTTCTTGTTTTTTGCAGATATATACCTACAAGTGGAACAGGAGAGTCATATGGCAGTTGTAGTTTTAGTTTTTTGAGAAACTCCTAATACTGTTTTCCACAGTGCCTGCATCAAGAAAAAACTATTTTAGAAGATAATAGAAATATATAAATTTGAGACAAATTTATTCAATGAGAAAGAATAAAAGTATATAAATGAATAGATAAAAGTATATAAATTATAAAACAATATACCATATAATCAAAATTATAATACACATTGTATATTATATTAAATATATATTATAATATATATTATATATATAATTATATATATTCTATAACATAGTAAATTATATAATATATTATATATATATAATTACAATAGTATAATTATTTCTATTATGGTTATTACCAACTATGTGCTGTGCTGTGCTTAGTCGCTCAGTCATGTCTGACTTTTGTGATCCCATGAATTGTAACCCTCCAGGTCCCTCTGTCTAAGGAAAGATATAAGCATCTGAATGCAGAGCTCCAAAGAATAGCAAGAAGAGATAAGAAAGCCTTCCTCAGTGATCAATGCAAAGAAATAGAGGAAAACAACACAATGGGAAAGACTAGAGATCTCTTCAAGAAAATTAGAGATACCAAGGGAACATTTCATGCAAAGATGGGCTTGATAAAGGACAGAAATGGTACGGACCTAACAGAAGCAGAACATATCAAGAAGAGGTGGCAAGAAAACACAGAAGAACTGTACAAAAAAGATCTTCACAACCCAGATAATCACAACGGTGTCATCACTGACCTAGAGCCAGACATCCTGGAATGTGAAGTCAAGTGGGCCTTAGGAAGCATCACTATGAACAAAGCTAGTGGAGGTGATGGAATTCCAGTTGAGCTATTTCAAATCCTGAAAGATGATGCTGTGAAAGTGCTGCACTCAATATGCCAGCAAATTTGGAAAACTCAGCAGTGGCCACAGGACTGGAAAAGGTCAGTTTTCATTCCAATCCCAAAGAAAGGCAATGCCAAAGAATGCTCAAACTATCGCACAATTGCACTCATCTCACACGCTAGTAAAGTAATGCTCAAAATTCTCCAAGCCAGGCTTCAGCAATACATGAACCGTGAACTTCCTGATGTTCAAGCTGGTTTTAGAAAAGGCAGAGGAACCAGAGATCAAATTGCCAACATCCACTGGATCATCGAAAAAGCAAGAGAGTTCCAGAAAAGCATCTATTTCTGCTTTTTTGACTATGCCAAAGCCTTTGACTGTGTGGATCACAGTAAACTGTGGGAAATTCTGAAAAAGATGAGAATACCAAACCACCTGACCTGCCTCTTGAGAAATCTGTATGCAGGTCAGGAAGCAACAGTTAGAACTGGACATGGAACAACAGACTGATTCCAAATAGGAAAAGGAGTACATCAAGGCTGTATATTGTCACCCTACTTATTTAACTTATGCAGAGTACATCATAAGAAATGCTGGGCTGCAGGAAGCACAACCTGGAATCAAGATTGCTGGGAGAAATATCAATAACCTCAGATATGCAGATCACACCACCCTTATGGCAGAAAATGAAGAGGAACTAAAAAGCCTCTTGATGAAAGTGAAAGTGGAGAGTGAAAAAGTTGGCTTAAAGCTCAACATTCAGAAAACAAAGATCATGGCATCCGGTCCCATCACTTCATGGGAAATAGATGGGGAAACAGGGGAAACAGTGTCAGACTTTATTTTTTTGGGCTCCAAAATCACTGCAGATGGTGACTGCAGCCATGAAATTAAAAGATGCTTACTCCTTGAAAGGAAAGTTATGGCCAACCTAGATAGCATATTCAAAAGCAGAGACATTACTTTGCCAACAAAGGTCCATCTAGTCAAAGCTATGGTTTTTCCTATGGTCATGTATGGATGTGAGAGTTGGACTGTGAAGAAGGCTGAGCACCGAAGAATTGATGCTTTTGAACTGTGGTGTTGGAGAAGACTCTTGAGAGTCCCTTGGACTGCAAGGAGATCCAACCAGTCCACTCTGAAGGAGATCAGCCCTGGGATTTCTTTGGAAGGAATGATGCTAAAGCTGAAACTCCAGTACTCTGGCCACCTCATGCGAAGAGTTGACTCATTGGAAAAGACTCTGATGCTGGGAGGGATTGGGGGCAGGAGGAGAAGGGGACGACAGAGGATGAGATCTCTGGATGGCATCACTGACTCGATGGACGTGAGTCTGAGTGAACTCCAGGAGTTGGTGATGGACAGGGAGGCCTGGTGTGCTGTGATTCATGGGGTCGCAAAGAGTCAGACACAACTGAGCGACTGAACTGAACTGAACTGAACTGAATTTACCCACAGAGAGAGAGGGAGAGAGGGAGAACACTTATTCTGTGTCAAATAAGAATTAAGCACTCTACTTTCAGAGCCTTATAGCTCACAATGATTGTGATAAGACAAGAGTATCTCTGTTTCAAAAATGAACGAACACATAGTTCCCTGCTCGAGTGCAGACAGTCACTGAACACGAGCTGATTTGAATCCAGGGCCAGCCAATTTGAAGGCCGTGGCATTAATCATTGCCACTTGCAGGAAGAGTTTCAGTGCAGAATGCATCTAAATGAAAGCTCTAGCCTGCAATCTGAAGAAAGCCCCCACCCCACAATTCCGCACACACACTGAATACAGTGAATACATAAGTCTGCAGGGACACCTCCTGTGCTTTGTGCAGTAGGCACTGCAGGGCACCATGAAGAGGACCACTAATCGGGATAGAAGTCCAAAAGCAGTGTGCACTCTATGTCAATAAATTAGAACACCATTTACAACAACTGACCCAGCGCATATTCATTACTAGCTGGCTTCTGGCAGAGAAAGAT
Source organism: Bos indicus x Bos taurus (assembly GCF_003369695.1). Lineage (NCBI taxonomy): Eukaryota > Metazoa > Chordata > Mammalia > Artiodactyla > Bovidae > Bos > Bos indicus x Bos taurus. The sequence continues at coordinate 59,435,367 of NC_040097.1, read as the reverse complement.
AATTCAATAAGGTTTTATTTTTTCTAAGAGCCCACATTATAAATTATTTTAAAGCAGCTGCCAGGCAGTAGGTTCAATACATCTTTAATTCAAAGGGCGGGTATAACTTTCTTTGTATTCCGTGTAAATAAACGAAATACAATTTCCCAGTTCTTCATGGAAAACGACTTTTCCCTGCTTCCTTGAAACCAGCAGACAATTGACAGCACCACTTAGAGCCACTTGGTGCCTTAGCAAGAGCCAAGATTTAAAGGCCAGTTCACACGCGCTCTCTTTCTGTCCAAGGAGGGCAGAAAGGTGCACCACTCTGTTCTGTTCGTCCTCAAAAACGTGTTTACACAGAGAACTGTGTGCAACGAGAGAGGTCACTCCGTCGTTTGGCCTCTTCCTCTGTTTGGTAATGGGAGGCAGCAGGGGCCCAGGTTCTCACGAGCAGCAGCAGCAGGGTAATCCTCACTGGGGCTGCACAGACTGACTAAAAGCAGATGAGGCACCAGCATCCCCACGCAGCCCTGCTAGCCGTCCTCAGCGCATGGGCAGTGGCGTTTCCTGCGCCAAGACAGCAGTGAGGCAAAATAGGCATCTTTCTTTCAACACGTTAACAAAAGTGCAGGATTTGATGGGGCAGCTGAGAGTCAAGGTCATTCACTTTTGAAAAAGTGGCTTTTTAAAGGTGAATTCGAACATCTGGAAATATCTTTTAAAATAAATCACTTCTGAACTGAAGCACTAAATGGCGATTTTTTGGCAACTGTTGTATCAGGGTTTCTGAGAAATGAACTCCTGGCAAACGATGAGTTTAATGCTCCCCTTATGAGATCAGCACATAATTCTCTGTATTCTTAGCCTGATTGTTCTTGAATGGTTTCAGGAGTTCTGCCTGGCAGGAAATGAGTTTAGGGTGAAGTGGAGACACAGGCCCTGCAGCTTCTCAGAGCAGACGTGTCAGTCGATACTCATGTGTTTATCTACATGGAGTCATAAAGCTTTACAGGAAATTGTTTTCACATACGTGGTTAAGAATCTCATTCCCACAAAACCACAGACCAAATCTGTGAAAAATCATATCTGATGAGAGTAGAGAAACTCTACAAAGTGAAACAGGAAAACACTAAAACAGAATTGAACACACACTTTTTTTTTTTTTTGGAAAAAAAAATAGAATAATTGTGTCAAGACCTCACAGGATGGAAACCTCTTCTTTGCAAGAAAAAAAATGCTTCCTGTTTTGAACTTTCATTATGTTCCTTGCACTTTCATTACGTTTCTGTGTATATACAAAGTGTGATTTTTAGTCTTTCTGTATATTTATAGTAGAAGGCACAATTTCTGCGTGTGTGTAAAGAGGAAAAACAATGAGAAATAAACTGATAGTTATAATTACACTAATAGTGATAATAAAATATATTAACCTCAGTACACCCTTGAAAATGTACAAATGAACGAGGACCCTCTGAGAGATACTGAAGCACACTTTATTAAGTTTATTTGTTTACCTTTTATTTTGTGTATGTATCTTATTTTATTAATAGCTCTTTAGAAGGCCTTAGAGAATTCTTTAGACTAACATGTATTCTGGGACTTCCTCTGATCAACAAGAATTATAGGCGTTTTCCTATCTGTGTAGGGGCTTTTCTCCAGGGATTCATGCTGTTGTTTCGGTGGCCTCACTTTGAATTGGAAAGAAAATATTTAGAGATGGATAAGAGCTGACTTTTTTTAGGAAGAAGGAAACATTTCCCCAAACTTGGCAATAGCTATTAGGCACGTGTAAGGAAGTGAAATAATCTTTTACTACGTATGCATCCCTGTAAGAGACAAAATGACAGTCTGTTCACAGTAAAAAGTGGCAGGTGGGACCCATCACCTCCAAAGAACCACCTCCTGCTTTAAACCAAAAACCATGAAAACTGAGTCAAAAATCTATTTTAATACATAAGAGAAAAAAATGATTTTGATATGGTCTCTTTCACACTCAGGTGAATGTGTTAGCTTATTTTATGGTTCTCAAACTTCAATGTGCATCAGAATCACCTGGAAGGTTTGGTAAAACAGGGATCCTTGGGCCCCGTTCTTAGAGTTCTGATTCAGTAGCCGTGGGGTGGGGCCTAAATCTGCACTTCTAACAAACTCCCAGGGCATCCTGAAGGGGCTTATCTCTGAAAGGTAATGGAATAAATTATTGGTGGTCATGTTGTTATCTGTTTTGCTTGGGTTGATTGATTTCCTCTCTCTCTAGTTACCATCTACTTCTTTGAAAATCTACATCAATAAAAACATTAACTAGCTTTTATTGAATGCTGAAATGAAGGATATCTAAGTTACTTGGAATGAATATTAAATTTAGCCAAGACAGAACCATGCATGCATGCTCATTCATGTCCGACACTTTGCGATCCTGTGAGCTGTAGCCTGCCAGGCTCCTCTGTCCATGGATTTTCTAGGCAAGAATACTGGAAAGAAAGTGAAGTCGCTCAGTCGTGTCCGACTCTTTGCGACCCCATGGACTGTAGCCTACCAGGTTCCTCTGTTGATGGGATTTTCCGGGCAAGAATACTGGAGTGGGTTGCCATTTCCTTCTCCAGGAGATCTTCCTGACCCAGGGATTGAACCCAGGTTTCCTGCATTGTAGGCAGATGCTTTACCATCTGAGCCACCAGGGAAGTGGATTGCTATTTCCTCCTCCAGGGGATCTTCCTGACCCAGGGACTGAACCCACGTCTCCTGTGTCTCCTGCATTGGCTGGTGGATTCTTTACCACTATGCCACCTGGGAAGCCCTGCCAAGACAGACGGATAATCACAATAAATTTATAATGCTCAGTTCAAGATTAAAAAATCTTGGAGGGAAAAAGCATTTTCTTGGCCATTGCACAGTCTTCTCATTCTGTCACATCCTGCATCAACCCACCAGCAAGGCCTGTTGGCCCTGCTTCCAATATGCCCAGAATCTGCCCCTTTTTCAGCATTCCACCTTTGCCAAGCCCACTTACAATGTTCAAAGAGAGACTCACAAACTTACATCTAAATATTTTAAAGTTATAAATAAAATTAACAAGCCATTAAACTTAAGTTTTCTTTCTTGAGCAATACATCTTCCCAATGACATGGAAGGCCAGAGTTCATAGAAGTGCAAGGCTCCTTGAATCTATGCGATAGACTGTCATTGGGTAAGCCTGGGCTGGCCAGCTTCCCTTCCCGCCTTCATCCCACATGCACACATGGGGACACATGGACACACATGAACTCCATCCACACACTCTCCAAACAGCTGCCCCAGTCACCAGCAGGCTCCAAGCATGCAGGCCATCTGCGTGTTCTTCTTGTGTTGTGGTTGTTGCTACAGAGAAGTTTGTTTCTTTCATCTTATTTCACATGTTCAATTTGCTATTGTCGTTGTTGTTCAGTCGCTCAATAATGTCCAACTCTTTGTCACCCCATGGATGGCAGTATGCCAGGCTTCCATGTCCTTCACCATCTCCTGGAGCTTGCTCAAACTCATGTCCATTGAGTTGGTGATGCCATCCAACCATCTCATCCTCTGTCATCCCCTTCTCCTCCTCCCTTCAATCTTTCCCAGCATCAGGGTCTTTTCCAATGAATCAGTTCTTCACATCAGGTGGCCAAAGTATTGGAGCTTCAACATCAGCATCAGTCCCTCCAATGAATATTCAGGATTGATTTCCTTTAGAATTGAATGGTTGGATATTATTGCAGTCCAAGGGACTCTCAAGAGTCTTATCCAACACCACAGCTGAAAAGCATCAATTCTTTGGTGTTCAGCCTTCTTTATGGTCCAACTCTCACATCCATGCATGACTACTGGAAACATGACATCACATCCATACATGACTATTAACAGGAAGAAGTCCTGTAAGATGTTTGATGCAGGTGAGGTGAGGGGTTCAAGGGCACAGAGAAACTCAAGTCTACACCCCCTGCAGGACTTCCTGTCTCTTCTCAGGGACCCATGTTCTTGCCATGGCCAGCCTCTAAACTGGGATCCTACCTCTTCTGTCTCTCACCTTATTTTATGGGCTTATTTTAGGAAAAGAGCAATGCTCTGAATTTATGACATGTTTATATCTCTCCTAAAATCTTCAAATTTGGGCTGGGGGGAAAGAGGTGGTCATGTTACTTTCATATCTCTTCCACACAAACATGTTAAATAATGAATGTTTGTAGTCAGGTATTGGAGATGAAACCATTAAACAGCAATACCTTCAAACTACTCTGTTAGTGGTGGGAAATTGAATGTCACTATCCAAGAAGTATTGTGACAATCTTATTTTGACAACTCTATTTCAAGATCAGATTTACTCAAAAGACATTAAAACATCCACCCCTGCACCCTGTCAGGATGATGGAGAAGATATAGGAAGGGGTGCCCTTAGATTACAGACATGGAGCTCACCACAGCAGAACACAAATCTACTCGACCAGCACATTAATGACCTCATTGCGAGAGAACACAAAGCCTTCCTGAAGGTATTATTGATAAAGCTTACTCTAAATGGATCTCTGGGGAAGAATGTAGATATGCAAAGACTAAGGACTTTCTACAGATGTTTCCCTAGTTTTTCAGTTTTCCTCACTAGGTCAAGTGTTAAAACAAGCAAACCTCCCAGGGCATATGTCTGTATGGACTGGCAAGATCCTCCCACCTCATGGAATCCTTAACTTGGGATATTCAAGGAGGCACTGCCAGGTAAGCAGCATGTCTTCAAGATGTCCTCTTACCAAAGCTATGCAACCTGGTGTGCTGTACACCCTGGCACAGTGCCCGTCAGCCAGCATTTTAATTAGACTGTAGTACTCCATGCAGCATCTTGAGATGGGCAAAAAAGATCTTTATTGTGGAAGCTGGAGGAAGGTGCAGACTCGTTTCTTTGACAATTCTAAGAATGTAGAAAAATAAATGGGAAAAAAGAAATCCTGTTTCTGTTATGATTTGCTGTGACATTCAAGTCACAAAGAGTTTATCAGAAACGCTCCCAAGGAGAGATTGGTTTGTCTCAGGACACCAAAATGGGGGGCCTCAGTTGAACACTGTTAATGGGCATCTTGGGTGGGACACCATGCCCAGGGTCACGGAGCCCACTCACACTAGCTCCCGAGCACCAATTGTCAATACCCAGGGATTCTGTGAGTGGGTTGTTAAGCTGTTTGTAATTTGCTCAGACACCACAGAAATCAGCAAATGCTATAAACTGAGCTTTTCGTCTTCTTCTTTTTTTAATTTCCAAAAGCCCATGTTTTCATATGAACTAATACCTTAGCAGTAACACCATGACTTTTCTCCCCTAGAAAGCAATGAGCTACAGTGAATTGAAGTGAATAATCAGATGCAGTTTAGATATGAAAGACAGCTTGCCTTTCATCCTGCTGCTTCAAGAACTAAAAGTACACAGTTTGCTATATTTTGTACTTATTGTACATGATTAGATTCATCTACATATTTTAGTTAGTACTAGTAATTTCACATTATTCAAGTCCACAATACTTTATGATAAAATAGACAACCAGTCCATTCTGAAGGAGATCAGCCCTGGGATTTCTTTGGAAGGAATGATGCTAAAGCTGAGACTCCAGTACTTTGGCCACCTCATGCGAAGAGTTGATTCATTGGAAAAGACTCTGATGCTGGGAAGGATTGGGGGCAGGAGAAGAAGGGGACAGCAGAGGATGAGATGGCTGGATGGCATCACTGACTCGATGGACGTGAGTCTGAGTGAACTCCGGGAGTTGGTGATGGACAGGGAGGCCTGGCATGCTGCGATTCATGGAGGTCACAAAGAGTCAGACACGACTGAGTAACTGAACTGAACTGAACTGAGACCTACCCATTATCACATTTTAAATAGTATTTTTTCATTTGATGATTCTCAACCACTTATTTTAAAAATTGCCCATTTACACTATGGCATCAAATTCCAGAAGAAATGTAAAAGTTAGAGAATTATTGTGGGTTGATCACATTTTTTCAGGGGGGAGTGGGTAAAAGAAAAGGAAGAAATGTATCAAGCCCATCACCTTCAGTTTATCCAGCACAAGACAAAAATACCATGAGAATTTTGAAAAGGTGCCTGGTAATATTTTCAAGTCTATAGATTTGATGATTCAAATCTTACTGCTGAACTGAATCATGAAATTGGATTGTAATTGTATTATGAAAGATCCGCATTCTGTGTATTTTTATAGATTATTTCCAAATTATGGTAATAGCTTCAGCATGAATCAATGTTTTATTTCCTATTATTTCAGCAAAAAACTTTTTATGAATCCTATGCTTCCAAAGTTCATCCACTACAGAAGGAGCAGGAAAGCAGCAAGCTCAAACTGATCTGAATTAAAAGAGAAAGTTAGAAAGGCTTCCCTCAAAGTTGCTGGAAGTCTTTGTCCACTTCCTAGCAGCTCAGGCTCAGTGAGGAGCAAGAGGGCACAGACCCAATGGAGCAGAAGGTCAACTAGGAATCAGGGAAGGAATGAGGGACTTACTTCCCAGTCATCAGCTTCCCAGCTGAGATGTGATCCAGTAAAGGACAAGAATTTGCTCCTGATTCACCAACAGCTTGTGAAGGCTGCAGCCCCCACAGGCAGCTCAGTGCAAGAGAGATTTAACATAGAGAGGGAATTTGGCCATGAAAGCATGTACAGAAGTTTTTCCCACTTCTCATTTCACAAGTTATCCTGATCAGATAGACCTGGGATTTAAAAAGCCAGTACTCAGAGGGAAGCTGCAGTCAAAAACATAAGGTTTTTGCATAATTTACAGACTTTGTAATATCAATAAGGACCCTAGGCCTGAGGACCATATAAAGATGTAGAATAATTATCTTAGTAAGAAAAGTATAGAAAAGAAATAGAGGAAAACAATAGAAAGGGAAATACTAGAGATCTCCTCAAGAAAATTAGAGATATCAAGGGAATATTGCATGCAAAGATGGGCACAATAAAGGACAGAAAAGATATAGATCTAACAGAAGCAGAATATATCAAGAAGAGGTGGCAAGAATACACAGAAGAACTATACCAAAAAATCTTAATGACCCGGATAGCCACGATAGTGTGATCATTCACCGGGAGCCAGACATCCTGGGGTGTGAGGTCAGGTGGGCCTTGTGAAGCCACACTATGAACAAAGCTAGCGGAGGTGATGGAGTTCCAGCTGAGCTATTTCAAATCCTAAAAGATGATGCTGTGAAAGTGCTGCACTCAATATACCAGCAAATTTGGAAAACTCAGCAGTGGCCACAGGACTGGAAAAGGTCAGTTTTCATTCTAATCCCAAATAAAGGCAAAAGAATGCTCAAACTACCACACAATTGCACTCATCTCACATGCTAGCAAAATAATTTTCAAAATTGTCCAGGTGATGCTTCAACAGTACGAGAACTGAGAACTTCCAGGTGTTCAAGCTGGTTTTAGAAAAGGCAGAGGAACCAGAGATCAAATTGCCAGCATCGATTGGATCATAGAGAAAGCAAGAGAATTCCAGAAAAACACCTATTTCTGCTTCATTGACCCTTTGAATGTGTGAATCACAACAAACTGTGGAAAATTCTTAGAGATGGGAATACCACACCACCTGACCTGCCTCCTGAGAAATCTCCATGCAGGTCAAGAAGCAACATTTAGAACCAGACATGGGACATTGAACTGCTTCCAAACTGAGAAAGGAGTACCACAAGGCTGTATATTGTCACCTTGCTTACTTAACTTAAGTGCAATAGCAGGCTGATGAAGCACAATCTGGACTCAAGATTGCTGGGAAAAATATCAATAACTTCAGATATTCAGATGACACCACCCTTATGCCAGAAAGTGAAGAACTAAAGAGCCTCTTGATGAAAGTGAAAGAAGAGAGTAAAAAAGCTGGTTTAAAACTCAGCATTCAGAAAACTAAGATCATGGCATCTGGTCCCATCACTTCATGGCAAATAGATGGGGAACAATGGAAACAATGTCAGACTTTATTTTCTTGGTCTCCAAAATCAATGCAGGTGGTGATTGCAGCCATGAAATTAACAGAGGCTTGCTCTCTGGAAGAAAAGCTATGACCAACCTAGACAGCATATTAAGAAGCAGAGACTCTACTTTGATGACATAAGTCTGTCTAGTCAAAGATATGGTTTTTCCAATAGTCATGTATGGATGTGAGAGTTGGACCATAAAGAAGGTTGAGCAGTGAAGAACTGATGCCTTTGAACTGTAGTGTTGGAGAAGACTCTTGAAAGTCCTTTGTATTGCAAGGGGACAAAACCAGTCAATCTTAATGGAAATCAGTACTGAATATTCATTGGAAGGACAGATGCTGAAGCTGAAACTCCAATACTTTGGCCACCTGATGGGAAGAAATGACTCATTAGAAAAGACCCTGTTGCTGGGAAAGATTGATGGCATCACCAACTTGATGAACATGAGTTTGAGCAAGCTCTGGGAGTTGGACAGGAAAGCCTGGCGTGCTGCAGTCCATGGGGTCACAAAGAGTCGGACGTGACTGAGCAACTGAACTGAACTGAACTAGGACTTACTTCCCTGTTGGTCCAGTGGTTAAGAATTTTCCTGCCAACATGAGGGACACAGGTTCAATTCTTAGTCTGGGAGGAGTCCCCATGCCACAGGGCAGCTAAGCCCATGTTTAAAAACTATTGTGTTCATGCTCTAGAGCCCACATGCCACTACTTCTGAGACTGCATGTCTAGATCCTGTGCTCCATAACAGGAGCAGCCACCACAGTGAGAAGTCCACACACCACAACTAGAGAGCAGCCGCCACTTGGTGTGATAAGAAGAAGCCGTCATGCAGCAACTAAGACCCAGCTCAGCCAAAAGTAAAAATAAATTATTTTTCAAAAAAGCATGAATCTTAGACTGAGTGAAGGGCATCAGGATGCTAGTTACAGTCCAACAGTGACTGTAATAATTAGCTTAATTATTCAAGTAATTTTATTCCTGGCAGAAATCTCTACATCCTGAGTAATGTCTGAGACAATATTCCAAAGTTATTCTGGGGAAAAAAAAGCTATGTTTAGGTTCAAGGGAAGTTGCAGTAAGGGACTGGAGCAAAGAAGAGCAAACACAAATGTGAGGAGATGCTCAGAAAAGCCTCCACAGTGGGGCCTCCTCCTGTGTGGACTATCAGCTGAAGTTTACTGTGCTCTGCCCACTGATGGGGAATCTTAGTTTGATCTCAAGGGTTTTTTAATTCTTTTAAACTATTTCCAGTGTGCTCAGGCCATGGCACACTATGATGGAGGCCAATCATAGAGTTTATCTTTAGGACCAGACTTGTTGTGGGTTTGCTCTCTCTGCTTTTCACATTTTCTTGGATATTTGAAGGGAAAGTTAGAAACAACAAATAAGATGTTGCTTGCTGCTCTAAATTATTCTCAGGAAGTCCACTGCAAAGTGTATGTACATTCTGCACATGGAAGAATATAAATATTGACTGCAAATAAAAACTGACGGTGAGTCCTGTTTTCAACTGAGAACCTCTCAAGTCGTACTGCCCTAAGATTCACATGGTGTTAGGTTTACAACAGGAAGTTGAAGGAACAACAGGGTTTTGTGGATATTATTATTCATTTCTGTTCCATAAGGACACATACTTTTCTGTATCTTGATTGCAAACAACTAGGCTGAAAACTAAAAATGTGCCATTCGTGGGTGTTATAGAGACAGGACATCACCTGAGATGGAAATTGTTAACATTTCATCAACTCCACAAAAAACTGTGGAGCATCTGTTTTATGACCATCACCCTGTCAGGCGATGGAGTTACAAAGGAAAGGAATATATTTACTCCTCCCAGGGACTTAGGGACTGCTGAGGAGACACCTGAAAGGATTATTATATAATATGTGTTATTCCAATACAGACTGGGGACTGCAATGCTCAAGGTGTGCACATAATGATGAGCTGCATGCATACTAATATGCCAGTCCTCATGTCCACATGAAGAAGGGCTATTTTGCTCAACAGCAAGGTAGACTAGGAGCCAAGGAATTATACAAATATAAGATCACTGATTTGATTACTCAGACTTGTTGTAGATTCAGAGGGAAAATAATAAGAGAGAATTTAAATCTTCATATTAAAAAAGCTTTCTGGGAATATGGAGGGGAAACTACATGCCTACAGGAGTTCTTGGGAGAATGTCCGAGGGAAGCGATTTTTTTTTTCATTAGGTCTTAAAGTGGGTACTTGCCAGAGAACTGAGAGTGAAAATGGTCACAGAGCAAGATAAAACATATGTAAAGTGGTTCAAAATGGCACAGCAAGTTGGGATGTTGAACAGTTCTGCTAGATCACAGAATGAGAGGCTTAGACAGCAATGGTAGGGTGGAGAGTGCTGCAGGAGGAGCCCTGATGCTCAGTGAATACTTGGATTTTCTTCTGTAGGTGATGACAAGGCATTGACATGTTCTAAGCCAGTCCAATTTTTCATTTTAAGGTGATGCTCAGACCAAAGTGAAGGGTGAACCTAAAAGGGACAAGACTTGAGACCTAGAGGTCATTTTGGAGACTATGAATCATCTAAGTAACGTAAAATGAGGGTCTGGGCCAGCACAGAAGGAGTAAATGTGGAAATAAAGAGTGGACTGGAGAAATATTTATAAAGTAAAATTGCAGGTCTAACTACAGTGACTTGATGTAAATAGAAATTCATATGAAAAAGATATGGTTTTATACTTTCTTAACTGGTGGTAACCCTTCCTCCCCCCAGCTGTACAAAGTGCAGAAGTGGCATGGTTTAAAGAGTAGATGATGATTTCATTGGAGACACCAGAGAAACATATAGTGATGACATTGAGAAGGCAATTAGGTACATATCTCTGAAGCTTGGGAAGAGGTAGAACTAGAGACAAAGACTTAAGAATCATCAGAAATAGGACATCCAAAGATCAAATAGTTTTGGTGACCAGAGGGAGGTGTGCTGCTGGGCCCCACAGGATATCTCTTACATAAGGCCACTTCTCGAAGATCAGGAAATGTAACCAGCCTGCATAATATATACTAATAAACACAGTGAAAGTTGCTCGGTCATGTCCAACTTTTGCAACTCCATGAACTATACATTATACAGTCCATGGAAATTTCCAGGCCAGAATACTGGAGTGGGTAGTCTATCCCTTCCCTAGGGTATCTTCCCAACCCAGGGATTGAACTCAGGTCTCCTGCATTGCAGGTGGACTCTTTACCAGCTGAGCCACAAGGGAAGCCCAATAAGCATAGAGACTTAAGCAAAATGAGGGCTAGGAATATGTTCCAAATGAAGGTGCAAGATAAAACCTCAGAAAAACTAGATGAAATGGAGATAAACAATCTACCCCAAAAAGAATTTAAGGTAATGATCATAAAGATATTGAAAGAACTTGGGAGAAGAGTATAAAATACAGTAAGAAGTTTAATAATAAGCTAGGAAATATAAAAAAGAGCCAAAATGAGCCAAAGATACAATGACTGAAATGGAAGGTATGCTAAGAGGAATTAATAATAGATTAGATGATATAGAGGAACAGATAAGTGAATTGGAAGACAGATGAGTGGAAATCACACAAACCAAACAAGGAAAAGAAAAAAAAAAAAAAGGATTAAAAAACTAAAGACAATTTAAGAGACCTCTGTGATGTCATCAATCATACTAAGATTCACATTATAGGAAGGAGAGGAGAAGAGAGAGAGAAAAAGTAGCAGAAGTTATATCTGAAGCCCTAATAGCTGAAAAGATTTCAAAACTGGAAAAGGAAAGAGACATCCAGGCCCAGGAAAGAGAGTCCCAAACAAGATGATCAGTCCAATGAAGACCACACCAAGACATATTGCAATTAGAATGACAAAAATTGAAAATAAAGAAAAAATATTAAAAGCAGCAAGAGAAAAGGAACTGGTTACATATAAGGGTGCTCCCATAAGACTGTCAGCTGGGTTTTCAGCTGAAACTTTGTAGATCAAAAAGAAATAGCATGATATATTTAAGTGATATAAGGAAAAACCCTAAAATGGAGACTACTCTACCCAGCAAGGTTATCATTCAGATTTGAAGGAGAGATAAAGACTTTTCCAGACAATAAAAGTGAAAAAGTTCAGCACCACTAAACTGACTTAACAATAAATGTGAAAGAAACTTCTCTTTAAAGTATTCAAAAGCAGAGACATCACTTTTTGACAAAGGTCCGTTTAGCAAAGCTATGGTTTTTCCAGTAGTCATATATGGATGTGTGTTAGACCATAAAGAAGGGTGAGTGCTGAAGAACTGGTGCTTTTGAATTGTGGTACTGGAGAAGACTCTTAAGAGTCCCTTTAACAGCCAAGAGATCAAACCAGTCAATCTTAGATGAAATCAACCCTGAATATTCATTGGAAGGATGGATACTGAAGCTCCAATACCTTGGCCACCTAATGCAAACAGCTGACTCATTGGAAAAGACCCTGATTCTGGGAAAGATTGAAGGCACGAGGAAAAGGGGGTGACAGAGAATAAGATGGCTGGATAGCATCACTGACTCAATGGATGTGAGTTTGAGCAAGCTCCAAGAGATAGTGAAGCACTGGGAAGGCTGGCAGGCCATAGTCCATGGGGTCACAAAGAGTCAGACGTGACTTAGCAACTAAACAACAACAGAAACAAGTGAAAAAGACAAGATCACAACAAAAACATGAAAATTATAAGAGGGAAAATCTCATAATAAAAGTAGTAGATCAAGCACTTATAAAGCTAGAAGGAAGGTTAAATAATAAAAGTAGTAAAATCATTTATATCCACAATAAGTAATTAAGAGATAAACAAAACAAAAACATGCAAAACATAATATAAAAAACATTATTTTGTGTGGGGAATAAAAATGTATGGTAGTTAAAACACATTTGAAATGGCAACTACAAACCAAAAATCTGTAATAGATACATACACCCATAAAGAGTAAAGGATCCAGATATAAAGATAGGTATCAGATCACAAGAGAAGAGAGAAAAAGAAGAAAGGAACAATGACAAAACAAGACTACAAAAACAACCCCCAAACAACTTTAAAAATGGCAATAATACATACCTATCAATGATTACTTCAAATGTAGATAGACTAAATATTTCAATCCAAAGGCATAAACTGGCTGCATACATACAAATCCAAGACCCATATATACACTGCCTACAAGGGGCTCACCTTCACATCTAAAGATATGCACAGACTGAATGTGAGTGGTGGAAAAAGTCATTTCATGTAAATGGAAATGAAAAAGCTGTAGTAGCAATACCTGTATTAGACAAAATAGGCTTTAAATAAAGACTATTACAAGCTTTTTAAATTAACAAAAAAAAGACACTACATAATGTTTGAGAGATCAATCCAAGATGAATATATAACAGATTATAAGAGCACCTGAATACTAACACAGAGAAAAAATTGACAGTATTGACAGTAATCCAATAATAGTAAGGGACTTTAGTATCCCACTTATATCAATGGACAGATGGCTCAGGCAGATTATCAGTGAGGAAGCAGTGGCCTGAAAGAAAATATTAGATCATATGCACTTCATATATTCCCTCCCAAAGCAGCAGAATACACACTCTTTTCAAGTGCACATGGAATTTTTTTCCAGCACAGATCACATTCTAGGATGCAAAACAGGTCTCAAATTTAAGAAGACTGAAATCATATCAAGCATCTTTTCTGACCAGAATGCTATGAGACTATAAATCAAATATAAGGAAAAAACTGCAGAAAAACTAACAGAGAATAAATAATATGCTAATAAGTTCTCAATAGGTCACTAAAAATCAAAATGGAAATAAAAAACACCTAGAGACAAATGAAATGAAAACACAACTATCCAAAATGTATTGGATGCAGTAAAAGCATTTCTAAGACAAAAAATAGTGACACAGTACTACCTCAGAATACAAGAAAAATCTCAAAAAAATTCCTTACCTTTATACCTAAAGTAATTAAAACAGAAGAACAAACAAAACCAAAAGAAAACAGAAGGAAAGAAATAATGATCAGAGCAGAAATAAATGAAATACAGACTGAAGAATAGAAAAGTTCAATGAAACTAAGAGCTAGTTCTTTGAAAAGATAAATAAAGTCGATAAACCTTTAGGAAAAGAGAGATGGTCCAAATCAGAAATGCAAAAGAAGGTGCAACAAACAGCACAGAAACTCAAAAGGATCATAAGTGATTACTATGAACAATTAATTATATGCCAATAAAATGGACAATCTAGAAGAAATGAACAAATTCTTAGAAGTGTACAATATCACAAGACTGAATCGGGAGTAAATACAAAATATGAACAGATAAATGACCAGTAATGAAATTGAATCAGCAACTGAAAACTCCCAGCAGACAAAAGTCCAGGACCAGACAGCTTCACAGATGAATTCTACCAAAATTCATTCATAAATTTAACAAATTAATTCTTGTCCTTCTCAATCTATCTCCCTAAATTGAAAGTGTCTGCACTCATTTTAGGAGGCCAGCACTATCCTACCAAAACCAGACAAAGACTACAATGCAAGAAAATTACAGGCCAATATCACTGATGAACATAGATGCAAAATCCTCAATAAAATATCAGCAAACTAAATTCAACAGTACTTCAAAAGGGTCATACACCATGATTAAGTGTGATTTAGCCTATGGGTGCAAGGAAGTTTCAATATTCACAAATCAGTGTGATACACCAGGGTAACAAACTAAAGAATGAAAAGCATATGATCATCCTAATAGATGCAGAAAAAGCTTTTGACAAAATTCAACATGCATTTATGATTAAAAACTCTCAACAAAGTGGGTATAGAAGGAACATATTTCAACATAATAAAGTCCATATATGACAAACCTGTAGCCAATACCATGCTCAATGGTGGAAATCTGAAAATATTTCCTCTAAGGTCAGGATGCCTCCTCTGGCCACCTTTATCCAACATAGTATTGGTAGTCCTAGTCACATCAGTTAGATAAGGAAAATAAGTAAAAGGAATCCAAGTTGGAAAGGAAGAAGTAAAACCGTCACTATTTGCAGATGACATGGTACTATATAAAGAGAATCATAAAAATGTCACCCCAAAGCTATTAGAACTAAGTTAATTCAGTATATTTGCAAAACACAAAATTAGAACACAAGAATCTGTTGCATTGTTGAATTCAATAGTGAAATACCGGTAAGAAAAAATAAGTAAACAACCCAATTTACAACTGCATCAAAAAGAATAAAATACCTAGGAATACATCTAACCAAGGAGGTAAGAAATCTGTGCTCAAAAACCCATAAGATGCTGATGAGTGAAGCTAAAGACAACACAAACAAGTAGCATTCTACTTGTCATAGATTAACATTGCCAAAATGAACATACTACCCAAGGCAATCTGTAGATTCAATGTAATCCCTATCAAAATATCAATGACATTTATCACAGAACTAGAACAAATGATTCGGAGAAGGCAATGGCAACCCACTCCAGTACTCTTGCCTGGAAAATCCCATGGACGGAGGAGCCTGGTAGGCTGCAGTCCTTGGGGTCGCTAAGAGTCAGGCACAACAGAGCGACTTCACTTTCACTTTTCACTTTCATGCATTGGAGAAGGAAATGGCAACCCACTCCAGTTTTCTTGCCTGGAGAATCCCAGGGATGGGGGAGCCTGATGGGCTGCTGTCTCTGGGGTCACACAGAGTCGGACACGACTGAAGCGACTTAGCAGCAGAACAAATGATTATAAAATGTGTATGAAAACACAAAAGACTGAATAGCCAAAAAATCTTGGGAAACGAGAACAAAGCTGGAAATGACATCCTCCCTGGTTTTAAACTATACTATATAGCTATAGTAATCAAAACAGTGTGATCCTGGTGCATGCACGTGCACACACACACAACAGACACAAAGACCAATGGAACAGAGTGCAGAAATGAACCTACACTTTTACCATCAATTAAGCTATGGTACAGTGGAGAAAAGAAAGTCTCTTTGATAAATGGAACTGGAAAAACTGGAGAGTTATGTGCAAAAGATTCAAAATGGACTATTTACATTGTGCACAAAAATAAATTCAAAATATATTAAAGAATTAAATGTAAGGTCTGAAATAATAAAACTCTTAGAAGAGAACATAGGCAGTATACTCTTTGACATTGATCTTAGCAATAATTTTTTGGTTATCTCTCCTTAGGTAAACAAAAACAAAAAGAAACAAATGAGATTACATCAAACTAAAAAGAAAGGGAAACTATCAACAAAAGGAAAAGGCCACCTACTGAATGACATATCTGTTAAGAGATTAATATCCAAATTATGCAAAGAACTCATACAATTCATCTTCAAGAAAAAAAAAAAAACTGATTAAAAAATGGGCAGAGGACATGAATGGACATTCTTCCAAACAAGATATATGAATGGCCAACAGACACAAAGAAAGATACACAACACCCCCAAATCACCAGGAAAACAAAAATCAAAATTTAAAAATAAAACTACCATACAGTCTTGTGATTCAACTTCTGGCTATTTTTGCAAAGAAAAGGAAAACACTAATTGGAAAATATATATGGGCACTGCTATATTCATTGTAGCATTGTTCACAGTAGCCAAGGTACAGAAGCAATCTTAGTGCCCACTGATAGATGAATGGATAAAGAAGATGTGGTATATATATATATACGTGTGTGTGGGGTGTGTGTGTATGTGTGTGTATATATACACACACATACATATGACTATTAGCCATAGAAAAGAATGAAATCTTGCCATTGTAACAATATGGATAAAACTACAGGGTATTATGCTAAATGAAATGTCAGACAGAGAAACACAAATAAATACAGTTGTACTTATATGTGGAATCTAAAAAACAAATAAACAAACATAAAGCAGAAAGTCATCAATATGAGAGCAAACATGTGGTTTCCAGAGGGAAAGAAAGTAACTAAGGGCACAGCCTTTATTGTAGGGACTTTATTGTCTGATCCTAAAGAAAGTGTGAAAATCTGCACAGATGTAGATACACAAAGTGAGGAGACAGACATTTGACAGTAATCATGCCTCTTGTCAATTTCCTTAAAAAGGTAGGATTAAAAGCAACCTGCTAAGGTTGATGAGGGGTGTTGAGAAGGAGACTTAAGAGAATAAATACAAAGAAAAAGTTCCTGAAGGAAATTAAGTGCTACTTCAGTGAACAGGGGACTAATAAAATGAAACAACCTTACCGCTGAAATGGAGAAACTTATAGTGGTCTGGATATAAGAAAAAACCTACCACAACATTCCCTTAATCAAAGCCTAATCCAGACCAAGGCCCCAACTCTCCCAAGTCTCTTTGCATCCATGAAGCCTGAGAGAGGTGAGGAAGCTGCAGAAGAAAAGTCTGAAGCTAACAGAGGTTGGTTTATGAAGTTTAAGGGAAGAAACCACCTCTATAACATCAAAGTGCAAGATGAAGCAGCAAGGGTTGATGTAGAAGTTGCAGCACATTATCCAGGTGATCTAGCTAAGAGAATTCACGAGGATGGGTACACTAAATAACAGATTTCCACTGCAGAAAAACTGCCTCATATTGGAAGAAGATGCCATCTAGGATTTTAGCTTGAGAGGAAAAGTCAATGCCTAGCTTCAAAGCTATGAAGGATGGGCCAACTGTCTTGCCAGGGCTTAATATAGCTGGTGACTTTAAGTTGAAGTCAATGCTCCTTTACCATTCCTAAAATCCTACTACCCTTAAGAATTACATACTCTGCCTGTGAGATATCAAAAGCCTGGATGGCATCACACTTGTTTACAACATGATTTACTGAGTATTCTAAGCTCAATGATGAGACCTACTGCTTAGAAAAAAAAAGATTCCTTTCAAAATATTGCTGTACTGATAATCCACCTGGTCACCCAAGAACTCTGATGGAGATGTATAATGAGATTAATTTTGTTTTCATGCCTGCTAACACAGCATCCATTCTGCAGCCTATGGATCAGGGATTAATTTAAAATTTCAGGTTTTATTCTTTAAGAAATATACTTTGTAAAACTGTAGCTGCCATGCACAGTGATTCCTCTGATGGATTTGGACATAGTCAACTGGAAACGTCTGAAGAGGATTTATCATTAAGAACATTAAAAACTGGAAATAGAACTGCCCTATGATCCAGCAATCCCACTGCTGGGCATACACACTGAGGAAACCAGAAGGGAAAGAGACACGTGTACCCCAATGTTCATCGCAGCACTGTTTATCATAGCCAGAACATGGAAGCAACCTAGATGTCCATCAGCAGATGAATGGATAAGAAAGCTGTGGTACATATACACAATGGAGTATTACTCAGCCATTAAAAAGAATACATTTGAATCAGTTCTAATGAGGTGGATGAAACTGGAGCCTATTAGGCAGAGTGAAGTAAGCCAGAAAGAAAAACACCAATACAGTATACTAATGCATATATATGGAATTTAGAAAGATGGTAACAATAACCCTGTGTATGAGACAGCAAAAGAGACACTGATGTATAGAACAGTCTTATGGACTCTGTGGGAGAGGCAGAGGGTGGGAAGATTTGGGAGAATGACATTGAAACATGTATAATATCATGTATGAAACGAGTTGCCAGTCCAGGTTCGATGCATGATACTGGATGCTTGGGGCTGGTGCACTGGGACGACCCAGAGGGATGGTATGGGGAGGGAGGAGGGAGGAGGGTTCAGGATGGGGAACACATGTATGCCTGTGGTGGATTCATTTCGATATTTGGCAAAACTAATACAATATTGTAAAGTTTAAAAATAAAATAAAATTTAAAAAAAAGAGAGAGAGAGAAAAAAATAATTCATTAGAAGAGCTCAAGATATCAACACTAACAGGAATTAGGAAGAAGCTGATTCCAATCCACATGGATGATTTTGAGGGGTTCAAGACTTCATTGGAGGAAAGAATTATAGATGTGGTGGAAATAGCAAGAGAACTAGAATTAGAAATGGGACCCTGAAGAAATGGTAGCTGAACTGCTTCAATCTTATGATAAAACGTTAATGGATAAGGAGTTGCTTCTTATGTACAAAGAGAGTGGTTTCTTGAGATAGTATCTATTCCTGATGAAACACTGTGAAGATTGTTGAAATGGCAACAAAGGATTTAGAATATTGCATGAACTTAATTGATAAGTCAATGGTAGGATCTGAGAGGACCGACTCCAATTTTGAAAGAAGTACTACTGTCAATAAAGTGCTATCTAAGAGCATTGCCTTCTCCAGAGACATTATTTGTGAGAGTCAATCAAGGAAGAGAGTCAATTGTGACAGTCAATCAAGGAAGAGTCAATCAATGAAACAAATTGCAATGTTCTATTAAGATATGGTCACAGCTATATCTTTAGCAACCACCAGTAAAAATATGACTTACTGAAGGCCCAGATGATAGTAAGCATTTTTAAAGAATAGAATATTTTAATTTAAGATATATGCTTTGATTTTTAGTGTAATGGTATCTCACACTTATCAGACTACAGTATAACATAAACATAACTTTTATATGCACTGGGAAATCGGAAAATTTTTGTGACTTGCCTTATTGCAGTACTTTATTGCAGTGGTCTGGACCTGAAGCGGCAGTATCTACAGGGCATGTCTGTACTCAGTCTCACAGATTGAGAACAAAGAAGAAGATTCTGGCATAGATACATGATTGAATTCTACCAATCACATGCTGAGTGAAGACTAGAGTGGGAGACGAGAATACTATTGGGTATAATATGAATGAATGAGAGAACAGGTCAGGCCTATAAAATTAGAAAACAGAGATTTAAGACACCAGGTCTCTAGGAAGCTGAAGCCCTAGAAACTGAAGGAATAAAACCTAGTATTTCAGAGGTTTACTCATTTGCAATGATAAGTTACAGTATGTGGCCATGAAAGTAAAGAGAAGAAAAAAGGAGATAATGGCTATTGGGGTTGAGGACTGTTCATGAAAAAATACTTCCACTCACATGAGAAGGGAGAGAACTCCTTAACTTCCAGGCAGAGAGCAAGATTAGGATGAATATTTTGGTCCCTTGTTCCCTTTCCCTTACTTGCGCTCTTTGAGAAGATGAGAGCCTTATGTGATCACTAGGCTCAGTGGAAGCTGTGTTTCCTGGTCTATATGTCCAGGAGCAGTCTTGCTGTCCTGTGACGTGGGCAACACTGGCCATGTTCTCTGGCTCATGCTTCCTCAGGCTATGTGACAGAGCCTCTGTGCTCAGGCAGTTGTGGGGAAGACAGAAGCCACAATTTAACCTCAGTTTCAAACTGCACTCTGCCTCACCACCCAACTCCAGGCAAGAACTAACATATCTTGGCAGGAAAAAAGACTTGGAGCCAGATACTAAATTTTCTCTAAATGCAGCAGAATTACTAGAAATTTGATAAATGGTAGAAATGAGATAAGGCAAGGTTGTTGGTTATGAGGGGGCAAGATCCTCAAAGGAGCAAAAATGTCTATGAGAATAGGCAATAAATGGCCTTAAGGTGACACGACACTGTTGATACAAAGGACTTCACCTTGCCTTTTCGTCTTGAGTATGGGAGAATTTGTTCAGTCACCAAGTTCTGTCCGACTCTGCGACCCCAAGTACTGCAGCACACCAGTCTTCCATGTCCTTCACCATCTCCTGGAGTTTGTCCAAGTTCAATTCCACTGAATCAGTGATGCTATCCAACCATCTCATCCTCTGTCACCTCCTTCTCCTTCTGCCTTCAGTCTTTCCCAGCATCAGGGTCTTTTCCAATGGGTTGGCTGTTTGCATCAGGTGGCCAAAGTATTGGAGCTTCAGCATCAGGCCTTCCAATGAGTATTCAGGATTGATTTCCTTTAAGGATGACTGGTGTGATCTCCTTGCTGTCCAAGAGACTCTGAAGAGTCTTTTCTAGCACCACAGTTTGAAATCATTAATTCTTCAGTGCTCTGCCTTCTTTATGGTCCAGCTCTCACATCTGTACATGACTCCTGGAAAGACTATAACCTTCACTATACAGACCTTTGTCAGCAAAGTGATGTATTTGATTTTTAATGCACTGTCTAGGGTTGTCATAACTTTCCTTCCAAGGAGTAACTGTCTTCTAATTTCATGGCTGCAGTCACCATCCACAGTGACTTTAGAACCCAGGATGAGGAAATCTGTCACTGCTTCCACTACTCCCCCTTCAATTTGCTATGAAGTGATGGGACTCAATGTCATGATCTTAGTTTTTTTAATGTTGAGTTTTAAGGCAGCTTTTTCACTCTTCTATTTCACCCTGATCAAGTTCTTTTTTTTTTAATTTTTTTATTATTTTTTTTTTACTTTACAATATTGTATTGGTTTTGCCATACATCAACATGCATCTGCCACAGGTGTACATGTGTTCCCCATCCTGAACCCCGCTCCCACGTCCTTCCCCATACCATCCCTTTGGGTCATCCCAGTGCACCAGCCCCAAGCTTCCTGTATCCTGCATCAAACCTGGATTGGCAATTCGTTTCTTATATGATATTACACATGTTTTAATGCCATTCTCCCAAATCATCCTCCCCCTCCCTCTCCCACAGAGTCCAAAAGACTGTTCTATACATCTGTGTCTCTTTTGCTGTCTCACATACAGGGTTGTAGTAGATGAATGGATAAGAAAGCTGTGGTACATGTACACAATGGAGTATTACTCAGTCATTAAAAAGAATATATTTGAATCAGTTCTAATGAGGTGGATGAAACTGGAGCCTATTATACAGAGTGAAGTAAGCCAGAAAGAAAAACACCAATACAGTACACTAACACATATATATGGAATTTAGAAAGATGATCAAGGTTCTTTAATTCCTCTTTGCTTTCTTCCATTAAAGTAGTATCATCTGCATATCTGAAGTTGTTGATATTTTGATTCTAGCTTGTAACTAATCCACCCCAGCATTCTACATGATGTGCTCTGTGTTAAATAAACAGGGTGACAATAAACAGCTTTGTCATATCCCTTTCTCAATTTTGAACCAGTCAACTAACTGTTCAGTGTTCAGTTCTAACTCTTCCTTCTTGACTCACATACAGGTTTCTCAGGAGATGAGTAAGATGATCTGGTATTCCCATTTCTTTAAGAATTTTCCACAGTTTATTGTGATCCACACAGTCAAAGGCTTTAACACAGTTAATGAAACGGAGGTAGATGTTTTACTGTAACCCCCTTGCTTTCTCTATGATCCAGCGAATGTTTCCAATTTGATTTCTGGTTTGTCCACATTTTCTAAACCCAGCTTGAACATTGGAAAGCTTCATTCATGTAATGCTAAAGCCTAACTTGGAGGCTTTTGAACGTGACCTTACTAGTATGGGAGAAGAGTGCAAGAAATGCAAGGAGGCAAAGTGGCTGTCTGAGGAGGCTTTACAAACAGCCGAGGAAACAAGAGAAGCAAAAAAGCAAGGGCGAAAAGGAAAGGTACACCCATCTAAATGCAGGGTTCCAGAGATATCAAGGAGAGACAAGAATGTCCTCTTAAACAAAAAATGCAAAGAAATAGAGGAAAACAACAGAAGGGAAAGACGAGAGATCTCTTTAAGAAAAATGGCACCCCACTCCAGCACTTTTGCCTGGAAAATCCTATGGACGGAGGAGCCTGGTGGGCTGCAGTCCGTGGGGTCGCTAAGAGTAGGACAAGACTCAGCAACTTCACTTTCGCTTTTCACTTTCATGCATTGGAGAAGGAAATGGCAACCCACTCCAGTGTTCTTGCCTGGAGAATCCCAGGGATGGCAGAACCTGGTGGGCTGCCGTCTATGGGGTCACACAGAGTTGGACACGACTGAAGCAACTTAGCAGCAGTAGCAAGCAACATTTTATCCAAAGATGGGCACGATAAAGGACAGAAAGAGTAAAGACCTAATAAAAGTAGAAGAGATCAAGAAGAGATGGAAAGAATACACATAAAAACTGTACAAAAAAAAGATCACAACGATCCAGATAACCACAGTGGTGTGGTCACTCACCTAGAGCCAGATACTCTGGAGTGTGAAGTCAAGTGGGCCTTAGGAAGCACTGCTGCCAATAAAGCTAGTGAAGGTGATGGAACTCCAGCAGAGTTATTTATTGTAAAGTTAAAAAAAAAATCCTAAAAGATGATGCTATTAAAGATGCTGCTGTACTAATATGTCAGCAAACTTGGAAAACCCAGCATTGGCCACAGGACTGGAAAAGGTCAATCTTCATCCTAATTCCCAGGAAGTGTAGTAATAAAGAAGGTTCAAACTACCAGACAATTGCACTCATCATCCATGGGAGGATAGCAGCCTCTACTGAGATGGTACTGGGGATTCATCTTCAAAAGAGAGGCAAGTTTCAGTGAAGGCCAGAGGGGGTCATTTCTGCTAAGAATTTCATGATGCAGAAGCTTTTTTTTTTTTTTTTTTTTACCACATTTGTGGTTCAGGAGGGGAGTAAAAATTCTAAATTATAAACATTTCCCATCTTTATATTCTTGAGAGTAGAAGGTTGAATTTTATCGTATTTGCACTGAGTAGAGTACCAGACAAAGTAGGCAGTAGTGAATGTTTTCAGGATGAATGAATGACTGAGGGAATCTAGGAATATGGAAGAACTATACAAAATAAGTCTTAATGACCTGGGTAACCATGATGGTGTGGTCACTCACCTAGAGCCAGATGTCCTGGAGTATGAAGTCAAGTGGGCCTTGAAAAGCATTACTACAAACAAAGCTAGTGGAGGTGATGAAATTCCAGCTGAGCTATTTCAAATCCTAGAAAATTATGCCATGAAAGTGCTGCAATCAATATGCCAGTAAAATTAGAAAATTCAGCGGTGGCCACAGGACTGGAAAAGGTCAGTTTTCATTCCAATCCAAAGAAAGGCAATGGCAAAGAATGTTCAAATTACTGCACAAATGTGCTCATTTCACATACTAACAAGATGATGCTCAAAATCCTTAAAGCTAAGTTTCAATAGTACATGAACTGAGAACTTCCAGATATACAAGCTGGGTTTAGAAAAGGCAGAGGAACCAAAGATCAAATTCTCAACATCTGTTGAATCATACAAAAAAAAAAAAGAGAGAGAGAGAGAGAGAGAATTCCAGAAAAATATCTACTTCTGTTTCATTGACCATTGCTAAGGCCTTTGACTGTGTGGATCACCACAAACTGGAAAATTCTTAAAGAAATGGGAATACTGGACCACCTTACCTGCCTCCTGAGAAATCTATATACAGGTCAAGAAACAACAGTTAAAATGACATGGAACAACAAACTAGTTCAAAATTGGGAAAGAAGTATGTCAAGGCTGTATATTGTCACCCTGCTTATTTATCTTATATGCAGAGTACATAATGGGAAATTCTGGACTGGATGAATCCCAAGCTGGAATCAAGATTGCTGGGAGAAATATCAATAACCTCAGATATACACAAGATACAACTTTAACAGCAGAAAGTGAAGGGGAACTGAAGAGCATCTTGATGAAGATGAAAGAGGAGAGTAAAAAAGCTGGCTTAAAACTCAACAGTAAAAAATTTAAGATCATGGCATCCTGTTCCATCACTTCATGGCAAATACATAGGAAAAAGTGGAAACAATAACATACTTATTTTTTTTAGCTCCAAAATCACTGCAGATGGTGACTGCAGCCACTAAATTAAAATTACTTGTTCCTCAGAAGAAAAGCTATGAGAAACCTAGACAATATATGAAAAAGCAGAGACGTTACCTTGCCGACAAAGGTCAGTCTGGTCAAAGCTATGGTTTTTCCAGTAGTCATGTACGGATGTGAGAGTTAGAGCATACAGAAGCTGAGTCCTGAAGAATTAATGCTTTCAAATTGTGGTGCTGGAGAATACTCATTAGAGTCCCTTGGGCAGCAAGAAGATCAAACCAGTTAATCCTAAAGGAAATCAACCCTGAATACTCTTTGGAAGGACTGATGCTGAAGCTCCAATACTTTTTTTTTTTTCTGAAGCTCCAATATTTTGGCCACCTGATGCAAAGAGCTGAGTCATTGGAAAAGAACCCAATGCTGGGAAAAATTGAGAGCAGGAGGAGAAGGGGGTGACAGAGGATGAAATGATTGGATGGCATCACTGAATCATTGGACATGAGTTTGAGCAAACTCTGGGAGATAGTGAAGGACAAGGAAGCCTGGTATGCTGCAGTCCATGGGGTACCAGAGTCAGACATGACTGAGTGACTAAGCAACAACAACAACAGAGAAAGAAAAATAGTAAGACTATCAGACTACAGATAGAGCAAATATCTACAGGTTTGCACTAAGAAAGGAGACCAGAAATGTGAAGTGTGATGGAGATTAATTTGGCTCAGTCTATAAAGCAGAACTGAGTTAGAATTGCCTGCTTCCCTGGTAGCTCAGCTGGTAAAGGATCTGCTTGCAATGCAGGAGACTCTGGTTTGATTCCTGGGAGGGAAGATCTGCTGGAGAAGGAATAGGCTACCCACTCAAATATATCTGGGCTTCCCTGGTGGCTCAGCTGGTAAAAAATCCACCTGCAATGCAGGAGACCCTGGTTGAATTTCTGGGTTGGGAAGATCCCCTGGAGAAGGGAACGGCTACCCATTCCAGTATTCAGGCCTGAAGAATTCACAAAGAGTCAGACCTGACAGAGTGACCTTCACTTTCTTGGGAGTAAGGAGGAGACCCATAGAAGAAGACTTTCTCTGCAAGTGCTGAGCACAGGCAGCAGCTCTGGGTGGCTCAAGGTTTTCAGCTTCCTTGAAAATAAGAGGAATCCCACCCTCTGTTTCAGGAGACAGCCATGGGGACGGGCTGGCCAGTAACAAAAGCCTGGAGCAAAAGTGAATCACACACCACATCTCAGACAAAGGGGGCCTGTGTATGAAGCAATATGGAGCATCAAGACCAAAGGAGTTCAAAAGGAATTTTAAGTAAAGGAAAACTGGAATCAGTGGTTTGAGAGCCAAGAGAGTTTCCCCTGACCAGTACCTCTCTTTTAGAGGTCTATGACCATACCCCTAGCTGAGAAGGGAATCATGAACATGCTGAGCCCAACTGGACACAGAGTCAAGAGCAAGCATGACTACTTAGTCCTCAGACCACTGGTTGCTTTCACAGTTGACTGGGTCCTTGTCAGACATTTCATCATGAGTCCATAGCCTCCAGAATACAACACTCTACTCTCTGCTCTGCTGAAATTACACTAAAGGTGTGTTACTGGAAAGGAGGAAGGCTACTGAGGTCAGATAAGCCCCTTAGATGTGAGAGTCTCATTACCTGTAAGAGCCCCATGAAGTCAGCCAGCTCTGACATGAGAGGCAGAAGTCAGTTCCTAGAGAAGAGCTAGATGGCACGTTTGAGTCCAGAGGCCCCTCAGCTTGATGACTGCGCTGTTAGGAGGATCATAGGACAGAGGCCACATTTGGTGGGCTGGGATAGGTGGTTCTAGAGCCTGGGCCCTCTTTGAGTAGGAGAGCTAGAGCCAGAGACAGGAAGGCTGGAGCATTATGGGCAAGGAGATTGGAATATTGTGTCTGAGTTATGAGTGGTAACAGAGATAGAGAAATGGCTGCAGAGGGACTCTTTAGGTGACTGAGTGATAAATCCCACTGGATTTGGGGCAAGAGACAGTACGTGACCTTGAAGAGACAGAAAACCTAAGTGATATGTTTAGAAGATACGGTTAGAAGATAGGTATCCAGGGGCAGAAGGTCTTGTTGGCAAATGATTCAGGAAAGACTGAAGAAATAGATGAAAACTAGGTAAAATAGCTCAGAGAAGGCGATGGCACCCCACTCCAGTACTCTTGCCTGGAAAATCCCATGGATGGAGGAGCCTGGTGGGCTGCAGTCCATGGGGTCGCTAAGAGTCAGACACGACTGAGCAACTTCACTTTCACTTTTCACTTTCATGCATTGGAGGAGGAAATGGCAACCCACTCCAGTGCTCTTGCCTGGAGAATCTCAGGGACAGGGGAGCCTAGTGGGCTGCCATCTATGGGGTCACACAGAGTCGGACACGACTAAAGTGACTTAGCAGCAGCAGCAGGTAAAATAGCTCAGTTAGGCCAAGCACTCACCTTGGGATAGAATTTTATTACTGCTGCTGCCAGAAAGGGGCATGATCATACATGGTGAGTAGACTGGAGATAAAATTAGAGTAGTTATCTCCCTGGACACTGTAGAAAATTCAAGGCAAAAGCAAAAAATTAAAAAAAAGCTAATCAAATGATTCTAAATTAAAATTTCACCTCAGAATAATGGAAAAAATGCATAGAAGCAAAATTGTTTAAACAAAAACAGGTGTGGAAACAGAAAATAAGATTGAATGTTTCATCTTCAATCACTTGAATGTTTTTGGTCAGCAGTGTTTATGTATGAAGTGGAGGTAGGCAGAGGCATGACAGATGGCATCAGGATTAGAGTCCTCTTGCATCCATATGGGAGAAGGCAATGGCAACCCACTCCAGTACTCTTGCCTGGAGAATCCCAGGGATGGAGGAGCCTGGTTGGCTGCAGTCCACTGGGTTGCTAGGAGTCAGACACGACTGAGCAACTTCACTTTCACTTTCATGCATTGGAGAAGGAAATGGCAACCCATTCCAGTAATCTTGCCTGGAGAATCCCAGGGATGGGGGGGCCTGACGGGCTGCCGTCTATGGGGTCACAAAGAGTCAGTCACGACTGAAGTGACTTAGCAGCAGCAGCATCCATATTAGTACACTTTTTAATGTCTGGGTTATTGGAAATATTTCCTTCATTCTTATCTGATTTCCATCTCTCCAATTAGGCAATTGTTCTATAGTTGATTCATAGCTAAAAACTTTTATCTATGATTGCTTTTCTTTTATCTGGAGTCATCTCCCAAGCACTAAATTGCCTGATACATCAACAATTACATTCTATTTGCCCTCCAAAATGTTCTAAGGAAGTGGTGAATGTGTGCAACCAGACAGAACCTAATTATGAATAGAAATGTCTTCTGGTCATTTATCCTATATTACTATGATGTACTTCAAGTCATTTCTTGTTTTATGAGCTATGGTTATACAACATGTAACAATTTATTCCCCCTATGGAAGAAAGTCAAGAAAATTTCTCTGAGGTCAGCAACTCCTCTTGCTTTTTGGTTCTTAAACCAAAGGTTGAGTAAAGTTCAGAACTGCAGTTGTGAGGGAAGAAAGTAAACCAAGCTCAGAGTTCAGAGAGACAGAGGAAATAGTCTAGACTCCGCAGAGTTCATGTTCCCGGACATAAATCCACAATTTTTCAGACTTCTGTCCTAAGGTGCTGGCTTTTTCTAAGGCCTGGGAAAACTTCTCCTCTGGAAACACCCCATCTCAAACACCTGGCACTAATTCAGGAATTCATCAAAGGGTATACAAATGCGAATACCTTGCCAGTAAGTCTAAATCTACCAGTTACCACCTCAGTGTGAATGAACCGATTAGAAAAATGAGCATCCTTTCTTCCTAACAACTGTTTAAGATCCATGAGCTTAGGGGAGAGGAGACCCAGGAAGAACAGGAACCTTCCTGTGTGACTGATGGGAGATTGAGATGGTGGATGGCAGGGCCCACCCTGAAGGGCTGGGGAGGAAGTGATGAGGAAGCAGCAGAGGAGCAAAGATGCTGGGGAAGGGAGTGCTATACAAACACTTTGCTGTAATTTGCTCTCCTGTTCTGAGGAGGATTAATACGGGAATTTATCATATTTCTACTGGTAGAGTCCCACAATCCATTGTTTGTTAAAAAGTGATGTTGGACCTATGTGAGAGCAAAGCTGAACTGTTGAGAGCTAAAATTGTATCAAATGCATTAGTGTCCAGTGGCTTCAGTGGCCGGCCTGCCTGCCTGGCAAAGTGTTCTCAAACTCTCCCACATGAATCCTTGATTTCACACGGGATAACAAGGCACATCAGCTTTCATCCTGCTGGCAAAAGGCCTCTGGGCAAAAATTCAGAATATTGGAACATTTTCTCAGTACCTCTATACTCCTTATGCTTCTCTCCCTTGCCACTTGGGCTAGCTGGACAGCTTTTGGTGTAGTATCTTCTTCTGTCTTGACCTGATTTCAATGGTTAATGTCTACCTGGATCAGGTGCAGAAACACTTCCTGCCTTGGTACCATTAATCCACTGAAGACTGCATTCCTTTTGTTAGCAGCTTTCTAACTGGCTACTCCCTAAATCTGGTGCTTTCCACTCATGGTAAGAACATACTGCCCAAGTAGGGCAAACCATCCAATACAAGTAAACTACCCATGCCAGAGCCCTTCCTGGTTAATACCTCCCCCATTCTTTTGTTCCTTAATTTGAAAACTTCAATTGAACACCAGCTTTTTGCCAAGCCTAGGGGACAGAAAGATACACAGACAAAGGTCTCTGCCTTGGAAGGTGTCACAGTCTCTGAGGGACAAAGGTTGTAGGGACAAAGCACCCCAGTACAGTCAGATGATTCCAGAGGAGATAGCTGGTGTCTTTCTGATGCTCCAGCACAGATGTTCGGCAGGATGTGGGGAGGGGTGTGCTCATTGAGGCAAGGACTTTAGTAGAAAGTGGGGCTCTGCTTATTCCCACATTGCTGGAAACCCCATTGCCAGGCAGAAATGGTAAGAGGCATCTGCCTCTGTTGAGGATAGGGGAGTAAAATTGAAGCTTTTACAAATAATCTGTGATGGAAAATGGAAAAAGAGAGGTTTTGGAATGCCACTCTGGCTTGCATAATTCTGGAAAAATAAACCAAAAAGTTTCTGGAACCATGTTCTGGCATGTTTCCTTAATAACACAATCTTGTTTATGAAGAACACTTAAGATGGAGTCTAGAGCCTAAAGCAAATAAAAAGGACGAATAAATGTAATTACCTACATGCCTATTAATACTAGTTTGTATGATGTTATTGACCAAATACATGTCCTAATATTATACCACTGCTTTCATGGGAAAATTTAACTTTACCTCTAGCAATCCAAATACAGGACTTTTTCAGGCCTACAAATGTAAGGAGATATACGCAGGCCCAGTCTCACTGAGACAGAACTCTACAAGAAGTATGGTTCCCTAGGCTCCAGCCCTCCGGACACTGAGAGCCTCACCCTGATACCATCAACAGTGAAAAAACCTTAAAGTGGGTGCTCAGCACTATTGCACAGAACAATAATTTGATGTCCCTGGAATGGGCGCTGTCTTTGTCCAGTACTTCTCTAGAGCAGAAGGCTGAGAGCTGCCTGGGAAGGGACAGAGAAGAATGGAGACCCAGATCTGCCTCCCTAGAAGCCAACTGGAGGCCAGTGTTGTTATCTGAGCACCTTTTTGTCTCTCTCATGACTTATCAAAAGATCTCTTCCAATGACATAAGACTGTCTGTCCCAAAAGGCTTGTTGCTGGCTTTCCAGTGATGCATTACTAATCATTGGTGATTTAGTGACCCAAAGGGAGAGCACCACAAGGCACTTAATCCAATACCGATGTGAAAAGTGATTCTCTGGAGGTAACAGACACTCTGCCTTCTCAGGCCTTGATGAGACTCGGGTTACACCATTAAATAACATTCTCTCTCTAGTAAAGAGGCATGGAAATAGCTCTGGGAATTACACTTCAGTCATGTCACATCCAAATTATCTCAACATTGATCTAACAGTGAATGTTATTATAAACTTAACCTTTTTCAACATTTTCTCATTTCAAGACAATAGAGCAGGTTCTCCAAACACATTTGCAGATTGATTATTGAATCAAACTCTTGACTCACATTTTAAAAAGATGTACTTGTGGCAGATTCATTTTGATATCTGGCAAAACCAATACAATATTGTAAAGTTAAAAAAAAAAAAAAAAGAATGTGAAAAAAAAAAAGGTATATCCAAGGATTAGGCTTACTACTGCTTTAAAAGATATAAATCAATGTTTTAATGGCTGGGAAATTATAATAAGAGTACTAGAAAATATACTTTAACTTTTGTAAGGGTTTGTACAAGGAAATGCACTCAATAGTCAAAATCTCAGAAACATCCATGGAATGTAGGGCTGGCTTGTGAACAGAGCTGAAGAAGGAAAGACACGGGCACTGGAGTCAGTTACAAGGGACCTGCTCCTGGAGATGTGACTTGACCAAATGGCCAAGAATCAGCAAAATCTTCACTGCTGTTGTATTCTGGTCTTTATCCACTAAGCACACATAGAGCCCACTGACAAATGGACAGATGAGTTTTTCAGGAAGTCCCAATCAGTATTTTTAAGTGCTTCCAGAGAACTAAGGATGAACAAGGGGCTTCAAATACAAGAGAAAAGATTTCATTCATTAAAAGTATCTTGAAAAAAATACTGGAATGTGGCCATCCCGGTTTAGGATACATTCAAGAGGAAAATACATATCCATCTGTGATGGTCTGAAAAAGCTGCCTGCTTGAGGAGGGAAGTGGCTGGAAGAGCCAGTCTCCTCTGGTTCCTCTGGTATTAAGATGAGTTGAATACTTGTTAACTGGTTTTTTATTACTGCAGCTTCAGTGGTAACAAGCACATTTCTGAGCTGAGAACAGCAGTGATATATCTTAATCTGTGGAAGTGCCAGCCCCAGTTCCCTGAGAGCAGTGTCAGTGCATCAGCAGATGCCAAACAGGTAGCTTGTGGATACAAACTTAGAGGCTTAGGACACAGACTCTTCAAAGACCTTGAAACCTGGAAATTGTTTACAAAATGCAGTGTATTTGTATCACATTTTCAGGAGAGAGGATCAGTCTTCAAGATGAGTCTAGAGCCTCTGCTTTAGGGAATTCTGTCAAGAACCCTGTGCTCTAAATATTTGATGGCTCTTGAGACATCAAAACCTCTCAAACCTCTGCATCTTTGCTGACGTTGGGAGGGTCTCCCAGAATGCCTGGTGTGACTTTCTTAGGATGTGTGCCCCACAGGCTGGGCAAACAAGGGGCTGTCTCCTCTGCTCACTTAGAATCATTTAGCCACCCTGCAGGAGGACCATGTGTGCCCAGCCCGCTGCTCTTCCCTGTGTCCCAGCAGTAAGCATAGTTTCTGGAATTGTGGCCAATGATACATACATACCCTGACTCTCCTCCCGCCTCACTGTGGCCACACACCTTTGTGTGTATCATCGACTTCTGACCTGACCGTCCCATTCAAGATAAACTCTTCAGTCTCCTCTGTGATGTCAGGTTTCTTGCTTTAGGCTCCTTAATCTATCACTTCAGATGATTAAAAAAAATAAAAAACCACAGACATGCCGCAGGATTAAATGATCACTGCTTTCAAATGAACACAAAGGCCAACTTTGTGTTTTTTACTGTCTGCTTCTCTTTCTCGATTATTTTGGCACAACTCACTGAAAAAATAAAGGATCTTTGGGTGTGAAATGATGCAATAATATTCTAAAATGAAGCTAGAAGGTAACACTGTGATGCATTCATGTTGATAGACATAAGTCAGAAGATGGTGATGCTGCCAATGTTTGATATTTTATTAGAATGTAGAAACTCATTAAACTGATGGCATTATAAGCATGGCTTGCTACTTCTGTGTACTTTACTCTGACAGAGGGAGTGTAAATACAAAGTCTGATCTTAAATGAAGGCTTTTAAAGGCATTTAGTTTCCTGACATGCACGGCCAAATTAAAGTTTATATAGTCCTCCCTTGAAGCCAAAAGAAATATAGGTTTGAGTCAAAATGCCTTTTATGACTCTCACATGAGGAGCTCAGGCTAAGTTCACGAAGTCAAGTCATGTCCTGGGGGAACTACTCTTAAATATGGAAAACTATTTCCTAACCCAGGGCCAGGCTTCAGGCACAATGAGACTACATTGGCATCAGAGAAAGAGCTGACTAGATATTCAGACAAGAACATCCATCCATAAGAGCATCCATGAAATAACCACAGTCTTCTCAATGTCTGATATCTGCATCTGTGAAAATAAGAGAGAAACAGAGAGGGGGCAATAAACAATCAGGTTTAAACCAATACAATATTGTAAAAATAATTAGCCTCCAATTAAAATAAATAAATTTAAAGATTAAAAAAATTCAACATTCAAAATATTAAAAAAAAAAAAAAAGAATATCAGAAGAAAAGCAGAAAATTTGGGTCTCAGAAAATGAAGTGTGATTCAGGAAAGACATCATGGCCCTGAGAAACTTAGTT
The DNA here is from genome assembly GCF_003369695.1 of Bos indicus x Bos taurus. Taxonomy (NCBI): domain Eukaryota; kingdom Metazoa; phylum Chordata; class Mammalia; order Artiodactyla; family Bovidae; genus Bos; species Bos indicus x Bos taurus. Next base: position 59,402,254 of record NC_040097.1, on the reverse strand, counting down.
TTCAGAGAAGAACCAGGAATATTTGTGGGGTGTTGTAAGCGCTGGGACCTGGCTAGGAGTCCGCTAAAGCAGATGCTTGCTGGACGTGAAGGGCCTCAGTGTCAGATGGCATGTGCGCTGCAGGTGGTTCTGGGCTGCAGGGGAGAGAGCCGCACATGAGTCCTCAGAGCACTTAGTGAAAAGCACTGGGAGACACCTAAAGGTTTCACTTTAGATTAAAACTGCAGGAGGAACTTTGAACTGTCTAGACACCAAAACATGTGGGCCCAGAGAGAAGCAGGGTCTGCCTTCCTGTGGGCAAGACCCTACCCTATGCTGCAGTGAATGTTCTCTATATAAGGGTTTTAATATGGCAAAACCAATACAATATTGTAAAGTTAAATAATAAAATTAAAAAAAAAAAGTTGGCTTCAATCAGGTTCAAGGGGATCCTGTGACCTCTGAGATATAGATGCATATATGGATTATTGGCTTCAATTTTAATATTGTTTTGGAAAGTTCCTATTTAGAAGATTTCTTAATTGACAAATTTTGAAATAAAGTTTATATGGAGTGTATTTAGGGATTTATCAGGAACGTGCTTTTATGTTAAATGTGTTGGCCTATCAATTTTGAGACTAGATTGTCAGATGCCTACTCACTCCTGTTCTTTGATAAGAGATGGGGAAATACCCACAACAACATGGGTGGGGATTTCAGCACCCTCTCACCATCAAACTTTTACAACTGCTCCTAGTCTGCCTTTCATGGTCCCACAAAACAAGATGCACCCACCCTCTTCCTATGATGTCTTGACAAGGTTGAAGATGTTTCTCAGGGTCATTGAGTTCTCTCTTCTTCAGTCAAAATATCCTTAATACCATCAGTATTTTCTCAAATGATCCTTTAATTATCTTGGTTGCTTTTATGTTAAATGTGTTGGCTTATCAAAAAATATTAGGCTCAGAATTTGATATTTATTTATTCCTTAATACATAATCATGAAAAGTGTCAAAGAACTGATCTAAAATCTGCAGAGAAGAGCAGAACTAGCATGTGCAGATGGCTCTACTTAGAAGTAATGAGCGAGCACTTAGAATTGTGTTGGCAGAGTCATGTACTTTCTACCAAATCTAATTAATTACTGCCCCAAATTGGAAGCAATCAAAATGTCCTTCAATAAGTGAATGGATTAAAAAAAAAAAAAAAAAAAACAAACGTGATACATTCATACCATGGAGTATTATTTAGAGATAAAAGAATCGTCAAGCCACAGAAAGATATGGAGAAATCTTAAATGCCTGTTACTAAGTAAAAAGAAGCCAATCTGGTTGGTTTTCAGAGGCACAAGGTAGATGCGGGCAAAAGGCAGTAACTTCTACTTATAAAATGAATAAGTCCTGAAGATGTCATGTACACCATAGTAACCATAGGAAACAATATTGTACTGCATATTTGAAAGTTGCTAAGAGAGATCTTAAAAGTTCTCATCATACAAACACACAGAATTAGTAACTATGTGCAGTAATGAATGATAACTTAATTTACTGAGGTAATAATTTTATTATATATACCTACATCATTATGCTGTACACTCATAACTAATTCAATGTTATGTGTCAATTCAGTCTCAAAAGATTAAAAAGAGAAGCAGCAACCAAGCCAATCTGAAAAGACTCCACACTATATGATTCCACTTATATGCCATTCTGGAAAGGATAAAAGTAAAGAAACAGTAAAAAGAACAGTGGTTGCCACTATTTGGCAGCTGGTGGGGAGAGGACCGAGCAGTGAGGGACAGGAAATTTTTAGGGCAGTGCAACTATTGTGTAGGATACCATGATGGTGGATAAATGACACTGTTCATTTGTCAAAGCTATAGGGGGAGCTGAGTCAAGACAGCAGAATAGGAGGACATGGAGTCCACCTCTTCTCACAATGGTATCAAGGATGCATTGATAAATGGAACAATCTTCACAGAGACCTGCTGAACACTAGCAGAGGACCTTGGACAAGAAAGATCCACGTGTAACTGGGTAGGACAAAAGAGAGAAAAGGAAAAAGAAAATAAGAAGTGAAATGGGACCTGTGCCCCTGGTTGGGGGGGAGCTAAAGGAGAGGTTCCCATGTCTGGGGAAACCTCACTGGTGGGAGATCAGCAGGGACAGATGGGAGGTTCAGGGGCCCAGAGGAGAGACCAACAATCAGTCTGTGGTAAGCAGGACAGAATGAGACCTATACAGATGGTGTATGCCACAGTCTGGAATGCCCCAGCCTGAGAGGTGTGTCCACTGGTATGGATGGGGGCTGGGTGCTGGAATATGGGATTTGGAGAGCAAACCTGGGGAGAGGACTGTTAGCTGTAAGGAGCCAGTCTAAGGGTCTGGGAGTGAGGAACTCTGCCACTGGGAATGTTCCTGCAGGGAGCCCTTGTCTACCACAAAGGCAAAGGGCCATTGTTGAGTGATGAGTGATGGGTAATGTTGCCACTGTAGCCTCTCTCCCCATGCACACACCCCTGCTTACTCAGGCAATAGGAAAGGCTCTCAGCAGGGCAGGTTTATGCGCCTCAATCAGTCACCACCTCCTCTCCCTCCCACTTGAGTGAGCACATAAACCCCAATGGGTCTCCATGTCCACTCCCTCTTGCCTTAGTGGGGAGCAGATGCCTGAGGGTGGCCCACATGCAGAGATGGGACCGAAACCAAAGCTGAGCCCCACAGGCTGTGCAACTAAGAAAGAAGAGGTAAAATCTCCCCTTGCAGCTGTGTGAACCATGGATTAAACCCCTGCAAATGGCTTGGTAAAGTGAGCAGTTGTGGAACATCTGAACAGACAAGTGTTCCAAGTGAGGTGGGTCTAGCTTTTAGCAGCTGTAGACTTTGTGGACACATACACATGTGGGTTGGGCCAGGCCAGAGTCTGAGCTGCACACACAGCACCCACAGCAGATCTAGATTTATGATTACTGCAATCCTTGGACCTGACTTCAGTGGATCTATGTTGGTGGCCTAGTGAAGGCAATGCCTGAAAGACCCCAGAGTCAACTGTCAGCAAAGCTACAGTTAAGGTGGGGCTGAGAGGAGTGACAACAACATTTTAATCTGAAAGCTTGCACAGTAGGCAAAAGGTGACACAACAGAGCACACTCACAGGTGAATAGCTCCAGAGAAGGAATATTCAGTGGGTTATCTTCCAGTGGGAATGCTCCATTCCTGCATACTTCACATAGCAGATCAGAAGCATAGCTAAGAAATAAATTTGGGGTTGTCTATTCTAATAACTAGGAAGCATATCCTACCCCTGACAGAACAGTGACAACCACAGAGTAAAAGGAAGTCTCTGGTCAATATCCAGCTCTGGTCAGCACAACACCAAGGGGATATAGGCCACAATAAACTGAGGAAAGAGGTGGCAGACATCAATTGTAAAATCAGCTCTTGTACCAAAAATTAAGAAACTTAAACACTTGCAGGGTACACAGGGATGTTCCCACTTAAACATAGCCTTCCAAGACAGTCTGAGGGTCTGGCATTGACAGGAAGAAACCCCAGAGCATTTAGCCTTGAAGACCAGCAGGGCTTGAGTGTGCAGGAGCTCTATGGGGCAGAAGGCAGAAACTCCACTCTTGGAGGGAGCACACAAGGTCTCACATGCACTAGAACTCAGCACAAAGCAGTACCTCCATAGGAAGGTACTAGGCTAGATATAACTAGGGGCCTTGGAGAGTTTCCTGGGAAGCTGGGGCTTGGCTATAGCTCACCCAGGGAATATTAGTTGAAATGAACTCTCCTGGAGATCGCCATTTTGGCACCATGACTTGTCTCCACCCAAGAGCCTGCAGGCTGCTGGTGCTGGCATGCCGCAGGCACAACAACCAACAAGACAGCCCCAGCCATCAGCAGAAGGGCTGCCTAAAGTCATACTAAGCTCAAAGATACCCCAAAATGCACACCCTGATAGGGCCCTACCCATCAGAAGGACAAGACCCAGCTCCACTCACAGAGGGCAAACACCAGTCACTCCCACCAGGAAGGCTGCAGAAGTCTCTGAACAAACCTCACCCACCAGGGGGCAGACATCATAAGCAAGAGGAAATACAATCCTGCAGCCTGCAGAAAGGAAACCACAAACAGTTAAATGAAACAAGATGGCAAAGAAATAAGTTGCAAATGAAGGAAGATTAAGAACCCTCAAGAACAACTAAATGAAGAGGAGATAGGCAGTCTACCTGAAAAATAATTCAGAGTAATGATAGTAAAGATGATTCAAAATCTTGAAAAAAAAAATGGAGGCATAGATCAAGAAGATACAAGAAATGTTTAACAAAGAGAAGATTTAAAGAACAAGCAGAGATGAACAACACAATAATTGAAACATAAAGTACACTAGAAGGAATCAATAGCCAAATAACGGAGGCAGAAGAAAGAATAAAAGAGCTGTAAGACAGACTGGTGGAAATCACACATAGATCAAAGAAAAAAGAATGAAAAGAAATAAGGACAGTGTCAGAGACCTCTGGGACAATATTAAATGCATCAACACCCTCATTATATGGGTCCTAGAAGAAAAGAAAGAGAAAGGGTCTGAGAAAATATTTGAAGACATTATAGCAAGAAATCCCCTAATATGGGAAAGTAAACAGCCACCCAAGTCAAAGAAGTACAGATAATTCTATGCAGGATAAGCTTAAGGAAATATGTCTCAAGATATGTCTCAAGACATATCTATCAAACTGACAAAAATTAAAGAAAAAGAAAAAAAATATTAAAAGCAACAAGGGGGAAAAAGCAACAAATAACACATAAGGGAATTCCCATAAGGTTTTCAATTGATTTTTCAGCAGATATTCTGCAGGTAAGAAGTGGCAAGATATATTTAGAGTGATGTAAAGGAAAACCTACAACCAAGAATACTCTACCCAGCAAGGCTCTCATTCAGATTTGAGAAAGAAATCAAAAGCAAAAGCTAAGAGAATTTAGCACCACCAAACCAGCCTTACCAGAAATTGTAAAGCAACTTCCCTAGGCATGGGGAATAAAAGAGGCCACAACCAGGAACAAGAAAATCACAAAAGGGAAATCTCACTGGTAAAGGCAAACCTAGGGTAAAATGAGAAAATCATCCATACACAAATATGACATCAAAACAAGCAGCCATGAGAAGAGGAGAGCACAAATGCAGGAAATGGGAATTGCATTTGAAATTGAGACCAGCAACTTAAAACAACCTTGTATATATATAGACTGCTGTATCAAAACTTCATGGGAAATGTAAACCAAAAGTCTACAATAGATACACACTCAGAAATAAAAAAGCAACCCAAACATGACACTAAAGATAGTCATCACACCATAAGAGAAGAGAACAAAAGAGGAAGAGAAGAAAAAAGACCTATGAAATCAAATCCAAAAAGAAAATGGCAATAGGAACATACATATGGATAATTACCTTAAATGTAAATGGATTAAATTTTACAATAAAAAGACATAAACTGGATAAATGAATACAAAAGCAAGACACATATGTGCTGTTTACAGGAAACCCAATTCAGACTTAAGGACATATACAGACTGAAAGTGAGGGGATGGAAAAAGATATTCTATACAAATGGAAATCAAAAGAAAGTTGTAGAAGGAATATTCACATCAGATGAAGTAGACTTTAAAATAAAGGCTGTTATAGGAGATGATAAGGACACTACTTAATGATCAAGGGATCAATCCAAGAAGAAGATAAAACAACTGAAAATCATATGCACTCACCATAGGAACATCTCAATTATAAGGCAAATGCTAACAGGCAGAATGTGGTAGTGGTAAAGAACCTGCCTGCCAATGCAGGAGGCTTAAGAGATGCAGGTTTGATCCCTGGTTTGGGAAGATCCCCTGGAGAAAGAAATGGCAACCCATTCCAGTATGCTTGACTGGAAAATCCCATGGATAGAAAAGCCTGGCGGGCTACAGTCCATAGGGTCACAAAGAGCCAAACACCACTGAAGTGACTTAGCATGCATGCAACATAATAAGAGTGGGGGACTTTAATACTCCACTTACATCAATGGACAGGTCATCCAGACAGAGAATTGATAAGAACACACAAACTTTAAATGACACATTAGACCAGATAGACTTGACATTTATGAGACAGTCCATTCAAAAGCAGTAGAATACACTTTCTTCTCCAGTACACAAGGAACATTCTCCAGGATAGGTCACATCTTGGGCCACAAATCAAGCCTCTGTAAATTTAACAATAGCAAAGTTCAATGAAATGATAAGCTGGTTCTTTTAAAACTGATAAACCTTTAGGCATTAAAAAATGGAGAGGGCTCATATCAAAATTAGAAATGAAAAAGGAAACGTGAACATCACTCAGTCGTTTCCAATTCTTAGCAACCAGGACAGAATACTGGAGTGGGTAGCCAGAATACTAGCTCTAGGCCAGAATATTGGAGTGGGTAGCTTTTCCCTTCTCCAGGAGATCTTCCCAACCCAGGGATTAAACCCAGGTCTCCCGCACTGCAGATGGATTCTTTATCAGCTGAGCCACAAGGGAAGCCCAAGAATACTGGAGTGGGTAGCCTATCTCTTCTCCAGCGGATCTTCCCAACCTAGGAATCAAATCAGGGATTCCTGCATTGCAGGCAGATTCTTTACCAACTGAGCTATCAGGGAAGACCTGAAAAAGAAAAAATTACAACTAACACTGCAGAAATACAAAGGATCATAAGAGACTACTACAAGCAACTATACACCAATAAATTAGAAAACTGAGAATAAATGGACACTTTTAGAAAGATACAGACTTCCAAGACTGAACCAGGAAGAAACAGAAAATATGAACGTTCCAATCTCAACTAATGAAAGTGAAACTGCTATCAAGAAACTTCCAACAAGCAAAAGTCCAGGACCAAATGGCTTCACAGGTGGATTCTATTAAATATTTAGAGAAGAGTTAACATTTACTCTTTTAAAACTCTTATCAACTTGCAGAGGGAGGCATACTTACAACGTCATTATATGGGGCATCACCCTGATATCAAAACCAAATAAGGCTGTCACAAAAAAGAAAATTACAGGCCAATTTCACTGATGATTAGATCTGATAGACATAGTGCTTGAAAAACTATCAATGGAGGTTCATAACATTGTACAGAAGGGCGTGATAAAAACCATCCCAAGAAAAACAAATGCAAAAAGGAAAAATGGTTGTCTGAGGAGGGCTTACAGATAGCTGAGAAAAGAAGAGAAGTGAAAGGCAAAGGAGAAAAGGAAAGATATATCCATCTGAATGCAGAGTTCCAAAGAATACCAAGAATAGAAAGAAAGACTTAAGTGAACAATGCAAAGAAATAGAGGAAAACAATAGAATGGCAAAGAGAAGAAAACAATAGAATGGCAAAGACTAGAGATCTCTTCAAGAAAATTAGAGATACCAAGGGAATATTTCATGTAAAGATGGGCACAATAAAGGACAGAAATGGTATGGACTTAGAAGCAGAAGAAATTCAGAAGAGGTAGCAAGAACACACAAAACTATACAAAAAAGGTCTTCCTGACCTGGATAACCACGATGGTGAGATCACTCACCTAGAGTCAGATATGCTGGAGTGTTAAGTCAAGTGGGCCTTAGGAAGCATCGCTATAAACAAAGCTAGTGGAGATGATGGAATTCCAGTTGAGCTATTTCAAATCCTAAAAGATGATGCTGTTAAAGTGCTGCACTCAATATGCTGGAAAATTTGGAAAACTCAGCAATGCCCACAGGACTGGAAAAAGTCAGTTCTCATTCCAATCCCAAAGAAAGACAATGCCAAAGAATGTTCAAACTATCACACAATTGTACTCATTCCACATGCTAGCAAGGTCATGCTCAAAATCCTTCACGCTAGGCTTCAATAGTATGTGAACTGAGAATTTCCAGATGTTCAAGCTGGATTTAGAAAAGGCAGAGGAACTGGAGATGAAATTGCCAACATTGGTTGGATCATAGAAGAAACAAGAAAGTTCCAGAAAAACATCTATTTCTGCTGTATTGACTATGCTAAAGCCTTTGACTCTGTGGATCACAACAAACTGCAGAAAATTCTTAAAGATATGGCAACACCAGACCACCTTACCTGCCTCCCGAGAAACCTGTATTCAGGTCAATAAGCAACAGTTAGAACCAGACATGGAACAATAGAATGGTTCCAAATTGGAAAAGGAATATGTCAAGGCTGTATATTGTCATCCTGCTTTATAAAATTACATGCAGAGTACATCATGTGAAATGGGCTGGATGAAGCACAAACTGGAATCAAGAAAGCTGGGATAAATATCAATAACCTCAGATATGCAGATGACTCCACTCTTATGGCAGAAAGTGAAGAGAAACTAAAGAGCCTCTTGATGAAGCTGAAAGAGAAGAGTGAAAAAGCTGACTTAAAACTCAACATTCAAAACACCAAAATCATGGCATCTGGTACCATCACTTCATGGGAAATAGATGGGGAAAAAAATGGAAACAGGGACTGACTTTATTTTCTTGGGCTCCCAAATCACTGCAGATGGTGACTGCAGCCATGAAATTAAAAGACATTTGCTCCTTGGAAGAAAAGCTATGACCAACCTAAACAGCATATTAAAAAGCAGAGACATTACTTTGCCAACAAATGTCTGTATAGTCAAAGCTATGTTTTTTCTTTAATTTTATTTTATTTTTTAACTTTACAATATGGTATTGGTTTTGCCATATATCAAAATGAATCCACCACAGGTATACACGTTTTTTCCAGTAGTCATTATGGATGTGAGAATTGGACTATAAAGAGGGATGAGTGCAGAAGAATTGATGTTTTTGCAATGTGGTGTTGGAAAAGACTCTTGAGATCCCCTTGGACTTCAAGGAGATCCAATTAGTCCATCCTAAAGGCATGACCTAAATCAAATCCATTATGATTATACAGTGGAAGTGAGAAATAGATTTAAGGGCCTAGATCTGATAGATAGAGTGCCTGATGAACTATGGAATGAGATTCCTGACATTGTACAGGAGACAGGGATCAAGACCATCCCCATGGAAAAGAAATGCAAAAAAGCAAAATGGCTGTCTGGGGAGGCCTTACAAATAGCTGTGAAAAGAAGAGAAGCAAAAAGCAAAGGAGAAAAGGAAAGATATAAGTATCCAAATGCAGAGTTCCAAAGAATAGCAAGAAGAGATGAGAAAGCCTTCCTCAGCGATCAATGCAAAGAAATAGAGGAAAACAACAGAATGGGAAAGACTACATACAGATCTCTTCAAGAAAATTAGAGATACCAAGGGAATATTTCATGCAAAGATGGGCTCGATAAAGGACAGAAATGGTATGGACCTAACAGAAGCAGAATATATTAAGAAGAGATGGCAAAAATACACAGAAGAACTGTACAAAAAAGATCTTCCCAACCCAGATAATCACGATGGTGTGATCAGTCACCTAGAGCCAGACTTCCTGGAATGTGAAGTCAAGTGGGCCTTAGAAAGCATAACTACGAACAAAGATAGTGGAGGTGATGGAATTCCAGCTGAGCTATTTCAAATCCTGAAAGATGATGCCATGAAAGTGCTGCACTCAATATGCCAGCAAATTTGGAAAACTCAGCAGTGGCCACAGGACTGGAAAAGGTCAGTTTTCATTCCAATCCCAAAGAAAGGCAATACCAAAGAACGCTCAAACTATCGCACAATTGCACTCATCCCACACGCTAGTAAAGTAATGCTCAAAATTCTTCAAGCCAGGCTTCAGCAATATGTGAACCGTGAACTTCCTGATGTTCAAGCTGGTTTTAGAAAAGGCAGAGGAACCAGAGATCAAATTGCCAACATCCGCTGGATCATGGAAAAAGGAAGAGAGTTCCAGAAAAACATCTACTTATGCTTTATTGACCATGCCAAAGCCTTTGACTGTGTGGATCACAATAAACTGTGGAAAATTCTGAAAGAGATGGGAATACCAGACCACCTGACCTGCCTCTTGAGAAATCTGTATGCAGGTCAGGAAGCAACAGTTAGAACTGGACATGGAACAACAGACTGGTTCCAAATAGGAAAAGGAGTTCGTCAAGGCTGTATATTGTCATCCTGCTTATTTAACTTCTATGCAGAATACATCATGAGAAACGCTGGGCTGGAAGAAACACAAGCTAGAATCAAGATTGCAGGGAGAAATACCAATAACATCAGATATGCAGATGACACCACCCTTGTGGCAGAAAGTGAAGAGGAACTAAAAAGCCTCTTGATGAAAGTGAAAGAGGAGAGTGAAAAAGTTGGCTTAAAGCTCAACATTCAGAAAATGAAGATCATGGCATCCGGTCCCATTACTTCATGGGAAATAGATGGGGAAACAGTGTTAGACTTTATTTTTTTGGCTCCAAAATCACTGCCGATGGTGACTGCAGCCATGTAATTAAAAGATGCTTACTCCTTGGAAGGAAAGTTATGACCAACCTAGATAGCATATTCAAAAGCAGAGATATTACTTTGCCAACAAAGGTCCATCTAGTCAAGGCTATTGTTTTTCCTGTGGTCATGTATGGACTGTGAAGAAGGCTGAGCACCGAAGAATTGATGCTTTTGAACTGTGGTGTTGGAGAAGACTCTTGAGAGTCCCTTGGACTGTAAGGAGATCCAACCAGTCCATTCTAAAAGAGATAAGCCCTGGGATTTCTTTGGAAGGAATGATGCTAAAGCTGAAACTCCAGTACTTTGGCCACCTCATGCGAAGAGTTGACTCACTGGAAAAGACTCTGATGCTGGGAAAGATAGAAGTTGGAGATGAAGGTGATGACAGAGGATGAGATTGTTGGATGGTGAAGGGCAGGAAAGCCTGGTGTGCTGCAGTCCATGGGGTCTCAAAGAGTTGAACACATCTGAATGACTGAACAACAACAATCACTGGTGAAGACTGATACAAAACCCTCAACAAAAACTAGCAAACCAAATCCAATAACATTTTAAAAGGATCGAGTGGAATTTATCCCAGTGATGCAAAGTTTTCAATATATACAAATTAATTAGTGTGATACACCACATTAACAAACTGAAGAATAAAAACTTCATGGTCATATCAACAGATGCAGAAAAAGCTTTTGACCAAATTCAACATCTATTTATGATTAAAAAAAATTCCCCCAAAAGTGGGCAGAGGAAATCTATCTCAACATAAATGTAGATGCCATATATGAAAAACCCACAACAAGCAGCATTCTCTACAGTGAAAATCTGAAAACTTTTCTTCTAAGCTCAGGAATAAGAACACCAAGATGTCCATTCTCATCATTTTTATTCAGCATTGTCTGGAAGTTCTAGCCATGGTGAATAGAGAAGAAAAGGAGGTAAAAGGAATCCTAATTGAGAAACTATAAGTAAAACTATCAGATGAAATGATAATATACTTAGAAAAATCCTAAAGATGCTATCAGAAGACTACTAGAGCTTATCAACGAGTTTTGCAAAGTTGCAGGACACCAAATTAATACACAGAAATATCTTGCATTCCTCTACACTGATGAAGAAAGATCAGAAAGAAGAATAAAGGAAACAAACCTTATTTATCAACAAAATGAAAAGAATAAAAGACTTAGGAATAAATCTACTTAAGGGCAAAAAGACCTGTACTCAGAAAACTATGAGACGATGATGAAAGAAATCAAAGATGACACAAACAGATGCAGAGATATGCCATGTTCTTGAGCTGAAAGAACCAATATTGTGAAAATGACTATACTAGTCAAAACAGCCTATAGATTCAAGCAATCCCTATCAAATTACCAATGGCATTTTTCACAGAATTAGAACAAAAAATTTTACAATGTGTGTGGAAATATAAAAGATCCTGAATAGCCAAAGCTATCTTGAGACAGAAAAATGAAGCTGGGGTAATCAGGCTCATTGACTTCAGACTACCATAAAGCTACAGTAACCAGTATGGTACTGGCACAAAAGCAGAAATATAGAAAACAGAAGAACAGGATAGAAAATCCAGAGATAAACCCAGGCATCTATGGTCAATTAACCTATGACAAAGGAAGCAAAATATACAATGGATAAGACAGTCTCTCCAATAAGTGGTACTGAGAAAACTAGACAGATACATGTAAAAGAATGAAATTAGAATACTCCCTAACAGAAAAATAAACTCAAAATGGATTAAAGACCTAAATGTGAGGCTGAGTATTATAAAACACTTAGAGGAAAACATGTTAGGCAGAACACACTCTGACATAAATTGCAGCAAGATCTTTTTTGACCCCTATCTTTAGATAATGAAAATAAAAACAAATATAGATATAAACAAATGGGACCTAATTAAACTTAAAAGCTTTTTCACAGCACCCGTAGCAGATTCATGTTGATGTATGGCAAAACCAATTCAATATGATAAAGTAATTAACCTCCAATTAAAATAAATAAATTTATATATAAAAAAAGAAACCATAAACAAAATGTAAAGACAACCCACAGAATAGAAGGAAATATTTGCAAATGAAGCAACTGATGGATTAATCTCCAAAATATACAAACAGTTCATGCAGTTCAATATGAAAAGAAACACACAACACAAGCAAAATGCGCAAATGGGCAGAAGATCTAAATGGATATTTCTCCAAAGAAGACATACAGATAGCCAAAAAGCACATGACAGGATGTTCAACATCACTAATTATTAGAGAAATGAAAATCAAAACTACAATGAGATACCCACCTCATAGCATCAAGACCTCTACAAATAATAAATGCTGTAGAAACTGTGGAGAAAAGGGAACCTTTCTACACTGTTGGTTGGAATGTCAACTGGTACAGCAGTATGGAGAACAGTGTGAAATTCCTTGAAAAACAAACAAAAAAAATAGACCTATGATATGATTCAGTAATTCCACTCCTGGACATATATACCGAGAAAACCATAATTAGAAAAGATACATGCACCCCAGTTTTCATTGCAGCACTATTTACAATAGCCAGGACATGGAAGCAACCTAAACGTCCACCGACAGGTAAATGCATGAAGATGTGGTACATTATGCAATGGCGTATTACTTAGTTGTAATAAAGAAGGAAATAATGCCACTTGTAGCAACATGCATGGACCTATAAATCATCATACTGAGTGAAGTAAGACAGAAGAACAAATGTGATATTTCTTACATGTGGAATCTTTTAAAAATGACACATATAAACTTATTTACAAAACAGTCACAGATGTGGAAATAAACTTATGCGGCAGGGAAGTAGCAGCTGTTGTTCAGCAGCTAAGTCATGTCTGACTCTTTGTGACTCCAGGGACTGCAGCATGCCAGGCTTCCCCGTCCTTCATTATCTCTTGGAGTTTGCTCAAACTCATGTCCATTGAGTCAATGATGCCATCCAACCATCTCATCCTGTGTCACCCACTTCTCCTCCTGCCCTCAATCTCTTCCAGCATTAGGGTCTTTTCCAATGAGTTGGCTCTTCCCATCAGGTGGCCAAAGTAGCAGAGCTTCAGCTTCAACATCAGTCCTTCCAATGAAAATCAGGGTTGACTTTCTTTAGGACTGACTGGATGGATCTCCTTGCCACCCAAGGGACTCTCAAGAGTCATCTCCAGTACCATGGTAGCATCTACTCTTTGGTGCTCAGCCTTCTTTATGGTCCAACTCTCACATCTGTACATGACTACTGGAAAAACCATAGCTTTGACTATGTGGACCTTTGTTGGCAAGCTATGTCTCTGCTTTTTAATACACTGTCTAGGTTTGTCATAGCTTTTCTTCCATGGAGCAGATGTCTTTTAATTTTGTGGCTGCAGTCACCATCTGCAGTGATTTTGGAGCTCAGGTAAAACTAAAGTCTGTCACTGTTTCCACTTTTTCCCCATTTATTTGGGAAGTGATGGGACCAGACACCATGATTTTAGTTTTTTGAATGCTGAATTTTAAGCCTGCTTTTTCACTCTCATCAAGAGGCTCTTTAGTTCCCCTTCACTTTATGCCCTTAGGGTGGTGTCATCTGCATATCTGAAGTCACTGGCATTTCCTCCCAGTAATCTTGATTTCAGTTTGGGATTCATCCAGCCCAGCACTTCACATGATGTGCTCTGCATATAATTTTATAAAGCAGGATGACAATATACAGCCTTGACATACTCCTTTTTCAATTTAGAACCAGTATTTTGTTCCATGTCTGGTTCTAACTGTTGCTCCTTGACCTGTATACAGGTTTCTCAGGAGACAGATAAGGTGGTCCGGTGTTGCCATCTCTTTAAGAATTTTCCACCGTTCGTTGTGATCCACAGAGTTAAAGACTTTAGCACAGTCAATAAGCAGAGGTAGATTTTTTTTTTCTGGAATTCCCTTGCTTTTTCTATGATCCAATGAATGTTGGCAATTTCATCTCTAGTTCCCCTGCCTTTTCTAAATCCAACTTATACATCTGGAAGTTCTTAGTTCACATACAACTGTAGCCTAGCTTGAAGGATTTTGAGCATTTCCTTGCTTGCATGTGAGATGAACACAAGTGTACTGTCGTTTGAACATATTTTGGCATGGCCTTTCTTTGGGATTGGAATGAAAACTGACCTTTTCCAATCCTGTGGCCACTGCTGCATTTTCCCGATTTGTTGGCATATTGAGTGCAGCACTTTCACAGCATCATCTTTAGGATGTGAAATAGCTGAAATTACATCACCCCCATTAGCTTTGTTGGTAGTAATGCTTCCTAAGACTCACTTGACTTCACACTCTAGAATGGCTGGCTCTAGGTGAGTGATCACACCATTGTGGTATCTCGGTCATGAAGATCTTATTTGTAGAGTTCTTCTGTGTATTCTTGCCACTTCTTCTTAATATCTTCTGCTTCTGTTAGGTCCATACCATTTCTGTCCTTTATTGTGCCCATCTTTGCATGAAATGTTCCCTTGTTATCTCCAGTTTTCTTGAAGAGATTGCTAGTCTTTCCCATTTTGTTGTTTTCCTTTATTTCTTTGCATTATTTACTTAAGAAGGCTTTCTTATCTTTCCTTGCTATTTTCTGGAATTCTACGTTCAGTTGAGTATGTTTTCCCCTTTCCTCCTTGCTTCTCTTCTTTCCTCAGCTATTTGTAAGCCTCCTCAGACAACCACTTTCCCTTCTTGGATTTCTTTTTCTCAGGGATGGTTTGGTCATTGTCTGCTGTACAATGTTACAAAGTGGCAGACAGAAGGATAACTCAGGGGATTGCGATTATCACATACATATTGTTATTGTTGTTTGATAGCTAAGTCACCTGCAAAGCTCCTCTGTCCATGCAATTTCCAGGCAAGAATACAGGAGTGGGTTGTCATTTCCTTCTTCAGGGGATCTTCCTGACCCAGGGATAAAACCCATATCTCCCACATGGAGTTCTTTACCATTGAGCCACCAGGGAAACTCTGACACACACACACACTACTATGTAAAAAGTAGATAACTAATAAGGATCTGCTGTGTAGCATGAGACTTCTACTCAGTACACTTAAGGACCTATACAGGAAGATAGTCTAAAACAGAGTGGGTTCACTTTGTGTACAGCAGAAATAAATGCAACAGTGTAATTCAACTATACTCCAATAAAAATTAAAAAAAAACCATAAAGCTATACAACACAATGAAGAACCTTAATGCAAACAATAGACATTACTTGATAGTAATGTATCAACATTGGTTCATTGATTATAACAAATGCACCATGGGGGGGGGGGGGCGGGGACAGAAAAACCCCAACTCTCAAACTTAAAGTAGTTTCCAGAATCCCTCTACTATGTCATTTCACCCCAGTATCTTATTTTTCTATTACCTTCTGAGCCCACGGGTGGGCTTTTTATTTAGTTCCTATTAAACTTCCTATTTATTAGTCTGATAGTGTTTGACCATGAATCTATCACCCAGCACATGCCCTGTTATATCATAGGTACATGTTACCTAGTAGTTTGGTGGGTATGTTGTCTGTTAATGTATATATTGTGAATTAAAATGAATGAACCACTTTCTTTAACAGCTATTTGTTAAGTAACTGGTATGTATTGGATTTCTCTAGGTAGCAGTGAGTAAAACAGACAATAGCCTCTTGTCCTGGTCGAACTTATATTCTTGAGCAGGAAGACAGACATAACCAATAACATCACAAATGAGTTCCAAAAAAAGGTTAGAAAATGCTAAGTGTAGTGAGAAAAAGTAGAATGGGGTGGAGGGGATGATTCATTATTCAAATGCCCTCAATCTGAGCTTAGAAGGAACGTGGTGGGTCTGAGGCATACACAAAGGCCGATCTGTGATGGCCATGTGATTAGGAGACAGTGATCCAGATGAGGCCACAGGATGCTGTGGGGCCAGAGCACACTGGGCTGTGTGAGCTGACTTAGAACCCTATGCCCTCCTTCCCCCCGCCCCACACTAAAAAGGCATTACTCAGTTTTAAACAATAGGGATGAAATGAACATTTTGAAAAGAAAATTGACAGGAGGGAGGTGAGAGGTGCTGTGGGGAGGCCAGTCCAGTGGGGCCATGGGCTTGAAGCATAGGGGAGAGGGGAAGCAGGGGATGCTGTAAAGAAGAGCTAACTCTAGGGCTCCAACCTGAACAGCTGGGTGAGAGGGAAGAGTATGCCCTGAAATGGGGAGCCCTGGACCAGTAGGGCAGCCTGATGGGAATGAAGTGCCTGTGATGCCCACTGGCTAGAGAAGTGGCAGGCAGGCAGGCTCATCTATGGACTTGGAGATCAGACCCATGTGTTCATTCATCAAGCTTTAACTTTCTCTAGCTATGGGAATATTGTGAGCCACTTTTTCTACATGCTTGCAAGAGTATCACAAAAGGATGCTAGTGGAGAGGAAAACAGGGTGTCATCCCACACAGCCACAAGTGAAGTTTCTGTGAGTTGACTGACCTTCTCTGAGTCTCAGCTCCCTCTTTTGCAAGTTGTAGTCATCACATTAGGGAAATTTTTTTTTTTTTTTGGCCAGGTTTGAAAAAGATAATGTATTAAAAACTCTAGCAGATCTTTTCTTTTTGAGACAAGAATCCTCAAGTCTCCTCACTATCTCTTCCTCTCTATCACCTTCCTACTATTTTTCCCTTTAGAGTTTCTTATTTTACTAATTTTACTTTCAAAAAAGGAACTTTGTTCTCACATGTCTTGTCCCCAGTGTCCCTACACAGTCTCTTCATCAGTGATTGACACATCTCTAAAAATCTGCTATAGAATTTTTTAATATTGACCACAAGAAGTTGTGGATGTAAGAACACATCATATTTTATTTTATCAAGGCTTTACCTACATCTGAGTCTCCTATTACCCTTGCACAGATCCTAAATGCTTTGTAACAGCTTTTGTCACAACATCAATTCACCATCCCTTGGTTTTAATCCAGCTGTACTAGGCAGTGAAGGAGAAACTAAAAACATGGACAGATGGTGCTCTGAAGTTGGGATTTGGCAACACAGCTTTGGTGAAAAGACAAGAAGGTGAGAAAAGTGCAGTGTTGATGTACTGTTGTAAAATGATCTGTCATTCTGCTCAGCCTCTTTGACAGAACTAGGAAACAGGATGATACATCCCAATGATATTAATTTAAAGAGCAGTATTACTTTGAATAAAAGAAAAGGCAAAGAGAAAGAAAGCCGGACTCAGTGGGATTTGAGTTCATTACTTAAGGGATGGGGTCATCACAGTGTGACCAAGAAAAGAAATTGGTTAAGTGAAACTGAAGTGAAGATTTTTTGAGAAAAATTATAACATAGTATAAGAGTCTCTACCAGATATAGAAACATACTATAAAATATCATGCTTCAAGCATGGATGAAAAACATGAGTAGAAAAGTATAGAAAGCCCTAAAGTTGACATAGATGAGTGTGGGATTATTTAATACTGCTGGATAATGAGTGGGAAATGGCAGAAACTTAATAAATTATATTGGATTAAGATTAGTATTTTGGACAAAGTAAATATATAACCATATTCAAATAATCTCTGAACATATCAAATAACTAAATATTAGAGAAATCACAGATGAGCTTGTGTAAAGGCAGAATTTATTATAACTTTAAAGTGTTGGTAGCACTTGAAGAATTGAATAAATATAAATATAGGAGAGAAAAATGACAGATTCAATTACACAGAAATGTAAAATTTTTGTAAGCAAAAATGGTTAAAATAAAAATGCAACAGGAGACTGGGCAACATATACAATATACAGATTAATAAAGCAAGTAGTATAAATTGCTACAGCCCTAATGGAATGTTAATTTGCTATGAAAATATTCATATAACTTGGACTAGTATTCTAAATTCTAAAAATTTATCCCAAGGAAATAGTAAAAAGGGGAAAAAGTTAGGTCTTTGAAAGTATTAATTTCAGGATCATCTGTAACTGTAAAATAATAAAAACAAACCAAGGCTTCCAGTTCAACATGGTGGAGTAGAAGGACATGCACTCATCTCCTGCAAGAGCGCCAAAATCACAACTAGTTGTTGAACAATTGTATTGCTGATCCTGTCCACACTGTTGCTGAAACCAGGGTAGGCAAAGTGTGAGCTAAAAGGCTGGAAGAAGACTCAAGGAGCTGTAGGAACTGGACACGAGTTTATTCTCTCCTGGCTGACACACAACTGTAGCAGCAGACACACTATATTCTGTCCTCTCATAGCTGACTCAGTGGACACAACCATGACGTGGCAGTAATACGCCGCTGCTTTTTAGGTAAAACTCGTATATCCCTACGGCACAAGGTAGCCCGTGACCAAGTGAGTGCCTCATGACACACATGTGCAGTGCTCTAGATGATCTCAGCTGTTACACAGCCATTATTTACAAAACGTGGGGTGAGAGAGCCTGAACATGCCACCTTGGCTAATTTGCTCTCTCCCACAACAACCATCAACAAGAGGATACTGGAATATACCAAGAAAAGACACCCAAAGACAAAGAAGAAACCACAGTGATGAAGTGGGAGGGACACAGTCACCATAAAATCAAATTCCATACCTGCCAGGTAGGTGACCCACAAACTGGAGAACAGTAATAGCAAAAAAGTTATCTCCCATTGTGAAGGTTCTGAACCCCATGTCAGGCATCCCAATCTAGGGATCCAACAAAGGGACTGGAAATCCCCAGGGAATCTACCTTGAAGGCCAGTGGGTTTGATTACTTCCACAGAACTGGGACAAACAGAAACTCCAATCTTGGAAGGCACAAACAAAACCTTTCACACACCAAGACTCAGAAGAAAGGAGTAGTGACCCCACAGAAGACTGAACCAAAACCACCTGCTAGTGTTGGAGGGTCTCCTGTGGGTTGTCAGGGGCTCAACACAGGAACAGGGGCACTGGCAGCAGCAGTCTGGGAAGATCTCCCTTGGCATAAACCCTCTTGGAGGTTGCCATTAGCCCAACCATACTGGGGTTTCAGCTTTGGGACCATGTGGCATCCAGTTCATGCTGACTGGAGCCCAGTTTCCTCAGGACCCATTGGGGCTTTGGCTTGTGGAATGCTTGGGGGTGAGTCCCTGCTGCCAGCCTGGGCTTCCAGACAACCCGAGGGCGAGCTGATGCTAACAGAAGCCGAGTCTCCTCAGGACCCACTGAGGTTTCACCTTTGAGACCGTTGGACATCCAGTTCACACTGACAGGGGTCCGGTCTCCTCAGGACCTGCCAGGAGGTGGTGGCCCTGAGGAAGAAGGTCATCCAGAGGACCCAAGACATGGTGACTACTAATCGAGTCTTCCCACAGTGCTTCTTCATAAATGTGGACTCCTACAAGGGTGATGAGCATCACAACTTCCCTTGAACTTGATCTGGGGTGTGAGTGAAATGTGTCTCTTAAAATTGGCTTCTTGAACTTCTGCTATGTATTGGATTATTTATCAATGATCACACCTAGGACATTTCTTGAGGGCAACTAATATCTTGCGATTGCTCATGGAGAGGTTAGATACGATTACGCAAGACCAGAATCATCTCCCCAACACATGAGAAAAGAACAGACACCAGCCTGCACCCATCTTATCCTCCTCTACCTGCCCGGCCAATCATGGCAGCAAAAGGTGTCCCTCCTTCTGTCAGAAGCAAACCTCAGGTAAAGGACTCAGATGTAAAGGAAACCAGAATATTGTCTTGAGCTGCAGACACTTTGGGGCTTACCAGGTAGCTCAGATGGTAAAGAATCTGCCAGCAATGCAAGAGACCTGGGTTTGATCCCTGGGTCAGGAAGGTCCCCTGGAGAAGGAGATGGCAACCCACTTCAGTATTCTTGCCTGGAGAATTCCATGGACAGAGAAGCCTGGCAGGCTGTAGTCCATGGGGTCGCAAAGAGACAAGACTGAGTGACTAACACATACATACAGCTGGATCACCTTGGGCAAAAAACAATCAGGGAGGGAGTGCAACCCCACTCATCAGCAGATAATTGGATTAAAGCTCTACTGAGCAAGGCCCTGCCCACCAGAGCAAGAACTGGTTTTTCCCACCACCAGTCCCTCTCATAAGGAAGTTTATACAAGCCTCTTAGCCTCCTCCATCAGAGGGCAGACAGAAGTGAGAACCACAGTTCCACAGCAACTAAAACAAAAGCCATATTACAGAAAGTTATGTCTCAGATGAAGGGACAAGATAAAATCCAAGAAAAACAACTAAATGAAGTGGAGATAGGCAACATTTCAGAAAAAGAATTCAGAATAATGATAGTGAAGATGGTTCGGGATCTTGGGAAAAGAAGGGAGGCAAAGATTGAGAAAATGAAAGAAATGTTTATCAAAGACCTACAAGAACTAAAGAACAAACAGAGATGAATAATACACTAGGAGGAATCCATAGTAGAATAATTGAGGCAGAAGAACAGATAAATGACCTGGAGGACAGCATGGTGGAAATTACCACCCTAGAACAGAATATAGAAAAAGAAAGAAAATAAATGAAGACAGAGACCTCTGAGACAACATTAAATGAACCAATGTTCACATCAAAGGGGTCCCAGAAGGAGAACAGAGAAAGGACCTGAGATAATATTTGAAGATATAACAGCTGAAAACTTCCCTAACATGGAGAAGAAAATATTCAAACAAGTACAGGAAGCACAGTGAGTCCCAGGAAGGATAGACCCAAGAAAGAACAAAGGAAACAAACACATAGGAATCAAACTGACAAAAACTAAAGACAGAGATAAAATATTAAAAGCAACAAGTGAAAAATGACAAATAACGTTCGAGGGGACTCCCATCGAGCTATCAGCTATTTTCTCAATGGAAACTCTACAAGCCAGAAGGGAAAGGCATGATATATTTAAATAGATGAAAGGGAAAAACCTACAACCAAAAATTCCCTATCCAGCAAGACTGTCCTTCAGATTTGATGGAGAAATCAAAAGCTTTCCAGACAAGTATTCAGAATTCCAGACAAGAATTCAGCACCACCAAACCAACTGTACAGTAAATGCTAAAGGAACTTCTCTAGGCAGGAAACAAGAGAAGGAAAAGATCTACCTATGGAAAATAAACCCAAAACAATTAAGAAAAAGATAATGGGATCATAGTGAAAATGAAATTCTCTCAGTCATGTCTGACTTTTTATAGACCCCATGGACTATATGGTCCATGGAATTCTCCAGGCCAGAATACTGGAGTTGGTAGCCTATTCCTTCTCCAGAGGATCTTCCCAACCCAGGAATTGAACTGGGGTCTCCTGCATTGCAGATAGATTCTTACCAACAATACTGTCAGGGAAGCGCAACCAAAGACATTGACGGAGCAAATGATAACATGTGCATTTGTGTACTTCCAACTTACCACATCACTCTGCTTGACCCCCCAAATTGTATGTAATTATTTTATATTGTTAGGTTAATCATGTTCCCATTGTAGCTTGCAAGTATAGTTATACTTTATTTCATGTCTGACTATTGATTCTGAAAGCTGATAAATACCTTTTACTACTGTGATTATGCAATTATTACTCACTTAATACCGTTGTATCATGATTGGTAAATAGAAAAATAATAGACACAGAGGAAATAAAAAAAAAAAAAAGAAATCAAAATATGCATAGAAATGAATGTAAATGAAAACACAACAACCCAAAACCTATGGGACACTGTAAAAGCAGTGCTAAGGGGAAGGTTCATAGCAATACAGGCTTACCTCAAGAAACAAGAAAAAAATCAAATAAATAACCTAACTCTACACCTAAAGCAACTAGAAAAGGAAGAACCCCAGGGTTAGTAGAAGGAAAAGATCATAAAAATTAGGGCAGAAATAAATGCAAAAGAAACAGAAGAGACTACAGCAAAAATCAACAAAGCTAAAATCTGGTCCTTTGAGAAGACAAATAAAATAGACAAAACATTAGCCAGACTCAACAAGAAACAAAGGGAGAAGAATCAAATCAACAAAATCAGAAAAGAAAATGGAGAAATCACAACAGTTAGCACAGAAATACAAAGGATCATAAGAGACTACTGCTAAGTCACTTCAGTCGTGTCCGACTCTGTGTGACCCCAAAGATGGCAGCCTACCGGGCTCCATTGTCCCTGGGATTTTCCAGGCAAAAACACTGGAGTGGGTTGCCATTTCCTTCTCCAATGCATGAAAGTGAAAAGTGAAAGTGAAGTCGCTCAGTCGTGTCCAACTCTTAGCGACCCCATGGAATACACCCTACCAGAGACTACTATCAGCAACTATATGCCAATAAAATGGACAACTTGGAAGAAATGGACAAATTCCTAGAAAAGTATAACTTTCCAAAACTGAACCAGGAAGAAATAGAAAATCTTAACAGACCCATCACAAGCATGGAAATCGAAAGTGTAATCAGAAATCTTCCAGCAAACAAAAGCCCAGGACAAGATGGCTTCACAACTGAATTCTACCAAAAATTTAGAGAAGGGCTAACACCTATCCTACTCAAACTCTTCCAAACTCATTCTATGAGGCCACCATCACCCTAATACCAGAACCAGACAAAGATACCACAAAAAAAGAAAACTACAGGCCAATACCACTGAGGAACATAGATGCAAAAATCCTTAACAAAATCCTAGCAAACAGAATCCAACAACATATTAAAAAGGTCAAACATCATGACCTGGGCTTTATCCCAGGGATGCAAGGCTTCTTTAATATCTGCAAATTAATCAATGTAATATATCACATCAACAAATTGAATGATAAAACAATAGGATTATCTCGATAGATGCAGAGAAGGCCTTTGAAAAAATTCAACATCCATTTATGATAAACCACCCTCCCCCCCCCCCCGCCCCCCCCCCCGCCCCCGGAAAGCAGGAATAAAAGGAACATACCTCAATATAATGAAATCTATATATGACAAACCCACAGCAAATATTATCCTCAATAGTGAAAAACTGAAAGCATTCTCCCTAAAGTCAGGAACAAGGCAAGGGTGCCCACTCTCACCACTGCTATTCTACATAGTTTTGGAAATTTGAGCCACAGTAATCAGAGCAGAAAAAGAAATAAAAGGAATCCAGATGGGAAAAGAAGAAGTAAAACTCTCACTGTTTGCAGATGACATGATCCGCTACATAGAAAACCCTAAAGACTCCACCAGAAAATTACTAGAGCTAACCAATGAATATAGTAAAGTTGCAGGATACAAAATTAACACACAGAAATCTCTTGAATTCCTATACACTAAAAGTGAGAAAACAGAAAAAGAAATTAAGGAAACAATTCCATTCACCATTTCAATGAGAAGAATAAAATACTTAAAAATAAATCTACCTAAAGAAACGACCTGTATATAGAAAACTGTAAAACACTGATGAAAGAAATCAAAGAGGACACAAATAGATGGAGAAATATACCATGTTCATGGAATGGAAGAATCAATATAGTGAAAATGAGTATACTACCCAAAGCAATCTATGGATTCAATGCAATCCCTATCAAGGTACCAACAGTGTTTTTCAGAGAACTAGAACAAATAATTTCACAATTTGTATGGAAATACAAAAAACCTCGAATAGCCAAAGCAATCTTGAGAAAGAAGGATGAAACTGGAGGAATCAACCTGCCTGACTTCAGACTATACTACAAAGCTACAGTCATCAAGACAATATGGTACTGGCACAAAGATAGAAACATAGATCAATGGAAAATAGAAAGCCCAGAGATAAATCTACACACCTATGGACACCTTATCTTTGACAAAGGAGGCAAGAATATACAATGGATAAAAGACAATCTCTTTAACAAGTGGTGTCGGGAAAACCAGTCAACCACTTGTAAAAGAATGAAACTAGAACACTTTCTAACACCATATACAAAAATAAACTCAAAATGGTTTAAAGATCTAAATGTAAGACCAGAAACTATAAAACTCCTAGAGGAAAACCTAGGCAAAACACTCTCTGACATAAATCACAGCAGGATCCTCTTTGACTCACCTCCCAGAGTAATGGAAATAAAAGCAAAAATAAACAAATGGAACCTAATTAAATTTAAAATCTTTAGCACAATGAAGCAAACTATAAGCAAGGTGAAAAAGACAGCCTTCAGAATGGGAGAAAATAATAGCAAATGAAGCAACTGACAAAGAATTAATCTCAAGAATATACAAGCAACTTCTGCAGCTCAATTCCAGAAAAATAAATGACCCAATAAATAAATGGGCCAAAAAACTAAACAGACATTTCTGCAAAGAAGACATACAGATGGCTAACAAACACATGAAAAGATGTAAATCAAAACCACAATGACGTACCATCTCATGCCAGTCAGAATGGCTGCTATCCAAAAATCTGCAAACAATAAATGCTGGAGAGGGTGTGGAGAAAAGGGAACCCTCTTACACTGTTGGTGGGAATGCAAACTAGTACAGCCACTATGGAGAACAGTGTGGAAATTCCTTAAAAAACTGGAATTAGAACTGCCATATGACCCAGCAATCCCACTGTTGGGCATACACACCGAGGAAACCAGAATTGAAAGAGACACGTGTACCCCAATGTTCATCACAGCACTGCTTATAATAGCCAGGACATGGAAGCAACCTAGATGTCCATCGGTAGATGAATGGATAAGAAAACTGTGGTACATATACACAATGGAATATTACTCAGCCATAAAAAAAGAATACATTTGAATTAGTTTTAATGAGGTGGATGAAACTGGAGCCTATTATACAGAGGGAAGTAAGTCAGAAAGAAAAACACCAATACAGCATACTAATGCATATATATGGAATTTAGAAAGATGGTAACAATGACCCTATATGCGAGACAGCAAAAGAGACACAGATGTATAGAACAGTCTTTTGGACTCTGTGGGAGAAGGTGAGGGTGGGATGATTTGAGAGAATAGCATTGAAACGTATATTACCATATGTGAAACAGATCGCCAGTCCAGATTTGATGCATGAGACAAGGTTCTCAGGGCTGGTGCACTGGGATGATCCTGAGGGATGGGATGGGGAGGGAAGTGGGTGGGGGGTTCAGGATGGGGAATACATGTACACTCAAGGCTGATTCATATCAATGTATGGCAAAAACCACTACAATACTGTAAAGTAATTAGCCTCCAATTAAAATTTTAAAAAGAAAAATAATAGAATTCTATTATCACCAAAACTACCATTTAATAGAAAAACTTATAATCACCTTTTAAAAATCAAGATGCATATCAGAATTATCTTGGAATTTTTTGAAAAATACAAATGCTCAGGTATTGCTTTTTTTTTTCACCAGAGCTCCAGATACATTTCTAAGAAGCTGCTGCTGCTAAGTCGCTCCAGTCGTGTCCGACTCTGTGCGACCCCATAGACGGCAGCCCACCAGGCTCCGCCGTCCCTGGGATTCTCCAGGCAAGAACACTGGAGTGGGTTGCCATTTCCTTCTCCAATGCATGAAAGGGAAAAGTGAAAGGGAAGTCGCTCAGTCGTGTCCGACTGTTAGCGACCCCATGGACTGCAGCCTACCAGACTCCTCCGTCCACGGGACTTTCCAGGCAAGAGTACTGGAGTGGGTTGCCATTGTCTTCTCCTAAGAAGCAGCCATATTTAAAAACAGTTGGACTATATGAGGATCTTTTACTTTTTATCTAGTTTGTGTCACTTTTTTCTATTTCATATTCAGTGCTCCCATTTCATTTAGTTTATGTTGTCCAATTTCTCCATCTCTTTATTTTTATGTTCTTTCTCAAGCCTTTATCAAGTGTAGTAGAAAAGATTTTGTATATATATGTGTATATATATACATACATATAATATGTATGTGTATGTCCTTAGTTGCTCAGTCATGTCCAACTCTTTGTGACTCCCCCATGGACTATAGCCTGACAGGCTCCTCTCATGGGGAGAATCATGGGGATTCTCCAGGCAAGAATTCTTCAGGCAAGTGGATTGCCATTTCCTTCTCCAGGGGATCATCCCAACCCAGGGATCAAACACAGGTCTCCATCTCCCACATTGTAAGTGGATTCTTAGCATCTGAGACACCAGGGAAGCCCATATAATGTATATAATACATACATATATATTAGAAAATTTATTAATTTTTGCCTAACTAAAAGCTTTGGCATTTTGATTCCACTTGTTTGGCTTAATATGAATAGAATGCTAGATTTCTAATTGTAAAAATAGATATGTAATAAGCAACAAATATTTACTGTACAGCACAGGAAACTATAGTCAATATCTTGTAATAACCTATATGGAAAATAATTTCAAAACTAATATATGTGTATATATATGACTGAATCAAAAAATCTACTTTTTAAAATTTAGTAATGGAGTGAGGTTCATGACATTATACAGGACACAGGGATCAAGACCATCCCCACGAAAAAGAAATGCAAAAAAGCAAAATGGCTGTCTGGGGAGGCCTTACAAATAGCTGTGAAAAGAAGAGAAGTGAAAAGCAAAGGAGAAAAGGAAAGATATAAACATCTGAATGCAGAGTTCCAAAGAATAGCAAGAAGAAATAAGAAAGCCTTCTTCAGCGATCAATGCAAAGAAATAGAGGAAAACAACAGAATAGGAATGACTAGGGATCTCTTCAAGAAAATCAGAGATACCAAAGGAACATTTCATGCAAAGATGGGCTCGATAAAGGGCAGAAATGGTATGGACCTAACAGAAGCAGAAGATATTAAGAAGAGATGGCAAGAATACACAGAAGAACTGTACAAAAAGAGCTTCACAACCCAGATAATCACGATGGTGTGATCACTGACCTAGAGCCAGACATCCTGGAATGTGAAGTCAAGTGGGCCTTAGAAAGCATCACTACGAACAAAGCTAGTGGAGGTGATGGAATTCCAGTTGAGCTATTTCAAATCCTGAAAGATGATGCTGTGAAAGTGCTGCACTCAATATGCCACCAAATTTGGAAAACTCAGCAGTGGCCACAGGACTGGAAAAGGTCAGTTTTCATTCCAATCCCAAAGAAAGGCAATGCCAAAGAATGTTCAAACTACCACACAATTGCACTCATCTCACATGCTAGTAAAGTAATGCTCAAAATTCTCCAAGCCAGGCTTCAGCAATATGTGAACCGTGAACTTC
This sequence comes from Bos indicus x Bos taurus, assembly GCF_003369695.1. Taxonomy (NCBI): domain Eukaryota; kingdom Metazoa; phylum Chordata; class Mammalia; order Artiodactyla; family Bovidae; genus Bos; species Bos indicus x Bos taurus. The sequence continues at coordinate 59,374,741 of NC_040097.1, read as the reverse complement.
CTGATGTTCAAGCTGGTTTTAGAAAAGGCAGAGGAACCAGAGATCAAATTGCCAACATCCTCTGGATCATGGAAAAAGCAAGAGAGTTCCAGAAAAGCATCTATTTCTGCTTTATTGACTATGCCAAAGCCTTTGACTGTGTGGATCACAATAAACTGTGGAAAATTCTGAAAGAGATGGGAATACCAGACCACCTGACCTGCCTCTTGAGAAATCTGTATGCAGGTCAGGAAGCAACAGTTGGACCTGGACATGGAACAACAGACTGGTTCCAAATAGGAAAAGGAGTTCGTCAAGGCTGTATATTGTCACCCTGTTTATTTAACTTATATGCAGAATACATCATGAGAAACGCTGGACTGGAAGAAGCACAAGCTGGAATCAAGATTGCCGGGAGAAATATCAATAACCTCAGATATGCAGATGACACCACCCTTAGGCAGAAATTGAAGAGGAACTAAAAACCCTCTTGATGAAAGTGAAAGTGGAGAGTGAAAAAGTTGGCTTAAAGCTCAACATTCAGAAAATGAAGATCATGGCATCCGGTCCCATCACTTCATGGGAAATAGATGGGGAAACAGTGGAAACAGTGTCAGACTTTATTTTTCTGGGCTCCAAAATTACTACAGATGGTGACTGCAGCCATGAATTTAAAAGACGCTTACTCCTTGGAAGGAAAGTTATGACCAACCTAGATAGCATATTCAAAAGCAGAGACATTACTTTGCCAACAAAGGTTCATCTAGTCAAGGCTATGGTTTTTCCTGTGGTCATGTATGGATGTGAGAGTTGGTCTGTGAAGAAAGCTGAGTGCCAAAGAATTGATGCTTTTGAACTGTGGTGTTGGAGAAGACTCTTGAGAGTCCCTTGGACTGCAAGGAGATCCAACCAGTCCATTCTGAAGGAAACCAGTCCTGGGATTTCTTTGGAAGGAACGATGCTAAAGCTGAAACTCCAGTACTTTGGCCACCTCATGCGAAGAGTTGACTCACTGGAAAAGACTCTGATGCTGGGAGGGATTGGGGGCAAGAGGAGAAGGGGACGAGAGGATGAGATGTCTGGATGGCATCACCGACTCGATGGACATGAGTCTGAGTGAATTCCGGGAGTTGGTGATGGACAGGGAGGCCTGATGTGCTGCGATTCATGGGGTCACAAAGAGTCGGACACGACTGAGCAACTGATCTGATCTGATCTGATCTGAATGTTTATCTTTTTGCCAGTTTTTTTAAATGTCTGATGGAATCAAATAAAATCCTATGAGATACAAAATTTTAAATATATTTGTGTAGGATATAAGGTTAATGTAAATTAATATAAATAGAAATCTATCATATTTATTTTGTTAATGACATCATTCAAGATGCTCTTATTCTTGTTTTTTCTGCACTTGATAAAAAATTCTCAGAGAAATGTTAATATGTCTCACTATATTTTTTATTTTCCCTTATATTTCTTCTAATTTTTGCTTTATGCTTCTTTGTTGTTAGGTGTCTAATCATTTATGGTGTCTATCTTCTTTGTGGATTGTACATTTGTCATTTAAAATATTCATTTTTGTCTCATTTAAATATAAAGTAATTAGCAGATGGTGATTGCAGCCATGATATTAAAAGACACTCGCTCCTTGGAAGGAAAGTTATGACCAATCTAGACAGCATATTAAAAAGCAGAGACATTGCTTTGGCAACAAACTTCCATCTGGTCAAGGCTATGGTTTTTCCTGTGGTCATGTATGGATGTTAGAGTTGGACTGTGAAGAAAGTTGAGTGCCAAAGAATTGATGCTTTTGAACTGTGGTGTTGGAGAAGACTCTTGAGAGTCCCTTGGACTGCAGGAAGGTCCAACTAGTTCATCCTAAAGGAGATCAGTCCTGGGTGTTCATTGGAAGGACTGATGCTGAAGCTGAAACTCCAATACTTTGGCCACCTGATGTGAAGAGCTGACTCATTGGAAAAGACCCCGATGCTGGGAAAGATTGAAGGCAGGAGGAGAAGGGAACGACAGAGGATGAGATGGTTGGATGGCATCACCAGCTCAATGGACATGGGTTTGGGTGGACTCCGGGAGTTGGTTATGGACAGGGAGGCCTGGCGTGCTGTGACTCATGGGGTCGCAAAGAGTCGGACATTACTGAGCGACCGAACTGAACTGAACTGAATTAATTAATTTAAAAAACAAGTACCTACCAATAAGGAAATGGTTAAAGAAATTAGGACATAGTTGCTCAATGGCACATTTAGCTATTAAAATGGTAATATGGGTAACAATGTAATAACATGAAACATTTGAGATGATATTTAAAGAGTATGGTGACAGCTACTCATATGGTTACGGACAAAAGCTAAAATCGTACACTGAAAAGTTAACACAGTTATTTTAGTGTTAGAATTACGGGTGATTTTTATTTTTTAAGTTTCTTAAGAGTTTCAAACATGATATGAGAATTCAATCAGAAGACATGCACAAGGAAGGAAGGATTACAGGTGTTGCTGAAATCAGACTGGAAGTCACGCAGGTTAACAGTTGTGTTTGAAGCCTCAAGAGTGTTTCCTTACCATCCTGATTCCCTCATCAGCACTAGAGCTAATCTACGTTACTCACAGGAAATGGTTCACTCAGATGCCTGATTTAATAATTCCGGATGTGTCTCCTCCCTGAGGCATTGCCCTTCCTAGTAACTACGTACCACCATCATTTTCTAGGCACTAATAATTTAGGATAGTCAATCCTAAGCTTCTGAAATGCATAAAAATGGGCATTTTCAAAGTTTGGGCCTTTTCAAAGCTTCCTGAATCTTCTCAAAGCAAAATGGATTCCTAAGAACCAATTCTAGTGGTACATCACTTTCTCTAAGACCAGACAGAGTACAACTTCTCTGTGCGTGCTCTTCATTTCACTTTACATCCTCTAGCAGATAATATGTGGATCTTTTTCGATGATGGATCATCAAAACATGGAGAAATGAGAAACTAGAGCTGAGAGGAAGGAGGAGCAGAAGGGAGGGCTAGGAGAGGCTGTCAGTCTACAAAGTAAGGCAATGGGATGAGAAGAGGAAGAGGGGGTTGGGGGTGGTTGTGCCACCAGAGGGCAGATCCAGGATGCAGAGGGAGGGTGGTGAAGGCAGGGTTTTGGATGAGTGATACTCTGGGTTCTCTCAATGACCCCTGCAAGTTGTGGGCAGTGACTGCAAGGCCATGTTAATTAATTTGTGGCTGAACCATACTTATATATGTGAGCCATTAATTTCAGGAAAGGAGTGGCCCTGGGCCTGAGGATTCATGAGTGCCTCCCTCCTCTCCCAGTGGGCATGTCTTGGGGGCACTCTGGTGTTCCTCCAGAGAGGAGGCTGGTGGTTCACACCTCTCCTCCTTCCTAAGGAGTAGGCCCCGTCAGATGGCTCAGGGGAGCTTGAGATGAAAGTTCTCTCTGCTGGATGTTTATTCCAAGGAAGGAAAATGAAAGAAGAATCTTCAGTATCACAGTTAAACGATAAAAATTGCCAACTAGAATAGTATTTCCATAGAGAAAGATATGGTACCTCATGGAAATTCCTCTCTGAAGTGAAATAATTAAAAGTAGATTTTAAAAAGTGTACTTCTGCCACAAAGTGTAAGTCTGCCATATTAGTTCTCTTAAGGGGTGACATTTAAAATATTTATCAACTGCCTAGGACACAGGCAATGGCATCCGACTCCAGTACTCTTGCCTGGAAAATCCCGTGGATGGAGGAGCCTGGTGGGCTGCAATCCATGGGATCACTAAGAGTCGGACACGACTGAGCGACTTCACTTTCACTTTTCACTTTTCACTTTCATGCACTGGAGAAGGAAATGGCAACCCACTCCAGTGTTCTTGCCTGGAGAATCCCAGGGATGGGGGAGCCTGATGGGCTGCTGTCTATGGGGTCGCACAGAGTCGGACATGACTGAAGCGACTTAGCAGCAGCAGCAGCAGGACATAGGCATATGTGTGTGCTAAGTCGCTTTAGTCGTGTCTGACTCCTTGTGACCCTATGGACCATAGCCCACCAGGCTCCTCTGTCCATGGGATTCTCCAGGCAAGAATAGTGGAGTGGGGTGCCATGCCCTCCTCCAGTGGATCTTCCTAACCCAGGGGCTGAACCCATGTCTTTTACATGTCCTGCATTTACAGGCGGGTTCTTTATCACTAGCGCCACCTGGGAAGGGCAAGACATAGCTTCTGATCATTAAACTGAAACAGACATTAGCCATTAGTGTATGGAGTGACCGGGCAATGTGAAAGCTTAGAGCAGTGACCATTTATCAATCAATTGGAAACATTGTAACAAAAGTATAGCCAAATTGACATTTACTTGTTATCAGTCTAGGTTTCTCCTCCTCTCTTCTTCCCCTTAGTAGCTGCAGCCTCTTTGTTCTTTCTCTCTCCCCTCACTCCCACCTCCCACCTCCTTCTCACCCCAGCTGGGTGTGATTCCCTCCCATTCTGGTCATAAATTACTTCATGTGATTCATATCTTGAGCGATTTTGTGCCTGGTGGTGAGTTGGATCCTATAGGTGGATGTACTCCTTAGAAGAGAATCAGGACAAGGAGGTAGTGGTGCGACAACCAGGGTGACATTTCCCATGGTCATGCAAGCCAAGGAGGGTTTCTGTCTTGGGCAGGAAGTCAGAATAGAGCCAGTGGGAACATTCCAGATGGGAAATTTATCCCGGTGGTGTAGTACTGGGTGGCCCCTCAGTCTCTAGCCTTCTCAAAGCTGCAGACATTGCTAGGTTTTGTGAGACCACCCAGACCCCTCACTGAGCCCAGCTGCAGCACTGTCTCATAGCAACGAGTTCCTTCAGCGAACCGCCTGGATGAATTCCCAAAGGAGGGGTGGGAGTGGGGATAGGCAAGAGCTTCCTGTGAGCTACACTGATTTCATTAATTTTATCCTCACTACATCCACCAGGACAAGTACATCAAGTCATAAGTACTGCTGTCTCTGATTCAAGCTGTGGGCAAAAATGAAGCAAGTGTTCCGTACTACAAATAGAAACAAAGGGAAACAATGATGCTTTAGGAGAGGTTGACAATTTTAACACCTCCACGTCCATACTCATTTACTCAGTACAGCAAACCCTGGTTAGGAGAGACAAAAAGTGTCCTATTAAAGAAGCACACAAAACATTTGCATTTGAATAAGTAAAATCCCCAAACCTCAATGCTGTAAAGCAGCAGCTGGGGTGCAGTGGAAGGAACTCTTGGGCCAGGAGCTGAGAGAACTGGGCTCCAGGCCGGCTCTGCCATTCAGTAGCCGAGCTGAGCTTGGGTTTCCTCTTCAGCAAATGAAATGCTGGACTAAATGATCTCTACAATCCCCAGACAAGTGAAAATCTCTTTTTGTTGCCTGCAGCAGACACAAACGGCAACTCCTAATCATCTCTGCCCTCCCACCCCAGCTCACAGCCAGGTGAGTCTGGTGGTCCTGTGAATGGCAATGTATGGGTGGTTTATTCATGTCTACTTCCTCCAATACTTCTCTTAAGTAATTGGTAGTGACTGGAAAATGCTTTCAAACCTGGGAGTAACTGGGCAGAGATGAGAAGTTGACTTTTAACTTGTTTGATTCAAAGAACATAAATGTCTACTGTATTGCTCTTCATCCTGTTTACAGTGCCAGTTGTCTTGCTGTTCACACTGTCCAAAGTGTTTGTGGATTCCAGGGTAGCTAAGGCGCAAGCTAAGAGGCCGGAAGAAGACGTGAGGAGCTATAGCAACTGCCGACACGTTTATTCCCTTCTGGCTGGCACAGCAACCTTAGCAGCAGACATAACATAACACAACTTAAGAGCACACAACCTCTCTCCTGGCTGACACAGCAGCTGTAGCAGTAGGCATGCTATATTCTCTCCTCCTGTGGCTGACCCAGCCGACACAGTTGTGAAATAGTCGTAATTCCTGTCGCTTTTTAGGTGGAGCTGAACAGGCCTACCGCACACAACCAGTGACCAAGCAACTGCCTCGTGAGGTGCACGTGCACTGCGATAAATGATCTCAGCAGTTACATAGACATTATTTACAAAACGTAGGGCAAAAGCAGGAGAAGGCAATGGCACCCCACTCCAGTACTCTTGCCTGGAAAGTCCCAAGGATGGAGGAGCCTGGTAGGCTGCAGTCCATGGGGTTGCGAGGAGTCGGACACGACTGAGCAACTTCACTTTCTCTTTTCCACTTTCATGCATTGGAGGAGGAAATGGCAACCCACTCCAGTGTTCTTGCCTGTAGAATCCCAGGGACGGGGGTGCCTGATGGCCTGCTGTCTATGGGGTCGCACAGAGTCAGACATGACTGAAGCGACTTAGCAGCAGCAGGAGCAGGGCAAAAGCGAGAAGCTGTGGGGCAAGAAATCCTGATCATGCCATCTTGGCTAATTTGTTCTTTCCCTACACTAAACCTTCTGTAATTTTCTTGCCACATATGACAATCTTTTTTTCAGAAAGTGAAATGTCAAACAACATTTTGTATGTGGTCCTGACCTTCCTAAAGTAAGGTGACCTGCCTATAATTTCTCTCTATTCCAGAAATCCCAGGCTCTTTCAAGAATGGCTATCAGCACTATTCCTTGGCAGATAGAGTGCATTTCTTTATGGCATTTTGATTATTATTTCCATAAACTATTATTTAAAACTATTATTGATATTTTACTTTTCAAGTACAGAAGTGCAGTGTCTATAAGTATTAATATTTATGGTTTGATTAGAGGCCACCAGGTGCAAGTTTCAAGGATAGAAGGTTTATATACAATATTATTTACCTGTTAAAATGGCCTTTAAGTGGATATATTACTATCTCCAGCTATAATTTTGCCCAATGTCAAGCCGGTGGTGGGGCTGAAGTCTGAACCCAGGCCACTTCAACTGTGGTTTCCTTCTCAACCCCCCTCCTTCTGGAGGACAGATTCACATCTTTCATCATCTTTCTCATTTTTCCCCCAAATTCTTACAAATTATTTGTATTATGAAATATTTGCTAGCATCATTGGAGTTATTCCACTACACTCCTTATGGCTTTAGTGTAACCAGCTTACTGGAGCTCTGTTAATAGTGAAGAGGCCACACTCCATACAGAGGCCTTGAGTGGCCTTGAGATAAATCCTGAAGAGACCTAACATAAGAATTCAGGACTTCTGCAACCCAGCAAATGTGAACCTTGAGTGATTGTTGGGCTTTAGAGAGACCTGAGATGATAGTTATTTGAGGTAGAATGACAATGTAGAGGAAAGAAAAGATAGGAAAGATTCTAAGGAAATATATACTATAAGCCTTGGCAACTGGATATGGAAGATGGTGGTAAGTGAGAGAGACTGCAAAGTACACATTGTTCATCAAATATTGAAATGAAAATACAGGGGGTTTGGTGGGGGACAGAGATGTCAGTGCATTAAATGTGAGGAGCTTGAGGACAGTGAAAAGAGGAGTGGGTTGAACTGGAGTTTTACCAACGTTTGGGAGGTGATCACAGCAAGAAAACAATCATAAAGCGTCCAAGAAGGAACAGGAAGAGGGTACAAGACAAATGGGAAAAGACAATGTTGAAGAGAATTTTAAGAAGTAGCTGAGGGAGTAAAATTTTAGAGTTTAAGATTGTATTAAACTAATCATTAGTTTAAGAAAATTGCTTTTAAATTACTGCAACAGATTACTTGACTTGCAGAAATACACAGCGAAATAGCTTGTGTAATTTCTCCATGATGTGTCGTTCTTCAGTCCTTAAGAGCCCTGAAAAACAAGCACTACAAACAGACACTACACTACCGAAATCAGACTGATTATCTTCTTTGCAGCCAAAGATGGAGAAGCTCTATCCAGTCAGCAAAAACAAGACCAGGAGCTGACTGTGGCTCAGATCATGAACTCCTTATTGCCAAATTCAGACTTAAACTGAAGAAAGTAGGGAAAACCATTACACCATTCAGGTATGACTTAAATCAAATACCTTATGATTATACACTGGAAGTGAGAAATAGATTTAAGGGACTAGATTTGATAGATAGAGTGCCTGATGAACTATGGACGGAGGTTCGTGACATTGTCCAGGAGACAGGGATCAAGATCATCCCATGCAAAAAAGCAAAATGGCTGTCTGGGGAGGCTGTACAAATAGCTGTGAAAAGAAAAGAAGCATAAAGCAAAGGAGAAAAGGAAAGATATAAACATCTGAATGCAGAGCTCCAAAGAATAGCAAGGAGAGATAAGAAAGCCTTCTTCAGCGATCAATGCAAAGAAATAGAGGAAAACAACAGAATGGGAAAGACTAGAGATCTCTTCAAGAAAATTAGAGATATCAAGGGAACATTTCATGCAAAGATGGGCTCGATAAAGGACAGAAATGGTATGGACCTAACAGAAGCAGAAGATATTAAGAAGAAGTGGCAAGAATACACAGAAGAACTGTACAAAAAATTTCTTCACGACCAAGATAATCATGATGGTGTGATCACACATCTAGAGCCAGACATCCTGGAATGTGAAGTCAAGTGGGCCTTAGAAAGCATCACTATGAACAAAGCTAGTGGAGGTGATGGAATTCCAGTTGAGCTATTTCAAATCCTGAAAGATGATGCTGTGAAAGTGCTTCATTCAATATGCCAGCAAATTTGGAAAACTCAGCAGTGGCCACAGGACTGGAAAAGGTCAGTTTTCACTCCAATCCCAAAGAAAGGCAATGCCAAAGAATGCTCAAACTACCACACAATTGCACACATCTCACATGCTAGTAAAGTAATGCTCAAAATTCTCCAAGCCAGGCTTCAGCAATACGTGAACCGTGAACTTCCTGATGTTCAAGCTGGTTTTAGAAAAGGCAGAGGAACCAGAGATCAAATTGCCAACATCAGCTGGATCATAGAAAAAGGAATAGAGTTCCAGAAAAACATCTATTTCTGCTTTATTGACTATGCCAAAGCCTTTGACCATGTGGATCACAATTAACTGTGGGAAATTCCAAAAGAGATGGGAATACCAGACCACATGACCTGCCTCTTGAGAAATCTGTATGCAGGTCAGGAAGCAACAGTTAGAACTGGACATGGAACAGCAGACTGGTTCCAAATAAGAAAAGGGTTATATTGTCCCCCTGTTTATTTAACTTCTATGCAGAGTACATCATGAGAAACGCTGGACTGGAAGAAGCACAAGCTGGAATCAAGATTGCTGGGAGAAATATCAATAACCTCAGATATGCAGATGACACCACCCTCATGGCAGAAAGTGAAGAGGAACTAAAAAGCCTGTTGATGAAAGTGAAAGAGGAGAGTGAAAAAGTTGGCTTAAAGCTCAACATTCAGAAAACGAAGATCATGGCATCTGGTCCCATTACTTCATGGGAAATAGATGGGAACACAAGGGAAACAATGACTTTATTTTTCTGGGCTCCAAAATCACTACAGATGGTGACTGCAGCCATGAAATCAAAAGATGCTTACTCCTTGGAAGGAAAGTTATGACCAACCTAGATAGCATATTCAAAAGCAGAGACATTACTTTGCCAACAAAGGTTCATCTAGTCAAGGCTATGGTTTTTCCTGTGGTCATGTATGGATGTGAGAGTTGGACTGTGAAGAAAGCTGAGCGCCGAAGAATTGATGCTTTTGAACTGTGGTGTTGGAGCAAGGAGATCTAACCAGTTCATTCTAAAGGAATGTTGCTAAAGCTGAAACTCCAGTACTTTGGCCACCTCATGCGAAGAGTTGACTCATTGGAAAAGACTCTGATGCTGGAAGGAATTGGGGGCAGGAGGAGAAGGGGACGACAGAGGATGAGATGGCTGGATGGCATCACTGACTCGATGGCCATGAGTTTGAGTGAACTCCGGGAGTTGGTGATGGACAGGGAGGCCTGGCGTGCTGCGATTCATGGGGTTGCAAAGAGTCGGACACAACTGAGTGACTGAACTGAACTGAACTGAACCATAATATGAAGCTATGGGAGAAATTAAAGTGAAGGATTAATATAAGTTGATAAGCATGTTTAGTAGTTTAACTATTGGATCTGGAGGAGAATGGCAAATGGGTGGCATGAAGGAAAGCAGGGAACCAGTTAGGAGGCTCCATACCTCCTATGGTGGTAGAGGGGCCTGTGGTGAGTGTTGATGGAATGGGGTAGGTGGGAACAAGAAGAATCATAGGTGAGCCCAGAGTAGAGAAGGGCTGTAGTCCTTTTAAAAACTGGTGCACATAATCACTCAAAATTCTGTAAACTTAACCACAGAGAATTAAGATGAAGACTGGAGGGTGCAGGGTGATAGGAAACTGGAGACAGGCAGTGTTCTGAAATAATCTCAGGAAGTGCTAACTCCTGCAGCTCCTTACAGGCTGCCAGCACCTGGGGGCTTCTTTTTTTGGGTGGGGGGGTCCAGTAAGCTAGCACTCACTGCAAAAATGTGGCAGAGTATTCTTCCAACCTGAGTTTTAAAACGGAGATGAGAAGATAAAGTATGCTTGTGAGGAGCTTTCTTCTTTTCTCATGGCCCTTTATAAGAAAATAATTCAGGAGGGGAGTCTCAAGCTAAATGGGAGGGTGTCCACCAGACTGTACCTCAGAAATTGAGAATTAGTCACAAGATTCCAAGTAAACCACAGAAGAAAAGTGGGAAGCAGAGTTTAAAAAAAAAAAAGGTAATCACTCACTGAACCATGACATGCCAGGCACTTCACATGCAGGATCTCTGCTAATCCTCAAAAAGAACCCCATGAAAAAGACTTGCTCTCCTTTATGATCTGCAGGAACAAACTGAAGCTCAGGGAGGTTGATGAAAAACTGAAGTGACCTGGGCAGGGATGGGCACCAGGGATGCACCCTTGGCACCGGCTCCTGGAATAGGTGTAGAGGGTTTATCCCCTGGGACTGGGGTCTGCCCTCAGGATAAGAGTTATAAGATGGGAAATTTACCAAGTACCTTCTCTCTTTCCAGTGTCAAATCCCCTCCAGAATCTGCCTGACTTTCCTCTCTCTCCTACATCTTCATGTAGTTTTTTTTTTTTTTTTTTTAACGTATCTTGCCTAGGTTATAGTTATCTTCAGGAGAGTTCGTTGATGGGAACTCTCTTATTACTGATACATAATGTTTTAAACAACAACAAAAAAATCTGAATCAAATTGATGTTTTCTAGCAATGTATATTTATTTTCACCCTTTACTCTGGTAGAATGAGTGCTCCTTGATCTCACGAATCATCTGGGTTTAGTCTGCTGTTGTAGACGATGTGGTTGGTTCCTACAGTAAACAATGTTCCCAACAATTCCACCGGCCTTTTTCCACGTGGCATCCTTGTTTTTTATGTGCACTTTTGCACTGCCCTCTAGTGGCCGAATGTCTGAACTACAAGTCAAGTACAGTAAGCCCTCTGTATCCAAGGGGTCTGCATCCTCTGATTCAACCACAGGATTCAAAATGTTCAAAAAAACAAATTCCAGAAAGTTCCAAAAGGCAAGACTTGAATTTTCTGCGAGCTGGGAACTATTTACAAAGCGTTTATAAACAACTATTTTCATAACCTGGAGAAGGGAATGACTAGTCCAGTCTTATTGCCTGGAGAATTCCATGGACAGAGAAGCCTGGCGGGCTACAGTCTATAGGGTCGGAAAGAGTCTGACATGACTGAGAGACTAACACTTTCACTTTCATATTTTCATAGCATTTAGGTGGTATTGGATACTATAGGTTATCTAGAGATTTATTTAAAGTACGGAGGAGGATGTGTGTAGATTATAACATGCAAGCTCTACCATTTTAAATAAGGGACTTGAGTACCCCCTCACTTTTAGATTTCGGTATCCATGAGACTCCTGGGCCCAATCGTCTGCAGATACCAAGGGATGACTATATCAGCATGGAAATATAAGCACTCTTTCTAGAAATAAGACAAATCTCAGACAGGGCAATTCAGACAGTTCAATTTGTAGTATGTATGTCTCTCTAATAACAGCCTTACTGATTGTGAACTATTTATAATTTTGACTTTTATTGGCAGAAATAGAAAATTTTTAAAATCTTAGAAGAATTTTAAAAGTTTTCAAGATATTTAAAAAATATGTTCGTGTTATTGAATGTAGACAATGGTCATATATATTAGATAAGACTCCTGAAAGCCCATAAAAAGAGAGTACTGAGCTCAGGACTTGACTTAAGAGGCCAAGCACACATGCTTTCTTGATGTAACATCGCCATCATGTGTCTTTCTTAGAAACTTTTGATAAAAAGAAACAAACCCTGTTTCTTTTAACGCTGCTAAATGTTCTCCAATAAAATAAATTTGAACATTTAGTTCAAGGTTCAAACAGAACAGTAATTTTATTTGGTTATTCAAAGAGTTTTTTAAAAAAGACTGTGTTGAGGTATGAAATAGACTCAATAAAATGGACCCTTTAAACTGTGCCAATTCAATGAGTTTTTTTTTAATTTAAATTTATTTATTTTAGAGGCTAATTACTTTACAATATTGCATTTGTTTTGCCATACATCAACATGAATCCGCCACGGGTGTACACATGTTCCCAGTCCTGAACCCTCCTCCCTCCTCCCTCTCCATACCATCCCTCTGGGTCATCCCAGTGCACCAGCCCCAAGCTTCCTGTATCCTGCATCAAACCTGGACTGGCAATTCGTTTCTTATATGACATTATACATGTTTCAATGCCATTCTTCCAAATCATCCCCCCCCCCCACAGAGTCCAAAAGACTGTTCTATACATCTGTGTCTCTTTTGCTGTCTCATATACAGGGTTATCATTACCATCTTTCTACATTCCATATATATGCATTAGTATACTGTGTTGGTGTTTTTCTTTCTGGCTTACTTCACTCTGTATAATGGGCTCCAGTTTCATCCACCTCATTAGAACTGATTCAAATGTATTCTTTTTAATGGCTGAGTAATACTCCATTGTGTATATGTACCACAGCTTTCTTATCCATTCATCTTCTGATGGACATCTAGGTTGCTTCCATGTCCTGGCTATTATAAGCAGTGCTGCAATGAACACTGGGGTACACGTGTCTCTTTCATGTACACACCCAGGTAGCACAATCAAGATGCATAACATTACCATCACCTCCCAAAGGTACCCTAGTGTTTATTTACAGAAAACGCCATGCCCAGCCATCGCCCTGAGCAACCATGGATATGCTATCACTACAGATCAGTTTTGATATTTAGAATGTGATATAAATGAAATTTTATAATATGTATCTCAAAAACAACAGAATAATCTCAGCTCATTTATAAAGCAAACTATTCAATATCACAGTAATCCAAGTCTATGCCCCAATCATTAATGATGAAGAGGCTGAAGCTGAACAGTTTAATGAAGACCTACAAGACCTTCTAGAACTAACACCATAAAAGATGCCCTTTTCATCAAAGGGGACTATAATGAAAAAATATGAAATTAAGAGATACCTAGAGTAACAGGCAAGTATGGTCTTGGATACAAAATGAAGCAGGGCAAAGTCTAATAGAGTTTTGCCAAGAGAACACACTGGTCATAGCAAAAACCCTCTTCCAACAACATAAGAGATGACTCTACACGTGGACATCACCTGATGGTCAATACTGAAATCAGATTGATCATATTGTTTGCAGCCAAAGATGGAAATGCTCTATAAGTCAGTGAAAACAAGAACAAAAGCTGACAATGACTCAGATTATGAGCTCCTTATTGCAAAATTTAGACTTAAATTGAAGAAAGTAGGGAAAACCACTAGATCATTCAGGTATGACCTAAATCAAATCCCTTATGATTATACAGTGGGAGTGACCAGTAGATTCAAAGGATTAGATTGAATAGACAGAGTGCCTGAAGAACTATCAACAGAGGTTCATAATATTGTATAGGACGCAGTTACCAAAACCATCCCCAAAGTACAGAAATGCAAGAAGGCAAAATGGTTGTCTGTGGAGGCCTTACAAATAGCTGAAAAAAGAAGAGAAGTGAAAGGGAAAAAAGAAAGGGAAAAATATATCTACCCAAATGCAGAGTTCCAAAGAATAGCAAGGAGAGATAAGAAAGCCTTCTTGGGTGAGCAATGCAAAGAAATAGAGGAAAACAATAGAATGGGAATGACTAGAGGACTCTTCAAGAATATTAGAGATATCAAGGGAACATTTCATGCAAAGTGGGGCACAATCAAGGACAGAAATGATAAGGACCTAATAGAAGCAGAAGAGATGAAGAAGAGGTGGCAAGAATACACAGAAGAACTGTACAAAAAAAAAAAAGGTGTTAATGACCTGGATATCCATGATGGTGTGGTTACTTACCTAGAGCCAGACATCCTGAAGTGTGAAGCCAAGTGAGCCTTAGGAAGCAATTTTACAAACAAAGCTAGTGGAGGTGATGAAATTCCAGCTAAGCTATTTCAAATCCTGGCTCCAAATTGGGAAAGAAGTACCTCAAGACTCTATATTGTCACCATGATTATTTAACTTCTATACAGAGTACATCATGCGAAATGCTGGGCTGGATGAAGCACAAGCTGGAATCAATATTGCTGAAAGAAATATCAATAACCTCAGATATGCAGATGACACCACCCTTATGGCAGAAAGCAAAGAGGAACAAAAGATTCTCCTGATGAAGGTGAAAGAAGAGAGTGAAAAAGCTGGCTTAAAACTCAACATTCAAAAAAATGAAGCTCATGGCATCTGGTCCCATCACTGCATGGCAAATAGAAGGGGAAACAATGGAAACAGTGACAGACTTTATTTTCTTGGGCTCCAAAATCACTACAGACTCCAAAATCACTGCAGCCACAAAATTAAAATATGTTTGCTCCTTGGAAGAAAAGCTATGACAAACCTAGACAGTGTATTAAAAAGCAGAGACATTAGTTTGCTGACAAAGGTCTATATAGTCAAAGCAATGGTTTTTCCAGTAGTCATGTACAGATGTGAGTGTCAGACCATAAAGAAGCCTGAACGCTGAAGAATTGATGCTTTTGACCTGTGGTGTTGGAGAAGAGTCTTGAGAATCCCTTGGACTGCAAGGAGATCAAACCAGTCAATCCTAAAGGAAATCAATCCTGAATATTCATTGGAAGGACTGATGCTGAAGCTGAAGCTCCAATACTTTGACTACTGGATGCAAAGAGCCAGCTCATAGAAAAGACCTTGATGCTGGGAAAGATTGAAGGTGGGAAGAGAATGGAAAGACAGAGAATGAGATGGTTGGATGGCACAACTGATTCAATGGACATGAGTTTGAGCAAGCTCTGGGAGATGATGATAGACAGGAAAGTCTGGAGTGTTGCAGTCCAAGGAGTCAAAAAGAGTTGGACACAACTGAGCGACTGAACAACATTTCAAATCCTAAAAGATGATGTTTTAAAGTGCTGCACTCAATATGCCAACAAATTTGGAAAACTCAGCAGTGGCCTCAGGTTGGAAAAGGTCTGTTTTCATTCCAATTCCAAAGAAAAGCAATGCCAAAGAATGTTCAAATTACTGCACAATTGCACTAATTTCTCATGCTAGCAAAGTAATGCTCAAAATTCTTCAAGCTAGGCTTCAAAAGTACATGAACTGAGAACTTTAAGTTGTACAAGATGGGTTTAGAAAAGGCAGAAGATCTGGAGATCAAACTGAAACATCCATTGGATGATAGAAAAAGCAAGGGAATTTCAGAAAAACATCTTTTTTTTCTGCTTCATTGACTATGCTAAAGCCTTTGACTATGTGGATCAGAGAAAACTGTTGAAAATTCTTAAAGAGATGGGAATATTGGACCATCTTACCTGCCTCCTGAGAAACCTATATGCAGGTCAAGAAGCAACAGTTAGCACCGGACATGGAAAAAAGCGATTCCAAATTGGGAAAGGAGGTTGTATACTCCTTTTAGGTCAAGGTTGTATACTGTCACCGTGCTTATTTAACTTATGTGCAGGGTACATCATGTGAAATGCGGGGCTGAGTGAATCCCAGGCTGGATCAGGATTATTGGGAGAAATATCAGTAACTTCAGATATGCAGATGAAACCACGCTAACGGCAAAGAGGAATTAAAAAGTGTCTTAATGAAAGTGAGAGAGGAGAGTGGAAAAGCTGGCTTAAAACTCAACGTTCAAAAAACGAAGATAATGGCATCCAGTCCCATTACTTCATGACAGATAGATGGGGTAAAAATAGAAACAGTGACAGACTTTATTTTATTGGGCTCCCAAATCTCTGCAGATGGTGACTGCAGCTGCAAAATTAAAAGATCCTTGCTCCTTGGAAGAAAATCTATGACAAACCTGAAGTAAAAGTGAAAGTCACTCAGTCATGTCTGACTCTTTGTGACCCCAAGGACTACTGTCCATGGAATTTCCAGGCCAGAATTCTGGAGGGGGTAGCCTTTCCTTTCTCCAGGGGACCTTCCCAATCCAGGGATCGAACCCAGGCCTCTCACATTGCAGGCAGATTCTTTACCAAATGAGCTATCAGATGAGTCATAACAAACCTAAACAGTGTATTAAAAAGCAGAGACGTTAGTGTAATGACAAAGTTCTGTATCGTCAAAGCCATTGTTTTTCCAGTGGTTATGTACGGATGTGAGAGTTAGACCATAAAGAAGGCTGAATCCTGAGGAATTGATGCTTTTGAACTGTGTTGCTGGAGAAGACCCTTGAGAGTCTCTTGTATAGCAAGGAGGTCAAATTAGTCAATCCTAAAGGAGATCAACCCTGAATATTCATTAGAAGGACTGATGCTGAAGCTGAAGGTCCCATGCTTTGGCCATCTGATATGAACACCAGCTCATTGAAAAAGACCCTGATAATGTCAGAGATTGAGGGCAGGAGGAGAAGGGGGTGACAGAGGATGATATGTTTGGATGGTATCACTGACTTAATGGACTTGAGTTTGAGAAAACTCTAGGAGATAGTGAAGGGCAGGGAAGCCTGGCGTGCTACAGTCCATGGGGTCACAAAGAGTTGAACATGACTGAGTGACTGAACAATAACAACACACAGTATGTACCCTTTTGTGCCTTTATCCATGTATGAAACTTTTTTCTTCATCATAACATTTCTGAGACCCATTCATGCTTTTCCATCTATCAGTAGTTCCTTCATTTTTGTCCCTGAACATTTCATGCAAAGATGGGCTCGATAAAGGACAGAAATGGTATGGCCCTAACAGAAGCAGAAGATATTAAGAAGAGATGACAAGAATGCACAGATGAACTGTACAAAAAAAGAGCTTCACAACCCAGATAATCACGATGGTGTGATCACTCACCTAGAGCCAGACATCCTGGAATGTGAAGTCAAGTGGGCCTTAGAAAGCATCACTATGAACAAAGCTAGTGGAGGTGATGGAATTCCAGTTGAGCTATTCCAAATCCTGAGAGATGATGCTGTGAAAGTGCTGCACTCAATATGCCAGCAAATTTGGAAAACTCAGCAGTGGCCACAGGACTGGAAAAGGTCAGTTTTCATTCCAATCCCAAAGAAAGGCAATGCCAAAGAATGCTCAAACTACCGCACAATTGCACTCATCTTACACGCTAGTAAAGTAATGCTCAAAATTCTCCAAGCCAGGCTTCAGCAATACGTGAACCGTGAACTTCCAGATGTTCAA
The DNA here is from genome assembly GCF_003369695.1 of Bos indicus x Bos taurus. Lineage (NCBI taxonomy): Eukaryota > Metazoa > Chordata > Mammalia > Artiodactyla > Bovidae > Bos > Bos indicus x Bos taurus. Next base: position 59,357,158 of record NC_040097.1, on the reverse strand, counting down.
GCTGGTTTTAGAAAAGGCAGAGGAACCAGAGATCAAATTGCCAACATCAGCTGGATCATAGAAAAAGCAAGAGAGTTCCAGAAAAGCATCTATTTCTGCTTTATTGACTATGCCAAAGCCTTTGACTGTGTGGATCACAATAAACTGTGGGAAATTCTGAAAGAGATGAGAATACCAGACCACCTGACCTGCCTCTTGAGAAACCTGTATGCAGGTCAGGAAGCAACAGTTAGAACTGGACATGGAACAACAGACTGGTTCCAAATAGGAAAAGAAGTACGTCAAGGCTGTATATTGTCACCCTGTTTATTTAACTTCTATGCAGAGTACATCATGAGAAACGCTGGACTGGAAGAAGCACAAGCTGGAATCAAGATTGCCAGGAGAAATATCAATAACATCAGATATGCAGATGACACCACCCTTAGGCAGAAAGTGAAGAGGAACTCAAAAGCCTCTTGATGAAAGTGAAAGAGGAGAGTGAAAAAGTTGGCTTAAAGCTCAACATTCAGAAAACTAAGGTCATGGCATCTGGTCCCATCACTTCATGGGAAATAGATGGGGAAACAGTGGAAACAGTGTCAGACTTTATTTTTCTGGGCTCCAAAATCACTGCAGATGGTGACTGCAGCCATGAAATTAAAAGACGCTTACTCCTTGGAAGGAAAGTTATGTCCAATCTAGATAGCATATTGAAAAGCAGAGACATTACTTTGCCAACAAAGGTTTGTCTAGTCAAGGCTATGGTTTTTCCTGTGGTCATGTATGGATGTGAGAGTCGGACTGTGAAGAAAGCTGAGCGCCAAAGAATTGATACTTTTGAACTGTGGTGTTGAAGAAGACTCTTGAGAGTCCCTTGGACTGCAAGGAGATCCAACCAGTCCATTCTGAAGGAGGTCAGCCCTGGGATTTCTTTGGAAGGAATGATGCTAAAGCTGAAACTCCAGTACTTTGGCCACCTCATGCGAAGAGTTGACTCATTGGAAAAGACTCTGATGTTGGGAGGGATTGGGGGCAGGAGGGGCAGGTGGAGCAGGGGACAACAAAGGATGAGATGGCTGGATGGCTCACTGACTCGACGGACGTGAGTGTGAGTGAACTCCGGGAGTTGGTGATGGACTGGGAGGCCTGGCATGCTGCGATTCATGGGGTCACAAAGAGTCAGACACGACTGAGCGTGTGAGATGAGTGCAATTGTGTGGTAGTTTGAGCATTCTTTGGCATTGCCTTTCTTTGGGATTGGAATGAAAACTGACCTTTTCCAGTCCTGTGGCTACTGTTGAGTTTTCCAAAGTTGCATATTGAGTACAGCACTTTCACGGCATCATCTTTTAGGATTTGAAATAGCTCAACTGGAATTCCATCACTTCCACTAGCTTTGTTCATAGTGATGCTTCCTAAGGCCTACTTGACTTCACATTCCAGGATGTCTGTCTCTAGGTGAGTGGTCACACCATCATGATTATCTGGGTCGTGAAGATCTTTTTTGTACAGTTCTTCTGTATTCTTGCCGCCTCTTCTTAGTATTTTCTGCTTCTGTTAGGTTTATACCATTTTTGTCCTTTATGGAGCCCATCTTTGCATGAAATGTTCCCTTGGTATTTCTAATTTTCTTGAAGAGATCTCTAGTCTTTTCCCTTCTATTGTTTTTGTTGATTTCTTTGCACTGATCACTGAGGAAGGCTTTCTTATCGATCCTTTCTATTCTTTGGAACTCTGCCATCAAACAGGTATATCTTTCCTTTTCTCCTTTGCTTTTCGCTTCTCTTCTTTTCTCACCTATTTGTAAAACCTCCTCAGACAGCCATTTTGCCTTTTTGCACTTCTTTTTCTTGGGGATGGTCTTGATCCCTGTCTCCCATACAATGTCACGAACCTCCATCCATAGTTCATCAGGCACTCTATCAGATCTAGTCCCTTAAATCCATTTTTCACTTCAACTGTATAATCATAAGGGATTTGATTTAGGTCATACCTGAATAGTTTAGTGGTTTTACCTCCTTTCTTCAATTTAAGTCTGAATTTGGCAATAAGGAGTTCATGATATGAGCCACAGTAAACTTCTCGTCTTGTTTTTGCTGACTGTATAGAGATTCTCCATCTTTAGATGCAAAGAATTTAATCAATCTGATTTCGGTGTTGACCATCTGGTGATGACCTTGTGTAGAGCCTTGTCTTGTGTTTCTGGAAGAGGGTGTTTGCTATGACCAGTGCATCTTCTTGGCAAAGCTCTATTAGCCTTTGCCCTGTTTCATTCTATACTGCAAGGCCAAATTTGCCTGTTACTCCAGGTGTTTCTTGACATCCTACTTTTGCATTCCAGTGCCCTATAATGAAAAGGACATCTTTTGGGGGGTGTTAGTTCTAGAAAGTCTTGTAGGTCTTCATAGAACTGTTCAACCTCAGCTTCTTCAGCATTACTAGTCACGGCATAGACTTGGATTACTGTGACATTGAATGGTTTGCCTTGGAAGTGAACAGAGATCATTCTGTCGTTTTTGAGATTGCATCCAGGTACTGCATTTCAGACTCTTTTGTTGACTATGATGGCTACTCCATTTCTTCTAAGGGATTCTTGCCCACAATAGTAGATATAATGGTCATCTGAGTTAAATTCACCCATTCCAGTCCATTTTAGTTCGCTGATTCCTAAAATGTCAACTTTCACTGTTGCCATCTCCTGTTTGACCACTTCCAGTTTGCCTTGAGTCATGGACCTAACATTCCAGGTTCCTATGCATTATTGCTCTTTACAGCATTGGACCTTGCTTTCATCACCAGTCACATCCACAACTGGGTGTTGTTTTTGCTTTGGCTCCGTCTCTTCATTCTTTCTGGAATTATTTCTCCACTGATCTCCAGTAGCATATTGGGCATCTACTGACCTGGAGAGTTCCTCTTTCAGTGTCCTATCATTTTTCCTTTTCATACTGTTCATGGGGTTCTCAAGGCAAGAACACTGAAGTGGTTTGCTATTCCCTTCTCCAGTGGACTACGTTTTGTCAGAACTCTCCACCATGATCCATCCGTCTTGTGTAGTCCTACGTGGCATGGCTCATAATGTCATTGAGTTAGACAAGCCTGTGATCCATGTGATTAGATTGGTTAGTTTTCTGTAACTGTGGTTTTCAGTCTGTCTGCCCTCTGATGGAGAAGGATAAGAGGCTTATGGCAGCTTCCTGATGGGAGAGACTGACTGAGGGGGAAACTGGGTCTTGTTCTGATGGGTGGGGGCCATGCTCAGTAAATCTTTAATCCAATTTTTTGTTGGTAAGTGGAGCTGTGTTCCCTCCCTGCTGTTTACCTGGAGTCAATCTATGGTGGAGATAATACAGATAATGGTGACCTCCTTCCAAAGATCTTATGCATGTACTGCTACACTGAGTGTTCCCAACTCTGCAGCAGGCCACCACTGACCCACGCCTCCACTGGAGACTTCTGGACACTCATAGGCAAGTCTGGGTCAGTCCCTTTCAGGGTCACTGCTCCTTTCTCCTGGGTCCTGGTGCACAAGGTTCTGTTTGTGCCCTCCAAGAGTCTATTTCCAAGTCCTGTGTAAGTTCTGGCAGCTCTGTGGTGGGATTAATGACGACGTCCTCCAAGAGGGCTTATGTCATACTGAGTCTGCTGCACCCAGAGCCCTTCCCTCCGACAGTCCACCACTGACCCGTACATCCACAGAAGATGCTCAAACACAGTTCTGTCTCAGTCTCTGTGGGTTCCCTGGGTCCTGGTGTACAAAAGGTTTGTTTGAGCCCTCTGAGCATCTCTGGCGGGAATGGGGTTTGATTCTAAATGCAAATTCGCCTCTCCTACCACCTTGCTGGGGCTTCTCCTTTGCCCTTTGAGGTTGGGTATCTCCTCAAGTCCGCTCCAGTGCCTACCATCCTACTGGGGTTTCTCTGACCTTGGACGAGGGGTATCTCCTCATGGCTGCTCCACATTATTATAATGTGCATAATAAGTGTATACAAATGTTCTCATTTCTCTTGGTAAATACTTTGAAGTATACTCCTCTGTTTTAGGGTAAATAAATGTTTAACTTTATGTAAAATAGCCAAAGTATTTTCTAGAAAGGCCTTACCATTGTATATTCCCAGAGCATCAATGAGAGTTGCAGCTGAGCCATACCTTTCATATTTGGTATTGTCATTCATGTTATCCATTATGATGGACGTATAGTGTATCTCATGAGGATTTTTACTTGCATTTTCTTTTAACTAATAGTGTTAGGCATCTTTGCATATGCGTTTGATCATTCCTATATATTCTTTTGTTAAACATTTAATTAATTTGCTCCTCTCTCTATAAAGTTGGGTTGTCTTCTAATTATTGAGTTACAAAATTCTTTATATATGTTCTATATGTCTTCTCCCAGATACATGTATTGTTAATATATTTGTATAAGCTTGTATATATTGTTAGCATATTGTGAGTCTATAACTTGATTTTTATATTCTTAAATGTCCTTTGAAGAGCAAACATTTCAAATTTTGATGAAACAAATCACTGCAGATGGTGACTGCAGCCATGAAATTAAAAGATGCTTGCTCCTTGGAAAAAAAGCTATGACCAACCTAGACAGCATATTAAAAAGCAGAGACATTACTTTGCCAACAAACATCCATCTAGTCAAAACTATGGTTTTTCCAGTAGTCATGTATGGATGTGAGAATTGGACTATTAACAAAGCTGAGAGCTGAAGAATTGGTGCTTTTGAACTGTGGAGTTAGAGAAGACTCTTGAGAGTCCCTTGGACTGCAAGGAGATCCAACCAGTCAACCCTAAAAGAAATCAGTCTTGAATAATCATTGGAAGGACTGATGTTGAAGCTGAAACTCCAATACTTTGGCCGCCTGATTCGAAGAGCTGACTCATTTGAAAAGACCTTGATGCTGGAAAAGATTGAAGGCAGGAGAAGGGTATGACAGAGGATGAGATTGTTGGATGGCATCACTAACTCGATGGACATGAGTTTGAGCAAGCTCTGGGAGTTGGTGATGGACCACAAAGCCTGGCTTGCTGCAGTCTATGGTGTTGAAAAGTGTTGGACATGATTGAGTGACCAAACTAAACTGAATTCATCAATAACTTTTTATATAGCTTTTTGTTACCTATCAAAAATTTTTGCCTATCCTGAGATCACAGAAGTTTTCACCTATGCTTTTTTCTAGAAATTTCATAGTTTTAACATTTACATTTTGGTCTATGAGCCTTTTTATGTGTATGATATGAGGGAAGTACTGAGATTTATTTTGTCCTATATAGTCTTCTTTTCTCCTAATATCTAACTGCACTAACACTGTTACTTAAAAAGACTATCCTTTCATCTTGGCCCCTTTCTTGATGATCAGTTGACCATATTTGTGGGACATATTTCTGGACTCTATTTTCTTCTATATACCTATTTATCAAAACATAGATCAATATGATACTGTCCTACATACTCTTATTCTATAAGACTCAAATTTCTCAAACTCCTTCAAATTTCTTCTTGTTTAAAACTTAATCTACTGTAGGCCCTCTGATACATTTTAGGATCAGCTTGTCCAGTTCTGCAAAATAACTAGCTGGGATTTTGCCTGGATTGGCTATTAATTTGGGAAGAACTAACATCTTAACAATATTGGGTCTTTAAATCCATGAGTAAAATAGTTTTCTTTAAATTTTAATTTCTGTCACCAGTTTTTTGTAGTTTTTGTGAATAGGTTTTGCAAACATTTTGCGATTTCATGATTTTGATGCTAGTATATAAATATAATGATATTTAAAATTTTTCATTTTCTCAATTTTCAATATATAGGAGTAGTATGTATAGAGATACAAGTGGTGTTGTATAATAACCTTATAAGCTGTGGCCTTCTTAATTCACTCACTGCTGCTGCTAAGTCACTTCAGTCGTGTCCGACTGTGTGCAACCCCATAGACGGCAGCCCACCAGGCTCCCCCATCCCTGGGATTCTCCAGGCAAGAACACTGGAGTGGGTTGCCATTTCCTTCTCCAATGCATGAAAGTGAAAAGTGAAAGTGAAGTCGCTCAGTTGTGTCCTACTCTCAGTGACCCCAAAGACTGCAGCCTACCAGGCTCCTCTGCCCATGGGATTTTCCAGGCAAGAGTACTGAGTAGGGTGCCATTGCCTTCTCCGAATTCACTCATTAGCTTTAATATAAATTTTAGAGATTGCTTAGGATTTTTAGCTTCCCCAATAGCTCAGTTGGTAAAGAATCCACCTGCAATGCAGGAGACCTTAGTTCGATCCCTGGGTTGGGAAGATCCCCTGGAGAAAGGAAAGGCTACCACTCATGTATTCTTGCATGGAGAATTCCATGGACTGTACAGTCCATGGAGTCGCAAAGAGTAGGACACGACTGCGTGACTTTCACTTAGGAATTTCTACACAGTCATGTCATCTGCAAAAAAAAAAAAAAAAAAAAGGAGCATTTTTGTTTCCAAAAGAAAAAAATGCCTTCTATTGCTGTCTGGCTTTGTTTGTACTGGTTAGCCTGGCAAGGATTTTTTTTCAGCTGTGCCCCATACCATGTGGGGCTAGTGGTAAAGAACCCACCTGCCAATGCAGGAGACATAAGAGACAAGGGTTCAGTCCTTAGGTCAGGAAGATCCCCTGGAGGAGGACGTGGCCACCGACTCCAGTATTCTTGCCTGGAGAATGCCATGGACAGAGGGCCTGTCAGGCAACAGTCCATAGGATTGCAAAGAGAGACAACTGAAGCAACTTGGCACAGCAGCAGGCACAGCATGTAGGATCTCAGTTTCCCTGACCATATGGAACCCATGCCCCCTGCACTGGAAGCCTAGAGTCTTAACCACTGAATTGCCAGGGATGTCCCTGGCAAGGACTTCTTGTGCAAGGCTGAATGAATGTGACAGGGATGGATCCTGATCATAGGGAACATGAACTCAGTCTTTCACCATTGAGTATGATGTTAGCTGTACGTATTTTGTAAAAAAATGTCTTTTATCAGTTGACTTCTATTCCTATTTTGGTGAATTTTTTTTTTTTAAATAATTACAGGCTAAATTTTGTCAGTTGCACATTTTTTTTCTTCCTGAAGCAGGAAACTTATTTTTCTCTCCTTTATTCTGTTAATGTTGAGTTACATTAATTTTTCATCTATGAAATCAACCTGGAATTCCCAAGAAAAATTCTACCTGTTCATAGTATATTATGTTTATCGCATATAGTTAGACTAAATTTTTTAATAGTTTATTAAAGAAAATTAGCGATACCAAGGGAACATTTCACGCAAAGATGGGCTTGATAAAGGACAGAAATGGTATGGACCTAACAGAAGCAGAAGATATTAAGAAGAAGTGGCAAGAATACACAGAAGAACTGTACAAAAAAGATATTCACGACCCAGATAATCATGAAGGTGTGATCACTCACACTCACCTAGAGCTGGATATCCTGGAATGTGAAGTCAGGTGGGCCTTAGGAAGCATCACTATGAAAAAAGCTAGTGGAGGTGATGGAATTCCAGTTGAGCTATTTCAAATCCTGAAAGATGACGCTGTGAAAATGCTGCACTCAATATTTCAGCAAATTTGGAAAACTCAGTGGTGGCCACAGAACTGGAAAAGGTCAGTTTTCATTCCAATCCCAAAGAAAGGCAATGCCAAAGAATGCTCAAACTACCGCACAATTGCACTCATCTCACATGCTAGTAAAGTAATGCTCAAAATTCTCCAAGCCAGGCTTCAGCAACATGTGAACCGTGAAATTCCAGATGTTCAAGCTGGCTTTAGAAAAGGCAGAGGAACCAGAGATCAAATTGCCAACACCACTGGATCATCAAAAAAGCAAGAGAGTGCCAGAAAAACATCTATTTCTGCTTTATTGACTAATGCCAAAGCCTTTGTGTGGATCACAATAAACTGTGGGAAATTCTGAAAGAGATGGGAATACCAGACCACCTGACCTGCCTCCTGAGAAACCTGTGTGCAGGTCAGGAAGCAACAGTTAGAACTGGACATGGAACAACAGACTGGTTCCTAATAGGAAAAAGAGTACGTCAAGGCTGTATATTGTCACTCTGCTCACTTAACTTATAGGCAGAGTACATCATGAGAAATGCTGGACTGGAGGAAGCACAAGCTGGAATCAAGATTGCTGGGAGAAATATCAGTAACCTCAGATATGCAGATGAAATCACCCTTATGGCAGAAAGTAAAGAACTAAAGAGCCTCTTGATGAAAGTGAAAGAGGAGAGTGAAAAAGTTGGCTTAAAGCTCAACATTCAGAAAACTAAGATCATGGCATCTGGTCCCATCACTTCATGGGAAATAGATGGGGAAACAGTGGAAACAGTGTCAGACTTTATTTTTCTGGGTTCCAAAATCACTGTGGATGGTGATTGCAGCCATGAAATTAAAAGACACTCTCTCCTTGGAAGGGAAGTTATGACCAATCTAGACAACATATTAAAGAGCAGAGACATTACTTTGCCAACAAAGGTCCATCTAGTCAAGGCTATGGTTTTTCCTATGGTCATGTATGGATGTGAGATTTGGGCTATAAAGAAAGCTGAACACCAAAGAATTGATGCTTTTGAACTGTGGTGTTGGAGAAGACTCTTGAGAGTCCCTTGGACTGCAAGGAGATCCAACCAGTCCATTCTGAAGGAGATCAGCCCTGGGATTTCTTTGGAGGGAATGATGCTGAAGCTGAAACTCTGGTACTTTGGCCACATCATGTGAAGAGTTGACTCATTGGAAAAGACTCTGTTGCTGGGAGGGATTGGGGGCAGGAGGAGAAGGATACGACAGAGGATGAGATGGCTGGATGGCATCACTGACTCGATGGACGTAAGTCTGGGTGAACTCCAGGAGTTGGTGATGGACAGGGAGGCCTGGCGTGCTGCGATTCATGGGGTCACAAAGAGTCAGACACGACTGAGCAACTTACCTGATCTGATCTGAAATAAATATTTTAGGTTTTCAGGCCATATGACCTTTCAGGTAGCAATAAACAACAAGTAAATGAATAAGTGGAACTATGTTCAGATAAAACTTTATTTACAGAAACAAGTGTTGAGCCAGAGTTGCCTCTGAGCTGTGGTTTGCTGACCCTTGGTCTATTAATTTCAACTCATCTTTATTTTTGCTTCCTAGTTCTTTGGAGTTAATATTCTCTCATTTTCCAGCTTTCTAAGATAGAAATCATAATCCTTCAGTGTAGAAGAACATTTTCTATGAGCTTAGAAATCCAGTTTCACTCCTCCAACCCGCACCAGTAATTTAAAGATGTGATCAGTTTTAGATGAAATGCCTGGTCTTGGTCTTTGCTCGTGTATATGTATGAATTGCCTCCTTTGGCTAACTTTAAGATCTTTTTAATCATGATTTTCAAGAATTTGATTATAATAAATGATATACTTTGCTGTGGTTTTCTTGGCTTTTTGTTTGTTTGTTTAGATTATTGGATGTGTGTTAGTTTATAATTCATCAAATTTGGAAAATATTATATTCAGTGATGTTATGTTGGTACCTTGAAACCAGAAATAGTGGCAGTATTTACATCATAAAAGTTGGCCTACGCTATAAATCAAGTCTTTTCTCTTCCATGATGCCAGTTGTTAAAATTTGCTGCCCATGGGTCACTAAATTTGGTTCTTTTCCATTTTTTTCTTTATGTTCTTCTACTGTGGTGGTTTCTGTTTCTGTATTCAAATTTACCGATATTCTAAACTTTTCAGTGGGTGCTATCTCTATGTTGTGAATTTATTGTTTAAGATACTATATTTTTCAGCTCTAAGTCTCTATTTGGTTATTGTTATAGTACTTTCTATTGATCTTTTCATGATGTTTTCTTAAAATCCTCGGCCATATTTTTAATAATTATTCTAAAGTAACTCACTGTTAGCTCCCTGTTACTGTTGACAGGAACACTGTTAGCTCCTGTCTGGCCTTGATCCATTCTTCTCTTCCTTCCTTTCCATGTTTACTCTCTGGCTGTGTGTATGCATGCTAAGTTGCTTCAGTCATATCTGACTCTGTGCAACCCTATGGACTGTAGTCTGCCACGCTTCTCTGTGCCTGGGATTCTCCAGGTAAGAATACTGGAATAGGTTGCCATGCCCTCCTCCAGGGTATCTTCCCAACCCAGGGATCAAACCCACATCTCTTATATCTCCTTCATTAGCAGTCAGGTTCTTTACCACTAGCACCACCTGGAACCACTGAGACACCAGGGAAGCCCCACTCTATGACTAATTCTGTCATTTTACTAAGATATCCCCTTCTTGAGAGTTCTGCTAAATCTTCAATATAGTTGATAAAGATTCCTCATTTGGCTGCTTAGAATTTGAATGTCTCCTAGATCTTGTGTCCTCTGGGAATGACTCTTCTGAGAGCATCTGGTCATTGTTACCACAGCCTGGTGGATTTTACCTTATGTAGCATAGCTTAGTTTTCATCAACAGACTCACAGAGAACCCTGAAGATTTCTAGAGCTCTTTCTCCATATAACTCCCTCCTCTGTGCCAGTCTGCCTCAGAAATACTAGCATATCAGACTTCTTGATCCTTAATAAGTATCCCCTGAGCTCAAGACCACTGCACAGGATCCTCCCTTCAACTCTGCAGTTGTGCTTTGGAAGATGCTCTTCAGGAAGAGACTGGAGTGATTTTAAGACTCACTTTACTTCTTTTACCGACCTCTTATAGTTCAAAGTCTTGTACTTCCTATTTGTCAGTGTTTGAAAATAGTAATTTCATATATTTTAATCCAGTTTCCTATTTATTTTTAAACATTAGGAAGACATGTATTTTTCCAGCTTCTCCATCATAGCTGGAAGCTGAAGTTCTTAAACACTCTTGACCAAACCAATAATCTTCCTTCATCTGATTGAATAACCCCATTGACAGAGTTCTTAACAACAGTATCAGTCTTAGGTGGGACATACTACGAATAACAGAAAGGAAGGAGATGTTATAATCCACTGAGTCAGCACCAGCTATAAATGAAGGAGCTAGATGTTACAGGTAGGTAGATGCTTCTCTTGGGCAGTAAATAAATCATGTCCTTCCTTGGTAGGGTGTATTAATTAATTAACTAATACTTAGGCTGAGTTGGACTACCCTGAGGGCTAAGTATTACATTTCTCATTTCTTAAAACAGCTAACAATCTGGGGAGCCATCCTGGTGTGCTAGAGAAAGATAAAATACAAAAATAATTATTTCCTCGGAGTTAGGAAGGTTAGTTCAAAGGCCAGGCCTTTGCATTCATCACCTTCCACACTTCCTTCCATTTCTATCTGTAAAAATGGGCAATTGGATTCTTTGCCCTCTAACAACTCTTTTGGCTTGGCCATTTTTACTACTGTTTTGTTTTCTCACCATTATTCTGAGCATCATCCCATGTTAATTGGTATAAAATCATAGGCTAGAACAGCTATCTTTTTAAGCTTTAAGCGACTCCCATTACAATAATTAGTGAGGATAAGTGCTCAAAGCAGTTCTAGCAAAGTGAACAGAAGATAAAAACAGGACATATCTAATTAAAGAGAGCTTCTGGGTTACAATACCAGGGTCTGATATTTTAATCTCTGACCTTATTAAAATAGAAATGATGGTGAGGTAAAACAGGAACCCAGAACTCATCTCCCCCAACATCAAATGTAACTAACAATAATTATTAGCACAGCAAAAACTTCAAGAGGAAGAACCATATAAGGAAAAACATACAACTTCGTGCCTAAACATCAATAAATGGTGAAAAAAGAGAAAAAAAATATATTCTGTCATGGCTTGGCATAATTCCCTAGCCTTAACCCTAAGCTCCAGAAAGAGAGGGAATAAAATATTGAGAATCTTCACAAATATTTCTTTTTTTTATTGTGGAAAATATTTAAACATTTTATTATTATTTTGTGTGTGTGTTTTTAATTTCTTTTTTTAATATAAATTTATTTATTTTAATTGGAGGCTAATTACTTTACAATATTATATTGGTTTTGCCATACATCAACATGAATCTGCCACGGGTATACATGTGTTCCCTATCCTGAATCCCCCTCCCACCTCCCTCCCTGTACCATCCTTCTGGGTCATCCAAGCGCACCAGCCCCAAGCATTCTGTATCCTGCATCGAACGTGGACTGGTCATTCATTTCATATATGATATTATACATGTTTCAATGCCATTCTCCCAAATCATCCCACCCTCTTCCTCTCCCACAGAGTCCAAAAGATTGTTTCTGTACCTCTGTGTCTTTTTTGCTGTCTCACATACAGGGTTATCATTACCATCTTTCTAAATTCCATATATATGCATTAGTATACTGTATTGGTGTTTTTCTTTCTGGATAACTTCACTCTGTATAATAGGCTCCAGCTTCATCCACCTCATTAGAACTGATTCAAATGTATTCTTTTTCATGGCTGAATAATACTCCATTGTGTATATGTACCACAGCTTTCTTATCCATTCATCTGCTGATAGACATCTAGGTTGCTACCATGTCCTGGCTATTCTAAACAGTGCTGCGATGAACACTGGGGTACACGTGTCTCTTTCAATTCTGGTTTCCTCGGTGTGTATGCCCAACAGTGGGATTGCTGGGTAATAAGGCAGTTCTATTTCCAGTTTTTAAGGAATCTCCACACAGTTCTCCATAGTGGCTGTACTAGTTTGCATTCCCACCAACAGTGTAAGAGGGTTCCCTTTTCTCCACACCCTCTCCAGCATTTATTGCTTGTAGACTTTTGGATCGCAGCCATTCTGTCTGGCATGAAATGGTACCTTATTGTGGTTTTGATTTGCATTTCTCTGATAATGAGTGATGTTGAGCATCTTTTCATGTGTTTGTTAGCCATCTGTATAAACAATTCACCATTGCAACAAAAAGAATAAAATACTTAGGAATATATCTACCTAAAGAAACTAAAGATCTATATATAGAAAACTATAAAACACTGGTGAAAGAAATCAAAGAGGACACTAATAGATGGAGAAATATACCGTGTTCATGGATCAAAAGAATCAATATAGTGAAAATGAGTATACTACCCAAAGCAATCTATAGATTCAGTGCAATCCCTATCAAGCTACCAACGGTATTTTTTCCCAGAGCTAGAACAAATAATTTCACAATTTGTATGGAAATACAAAAAACCTCGAATATCCAAAGCAATCTTGAGAAAGAAGAATGGAACTGGAGGAATCAACCTGCCTGACTTCAGGCTCTATCTACTACAAAGCCACAGTCATCAAGACAGTATGGTACTGGCACAAAGATAGAAATATAGATCAATGGAACAAAATAGAAAGCCCAGAGATAAATCCACACACATATGGACACCTTATCTTTGACAAAGGAGGCAAGAATGTACAATGGAGAAAAGACAATCTCTTTAACAAGTGGTACTGGGAAAACTGGTCAACCACTTGTAAAAGAATGAAACTAGAACACTTTCTAACACCATACACAAAAATAAACTCAAAATGGATTAAAGATCTAAATGTTAAGACCAGAAACTATAAAACTCCTAGAGGAGAACGTAGGCAAAACACTCTCCGACATAAATCACAGCAGGATCCTCTATGACCCACCTCCCAGAATATTGGAAATGAAAGCAAAAATAAACAAATGGGACCTAATTAAAATTAAAAGCTTCTGCACAACAAAGGAAACTCTAAGCAAGGTGAAAAGACAGCCTTCAGAATGGGAGAAAATAATAGCAAATGAAGCAACTGACAAACAACTCATCTCAAAAATATTTCTTATTTGGAGAAAAGTCTGAGTGCTAAATAGGAAGGTCAGGTAAAATTTAAAAAGAAACTCTAGTAGGGAGGAACAAACCCGACTCCATATTGGATGTTTCGTTTACCTTAACCCATATTCTACTACTTTTGCTACAAGTTAATCACTAAAGGGATGTTGCCTATAACTCAAAGTACACATAATGGACTGTCTCAGGGAACCTCACCTTCCATGCCTGAACACAAAGCTAAAATCCCTTTGTTCAACTTACAGGAAACATCTTGACCAGGTCCACCTGTGAATGACTACAGGAAAAGAGAAATTAATACATCCCTTTGAAGATTGGTGGAAACCAGGAAATATTTTTAGTAACTTATAACCCTTTTTATTATACCTCCTCACCTCTCCCCTCTTTGTTCTATAAAGGAAACTAGCATCCAAACCTTGACAAGATGGGCCTTTCAGACACTGGTCCACTATTTTCTTGATCTTCTGGGTTTCTGAATAAAGTCATTATTTCTTATCCTAACAAGTCATCTCTTAATTTATTGGCCTGTTATGTAGTGAGCAGCATGAGGTTGGGCTTGGTGACAAAATCTTGAAAAGTATAAGCATCTACATGAAAAGAAATGACACAGGGACTTCCCTGGTGGTTCAGTGGCTAAGACCCTGTGCTCCCAATGCAGGAGGCCTGGGTTTGATCCTTGGTCAGGGAACTAGATCCCACATGCTGCAACTAAGACCTAGAGCAATCAAATTAATTAATTAAAAAAAGAAATGACATAATTATACCATTCCCTGAATTTTTGTGGTTTTAAATTTTTTAAACATTTTAAAGCATTGCTTAAATTTAAATTTTACAAACATTATGCTGAAAGGTAAATACAAAGGCGTATGACAATATCATAAGAAGAAAAAGAGTAGAAATCTCAAATAAACAAAAGGAAATTCTCTACAAATAATTTTTTTGATAAAAGTAACTTAATAAGGACCTGAACTCCAGAAAATGATTTCTTGTCAGTAAAAATTTCAAAATAGACTAAAAAAGACAAAACTGTAGTTCTGGAGAAAAATTGAGAACCAAATACTATCAGAGAATGAATTAGAAACAATAAGAAACAGAATAGGGAGCTAAAACCTTAAATAATAAAATACAAAAAGGCTTGAGCTCATCACAGTGAACAGAGGAACAGGCAACATAAACAATTCAAAAATACAATACATAAAGAAAAAAGAAAAGCTTACAAAAATGTCATCTCTTTAAACAGATACCCCAGCAGATTCAAACAGAAAACTTATTACAAAATTTCCATAAAGAATTAAGGTCTCTGTAAAAATTTATAGAGAATATCAGTTTTTATTGAGACAGATCTCGTTTTCATAGAGTTTCAGGGATAGACAAAAGATTCTTTGATCACATAGAGGGGATAAAGTAACATGGAAATATTTCAAACTAGTGTCAAATTTCTCCTTAGTAACAGTGTTAGGGTATAATGAAATAATTAACTTCAGCCAAATTTTTAAAAATAATAAAGTGACACAATTTTATACCCACTCATGTCACTAAAATAAAAGACATATATTCAAACATATGTGAACTTAAGAAATTCAGTGTCTATAGAACATTTTTTTAAAGTAATATTACTTGACAAGGAAATTTAACTGATCAAAAAAAAAAAATCTGGGATTCTTTTCTCCATATGAATTTTCACAAAGCTTTATAAATGTCTTCCTAAAAGGTTAATTCTACAGTGCAATGATAGAAGACAACATTTCATGATTTTTATATTCATATGATGTTACTGTATGTCCAAAAATTATACTTCCTTGAACTTTTTATTTGTTAGAAAACAGAGCAAAAAAAAAAAAAAAAGGCAATAAAAACCTGCCCTAGTTTGCAAGAGTGCCATAACAAAGCACTGTAACAGACTGGATGACTTACAGAAATTTTTGATGTTGTTGTTGTTGCTCAGTCATGTCCATCCTTTGTGACCCCAGGGGACTGCATCATGCCAGGCTTTCCTGTCCTTCACCATCTCCTGGAGTTTGTTGACCATTGCATCAGTAATGCCATCCAACCATCTCATCCTCTGTTGTCCTCTTCTCCTTCTGCTTCCAATCTTTCCCAGCATCAGGGTCTTTTCCAATGAGTTGGCTCTCTGCATCAGGTGGCCAAAGTATTGGAGCTTCAACCTCAGCATCAGTCCTTCCAATGAATATTCAGGGTTGATTTCCTTTAGGATGGACTGGTTTGATCTCCTTGCAGTCCAAGGGACTCTCAAGAGTCTTCTCCAGCACCACAGCTTGAAGGCATCAGTTCTTCAGTGCTCAGCCTTTTTTATTGTCCAGTTCTCACATCCATACAGGACTACTGGAAAAACCATAGCTTTGACTAGACAGACCTTTGTTGGCAAAGTAATATCTCTGCTTTTTAATATGCTATCTAAGTTTGTCATAGCTTTTCTTCCAAGAAGCAAGTGTCTTTTAATTTCATGGCTGCAATCACCATCTGCAGTGATTTTGGAGCCCCCCAAAATAAAGTCTGTTTCAATTGTTTCCCATCTATTTGCCATGAAATGATGGAACCAAATGCCATGATCTTTGTTACTGAATGTTGAGTTTTAAAACCAGATTTTTCACTTTCCTCTCTCACTTTCACCAAGAGACTCTAGTACCTCTTTGCTTTCTGCTGTAAGGGTGGTATCATAAACAGACATTTATTTTCTCACAATTCTGGAGGCTGGAAGTCTGAGATCAAGATATAAGCAGGGCAGTGTTCTTGTGAGATCTCTCTCTTTAACTGCAGATGGCTGTCTTACCCTGCATCTTCATACCACCTGCCTTCTGCACCTGTCTGTGTCCAAACTTTCTTTTCTTATAAGAACATCAGCACACTAGAATAGAGCCACAATAATTGCTTTATTTTAACTTAATTACCTCTTTAAAGGCCCCATCCCCAAATATTTAACACAATCACATTCTTAGGTTCTGGGGTTTAGGATTTCAACATGCAAGTTCTGGGGAGACATAATTTAGCCCCTAACACTCTCTATGCCTTGGCATAAAGAAAGCACAAAATTAATGTCATCATGCTCCACTATTTAAGCCTCAGGGGATGAGATGAAAAGTTCAGAATCTCTTGCCTTCTTGAAATGAGTCAACTGGTTATAAATAGGTTTGTGACCAAACTAATTCCATCCACTTTGTCTTTGAAACATACTGGACCTCTCACAATCTTGGGGGAGAAAAAGGCTGACTGGTAGAGGGAAAGAGCACAGGATGCTCAATGTTGTTTAACAGTGGTTTTGATAGAGCATTGGGCTTCCCTAGAGGGTCAGGTGGTAAACAATCTGTCTGCAATGCAGTAGACCGAGATTTGATCCCTGGGTCAAGAAGATCCCCTGGAGAGGGGAATGGCTACACACTCCAGTATTCCTGTCGGAAGAATTCCATGGACAGAGGGCTACAGTCCATGAGGACACAAAGACTGAGAGACTAACTTTGACAGAGCATAAAGAAAACAGCAGAATGACTCTTTGTTGTTGTTGTTCAGTCGCTAAGTCATGTCCAACTCTTTGCAACCCTATGGACTGAAGTATGTCAGGCTTCCTTGTCCTCCACTATTTCCCAGAGTTTGCTCAAATTTATGTCCACTGAGTCGGTGATGCCATCCAACCATCTCATCCTCTGGCTTCTATTTTTGCCTTCAGTCATTCCCAGCATCAGAGTCTTTTCCAACGAGCTGGCTCTTCACATTAGGTGGCCAAAGTATTGGAGCTTCAGCTTCAGCACCAGTCCTTCCAATGAATATTCAGTGTTGATTTCCTTTAGGATTGATTGGTTTGATCTTCTTATAGTCCAGGGGACTCTCAAGTCTTCTCCAGCACCACAATTCAAAATCATCAATTCTTCGGCACTCAGCCTTCTTTATGGTACAACTCTCACACTCATACATGACTACTGGAAAAACTGTAACTTTGAGTATATGGATATTTGTTGGCAAACTGATGTCTCTGCTTTTTAGCATGCTGTCTAGTATTCTTGCCATAATAACTTCATGAGCAGTATGGAAAGAATAACTCATTTCTTCCCATTTCCTGGAGTCTTATAGGTTTTTTTTCACTTATTTTTCAGTTGTTTTAGGTTTACAGAAAAATTAAATATAAAGCACAGAAAACGACTACTCCCACTTCATCTGTACAGTTTTCCCTCTTACTGACAACTTGCTAGTGTACATCCGTTACCATCGATGAATACATTATTAACCAAAGTCTACAATTTACATTGGGTATCACCCTTTATATGAGGGTGGGGGTGGGGGGTTCCAAACTCACTGCAAATGGGGATTGCAGCCTTGAAATTAAAAGATGCTTACTCCTTGGGAGAAAAGTTATGACCAACCTAGACAGCATATTCAAAAGCAGAGACATTACTTTGCCAACAAAGGTCTGTCTCGTCAAGGCTATGGTTTTTCCAGTGGTCATATATGGATGTGAGAGTTGGACTGTGAAAAAAGCTGAGTGCTGAAGAATTGATGCTTTTGAACTGTGGTGTTGGAGAAGACTCTTGAGAGTCCCTTGGACTGCAAAGAGATCCAACTAGTCCATCCTAAAGGAGATCAGTCCTGAATATTCACTGGAAGGGCTGATGTTGAAGCTGAAACTTCAATACTTTGGCCACATGATGCAAATAACTGACTCACTGGAAAAGACCCTTATGCTGGGAAAGATTGAAGGCAGGAAGAGAAGGGGAGGACAAAGGATAAGATGGTCGGGTGGCATCACTGACTCAATGGGCATGCATTTGAGTAAACTCTGGGAGTTGGTGATGGACAGGGAGGCCTGGCATGCTGCAGTCAATGGGGTTACAAAGAGTTGGACACGACTGAGAGACTGAACTGAACTGAACTGATCACTCTTTGTGTTGTACAGTTCTATGAGTTTTGACAAATGCATACTATCATGTGGCCACCATTGTGGTATCACACAGAATAGTTTCCATGCACTCAAAATCCCATGCTCCACATACTCATTCCTTTCTCCTTCCCTCAAGCCCTTGGCAACCACTAACTTTTTACTGTCTTTACAGTCTTGCCTTTTTCAGAATGTCATACAGCAGAAATCATACAGTAAATAGTCTTTTTTAAATAGACTGGCTTCTTTCACTTAGAAATATGCATTAAGCTTCCTCCATATCTTTTCAAACCTTGATAGTTTTCTGTCATCATCAATACTATCACTGGATAATATTCCATTCTATGGATGTGTCAGAGTTTGTCTATCCATTCATCTACTGAAAGACATCTTGGTTGCCTCCACATCTCATAGTCATAAATAAACCTGCTATAAAAAAATCCCTGTGTAGGTATTCAACTTATTTGGGTTGTCATACTCACCAAGGAGTGTGACTGCTGGATAGTGTAGTAAGATTTTGTTTAGCTTTGTAAGAAACTACCAAAGTGTCTTCCAAAGTAATTGTACCATTTTGCATATCTATTAGTGATGAATGATTTCTCATTGTTCCACATCCTCCTTAACACTTGCTGTTGTCAGTGTTTTGTATTTTAAGGATTCTAAGAGGCATATAGTGGTATGTCATTGCTTTAATCTGATGTCCCCTGATGACATGTGATACCAAGCACTTTTTCATATTTGTCATCTGTATATCTTTTTTGGTGAGGTATCTTGTCCAGATATTTTGCCATTGTTGAATTTTCTTAGTTTTTGGCTTTCAAGGGTTCTTTGCGTATTTTGAATGTGTCTTTCATCAGACATGTGTTTTGCATATATTTTCTCCCAGTTGGTGACTTGTCTTTTCATTCTCTTAACTATGTCTTTATGTAGAGCAGGAGTTTTTGATCTAGATAATGTCATGCTATTTTTTTTTTTTTCTTTCATGGATCATGCTTTGGTGTTGTATCTAAATAAATCACCAAATCTAATGTCACCTCTGTTCTCTCTTATGTTACCTTCTAGAATTTTGGAATTTTGCATTTTACATTCAAGTCTATGATCCATTTTGAGATAATTTTTGCAAAAGTCTAAGATTTGTACTTGGATGTGCAGTTGTTTCAGTACATTTTGCTGAAAAGATGATCTATGCTCCATTGAATTGCCTTTGCTCCTTTGTCAAAAATCAATTGTCTCATCTGTGTAGGTCTACTTCCTGGATTTTCTATTTTGTTCAGTGGATCTATTTATCTGTTCTTTCACCAATACCACATTGTCTTGATCACTACAGATGTATGTAAGTCTTAAAGTCTAGTAGTGACAATTCTTCAACTTTATTCTTCTTCAATATTGTGTTGGCTACTTGTCTTTCCATAAATTTTGGAAGCAGTTTGTTGACATCCAAAATAATTTGCTGGGGTTTTGATAAGATTTTTGTTCTGAATAACATTTTGGGAATTACTCACATCTTTAAAATATAGAGTCTTCCTATCCATGAATATGGAATATCTCTCTACTTATTAATATTTAGATTTTCATTTCTTTCATCAATTTTGTAGTTTTCTTAGTATAGATCTTGCACGTATTTTGTTAAATTTATACTTGTCTGCCTGCCTCTTTCCTCCCTCTCCCCCTTTTTTGGTGCTAATAAAAATGAAGGACTTTAATTTAAAATTCCAATTTTTCTATGCTAGTGTCTAGGAAAGCAATTGACTTTTGTATATTAACTTGGTATCTTGTAATCTTACTATAATTGCTTATTAGTGCCAGGAGATTTGATTGTTGAACTTTTTGGGATTTTCTAAATAGACTGTCATGTCATCTGTGAAAAAAGACAAGTTTTTTCCTTCTCAATCTATATGCCTTCCCCCACCACCACCCTTCTACATAATGGACTAGGATTTCTAGTATGATGATGAATATGACTGTGAGGGTCTTACAATTGTAACTTTATTGTTTTAAGAGTTAAAGTGGGCTTCAACCAATAGATTCATTCCTTAGGTAGGGGCTATTCCAATATACTAACAGAAACTGGAGGGGAGGTGAATAGAGAGGGAGGAAGTGTGTGAATTTTCTCATCACAGCGGAGCACCAATTTTACTAAAATTAAAACATTTTAAGAATAAATACTTTTTATTAAAATTATTTATTAATTGAAGGATAACTGCTTTACAGAATTTTGTTGTTTTCTGTCAAATCTCAAAATGAATCAGCCATACTGCTACTGCTAAGTCACTTCAGTCGTGTCTGACTCTGTGTGACCCCATAGACATCAGCCCAACAGGCTCTCCTGTCCTTGGGATTCTCCAGGCAAGAACACTGGAGTGGGTTGCCATTTCCTTCTCCAATGCATGAAAGTGAAAAGTGAAAGTGAAGTCGCTCAGTCGTGTCCGACCCTCAGCGACACCATGGACTGCAGCCTACCAGTCTCCTCCGTCCATGGGATTTTCCAGGCAGGAGTACTGGCGTGGGGTGCCATTGCCTTAGGTATACATTTATCCCCAAGAATAAATATCTTATAATTAGTTCAACCTAATAGATGGGGAAACAGTGGAAACAGTGTCAGACTTTATTTTGGGGGGCTCCAAAATAACTGCAGATGGTGACTGCGGCCATGAAATTAAAAGACGCTTACTCCTTGGAAGGAAAGTTATGACCAACCTAGATAGCATATTGAAAAGCAGAGACATTACTTTGCCAACAAAGGTCCGTCTAGTCAAGGCTATGGTTTTTCCTGTGGTCATGTATGGATGTGAGAGTTGGACTGTGAAGAAGGCTGAGCGCCAAAGAATTGATGCTTTTGAACTGTGGTGTTGGAGAAGACTCTTGAGAGTCCCTTGGACTGCAAGGAGATCCAACCAGTCCATTCTGAAGGAGATCAGCCCTGGGATTTCTTTGGAGGGAATGATGCTGAAGCTGAAACTCCAGTACTTTGGCCACCTCATGCGCAGAGTTGACTCACTGGAAAAGACTCTGATGCTGGGAGGGATTGGGGGCAGGAGGAGAAGGGGACGACAGAGGATGAGATGGCTGGATGGCATCACTGACTCGATGGACGTGAGTCTGAGCGAACTCTGGGAGTTGGTGATGGACAGGGAGGCCTGGTGTGCTGCGATTCATGGGGTCGCAAAGAGTCGGACACGACTGAGCGACTGAACTGAACTGAACTAAATGTTTTCTCTTAATCTAAGAGTTGTAATTAAGGAGCAATATAGCATGTGGTAAAGAAATCAGTCCTGGGTGTTCACTGGAAGGACTGATGTTGAAGCTGAAACTCTAATACTTTGGCCACCTGATAAAAAGAACTGACTCACTGGAAAAGACCATGATGCTGGGAAAGATTGAAGGCAGGAGAAGTGGACAACACTGTATGAGATGGTTGGATGGCATCATTGATTCAATGGGTATGAGTTTGAGCAAACTCGGAGTTGGTGATGGACAGGGAGGCCTAGCGTGCTGCAGTCCATGGGGTTTCAAAGAGTTGGACACGACTGAGCAACTGAATTGAACTGAACTGAAAGAAATACTTATCTTACATTCAGAAATTTACAAATTCTTTCATTTTCATTTAAGTTCATTTTTCTTCTGTTAAACTCAGATAAATTAAATTTAATATTTTAAACATAATTTTAATAGGATCGTATTTTAAATTATTTATCTGTATATTTTTTCTAGTTATTTACCTAGGTATTTTTCTATCTGTATACTGACAGAGAGAGAACTGGAGTTAGGTTTATCTGTTAGTGAAGCATTTTACTAGATAAAGGATGGTGGTTTATTTTTAGCATTTTCTTTGTACTTGTCTGTATTGTCTACATTTAAAAAAATAATTAGTGTGTATTATTTTTGCTAAAATTATCTCAAAAATATAATCACAAAGGTACTCAACAACCAAGAAAGTTAAGACATAGCTGTATTTCCAAATATGGATGGAATTTGCTCTAAACATACGATATTTGGTTTGATTTTGACTCCATACTTGCACATGTTTGCACAGGTTCTACCCTCTGTAGCAGTACTGCATAACTTTGGGGGTTAGGTAGTAATAGAAACCACTGTCTTATCTTTTCCTGTTTGCCTTTACACGATGGATTAAAATGCTATCTTGACCAAAAATTGTACAATCCCAGACTTAATCATTATGCAGAATCCAGTTTATGGAAGAACTAAATTGGTGGATTATCCACTTCACTCCCCAATTAGCAAGTCTTATTTTATATACCTTAAAGCTTAGGACAATAGGAGTATCACTCCAAATGATTAACAATAATTTTAATATTATAATTAGCCTGTTAAATAGAAACTTTCCTATTGAATCAAAATAAATATGTTATCATAGGTGAGTATGCTTTTTAGACATATTTGACTCATTCTCCTTTTTTTCTTGTAATTTTTTTTAAACTAAGTCATTTGTACTGTTTTACTATCTCTTGCTTTTCAAATATCTTATTACCTTAGAAAAAAAGAACTTGAAAAATTTAAGAAATTTAAACTAGTGGAAATTGTTAATGTTAACAAAAGTTGAGCATTATAAAATCTATATTAGCAAGCATTATCAAATCTATATCTTTAAAGGCTTTTTCTAAGCACAAACATATATAAATACATAGATGTTTTATCATGTGATATATTTACTTTTATAACCACAATAGAAAGATGGTAAAGACAACCCTGTAAGTGAGACAGCAAAAGAGACACAGATGTATAGAACAGTCTTTTGGACTCTGTGGGAGAGGGAGAGGGTGGGATGATTAGAGAGATGGCATTGAAACATGTATAATATCATATATGAAATGAACTGCCAGTCCAGGTTCAACGCATGATACAGGATGCTTGGGCCTGGTGCACTGGGACAACCCAGAGGGATGGTACGGGGCGGGAGGAGAGAGGGGAGTTCAGGATGGGGAACATGTGTATACCTGTGGCGGATTCATGTTGATGTATGGCAAAACAAATACAATATTGTAAAGTAACTAGGCTCTAATTAAAATACATTAATTTATGTTAAAAAAGAACTACCCCAATTACTGCAATGAGACCTCTAATTATATGTTTTAAAACATGCATAACTCATTTTATTGTACTTCACTTTACTGCACTTCACAGATACCGCGCTTCTACAAATTGAAGATCTATGGCAACCCTGTGTTGGGCAAGTCTACTGGCACCATTTTTCCAACAGCATTTACTCCCTTCATGTCTCTGAAACACAGCTTGGTAATTCTCACAGTATTTCAAAATGTTTCATTATTGTTATATTTTTTATGGTCATCTGTGACGAGCAATCTTTGATGTTACTATTGTAATTATTTTGGGCACCACAAACCATGCTCCTATAAGACAGAGAACTTAATAAATGTTGTGCCTGCTCTGAGCACTCCACTGATCATCTCTCTCCCTCTGCTCAGGCCTACCTGTTCCCTGAGACACAGCAATACTGAAATTAGGCTAGTTAACAGCCTCTAAGTGTTCAGGTGAAAGGAAGTGTCGATTGATGTGCCAAACTTAACTGCTGTCTTTAAAGAAACTGCCACAGCCACCATCAACTTCCAGGCAAGATCCTCCACCAGCAAAAAGATTACAACTCATTGAAGCCTCAGATGATGGTTAGCAGTCTTTAGCAATAAAGTTCTTTTTAATTAATGTACATTTTTAAGGTATAATGCTACTGCACACTTAACAAACTATAGTGTAAACATAATTTTTATATGCACTGGGAAACCCCAAAATTTGTGTGACTTGCTTTATTGTGATATTTACTATTTAACACTGGTCTGGAAACAAACTCATGTCTCTGAGGTATGCCTGTACCCATTCTGAAAATCTATAAAAGATATAGAGATGGAACTTTTAACTCTCAAATGAGCACAGAGATCTACTTGGGAGTAAAATAAATGTAGAAAATATCATATATCCCATATGCAATTGAAATTTTACTCAAACTACCTGGAGGGTATATTAAGCTTTTTTTTTTTAAATCCTGTATCTATACAAGGGTTTTTGAACATTTTCTTACTTCATACAAAGACTTGGAAATCTAAATGGAGGGCTGATTCAGCTTATATCAAATAACACTATCAATCTTTCACTGATTTTTTAAATTGAGGGACAACTTAAAATTTCTACCGTGTATACTTTCAATTTATATTCAGCATGTCAGGACAAAATTTTTTAAACTTCATTTAGTGCTGTGCATATTAGACTTTTTCCCACAAGAATTTTCAAACATACATATAAGTTGAGTTGAATTGTTCAGTGAATATCCATACAACCGCAAGTGAGCCTTACAATGATTGTCCTTCTACTTGTACATGTTACTTCTGTCAGCAGCTATATCATTCAGCTAGAGTTCAGTATTCATGTATAGTGCTTTATTTTTTGAGGTGAATTTTAGATATGGTAGAATGCACACCTTAAGAGTACCATTTAGTGAGCTGTGAGAAATGCACACAACCGTTCCTTGGATCGAATATTCAGCGATGAATGCAGGTTCATTGTTGAAGCAGCTATGCAATGGCACTTGGAAGTGGGGCTTTGGGAGGTAATTAGGTGATAAGGGTGGAGTCCCCATGGTGGGATTAGAGTAATTGTGGATAAGTTGAGAAGACAGCCATTGGTAACCAGGGTGACACCCTCTACCAAGAACCCAACCACACTGGCATTCTATCTTCTAGAACTGGGAGAAATGTGTTTACTGTGTAAACCATCCAGTTAGTGGTGTTTTGTTATTTCAGTTTGAACTAAGACTCCTATTTAATCCTAACCCCTGTTAAGTTACATTACTGTTCACCCCCAAGTTCCCTACACCCAAACCCTGTTTCACCATATATTAATTTTGCCTAGTCTAGAATGTCTTCTGAATATTATTTATAGTATGCAGTCTTTTGCATAGACTTCTTTCATTCACCAGTGTTTTTGATATTCATCAATGTTGTTATGGGCTTCCCTGGTAGCTCAGTTGACAGAGAATCCACCGGCAATGTAGAAGACCTCAGTTTGATTCCTGGGTTGGGAAGATCCACTGGAGAAGGGATAGGCTACCCACTCCAGTATTCTGGCCTGGAGAATTCCATGGACTATATAGTCCATGGAGTCGTAAAGAGTCAGACACGACTGAACGACTTTCACTCTTAATGTTGTTACATAAACATATACAAATATATATATATATATATATATATATATATATAGATATATATTTTTTTCTCGATTGTGAATTAGTGGAAACGATGTGGAAATACATCGTTTTGTCCATCCATTCTGTATTGATGGATCCCTGACTCACTTTTAGTTTTTTGTCTATATTTTTGTACAAGTCCTTTGGTGAATATATTTTCACATCTTTTCAGTAAATAACATTGAAATTGAAGGATTATTTAGGGTGATATATACTGAGCTTTATAAAACTGCTATCTATCATTTTACATTCTTGTTGACAATGATAAGAGTTCTGATTGATCTATACTTATGCCCAGATTTGATGTTGTCAACCTTTTTATACATTCTTGGGAGTGTATAGTGATCTTTCAGTTTGGTATACTACATTCTCATTTGGTTCAATAAATTTTCTAATTTCTCTTGTGACTCCTTCTTTGACTCTTTGGATTATTTATTTAGAAGCATGTTATTTAATATCAAGGCTGTATATTGTCACCCTGCTTATTTAACTTATATGCAGAGTATATCATGAGAAACGCTGGACTGGAAGAAACACAAGCTGGAATCAAGATTGCCGGGAGAAATATCAATAACCTCAGATATGCAGATGACACCACCCTTATGGCAGAAAGTGAAGAGGAACTCAAAAGCCTCTTGATGAAAGTCAAAGTGGAGAGTGAAAAAGTTGGCTTAAATCTCAACATTCAGAAAACGAAGATCATGGCATCCGGTCCCATCACTTCATGGGAAATATATGGGGAAACAGTGGAAACAGTGTTATTTTGGGGGGCTCCAAAATCACTGCAGATGGCGACTGCAGCCATGAAATTAAGACGCTTACTCCTTGGAAGGAAAGTTATGACCAACCTAGATAGCATATTCAAAAGCAGAGACATTACTTTGCCAACAAAGGTTCGTCTAGTCAAGGCTATGGTTTTTCCTGTGGTCATGTATGGATGTAAGAGTTGGACTGTGAAGAAGGCTGAGCACCAAAGAATTGATGCTTTTGAACTGTGATGTTGGAGAAGACTCTTGAGAGTCCCTTGGACTGCAAGGAGATCCAACCAGTCCATTCTGAAGGAGGTCAGCCCTGGGATTTCTTTGGAAGGAATGATGCTATAGCTGAAACTCCAGTACTTTGGCCACCTCATGCAGAGAGTTGACTCATTGGAAAAGACTCTGATGCTGGGAGGGATTGGGGGCAGGAGGAGAAGGGGACAACAGAGGATGAGATGGCTGGATGGCATCACTGACTCGATGGACGTGAGTCTGAGTGAACTCTGGGAGTTGGTGATGGACAGGGAGGCCTGGTGTGCTGCGATTCATGGGGTCGCAAAGAGTTGGACACGACTGAGTGACTGAACTGAACTGAACTGAACTGGGATTTTTCTTGGTATCTAGTTTTTATAGATTTCTAACTCTACAATGGTCAGGGAAAACAGTGTATGATTTGATTGCTCTTTTATTTAAGACTTATTTTATGACCTAGTGTATATCGTCGTAAAGTTACCATGTGCACTTGAAATCAATGTATATTCGCACTTTTTGGGGTAGTGCTCCACTACTAGACTAATTAGGGTAGAGTAGTTGACAAAGTTGTTCAGATCTTCTATTTCTTTGTTGATTTTCTTTTTTGTCTAATGCTGTTGAGTTGTGGAATGAAGACTTAAAATCTCCTGCTTGTTCGTAGAATTGTTTGTAATTTTTTCCCCTGTATTTTGAAGCTGTTACTAGGTGCACAGAAATTTGTGATTGAGATACCTTCCTGGTAAAGGTATTATGATTGATATACTTTTTATCATTATTTAAATACCCTCTTTGTATCTCCAGTAATTCCTATGTTAAAGTCTACGTTATCTACTATTATCTGGTATCAACAAACCCTGGTATCAAATTTTGACATCTTTTCATTGCTTTCATTTCCATCTATTTACTTGCAACCTATGTCTTTATATTTAAAGTGTATTTATGCAATCAGTATATAGCTAAATCTTTGTATTTTTCAATCACTTTGACATTTGCTTTTTAAACTTAAAAATTATATTTAGATGTAATGAAATTACAGATGTGATTATACTTACTTCTCCTGCTTTGTTTGTTTTTCTGGACTGCTTTTAATGTTCTTTTCTCTGTTCTTCCTTTCTTGCCTCCTTTTGGGTTTTGGGTGGATTGTATATTTATCTTCAGAGAAATGGCATTCATGCTATTCTAATACACAATTGGTTTTTCAGCTATATAGTGAAAAACTATATAGTAGTTTTTATTTTTTTAGTCATCACGTAGTCTTTTATTTTTTAGTGGTCGCATAGTCTTTTATTTTTCAGTGGTTGCATAGTCTACTAAACCACTTCATGACAAATACAGGAATGTTGCTATAGTATAGTTCTAATTCACCTCTTCCATGGTAAAAGGCTGTATTAAGCTTGTATGATATTTGGCATTTCTATGTCTATAAATTCACGATTCAAGAAATTGAAACTTTAAGTACTTGAGTGTGGATATAAAAATATGTGTGCATGTGTGCTAAGTCGCTTCACTTGTGCAGACTCTTTGTGACCTCATGGATTGTAACTCACCAAGATCCTCTGTCCATGGGATTCTCCTGGCAAGAATACTAGACTGGGTTGCTGTACCCTCCTCCCAGGGGATCTTCCCAACTCAGGGATCGAACCCACATCTCTTGCATTTCCTGCATTGGCAGGCGGGTTCTTTACCACTAATGTCACCTGGGAAGTCCCGAATATAAAAATTTTTTCTCACCTAAATAACAAGGACATAATATTTGAATGTGGGGTCCACAATGCTCATGGTGTGCTTTTCTGTATACATAAATATATATGTATCAGAGTGATGGGCACCTGAGATATACATATATACATACAAATATACACAGATATATATATATATATACACACACACACACAAATACATATACAGATATATACGCAAATACATATAAGTATATATATATATATATACACACACACAAATATATATGTTTTCTAGCCCTAGGTTTTCCACATATGTGATGATACCATTATGGGTTTTTGTCCATGTCAAAACAAAATACTGGACCCTGTTAATATCAGTACTCATTGCAGAAAATACTTGACTACAGGATATGCTGGTCATGAAGCAGAGTAAAAACTTTTTCAAAGCCCAGCGGTCTCAGAAACACTTCCTCTCTTGGCCTAACAATGAAGCACAAGGCTACCAGAGGAACACATGTGAGCAGCTGAGAGAGCAGAGTTCAGAGAGGGGTTAGATCTCTCAGTGCTATGAACTTCAGTACCTAAGAAAGCGTAGTAAGTTTTAAAACTATATAGGTTTCTAACCCCTAAACATCCAAATATTCTTATTCAGTGGGTAGAGGTCAGGAATTCATGTTTTTAACAGTTTTCATACACTGCACTGCAGGTAGTCCATACATACAGTAGGTTCATATGTGCATTCTGCCTTAATTTAAAGAATTTTAAAATTCTGGAAGATTGGGGTTTTAAAGAATTGTTCATCTTTAGCCCGGTGCCTTAAGAGTCCTATAGTGAACATCCAAAGGAATGCTGTCTTTACACTGCCATTCTTTACTCCCCCGTCCCCCTTCACGACACCTTTTTTATTTATAAAACATGTTTTGTCCGAATTCTTCACTATGACTGGCCATCTTGGGTGACCCTGCAAAGCAAGGCTCATAGTTCCATTGAGTTATGTAGGCCCCTTCCTAAAGACATGCCTGTGATCCATGAAGGTTTTTTATTTGCACATAGTATTTTATTAACTATAGTTACTTTGTTTTCTTGTTTGTTCCCTTCCCTACTCTGTAAATTCCCTTACCACACGTCTGGCTCATTCACAGCACCTAGTAAAATAAAGTATTATACACAGTAGATGCTTGATAACTAATTGTTGAAAAGATTGACTCACTCTAAAAACATAAAATCACACCTTGACAAGCTCACCACCTACCACCAACCATCAATAGTCTCAGCAAAAGCCATAGTCAAGATTACATACATACATTGTACCACGTTCCCACTGGCAAAACCCAGAGAATGAAGGCTTCCATTCCAAGGGAACTCCAAAGAGGAATACAGAGGAAAGCGAGCTTTTGGGGGTATGAGAATGTTGAGTGAGACTGGTCATAAAACACTATATTACTTATAAGGTTCATGATGACCAATACAATTAAATACATACAAAGGAATAGGCAATCAGGAGATAACCGTCCAAGACGAAACACATCAGAGCCAATCCCCTGTCCTACGGACCTGCTCTGCAAAGGTAACTCTCCAAGGGAGCAGCTCGGGATGAAGAACCGGACCAGGAGTAAGCCCTGCCCACACCGCCAAGGGGCCACGCAGCCCCGCCCACGCCATGCACGCCCCGCCCAGGCAGCGCAGGCGTCCAAGAGACGAACGCCACGCCCGCGTCCCGCTCACGCAGCGGAAGGTACAAGCCACGCAGCCCACCCACACAGCGGAAGAGCTCTTGCCACCTTGCCACGCAGCACCGCCCACACCATGCACGCCCCGCCCAGGCAGCGGAGGGGCCCACGCGACAAACGCAACTCCCCATTCCCCACGCAGGCCGCGAAAGGCCTAAGCCAAGTTCTGTGCCGTAGCTGTGCAATCGGTGCGCTTGTTTCCGGAAGTGTAGTCCAGACGAACATCGGACTACGCCTGCGCGCTGACGTATTCCCAAAAGCCCAATGAACGGAGGGGTGGGCTGCTGGTATTTGGGCGTGGTTTCCGGTTCCTGTGGGCGTCTGTCTGTCGGCTCTTGTGCTACGTGTCTTTGGCTGTTGAGCAGACGCGGAGCAGGTGAGGTTTCGTGTGGCTGGAGCTCGGAGCTACCCTTTGGGCACTAGCGAAGGCAGAGGGCGTCAGGGAGCCCTCCGGCCGCCTGCTGCCTGTCCGCAAGGCGTCGGGGAAAGCTGACTCAGAGCCGCGAGTCTGACGGAGAAGGGCTTCCAGGGCCTCGATCCCTCCGGCCGACTCTTGGCCCGGGCCTAAGCTTTGAGGTCGCCCGTCCTTGGCCACCTCTGTGGGAACGTTTCCACTCGGTTCTGTAGTCAGAGAGGGTCCCTTCGGGGTCGGCTCTGAGGCCGTGGAATGTGTCTTCGAGAGCTCAGTCTTGTGCTGTGACGTGGGAGAGTGAATCTAGAATCTGAATCAGTTCAGGAGGGGTTATTGGATCCCCTTCCCTGACATTCAGTGCAGTGTTTCGGGTGTTAACGCTTTTTTTGTCTAGGAAAAAAAGGTGCTTCGCTTTCATCAAGATATCTATAAATTTTAACCTCACTGGAGTTGAAGAACAGTTAAATGAAAACATTCTGGGCCTGGCATACCTGGCCTAGAATGTTTATAGAATTCCTGACATACTTTGAGTGTTTCATATATCTTGTTTTAGCAACCCACCCTGGGTAAGAAAACTAGGGCCTAGAGAGGCTACATTTCATAGAAAGGGATTTGTAGAACCACCACCTCCTCTTATGAATGGCCTTAATTCAACTGTCCCTGGCCACTGTTGTGCTAGAAATAAGTGAAGTACAAGTAAGGAGCTGGTTTCATTAGCTGTTACATTAAATACCAGTGACTGTTAAGGATTGGATGACATTCCAGTTGTGTGATAGATTCCACAGAAGAACCTGTTGATAAAATGTGTAGCCGTTTTCCTTAAAAAGTGTGTCCAAAGCCAAAGATTTAGAATTTAGCCAAATAGCTTCTGAAAATCTGAATCTTGGTTTACCCAGATTTTGTGGTTTTAAAAATTGTATAGATAGAGAACAATCAGATTGAAGTCCACATTTGCCTCTACTCTAGGCTCTTGAAGCATCCCAATCGGCACTCACCGCGCCAGACACTGGTGTCCCGGGAGTTTAAAGTAAAATATAGAAAATGCTTGGTTGCATCTCAACACTGTTGATTCCTTAACAGGAACAGTGAGAGGACTGCAGGGTGTGTAAGGAGTGGATGTATTGTCCGGTGCTTAGCCTTTAGTAGTGAGTGCCCTTTTATGTTAAGAGCATGCACCTTGATCATTGAGAACAGGGGCAAGACCTGTGTTTTTTTACTGCCTTTGTTTTGGAGATTACAAAAAATAGTGTTGATTTACTCTTGGAGTCTAATTTCTTTTTTTTTTAATGAGATGAAATCCACCCACTCATATCAGGATGATCTCATTTACGTTTTGATATGAGTCGGCAAGTCCTTGAAGCTATAGTAAGTAACACCAGTGATCATCTTTTTTTTCATTTTTGGTTTTTAAACAGACATCATGGATCAGGTAATGCAGTTCGTTGAGCCAAGTCGGCAGTTTGTGAAAGACTCAATTCGGCTGGTTAAAAGATGCACCAAACCTGATAGAAAAGGTAATTGCTTTGGAATGAGAGGAAAAAAATTAATTTTTTGCATTCTCTAAGCCCTTTATTAATGTCTTCCTGTTTAATAATCGTTGTACTTCTTTCATCACTTTAATTTATTTATTTTTGCTTTATTGTTTTTTGGAATTGTCAGTTTTTGCTACGTTTTGTGTACTTTGTGCATCCCTTACAGATTTTTCTTTTTTATGTGTTTTCCAGACTTACAAGGTTATTTGTTACAGCCTTATTTTCCATGTTGCCTTTGCCTTGGTCATATGTAATGACTTTTCAGTATCTTTCACATTTCCACTCTGAAAAATCTTTTGAAACTCTTCATGCTATGTCACTCTTCCCCTAAACCTCTCCCAAACAAAAAAGGCCTTATAATGAAATCAACAGCATAGTTGGTACCAACCTAGGAAGTTTCTTATTTATCATAATTGATGTGTTAAAAGATGCACTCAGTTCAGTTCAGTCGCTCAGTCGTGTCCAACTCTTTGCAACCCCGTGAATCGCAGCATGCCGGGCCTCCCCGTCCAAAGATGCGCTAGAATTTGTCTATCTCTGCTCTTTTTTTGACTGCTGCCTGAGTTAGGACTGGGAATATAATAGACAATGTAATATTACATATTATACTACATATATAGCATAATATGTAAAATTATGTACTAGGGAATGGTCCTTGCTCTTGTGGAGCTTAGAATCTTTGAGGGAAGACAATCATAAACAAATAATGACAATTATAATTTTTAGTTACTGCTGTGGTACGTGTTATGTAAGGTAGATAGAGGAAGGTGTACCAGCATGTTTTAGGAGGACTAACCAATCTAACCAAGCAGGGAGAGCTTCCCTGAGGAAGTAGTGTTAAATGGAAACATTACAGGGTCTGAACCTTTACATAAAACTGTGTTTGACCCTATTCAGTTTTTCAAGCCTTGTTTTTTGGCTTCATGATAATATCAAAGAGAGTGGGGCTATTATTTATAAAAAATTACATTCTGTGATTTTATAGTTGATGTTTTTATCAATGTTACAAGTTTTTAAGACAAATACTGTGTATTCATGTTTCCTTTTTGGTATTCTGGTCATTTGCTAGGAAGATAAATATTTCTCTGTTTATTGATGGATTCACTAGCATGAACATGCACTTCATTTTTATATTTCCTTAAATATTAGGAAAATTAAAAATCTGTCGTATTTTATTTACTATTAATACATCATGTTTTTAAAAAAAAATGCTTTCTTATTATCAGGAGAAGTGTATACCAGTAAGTTTATTTATGTCAGTGCTAATTTTTCCCCCTTTATTTGCGGTGACAGTGCAAAAAGTAATGTAAATTTTGTGTTTCTAAATCCAGAATTCCAGAAGATTGCCATGGCAACAGCAATAGGATTCGCTATAATGGGATTCATTGGCTTTTTTGTGAAATTGATCCATATTCCTATTAATAACATCATTGTGTAAGTAAACTTTTTGAAACAGACACTATCAAGGATAAAATGAAAATGCAGACCATTTGAGTTGACAGTCTGCTATTTGGTTAATATATAGATAATGTTTCTTTGATTTTTTTAATGTTGATAGAATCTACTGCTATTTACTGAGTACCAGATAATTCAAAGTAACTTTATATTTACATAATTTTTAAAGCTACTCTGTGAGATAGGCAGTCATTTTTTAATAAGTAAAATTTTAAAGGATTGAAGAAGCTAGTTAAATGTACTCAGTATGAGATAAAACAGGTATTCAGTGAT
This sequence comes from Bos indicus x Bos taurus, assembly GCF_003369695.1. Lineage (NCBI taxonomy): Eukaryota > Metazoa > Chordata > Mammalia > Artiodactyla > Bovidae > Bos > Bos indicus x Bos taurus. The sequence continues at coordinate 59,323,213 of NC_040097.1, read as the reverse complement.
AGAACCAGTATTCAAATCCAGGTTCTCTTTGTGCAGTACATGAACTTGTCAGCATTAAGGTGCAGAGGAAATATTCCCCATCTGAGGATCACTATAGTAGTAGAGTTCAAACTTAAACCAGGTTACCTATATTCAGATTTTTCTTAGTACTTAATAGCTGTCATAACTTTGGACAACTTAGCTCCTTTGTGTCCCGTGTATTCAATAGGGATAATAGTTCCTGACTAGGGCTATAGAAAAGATAAGTGACTTAAGTCATGTAAAACCTAAAAAACAATTTTCAAACCTAAATGGAAGTTGTGGTTAATGTAATGAGACACTGATACTAATACACTTAAGTATATTAGGAGGAGAAAAGGCTGGAAAACACTGGAATTGCTTTATTCTTTTCTAAATGCTTCTGCTTTTTAGATTCATTAAGCACTCATGAGTTGGGACAGCTTGGGGCAGTGTGCAGTTAGAGCAGGCAGCTTTAGGCAATTTTGTTGGTGTAAAGACTTAGTACCTGTTGTAGTACTTATTTGCTCTGTGATTTTGTATTTGCTTGGTCTCTGAGCCTTACCTGTCATTTAGATATCTAATCCTGAGATAAGCCTTTTAGGCTTATTTTATAAGGTGGAGATGCTTTGTAAACTATAAATCTCTTAAGTACTGGATATTTTACTGTGGATGCTTGTGGAAGTTGTCTTTTAAATGACACGTGACTGAATGAGCATGGTCAGGTGGATTTCTTAAGTAGGTTTTCATAGCTGTTATGCAGACTTGCTACAAAGGATCACGGAGAGTTAGACCTGGAAAGGACCAAGTATCTCAAAGCTCCTCCATCAGTTCAGAAATCTCTGCTATATTCCTAGTGAGGAAAGCCATTTTTGGAATTTTGGAATCATGGAGCAAATCCTCAAGTAGAATTAGGAAAGCTGAGCCTCAGTGTCTTTGGTCTACAGCCGCTACCTAATCAGTAAATAGTGGGTAGAGTGGAGTCTGTGATGTCAGCTCAGTGCTTCTGCTATGCAGCTTCCTAGCCCATTGTCAGACAGGTGTAACTTACAGAATTATTTCTTAATTGATAATGTAATACTAATATATGATTGTATATTCATGCATATGTGTATACATACGTCTATATTGTAGATATGTGTATATATATGTACTACAGAACCTAGTACAGTATTCTCTTGTGCATACTGAAAGCACTTGAGTAAGTGTCGAATTAAGTGAACGATGTAAGGTTCTTAACCTTTTTCTAATGATCACAATGGTAGTAATAATTGTTAACATTTATTATGCACTTGGTGTGTGCCGAGGACACACAGCTTGGTGTGAGTTGACCTTTTTAACTCTCGTGACAGTTGTGTGAGATTAGCAGTGTTATTGTGCCCATTTTATAGGTGAAGAAACTGAGGCATAGAGAGTAAGTACATTGCATGCCTGTAAGTGGTAGAGCAGCATGTGAAATCCAGTTTCCAGAGCCTCAGTTCTTAGCCACTGTGCAGGCCATTACTCATTCTGAGTCACAGGCCTCGCTTCAGGCTCCAGTTTGCATTTCATTAGCCCTCTTAAAAATCCGGTACCTACACTCCATTGCCTATTGTGGATATTTTCTTGCTAAGACTCAAGTCTTCAGACAGTTTCTCACAAATAACTACTAAATAAATTTCCTTTATCTTGGGTTTACTTGGTGTGGTTTGTTTTTAGCCTAAGAATGGAACATTACCCTTGTTAAATTACTTTTTGCTAGATTTCCCTTATAGAAGACTTCTGAATTTTGAATCTCTTCAGCATTGTTATTTATCTTAGTTTTATGTTAGAACATCTTTTATTTCATTATATGAGTTGTGGTCTAAAGTACCTTTTAGGATGAGGCACTCTCAGTACACCTTTTTGACACTGAGATGTTCCCAACAGGTCTTTGAAACCAGTGTTAAAAATTTTCTTTCTCTTAATTCTAATTTCTACAGCAGGCACAGTATATCTTTTGCAAATCTTACTGCTTAGAGATAGTTGAGCTCTGACTTTTAGGAAGCTGCTGCTAAGTCACTTCAGTCATGTCTGACTCTGTGCGACCCCATAGATGGCAGCCCACCAGGCTCCCCCGTCTCTGGGATTCTCCAGGCAAGAACACTGCAGTGGGTTGCCATTTCCTTCTCCAATGCATGAAAGTGAGAAGTGAAAGTGAAGTTGCTCAGTCGTGTCCGACTCTTAGCGACCCCATGGACTGCAGCCCACCAGGCTCCTCCGTCCATGGGATTTTCCAGGCAAGAGTACTGGAGTGGGTTGCCATTGCCTTCTCCGTTTAGGAAGCTAGTTGCTTAGAAAACTATTCTTCTAGTAACAAAAATGTATCAAAATAAAGAGTTAAAAGTTTATATCTCTAGATAGTTTTTACATTAAAGTGAGGACCAAAAGAAACATTTTGTGAAAAAAGCTATCAGAAAACTTACTCTTTTCATGATATGCCATGACAACTGTAAAACTGAAAGAAATCTTTTTTCCTGTTGAAAGAGCATATAAATCACTGTTAAAATCATTTTGAGATGATAGCAAGTGAAGAATAAACAAACTACTCTCTCATTAGGCTGAGTTATCACTCTGTTTTCCTTATGATTTTTTTTCCTCTTCTGTACAATTATAGCAGTCAGAATTAATATCCACAGGGTTATAAGTTAAAGGATTTATGTAGTTGTGGGCATTTTAATTTAAGCAATACAGTGTAATGAAGTAAGCCCTTAGTACTTTATGTTAAAGTTTAGATGCAGGGCTCTTGTTTTTAGGAGTATTTTTGGGTTGGCCAAATTGTTTGTTCAGGTTTTTCAGTAAGATGTTACAGAAAATCCCAAGTGAACTTTCATCTAGTACTGGAATTATCTTCTTTCCTTAACATTACAGTTTTAAAACATGTATCTGAGTATATTATTTTAATGTTCTTGCTGTTGAAACTTAGACGTTCTTCTATAGGGAAGGCAATTTTTGTTATTAATCCAGGTTTCTGAGTGGTTTGGGTAAGATACAGTGGTTGAGAACCAGTTTGTACATCAAATTGAAAAAGTTCTCAACTAACAGTCCTGTTATATAATTCATATTTTTCATCTTGTTATGAAAGACATTATGCTATGCTGTTAAGCATGTTTTTCAAATGAGGATTCTGAGTTTTAACAGATGAAGCCTGTTCCAACAGCCACATTATCTGTAAGGGCCTTTTCAGTTCCAAGATTTTAAAGTTCAGTTTCTTCTCTTTTGTGCTGTTTTGGAGTAATATAGATGTGGTTCTCAAATAACTGGTTCTGGTTCCATAAAATTAGAGCATATTGAATTTCAAATTTATTATTATTAAAATCTTTAATACTCAAAATTGACCATCTTTCTTTCTTTTACAGTGGTGGCTGAATACCTTTTTAGAAAAGAAGTTTTCATCTTGGGGATTGGTGAACAAGTGAGGATTTGAGAAGCTGATGGAGCAGAAATTTGTCTGTGTGTTTTATGTTTTTCTTTCATTTTTTTCTTCCAAGATGTTTTCTATTTGTAAATTAAAATAATTTTAAAATAGACGTCTTCTCTTTTTTCCATCAGAGATACTTATCAGATTTTAGTGGTAAGAAATAATGGGTTCTATTTCCTTCTTCCCTCTTTTCCTTCCTTCACTCCTTCATATTTCAGTTTACAGGAAAAATTAAAAGGCACAGTGGAATATTGCCCTTTCTGAGTTTTCCTGTCTCAGTCTGATCATGCAAATAAAGGATGGTAATGACGGAGAGAGTTTGAAGGTAGGGTAGGAGTTTCGTCTCGAGCACTCACAGTGTACAGAAGTAGTCAGCGCCCCTCTGAAAGTTTCCGTGCCACTTGAAATAGCTTCCTGAAGATTGTGGTTAAAAGCTTCAAGAGCTCCTCTTCAGATAAACCATAATTAGTCACACTGTCCTAAACATTGGAGTTCTGAATATTTTAAAGAATTTACTGATAATTGAATATGAGATGAAAAGGGGTCTTGTCTTCTTTCCCCTTTAAAAAATAGTAATGTAAAATTGAGACAGTTTATTCTCAATTTTCTGTGTAAAACTATTATTGATTTGTTCATTCAGGGTTTAATTATTGAACCTTTATTTCCTGAGTTGTGATTTTTTTCTTTTTTAAAAAATTGTTCAGCGGCACATGTTTGGTAAGTGTCCTCTGAGTCTTTGTGAATAAGGTAGACAGGTGTCTTGACTGGTACTACTGGGCAGGGTTCCTTGGTTTTGAGATCCATGGTTCAGAGAATTGAGATACACTTCCATAGTTTCAGAACAGATTTTCTGCCTATTTTTGAAATATTGTTTACTCTTGAATGAATTGCTATCTTTGAGGAAATAAAGCCTTGGCCACCTCTGCTTTTCAGGAGACCATGTAGCCATGTTTGATAGTTGGCTAGTTAGCTAGCTCCTTACAGGCCAGAAGTGTGTATACACTGTGTGTATACATGTGCGTGTGGTTGACGTGTGTATGCAGATGTATGTTTGCATATATGTTTATACAAACATGCATATATTGACTATGTACACATACAGGTTTATGTATATACACATATATTAACTGCTTACCTAGAAATTAATCTGAAATGTATTGGTAAAATGTCAGAATTGCTTCTGGCAAATGTGTATATTTTCTTGTAGGATGAAATGATTTGAACATTAATGTTGTCTTGATGTAAGTTAAAATTATGAGTCTCTATTCATAGTGTGCCGGAGAAAGCAATGGCACCCCACTCCAGTACTCTTGCCTGGAAAATCCCATGGACAGAGGAGCCTGGCAGGCTGCAGTCCATGGGGTCGCTAAGAGTCGGATACGACTGAGCGACTTCACTTTCACTTTTCACTTTCATGCATTGGAGAAGGAAATGGCAACCCACTCCAGTGTTCTTGCCTGGAGAATCCCAGGGACGGGGGAGCCTGGTGGGCTGCCGTCTCTGGGGTCGCACAGAGTTGGACACGACTGAAGTGACCTAGCATAGCATTCATAGTGTGCATTTGTGCAGCTCATTTTTTTTTATTTTGCTGACTTAACTGGTTCCTGACATACTGGTAGGTAAGACATTACATAAATACTCTGTAAATGTGAAGTGAGCGCTAATCAAGGACTGTGGTGATAGGATAGAATAACTTTCACACTCAACAATTGAATTCTTAAATAGGTAAGAATAAAAACGCTTTTTCTTACTAACCACACCCCTGGTATATCTAAGAGCTAGTGCATTTGTGTTGTAAACAGTACTTCTTAAACTTAAGCAAGTTAAGAATCACTTGGAGTTTCTTCCCGCGCTGAAGAGTCTGAGTCAGCAGGTTTGGGAACCTGAGAGTTTGCATTTCTGCCTCCCTGCTGATGCTTTGGTATACAGAACACACTTCCAGTGGTAAGATTTGAAAGCTCTTGATAATTTTCTGGTGTCTTAATAGCTACAGTAAAACATGTTACCACCCTTGTGGCAGTTTTGCCATTTCCATGAAACCCCTTCACCTTACAACCAAGTGTTTGACCACCTAGAGTAAAATCTGCTTTTAACAACAAAAGCCAACAGAAAGGCCCATCAGGGGGAGTCAGTAATAGTCCAGACAGGATGGCAGTTGATAGGAGAGGGTAGGAAGTAAAGCCTAGCTCCTATTTCAGCGGCTCTGGCACTGCTGGAAAGCGGCACTTTGTACCAGACTCTGTCCCTCTTGGGACACTTGTGTTCTGCCTGGAAGGAAGCATACTGAATTTCACAGTGCGGGAGGCACCGTCATGTTTTGTGTTTAAAGGGTGCATCTCGTTTTAGAAAGCTCCTGCTCCAGAGGAGTTGAGATCTACCTCAGGTTAACACATGCCATGGTGTTGTGCTCTAGAAAGTCTTGTGGTAGATTTGCCAGGTCCCGTGGATGCAGTTTTGCAAGGCTGTTTTTGTATATAGCATCTCTCACTCCCTTTCCACTACTGTATTAGTGTATATGCCTATCTCTCTCTTTTTTTTTAAGTCAGGCTTGGTTATAATAAACTGTTCTGTAGGCTTTTTTAGACAGCACCTAGAAAAGGCTCTTGAGATAACTCGATTCCACGATTTAGTAAAGTTCATTAAATATCAGATAGTTAATTATAATTTAATCAAAATGGATTTGTATTCTCTTCCCACCAAATACTGAATTTCTAAATGAACAGTATCACAAATGTTGACTCTGTAGTAGAGACTGGAACATTTATGTAAAATATTATTTCCAAACTATTTCTTCTCAGTTGATCCTCTTAATAACCCTGTGTAATAAGTAATGTGGGTAGTCTTCAAAATATATCCACAATTTAACTACTACTTACCCCTCCACTCCTCACTGCCACTACACCATCCCTCCTGGATGTTTTTGTTTTTTAAGTTTTATTGAGATGTAATTGACATACAGCGCTGGAAGTTTAAGGTACAGCACAATGATTGCCCACAAAGGTCCGTCTAGTCAAGGCTATGGTTTTTCCAGTAGTCATGTATGGATGTGAGAGTTGGACTATAAAGAAAGCTGAGCGCTGAAGAATTGATTGTTTTGAAGTGTGGTGTTGGAGAAGACTCTTGGGAGTCCCTTGGACTGCAAGGAGATCCAACCAGTCCATCCTAAACGAAATGTCCTGAATATTCATTGGAAGGACTGATGTTAAAGCTGAAACTCCAAAACTTTGGCCACCTGATATGAAGAACTGACTCTTTGGAAAAGACCCTGATGCTGGGAAAGATTGAAGGCAGGAGGAGAAGGGGATGACAGAGAATGAGATGGTTGGATGGCATCACCCACTCAATGGGCATGAGTTTGAACAAGCTCTGCAAGTTGGTGATGGACAGGGAAGCCTGGTGTGCTGCTGTCCATGGGGTCACAAAGAGTCAGACACGACTGAGTGACTGAACTGAAGTACACAAAGCCAATTTTCAACTTTTTTGGTGCTGGTAAGCTAGCATCAAAGCTAACATTGTGTGTATGCGTATATTCGTTTTCTGGAATCAGAATACACATAAACCTCCATGCGTGTGTGTGTGTGCACGTTTGTGTGTGTGCGCGTGCTCAGCCACTTTGTCATGTTCGACTCTTTGCAGCCCCTACAGACTGTAGCCTGCCAGGATCCTCTGTCCAAGGAATTCTCTAAGCAAGAATACTGGGGTGGGTTGCCATTCCCTACTCCAGTGGATCTTCCTGATCCAGAGATCAAAACCCAGGTTTCTTTACCACTACTGCCACCTGGATGGGGTTTTATTTGACAGCTTTGTGAAACTAGAGCTTGAACAGGAAGCTTGGGAGTCTTTTCTAACTAGGAATAGAAGCATGAGCTTCTTTACACCATTTGGGATGAAGAGTGGCCTGTAGTAATCACTTGACCTTGTTATCAAGTCAGTAACACAACTTTTCCCAACAGTGTTCATTATCTAAGGAAGTTCATGTTGTGACATACGTAGCGATTCATTTCCAAAGTTTTGTGTAGCTTACCTTTGCTTTTTCTATGTAAAGTTGAGTAAATCTAAGAGTGTGCCAAGCATTTGATAGGTGAATCCCTGCTGAAAGCCTTCAGTTAACGGCAACTTTGTCCCATTGGAGAATATAACTGGTTGTTTCTTGCCATAGGTAATAACCACTTTGCACTTTGTTTTCTGAAAGTGTGGAAGGTATACTGGAAGTTTGAAGTACGTAGTATTTATTTTGGAGATCTACAGTTCTGCTATGTCTAGAGGAAGTTGAAAGCTGCATGAAGATCTGTGTTCTGAACAAGAGTAAGAGAGATCCCCACTGTACTATGTGTTAAAGGTTTTCTGCCATGCACAAAGTCTATGCTTCTTACATGACAGGTGGCTTAAAACTCAACATTCAAAAAACTAAGATCATGGCATCTGGTCCCATCACTTCATGCCAAATAGATGGAAAAACAATGGAAACAATGAGAGACTTGATTTTCTTGGGCTCCAAAATCACTGCAGATGGTGACTGCAGTCATGAAATTAAAAGACGCTTCCTCCTTGAAATAAAAGCTATGACCAACCTGGACAGCATATTAAAAAGCAGAGACATTACTTTACTGACAAAGGTCCATCTAGTCAAAGCTATGGTTTTTCCAGTAATCATGTATGGATGTGAAATTTGGACCATAAAAACAGCTGAGGGCCAAAGAATTGATGCTTTTGAACTGTGGTGTTGAAGACTCTTGAGAGTCCCTTGGACTGCAAGGAGATCAAACTAGTCCATCCTAAAGAAAATCAGTCCTGACTATTCATTGGAAGGACTGATGCTGAAGCAAAGCTCCAAACTTTGGTCACCTGATGCAAATAACTGACTCATTGGAAAAGACTCTGATGCTGGGAAAGGTTGAAGGCAGGAGAAGGAGGCGACAGAGGTTGAGATGGTTGAATGGCATCACTGACTGGATGGACATGAGTTTCAGCAAGCTCTGGGAGTTGGTGATGTACAGGGAAACCTGATGTGCTGCAGTCTATGGGGTTGCAAAGAGTCGGACATGACTGAGTGACTGAACTAACTACATGACAGGTGAAAGAATTTTATAGAGCCTGTTCATTCTAGTCAGCAAATTGATACCAAAATTTGGACTCCCTAGTGAAATGTGTGGAGATCTGCATGCCAGTCTTTCTAGGGTTTGACAGAAAGCTGTGTGAAATTCTGTGTCCAAAACAGCCAATGCAGACTGAAACCTTTTCAGCCTGCAGGGAAAGGTTGGCTTTCAATTCAGTCAATGTTTCTCTGGAAGCACTTTTAGGCACTGTGTCCTTTCACTGTTAGGAACTCAACCCAAGTGGCTGGAGCAGGTGGGGTTTTATTTCAAATCTTTGTGTCTGGAAGAACTTTAAAATACCCCTAGCATTTAGTACACCATTTTCTGCTTTGTTATCATCATATAAACTTGCACAACTCTCCAAAATTCTACTAGGCTGAATTTTTTCTAACTACAAAGTTGTTTACCCTTTGGAACTCTGTAATTTATCTGCTTTTTGGTATGCTTATTGAAGGTCAGGGCATATTAGTATAACATTGCTAGATTTCATTGAAGGTGTTTGCACAAATAGGTATTGGGAGAAAAGACTGATACAAACCAGACATAAAGGGGTTGAGCAGGGAATGTCAGTCCAAAACATGTGTTCTACGAGTTTGGGTGCCTGCTATGTGGTAAGTTCTCAACTGGCGGGTGCCACTTGGGTTGGAATGACATGGGTCTTGCCTCTTTTACCTCAAAGTCTAACACATAAACAAGTAAATTTAATACATTGTGATAAATCCTACATCAGAAGTGTGTACAAATACCACGGTAAGTAACAAACATGGTGCAATATGTTCCTGAACACAGTGTAGAGTGGATAAAGTCGGTGGAAATGAGATCGCAAAAGCCAGCATGTGGATGATATTTACACTTGATATTTACACGGAAGGAAATAAGTATCATCAAAAAAGAACAGGTGGAGAGAAATGGAGAACTTAAAGAAAGGGGAAGCACAGTCGAGGATGTTTGTCATGTATTCTCTCATATCCCCATGTCTGTTTCCACATGGGTTCCGATTGCCTCTGTGCTGTATCTAATTTCATACCAAGGCATGGATTTCTAATGACAATAAGACAAAGTCTGGTCCTTGAGGAGCTGACATCATTTTTTCTCACCTACAAACTTGAAAAACTTGAAAAAACAGATGATCTTATGTTTTCTTCACTTCCAGTGCACCTACACCATGCCTTGGCTCAGAGTAGATCCTCAATATACACTGTGAGAATGAATTAAAGTATGTTATCACCCCTCAGCAGTCAAAGCAGAAAAATAAGTTTCAATACGGAAATTTCAGCCCCAGCTCTGGGATACTCTAGTTACAGGGAAGATGTGCAAGATAATAATTAATAGTAAGAATAATTGCTAACATTAAGTGTTTAGCATGCACAAAGACATGTTTTGAGCATTTTACAAATATTAAAAGAGTTAAAACTCAAGAGCTCCCTGTGAGTTAGGTACTGTTATTATTTTTACAGATTTGGGAACTAAGAGAATTTATTTATTGATTTATTTTTAATATAAATTTATTTAATTGGAGGCTAATTACTTTACAATATTGCACTGGTATTGCCATACATCAACATGAATCCGCCACAGGTGTACACTTGTTCCCCATTCTGAACCCCCCTTCCACCTCCCTCCCTATACCATATCTCTGGGTCATCCCAGTGCACCAGCCCCGAGCATCCTGTATCATGCATTTAACCTGGACTGACGATTCGTTTCACACATGATATTAGTTTCAATGCCATTCTCCCAAATCATCCCACCCTTGCCCTCTCTCACAGAGTCCAAAAGACTGTTCTATACATCTGTGTCTCTTTTGCTGTCTCGCATACAGGGTTATCCTTACTATCTTTCTAAATTCCGTATATATATGCATTAGTATAGTCTATTGGTGTTTTGCTTTCTGGCTTACTTCACTCTGTATAATGGGCTCCAGTTTCATCCACCTCATTAGAACTGATTCAAATGTATTCTTTTTAATGGCTGAGTAATACTCCATTGTGTATATGGTACCACAGCTGTCTTATCCATTCATTTGCTGATGGACATCTAGGTTGCTTTATGTCCTGGCTATTATAAACAGTGCTGGGATGAACACTGGGGTACATGTTTCTCTTTCACTTCTGGTTTCCTTAGTGTGTATGCCCAGCAGTGGGATTGCTGGGTCATATGGCAGTTCTAATTCCAGTTTTTTAAGGGATCCCCACACTGTTCTCCATAGCGGCTGTACTGGTTTGCATTCCCACCAATGGTGTAAGAGGGTTCCCTTTTCTCCACACCCTCTACACCATTTATTGCTTGTAGACTTTTGGACAGCAGCCATTCTGACTGGCATGAAATGGTACCTCATAGTGGTTTTGATTTGCATTTCTCTGATAATAAGTGATGTTGAGCATCTTTTCGTGTGTTTGTTAGCCATCTGTATGTCTTCTTTGGAGAAATGTCTGTTCAGTTCTTTGGCCCATTTTGATGGGGTGGTTTATTTTTCTGGAATTGAGCTGCAGAAGTTGCTTGTATATTTTTTGAGGTTAATTCTTTGTCAGATGCTTCATTTGCTATTATTTTCTCCCATTCTGAAGGCTGTCTTTTCACCTTGCTTAGAGTTTCCTTTGTTGTGTAGAAGGTTTTAATTTTAATTAGGTCCCATTTGTTTATTTTTGCTTTTATTTCCAATATTCTGGGAGGTGGGTCATAGAGGATTCTGCTGTGATTTATATCGGAGAGTGTTTTGCCTATGTTCTCCTCTGGGAGTTTTATAGTTTCTGGTCTTAACATTTAGACCTTTAATCCATTTTGAGTTTATTTTTGTGTATGGTGTTAGATAGTGTACTAGTTTCATTCTTTTACAAGTGGTTGACCAGTTTTCCCAGCACCACTTGTTAAAGAGATTGTCTTTCTCTGTTGTATATTCTTGCCTCCTTTGTCAAAGATAAGGTGTCCATAGGTGTGTGGATTTATCTCTGAGCTTTCTATTTTGTTCCATTGATCTATATTTCTATCTTTGTGCCAGTACCATACTGTCTTGGTCACTGTGGCTTTGTAGTAGAGCCTGAAGTCAGGCAGGTTGATTCCTCCAGTTCCATTCTTCTTTCTCAATATAGCTTTGGCTACTCTAGGTTTTTTGTATTTCCATACAAATTGTGAAATTATTTGTTCTAGCTCTGTGAAAAATACCGCTGGTAGCTTGATAGGGATTGCATTGAATCTATAGATTGCTTTGGATAGTATACTCATTTTCACTATATCGATTCTTCCGATCCATGAACACAGTATATTTCTCGATCTATTAGTGTCTTCTTTGATTTCTTTCACCAGTGTTTTATAGTTTTCTATATATAGGGCTTTTGTTTCTTTAGGTAAATATATTCCTAAGTATTTTATTCTTTTCGTTGCAATGGTGAATGGAATTGCTTCCTTAATTTCTCTTTCTGTTTTCTCATTATTAGTGTATAGGAATGCAAGGGATTTCTGTGTGTTGATTTTATATTCTGCAACTTTACTATATTCATTGATTAGTTCTAGTAATTTTCTGGTGGAGTCTTTAGGGTTTTCTATGTAGAAGATCATGTCATCTGCAAACAGTGAGCGTTTTACTTCTTCTTTTCCAATTTGGATTCTTTTTGTTTCTTTTTCTGCTCTGATTGCTGTGGCCAAAACTTCCAAAACTGTGTTGAATAGTAATGGTGAAAGTGGGCACCCTTGTCTTGTTCCTGACTTTAGGGGAAATGCTTTCAATTTTTCACCATTGAGCATAATGTTTGAGGTGGGTTTGTCATATATAGCTTTTATTATGTTGAGGTATGTTCCTTCTATTCCTCCTTTCTGGAGAGTTTTTATCATAAAGGGTTGTGAATTTTGTCAAAGGCTTTCTCTTCATCTATTAAGATAATCATATGGCTTTTATTTTTCCATTTGTTAATGTGGTATATTACATTGATAGATTTGTGGATATTGAAGAATCCTTACATCCATGAGATAAAACCCACTTTGTCATGGTGTATGATCTTTTTAATGTGTTGTTGGATTCTGATTGCTAGAATTTTGTTAAGGATTTTTGCATCTATGTGCATCAGTGATATTGGCCTGTGGTTTTCTTTTCTTTTTTGTGGGATCTTTGTCAGGTTTTGGGATTAGGGTGATGGTGGCCTCATAGAATGAGTTTGGAAATTTACCTTCCTCTGAAATTTTCTGGTAGAGTTTGAGTAGGATAGGTGTTAGCTCTTCTCTAAATTTTTGGTAGAATTCAGCTGTGAAGCCGTCTGGACCTGGGCTTTTGTTTGCTGGAAGATTTCTGATTACTGTTTCAATTTCTGTGCTTGTGATGGGTCTTCTAAGATTTTCTATTTCTTCCTGGTTTAGTTTTGGAAAGTTGTACTATTCTAAGAATTTGTCCATTTCTTCCAAGTTGTCCATTTTATTAGTATATAATTGCTGATAGTAGTCTCTTATGATCCTTTGTATTTCTGTGTTATCTGTTGTGATCTCTCCATTTTCATTTTAAATTTATTGATTTGATTTCTCTCCCTTTATTTCTTGATGAGTCTGGCTAATGGTTTGTCTATTTTATTTATCCTCTCAAAGAACCAGCTTTTGGCTTTGTTGATTTTTGCTATGGTCTCTTTTGTTTCTTTTGCATTTATTTCTGCCCTAATTTTTAAGATTTCTTTCCTTCTACTAACCCTGGGGTTCTTCATTTCTTCCTTTTCTAGTTGCTTTAGGTGTAGAGTTAGGGTTTTTTTTTTTTTTTACTTTTTTCTTATTTCTTGAGGTATGCCTGTATTGCTATGAACTTTCTCCTTAGCACTGCTTTTACAGTATCCCACAGGTTTTGGGTTGTTTTGTTTTTATTTTCATTCATTTCTATGCATATTTTGATTTCTATTTTGATTTCTTCTGTGATTTGTTGGTTATTCAGCAGTGTGTTGTTCAGCCTCCATATGTTGGAATTTTTAATAGTTTTTCTCCTGTAATTGAGATCTAATCTTACTGCATTGTGGTCAGAAAAGATGCTTGGGATGCTTTCAATCTTTTTGAGTTTACCAAGGCTATATTTATGGCCCAGGATATGATCTATCTTGGAGAAGGTTTCATGTGCGCTTAAGAAAAAGGTGAAATTCATTGTTTGGGGGTGAAATGTCCTATAGATATCAATTAGGTCTAACTGGTCTATTGTATCATTTAAAGTTTGTGTTTCCTTGTTAATTTTCTCTTTAGTTGATCTATCCATAGGCGTGAGTGGGGTATTAAAGTCTCCCACTATTATTGTGTTATTGTTAATTTCCCCTTTCATACTTGTTAGCATTTGTCTTACATATTGTGGTGCTCCTATGTTGGGTGCATTTATATTTATAATTGTTATATCTTCTTCTTGGATTGATCCTTTGATCATTATGTAGTGTCCTTCTTTGTCTCTTTTCACGGCCTTTGTTTTAAAGTCTATTTTATCTGATATGAATATTGCTACTCCTGCTTTCTTTTGGTCCCTATTTGCATGGAAAATATTTTTCCAGCCCTTCACTTTCAGTCTGTATGTGTCCCTTGTTTTGAGGTGGGTCTCTTGTAGACATCATATATAAGGGTCTTGTTTTTGTATCCATTCAGCCAGTCTTTGTCTTTTGGTTGGGGCATTCAACCCATTTACATTTAAGGTGATTCTTGATAAGTATGATCCCGTTACCATTTACCTTATTGTTTGGGGTTCGAGTTTATACACCCTTTTTATGTTTCCTGTCTAGAGAAGATCCTTTAGCATTTGTTGGAGAGCTGGTTTGGTGGTGCTGAATTCTCTCAGCTTTTGCTTGTCTGTAAAGCTTTTGATTTATCCTTCCTATTTGAATGAGATCCTTGCTGGGTACAGTAATCAGGGCTGTAGGTTATTTTCTTTCATCACTTTAAGTATGTCTTGCCATTCCCTCCTGGCTTGAAGAGTTTCTATGAAAGATCAGCTGTTATCCTTATGGGAATCCCCTTGTGTGATATTTGTTGTTTTTCCCTTGCTGCTTTTAATATTTGTTCTTTGTGTTTGATCTTTGTTAATTTGATTAATATGTGTCTTGGGGTGTTTCGCCTTGGGATTATCCTGTTTGGCCCTCTCTGGAGGCCCAAGTTTCTTGGACTTGGGTGATCATTTCCTTCCACATTTTAGGGAAGTTTTCAACTATTATCTCCGCAAGTATTTTCTCATGGTCTTTCTTTTTGTCTTCTTCTTCTGGGACTCCTATGATTCAAATGTTGGGGCATTAAACATCGTTCCAGAGGCCTCTGAGTTGTCCTCATTTCTTTTAATTCGTTTTTCTTTTTTCCCTCTCTGATTCATTTATTTCTACCATTCTATCTTCTACCTTACTAATCCTATCTTCTGCCTCCATTATTCTACTATTTGTTCCCTCCAGAGTGTTTTTTATCTCATTTATTGCATTATTCACTATATATTGACTCTTTTTTATTTCTTCTAGGTCCTTGTTAAACCTTTCTTGCATCTTCTCAATCCTTGTCTCCAGGCTATTTATCTGTGATTCCATTTTGTTTTCAAGATTTTGGATCATTTTCACTACCATTATTCAAAATTCTTTATCTGGTAGATTCTTTATCTCTTCCTCTTTTGTTTGGTTTGGTGGGCATTTATCCTATCCCTTTACCTGCTGGGTAAAGGAGGTCTCTGTCTCTTCATCTTGTTTATATTGCTGTGTTTGGGGTGGCCTTTCTGTATTCTGGCAGTTTGTGGAGTTGTCTTTATTGTGGAGTTTCCTCGCTGTGGGTGGGGCTGTACAGGTGGCTTGTCAAGGTTTCCTGGTTAGGGAAGCTTGCGTCGGTGTTCTGGTAGGTGGAGCTGGATTTCTTCTCTCTGGAGTGCAATGAAGTGTCCAGTAATGAGTTATGAGATGTCATTGGCTTTGGAGTGACTTGGGGCAGCCTGTATATTGAAGTTCAGGGCTGTGTTTCTGTGTTGCTGGAGAATTTGCGTGGTATGTCTTGCTCTGGAAATTGTCGGCCCTTGGGTGGTGCTTGGTTTCAGTGTAGGTATGGAGGCATTTGATGAGCTCCTGCCGATTAATGTTCTCTGGAATCAGGAGTTCTCTGGTGTTCTCAAGATTTGGACTTAAGCCTCCTGCTTCTGGTTTTCAGTCTTATTTTTACAGTAGCCTGAAGATTTCTCCATCTGTACAGCACCATTGATAAAACATCTAGGTTAAAGATGAAAAGTTTCTCCAAAGTGAGGGACACCCAGAGAGGTTCACAGAGTTACATGGAGAAGACAAGAGGGAGGAGGGAGATAGAGGTGACCCGGATGAGATGAGGTGGAATCGAAACAGGAGGGAGCAGGCTAGCCAGTAACCACTTCCTTACGTGTGCTCCACAGTCTGGAACTCTGAGAGATGTTCACGGAGTTGTACAGATAAGAGAAGAGAAAGGAAGGAGACGGAGGTGGCTAGGAGGATAAAGGGTGGAATCCAAAGGAGAGAGACAGATGCAGCCAGTAATCAGTTCCCTAAGTGTTCTCTACCGTCCGGAACACACAAAGAGATTCACAGAGTTGGGTAGAGAAGAGAAGGGGGGAGGGAGGAGATAGAGGTGACCTGGTAGAGAAAAAGGAGAGTCCAAAGTGGGAGACAGCAGTCAAGCCAGTAATCTCGCTCCCAAGTAAAAATGGGTACTGAAGATTGGGTTCTTAAAGGTACAAAATTGATAACAAATACCACAAAGCAAAGATTAAAAATCTAGAGTAGAGGTTGGATTTTCAAAACTACAATATTAAAGAGAAAAAAAGTCATAAAAATTATAAAATATATATATGAAGTTTGCTTTAAAAAAATAGGGTCTCTTTTTTTTTTTTTTTTTGCAAAGTAATAGTAGGTTATAAAAATGAAAATTAAAGGAGTAATTGAGGACTTAAAATTAAAAAAATAAAGAATGATAGTAAAAATAGTAAAAATATATCTAGGGCTTTCTCTGGTGTTGTTGTGGGCAGCGTGGGGTCAGTTCAGTTTCAGATAGTTCCTTGATCCGGCTTATATTTCTCAAGATCTATAGGCGTCTTCCTATATATTCGGTACTAACTACAGGGTGTTAATCCATTGCACCTGTCACGTCCAAGGACAGGTGCAGTAGTGTTTTAGCTTCTTCTGTTTGCTGGTCTCTTCAGTGTCTAATTTCCGCCCTGACACAAGGGGGTGGTGGTGGACACTTTTTTTAGGCCTGACTGCCCCGAGGGCAATCTGAGGGAACTAACTTGGGCTAGCAAACCAGACTGTGGGATAGCTATCACATGAAAAGCCCTAACCTAAAACACCACCAGACCCGCTCACAGAACAAAGGACTGAACAGAGCAAGCTGGCTGCAGACCATCCCCCTCCGGTGACAGGCAGCCAGAGCCGGAAGTGGGCAATTGCAGCCCCAGAGAGACATTATCTACCAAACTACAAGCAGGCTTTGTTGCTAAGACTTCTTGGGATTCTGGATGGTCAACATCCGCCTGAGAAGGTGTGCCGGTTGTACACACAGAAAACCAAGCGGCAGGGAAGGGAGAGGCGATAAGTCGCAGCGACCGCACTCACCAAACACTGGTCACCTGAGCTGCTCGGACCTGGGAAGGGCACAAAACGCAGGCCCAACCGAGTCTGCGCCTCTGAGGACTACCCAAGTACCTGAACCTGAGCGGCTTAGACCTGAAGTGCACACAACCCAGGGCTGGCCTCAGACAGTTCCCAGCAGAGCAACCTAGAGCCTAAGCAGTGTAGACAGGGAAAGCACACACGCCGTGAGCGGGGGCAAACCCAGTGTGGCTGAGTCAATGCGAGCACACGCCAGTGAGAGTGTTTCCTGGTGTTTGGAAACTTCTCTCTTTTTTAAGACTCCCTTCCTTGGATGGAGACATTACTATCATTCTTTATTTTTTTTAATTTTTAATTTTTAACATTTACTCAGCATTCAAATGTTCTTTTAATGAATTTGTGGGGGAGAAAGTGGTCTCCCCGTCCTATTGCTCAGCCATCTGAGGACCGCCTCCCCAACACAGAGAATTTAAATGACTTAAGTGAAAAAGCTGAGATTAAACTGGACCCATGAAAAAGGGAGTGGTAACCCATTCCAGTATTCTTGCCTGGAAAATTCCATGGACAGAGGAGCCTGCTGGGCTAAAGTCCATGGGCTCCCAAAGAGTCAGACATGACTGAGTGACTAACACTGTAACTTTTCTAACTGGATCCAGCACTTGACAACCACTTGTGCTGCCTTTCTAACAAGTGAGACAATGCATGTGATTATGATTTTTACCCTAAGACAAACTGTAAAACTATGCTATGCTATACTATGCTAAGTCACTTCAGTCGTGTCCGACTCTGTGTGACCCCATACACGGCAGCCCACCAGGCTCCCCCGTCCCTGGGATTCTCCAGACAAGAACACTGGAGTGGGTTGCCATTTCCTTCTCTAATGCACGAAAATGAAAAGTGAAAGTGAAGTCGCTCAGTTGTGTCTGACTCTTAGCGACCCCATGGACTGCAGCCTACCAGGCTCCCCTGTCCCTGGGATTCTCCAGGCAAGAACACTGGAGTGGGTTGCCATTTCCTTCTCTAATGCATGAAAGTGAAAAGTGAAAGTGAAGTCCCTCAGTCGTGTCTGACTCTTAGCGACCCCATGGACTGCAGCCTACCAGGCTCCTCCATCCATGGGATTTTCCAGGCAAGAGTACTGGAGTGGGGTGCCATTGCCTTCTCTGAACTGTAAAACTAACCCACTGCAAGCCGTAAGACAAAGCTCCTATGATTTCTCTTTTCACTCATATTTCCCCTCATCATAGGAGCCCAGGTCTAGTCTTAGACCTTGACTAACCTGAAGGATGATTAGAATTAAAAGACTGTCTGTCTTTTACATATGTATGGAAGAAACCATAGCATGTGTATGTGTGTGGGAATCCAAAAGAAAAGAAAAAACTAATGATGGAAAAAAAGGAAAAACAATCCAAAACAGGAATTGGCTATTTTGGACACAGAGCTTCCTGGCCCTTCTGTCAACTGCTCACCACCTGGTGACTCCCTGCTGAGTGACAACAGGCACTGGGGAATCACTAGCCTTCTACTCACCCTCTGGCTTCTCAAAGTAGCTTTTATTGGGGGATCATCCCAGCTCATCGAAAGGTTTCCTCTATGGTAAGTTGAGATTTCACTTCTGAGTACTTGCATTTATTCACCCCCCTCACTGTTAATGTTGGGTTCATCTATCCTTTCTGGATATAAGGTATCCCTGAACCAGCTCTATTTCTTTCAAAATTCATGAGGTAAACACAGAGAACATGGAGGGCAAGGAAAGCTAAAATGTAATGCCATCTATAAGCCTAATGATTCTTTTTCAGAATCCTGACTCAACTTATACTTGAAATGTAGAACTAAATCATGGGTTAAGAATATTTTTTGAGACATTAGTATGACTTAAAGGTACTAAGGTCATAAAGCATTTTTTCCCTCTTGGTTTGTTATTTCTAGTTTGAACTTCTTTCTACTTGTTTGCAAAAACATCAGCTAATTTTTCATTGGTGAGTTCACCAGATTAATTCCAAGCATCCATTCAGGCTTGTTGATTACCTACCAAAATGGCAGTAACTTTCTATAAAGACAAAACTTCATCTTTGCTTAAGATGGGCTACTTTCAAATGTTAACATTTAAAGAATCACATATTTGCTATAATATACTTTCTCTATAATACACTTATGCTACCTCTGGGTACAGTGCAAAACTTCATACTGCAGAATGAAGAAAAGGAAGCTTTTCACATTTAGAGGAATAATATTGTTTTCAATTGAGAGTAGAGTTCATTTACTTTTAGCATAAAGCAATACACTGCATTTTAAAACTTTCACATTACTAGTTAATTGCTATATATGTATAGTAAAAAAAAAAAAAAAAGACTAGCATACCTCACATACCAAGAATGCTATATGATTTTAGGATGTGTGACCTTCACCTTTACAGGCAATTATCGTTCATAGTCCCCGAGGGCATGTAAATTTGCAGTATCCACCAGTCACCCAGTCAGAGTCATAAAATATTTCCTGTCCCCCTTGCAAATTTCAAAACATCGTGGCAGGATTGTGATTAAACATAATAGTCATATTTACATCATGCAGTTTAACTGTAGTGACACACATAAGAATTTCTTTATCACAAAGTCGTTCCCCTGAGACCTTTGTGTCTTCCTATCAATATAGAAAATAGCATTCATAGGTGAGCACATTGTTAGCAGCATATTCCAATTGGAAAAATAATCCATCCAAAACTATGTAAATTTCTGCCAAAGCATACAATCTAAAAATATCATAAAGTCATATGTAAACTACACTTGCTATCCCATTTAGTTGTTGAACGTGAAGAATTTCATGTTTGGGTGGAATTTCATTCAAAGAGCCCGGGTTGACACACAGAAGTACTGGGCTTCCCTTGCTTGGGAGGCCTCTGCAGTTGTGTCTCCTACGTGCTGAGAAGCGGAGTCAGCGCTGATGCCCATGCTGGCCTCTCCTGTGAGTTCGGTGCTCATGAATACACACCATAAACAAAGTAAAGGCAAAAACAATAAAAGTAGCTTACATTTTTTTTTCCTGCCTTCATACAGAAGCTGAAGCCATTTCGAAAGGAATCCAGCATACTTGATATGCACGGTTCCTCACCATTTCAAACAGAGTCATAGCAATAAATATATTTTTCAATTCTGCATATCAAAAGGAATGATGTGGATTCTATGCATACTGATACTGATGAAATTCACTAAGCAATATTGTCACCATCACACATCTTAAATGTGAGTGGTAATTAATTGATGATATTGCTGGAATTATACATAATTAACAGGTCCTATTTAGTTTTTGAACATCAAAATTCATTGTATTTATATTTAATAAATCATAGGTGGTATCTCTAGGAAGACTTTAACTGCAATCCAGTTCCAACATTTGGGTAAAATTCATAACAATGTTTCTTAATTAATTCTGCTTTAAGATGCCAAAACAGATGCACACACATCACCCAGAACCAGACAGATGTCCACACAAAACTCAGCAGCATTTTCCCAGAAGTTTTCTGAAATGCATCCATGAGCTCTGGGTCTAGTGTCCATTTCACTATTCTCTGAAGAGCTCTAATTAAATATCACACATCTGAAAGTAGACAAAGTTAGCAAACAGCAAGCACATATGCCTCCTACAGCCACCTCCCTGAGAATGAAATATTCCGCTTTTAAAAATGAAATGACAATTTCAAGGACACATATTCAGGTAGACCTGGTGGATCAACACATAATGAACTGAAGTATTTGCATATAAAAATGACCTGAGAAGACTGATTCGATTCGTATTGTCTCATACAAATATTCAGTGAATATTAGATGAACTCACATGGATTTCATTGCACAACATATCATTTTAAAATTATATAAAAAGAAGAGAAAAAATGTAAATGTAATCAGGAAAAGATTGAGACCTATTAAGTTCAAGTAACAATCTCTTTGCACTAAAAGACAGTTTAGACAGTCAAAACAGAAGGATGCTTCTCGTTTTTATTGGGAGAGGTCCTTCTTTGCTAACCTTACTGCTGAGATGTGGGCCCCTGCACAAAACGCTTGCTTCACAACTGTCTAACCTCTTAAAGTCTTGGTCTTGCACTGGGAGAATGCTGATTCAGTGACTGTGGTAGTTTAAGAATATACTATTTTGGCAAAAGAATGCATCTATCAGCTTAGAGTTGATGAGCCTAACACTGCTGTTGAAAAAGGCATTCATTTGCTTATTTTTGTTCATTCTCACTAACTTCTAGCATAATAAATGCCATTGTTATGATCTAGAAGAGTTAGTATGATAGAATATTTTGCTCCTTTTCTGGTCAATAAGGTCAACTATATGCATTTAAAAACCTTCAAATAAACAGCTTCTCTTCTCTTACCAAGGTGTGACTTCTGAATACTAATCTTTTCTACACCTTTGTAGAAGGACTTTACGGTTCAAACTTTCACCCTACATCTTGGTTTATCTCTAAGTACTGACTTCTGTCACAATGAAAATTTATTCTTCTCTAGGCCTGTGCCTCTTGTACAACAAAGGCATGTGCCCATTCCATACCTGAAGAAAGAAAGAAAAAATAATTGTGCAGGTTCAAATTAAGCTGGAAGAGAAATACAATTTGTTTCTGGTTTAAATCAACACTATCATAACCTTTTGATTTCATATGTAAATTTCACATGTGGATTAATTTGATTGAAAGCTAAAACTGAAATTTATCGCTGTATTCTCACTTATTACTGTTAATTACAGTGTCTTTGAAATTATGAATTTGGCTTAAAGAAAAGGATCATTGGCAATTTTCAAAGGCACTAGCTAAAGAGAATTGGATATAATTTAAGTACTAAATACACTAATTGTAAAAATTATATGGAGTCACATTAAGAGATTTCCCCATACTATAGAAAAGATATTTGTGTTTCAACCACTGTACTAAATTTTATTTGATCACACTAAAAATATATCAATGTAAATAAGATAGAAAGGAAAGTGAAGTCACTCAGTTGTGTCCAACTCTATGTGACCCCATGGACTGTAGCCCACCAGGCTCCTCCATCCATGGGATTTTCCAGGCAAGAGTACTAGAGTGGGGTGCCATTTCCTACTCCAGGGGATCTTCTTGACCCAGAGATTGAACCTGGGTCTTCCGCATTGCAGGCAGACTCTTTACCCTCTAAGCCACCAGGGAAGCTAGAATTTAGAAGTAAAAAGCATAATTCCAGCTTTAGGTGACTAATTATTTAGATTTAAAACATTCCCTGAAGAGCTTCCTTTGTGGTCCAGTGGTTAAGAGACCACGTTGCAATGCAGGGGATACTGATTGGATTCCTAGTCCAAGAAGATCCCACGTGCCGTGGAGCAACTAAGCCCAGGAACCACAACTACTGAGTCTGCACTACAGAGCCAGTGAGCTGCAAGCACTGAAACTCCCATGCCCTAGAGCCCAGGCCCTGCCACAAGAGAAGCCACCACCAGAGAAAGACTGAAGGCAGCAATGAAGACCCAGGACAGCCAGAAATAACTAAACAAATTGATTAACTTTTTAAAAATGCCTTAGTTAGAAGCACAGTCTGACTTGGTGATAATTTCTTGACATTACACCAGTTATAAGAAGTCAGTAGAAGAGATTTTTTAGCCCAGTAAGAATCTATAAGAATTTTCCCCATAAATTATCCCCACACAGGAATGGGACACTGTTTTGGCATTCTGAATTCTCTTTTCTAGAGACATCTCAATGAATAAAGAAAAAACATATTTTATTATATAACTTATTTTCATTTCAAATTCTCAAATAATAAAAACTTAAAAGCAATATAGGTAATTTTAGCTAGAGAGTTAGAATGTGGAATATTGCATCTCTTTCATAGACTCTATGACTCTTCAAAGTGCTCTAAGGACACTATGAGTGTGATTAGCAGCAAAGCATTAGCCTAATCTAAACCTCCGTCTTACCCCTACACACACACACACACACACACACACACTGTACATCCATACATTCTATTGGTCTAACTTAAATCTGACAATCTGACAGGTATTCCCAGAGGTTGTGCAAGGTCACAAATACTGTCCACACTATATCACGGTTCAAGATCACTAGCACCCACATGGCTAAGGGAAAAGCAATCCTTTCAGTAAAACAAACAAATAAAACTACACAATATTTCAATCACATATTCTGAATTTCTTTTACCATTAAAAAATTGATGGATACAGTGAATTACCCAATATTACTGTTCTGAGTTCTATAATTTTCTTTATCTAAAACTATACATAGAAAGCTAGATGCCTTTAAACATAGTTTTAGCAATTCTAAGTAAAAAGTATTTCTTTGAAAAAATATGTCATTTTTTTGTTTTCTTTTTAACTTGGAGGAAAGTCCTGCAAGGAGCGAGTTTTCTTCTCATAGGTGAATTCTGCAGCAGTTTCTCCCAGGAGTACACTGGAAGCCCCGCTATCCTGTATCTGTGTATCCCAAGGATGGAGCCTCATAGCACTGGATCTCCAGAAAGAGGCCCTGCGGGCACTGTGGCATATTGGTCTTTTCTCTTCCATACTCTCGGAGTATCACCCAGTCCTTGGGCATCTTGCCAGTAGAGGCTTCAGTCCAGAACTTGACCTTCACTGGGAAAACCAGGTCCGTTTAAAGTGCAGCACGTTCATCTTTTGGTTGGATAATTCTTGGTCCCCCATGGATAGGAGTGATACCTAGAACATTCAGAAGTAGAAAGTGTTCTCTACAATCTCAAATATTTTAGTTCACACATTCAATTTCAAAAGCAGTAGCTCAGGTATACAAGTAAATAAATGAATAAAATGGTGATTCTAAGCATAAAATGGGGAGATTTTTAGAAAGCTGCCTTTTGCTTAAGTTCAGTGCTGACATTGTCTTTCTCAAATTATAAGTTTAATAGTAACTGATAACTCTATAGTGGAAAAATTAAAGCCTATCCCAAGTAGCTTGTACATTTAATGCCTATTTTAAAGCAAAGCAAGTTGAATCAATAATTTCTTTTTACCGCAACACATATTTCATTGTTAAAAAATAAAATATTAATGTGTGCTGTGCTGTGTTGGGCTCAGTCACTCAGTCATGTCCAAATATTGGTAATCCCATGGACTGTAACCTGCCAGGACCTGAATGATATGCTCATTCTCTATTCACCCACAAAACTGAACAGTTTTACTCTCATAACAACAGTGATATAATTAAGGCAAGCTAGATGGTATCATTCTGGTGAGAAAGCTAAATATTAATGTGTGTAAAATATATTTTTGTGCAATATATTATACAAAGATGGGCACAATAAAGGACAGAAATGGTATGGATCTAACAGATGCAGAAGATATTAAGAAGAAGTGACAAGAATACATGGAAGACCTATACAAAAAAAAAAGATCTTAATGACCCAGATAATCAAGATAGTGTGACCACTCACCTAGAGCCAGACAACCTGGAGTATGAAGTTGAGTGTGCCTTAGGAAGCATTACTATGAACAAAGCTAGTGGAAGTGATGGAATTTCAGCTGAGCTATTTCAAATTCTAAAATATGATGTTGTGAAAGTACTGCATTCAATATGCCAGGAAATTTGGAAAATTCAGCAGTGGTCACAGTACTGGAAAAGGTCAGTTTTCATTCCAATCTAAAGAAGGGCAATGCCAAAGAATGTTCAAACTACCATACAATTGTGCTCATTTCACAATCTGGCAAGATAATGCTCAAAATCTTTCAAGCTAGGCTTCAACAGTACACGAAACCAACAACTTCCAGATGTTCAAGCTGGGTTTAGAAAAGGCAGAGAAACCAGAGATCAAATTGCCAGCATCTGTTGGATCATAGAAAAAGGAAGAGAATTCTAGAAAAACATCTACTTCTGCTTTATTGACTATGCTAAAGTCTTTGACTGTGTGGATCACATCAAACTGCGGAAAATTCTTAAAAGAGATGGGAATACCAGACCACTTTACTTGCCTCCTGAGAAACCTGTTTGCAGGTCAAGAAGCAACAATTAGAACCAGACATGGAACAACAGACTGGTTCAAAATTGGGAAAAGAATATATTAAGGCTGTATATTGTCACCCTGGTTATTTAACTTACATGCAGAGTACATGATGCAAAGTGCTGGGCTGAATGAATCAGAAGCTGGAATCAAGATTGCTGAGAGAAATATCAATAACCTAAGATATGAAGATAACACGACCCCAGAGGCAGAAAGGGAAGAACTAAAGAGATGGGGAAAAATAGAAACAGTGACAGACTTTATTTTCTTGGACTCCAAAATCACTGTAGACAGAGAATACAGTCATGAAATTGAAAGATACTTGCTAAGAAGAAAAGCTATGACAAACCTAGACAGTGTATTAAAAAGCAGAGACATCACTTTACTGACAAAGGTCTATATAGTCAAAGCTATGATTTTTCCAGTAGTCATGTATGGATTGGACCAAAAGAAGGCTGAGTGCCAAAGAATTTATGCTTTCAAACTGTGGTACTGGAGAAGACTCTTGAGAACCCCTTGGACAGGAAGGAGATCAAGCCAGTCAGTCCTAAAGGAAACCAACCCTGAATATTCATTGGAAGGACTGATGCTGAAGCTGCAGCTGCAATACTTTGGCCGCCTGATACAAAGAGCCAACTCATTGGAAAAGACCCTGATACTGAGAAATATTGAAGGCAAGATGAGAAGGGGACAACAGCAGATGAGATGGTTGGATGGCACCACCAATTCAATGGACGTGAGTTTGAGCAAACTCCAGGAGATGGTGATGGACAGGGAAGCCTGGCGTGCTACAGTCCATGAGGTCACAAAGAGTTGGACACAACTGAGCGATTGAATAACAGAAATATATTTAATCATACAACCCTGCAAGTGAGCACAAATAGAGCCCTCCTAGGGCTTTCCTGGGTTTCCCTGGTGGCTCAGATGATAAAGAATCTGCCTGTAGTGCAGGAGACCCAGGTTCAGTCCCTGGGTTGGGAAGATCCCCTGGAGAAGGGAATGGCTACCCACTCCAGTATTCTTGCCTGGAGAATTCCATGGACATAGGAGACTGGTGGGCTACAGTCCATGGGGTTGCAAAGAGTTGGACATGACTGAGCGACCAACACTTTTCACTTTCACTTTTCAAGGCTGGCCCAGTTTGTTTTGACCTTGTTTTATTTTCATTGCACTCTCAACTCAGTCCTACTTCCCCTCCCCAAATCCCTCATTTGGGCTAGGGCTCCCTGTTGCTGTCTCTGTTATCTCTTTAACTAATGCAGCATGCTGTGCCTGAGACATTCTTCCTACCCTCTGCCCAAGAAGCCTCACCATTATTTAAACACTTCTATGTATCTTCCCCAAAGAGAGCTAGTAGCTAGATAATGGCCTTCTGAGACTTTCAGGTTGAGAATGGCATCTCTCTGTTTCTAACTAAACATGAACCCTGTAATCTAAGCTGCTACGTGCCATATCTTGGCTTAGTGCTTTAATTGCTGTCTGCATGCTTTGTAGACATATGTATAGGTCTGACTGACAGTCTTAAGTTGTAAACTTGAATAATACAGGGCTTATGTATGTAATTCTGTATGACAATTAATCAAGATCACTTAATAACATTTTGCAGTGGTGACCATGATGAAGATTAAGATGATGATAACAACAGCCGATCTGAGTAGATACTGGTGGAGTAGTTAAAACAATGTTTCATTTTTCAAACCACATTCTAAGGAAGGCTATCTTAACTTGTGTTCCAGGTAAAATATGAAGAATCACTAGGGTAAACAAGATAAACAGACTTCTTTCCTATAGCATATCTCAAAGTCTTCAATATAGTCATGTGTGTCAACATTCTCCCCAAACAGAAAAATGTACATTCAGGATTTCCCAAATATATTTGGTCATGAAACTTTATTTCTCAGGGAACAAATATTGTCATCTTTGATAATACTGCATGTTTACAAAACCTGTTTGGGAAAAGAGACTCTACTGATTCTAAGTATTGGTTCTAATTACCTCTACATGTTCTGTGGTATTTAGCACCCACTACCCTTTGAGTCAGGGTTTCCTTGATAGTTGGTAAAGAAACTAAGACCCCAGTTCAATTCCTGGGTCATGAAGATCCGCTAGAGAAGGGATAGGCTACCCACTCCAGTATTCTTGGCCTTCCCTTGTGGCTCAGCTGGTAAAGAATCTGCCTGCAATTGGGCCCAGCTGGTAAAGAATCTGCCTGTGATGGGGGAGACCTGGCTTGGATCCCTGGGTTGGGAAGATCTCCTGGAGAAGGGAGAGGCTACCCACTCCAGTACTCTGGCCTGCAGAATTCCACGGACTGTATAGTTCATGGGGTTGCAGAGTCGCACACAACTGAGCTACTTTCACTCTCACCCTTTGACTATGGAAAAATCAGGACTGCCACAGCTAATTTGATTCATATTTGGAATTATGAGCACTTTCAGTTTATGAAGTGTTAGGTCTTTCCATGTGGAGCCTGACGTATTTCTTGGAAATTAATTGGGAATATCAGTAAACAAGTAATGGTGTTAAGCACAACCCAGGGTTATTTTTACTAGTAAAGCATGAAAACTCTTTCCCCCAATTATATATTCTATCACTGCTATTAGAAACTGAAAAGGGAGTATCATGGTTATACAGATTTCTGAGTGAATGATTCATTTTGATTTGGAGCATTTTAAGAAAATTTGATGTCATTTCCATCATATCTTGCTTTAACTTGATCATTTAAATATCTTTGTATTCTAGTCACAATTCCAAAAATAACCACAAATAACTTTTCACCTTTGTTATCAGGTATCTTAATATCTGGACTTCCCTGGTAGCTCACCTGGTAAAGAATCTGCCTGCAATGCAGGGGACCCCAGTTTGATTCCTGGGTCAGGAAGATCCCCTGGAGAAGGGATAGGATACCCACTCCCATATTCTTGGGCATCCCTAGTGGCTCAGATGGCAAAGAATCCACCTGCAATGTGGGAGACCTGGATTCAGTCCCTGGGTTTGGAAGATCCCCTGGAGGAGGGAGTTGAAATTCACACCACTATTCCTGCCTGGAGAATCCCCATGGACAGAGAAGCCTGGTGGGCTGCAATCCATGGGGTCTCAAAGAGTCGGACACAAGTGAGTGACTAAATACAGCATAGCATCTTATTGTCTATTTACCATAAGAAGAAAATCTACAATTTCTTTTAGTACAGGAATGTGTCTTTAGAAGTAGAAGTAATGCTTGATTTTTTAGAAAATTGTTTATTTATTTATTGGCTGTGCTGGTCTTCGTTGCTATACACAGACTTTCTCTAGTTGCGGCGAGTGGGGGCTACTCTCTAGTTGCGGTGTGCAGTGTTCTCATTGCGGTGGCTTCTCTGGTTGCAGAGCACAGGCTCCAGGGCATGTGGGCTTCAGTAGCTGTGGCAGGCAGGCTTAGTTGCCCTGTGGCATGGGGAGTCTTCCCAAGCCAGGGACTGAACCTGGGTTCCCTGTGTAGGTAGGCAGATTCACAACCGCTGGATCACCAGGAAAGTCCCAATGTTTCATTTTTTTAAAAACTTAATAATAGTAGAATTGAAAAGGATAAAAATAAATTTTAAAATAAGACTGAAATTATTCTAAAAAAAGAAAAGATAAGAGCTCTTGTAAGAGCTTTCCTAAGTTCCTGACACACCTGGTTTTTCATTATATTTAGTTGACTTCCTACAAAAATTTGAAGTATTCATTGCCCATGATCCTGAGTCTTTGAGAAAATGCAGATTTAAAAAGTGATTAGTATAACTTTTGCCCCATTACAAGCCGAGGGCACTTGAAATAATAAGCTGCCAAGCGTAAAGAATGGAGACATTTGTATTATCCATGGAAGGCTGGGTGTACTCAGATCAAGAGGAAAGAAAGAAAATTCAAAATCCCTCCAGAGATGGGAGGAGGTGAGTGATTATGGATATGGTGATTTCTATCAACAGTATACCTTTGGTAAATAAGAATAACTCATCATTTCTCTGCAGTTTCAAATCATAACAGATCTAAATGTACAAAGATAGTATTTTGGAAATATATTATCAAGCCAAAAGAGCAAGCAGGTGAATAATTTTATCTGTGATTCACAGAGCAATACATTGAAACAGGGAGGGAAAAAAGGTTGGAGACTGAACCTCAAAAATGAATCTAATTTCCATATAATGATCTTGATAGGATGTTCTTGAGACCTCTTTCTCTTTCCATGGCTAACAGTTATCTTTGGGGAAGATTTCTAGAATAATTTAAATAGTGGTCACCAGATAGCTTCATTAGCTAGACAGGAAGGCAGTTCATCCAGGTAGAAAGGGCTAGTTAGGGAAAATAAACTCCAGAGAACCATGCCTCCTAAAGCAGTTTTGGTCATATAGGACATGTAAGTGGTTACTCATGGTCCAATGTGGTGATTCTGTTATGAGTGGCCAGCTCATGTACAGCAGACAAAATCAGGGTCCATACCCCCACATTCAAAGTACTTCAGTACACCCATGGCAGATTCATATTGATGTATGGCAAAACCAATACAATATTGTAAACTAATTAGCCTCCAATTAAAATAAATAAATTTATATTTTAAAAAAAGTACTTCAAACATGACAACCTGGTGCCCAATTCCCAACACCTGAATTTCTTTTCCTGAGGATTTCTCTGACCTCTAGAATCTACTGTGTCCACCTTTACAGAAGGCCAGAAATGCCAGGTAACTAACATCTCCTGGGGGAAAAGTACTCAGAAAATGACTAACAGAAATTAGAGATAAATACCAGCCCAGCTTCCTCAGTCCACGAGTGGGAGAACTGAAGCACATGTTCCCCACTGGCTCTCAGATTTCCGCAGTGTGATCAAGCTCCACATACCACAATGGTAACTTGCTTGAAAATGAAGGCTTTATTGAATTATTTCTTCAATCCCCTAGCAGAGTTTCTTGGGATTGCCTCTCAAATAAACTAACTGTACTCAAATCTTTTTGCCCGAAACTGTGCCCAACAGTAAAACTGCAGAAATCCAGAGCTGAATGAAATTGATAGAGTATATTTTTAGAGCACCGATGATGATTATTTTAGAAGATAACATACAGCCCCTGTAAATTGAAGTTTCTTATTTAGGGTAAGCAAAAAGGAACACATAACACAAATCCTTCTCCTACAAACATTTCTTAAATTCACCAGAAGTGATTCTTTGTTTAGGTGGATTTTCCCCCTTGCATTCTATACAAATAATGGATAGGTTTTAGTTATGGAAATTTGAGTTTATGGCTCTTCCAATATGGGACAAATGTTTAATTTTTTTAAAATGTAGAAATACTTTTCGATTTCATTATGTTCATTTTTTATGGGAGTAAATTACTACTAAGCTATCACTCTTTTCCAACTAAGAATACAGCAGCTGCACCCATACAAAAGATGAGGAACATACATTCTACCCACGGTTGTATCATTCTGAGCCAAGGTATTTTACAAAAGTGTTTAAAATAAAAGGTGGGGGTGGGACCTCTGGAATCAAGGATAGAGAAATTAAATCCAATGTTCTATATTGAACTTTCACATTTCTAGATCTCACCTGTTAGAAGTAAAATTGTAATAGCCACTTTCCTCTAGGACTTCTTCAATCACAGTCTAAAGTTGAAAAAAAAAAATCAGGTTAGTATTGAATTAAAAACAACAAAATAAAATCATTCAGAGGCAGTGCAAAAACCTCACCTGCATCTGTTCATATGTTATCCCCTCCTCCAAATCAAAGCTAGAGGGTAGACCTGGAAACAGATAAATTATGAAAAGTCTGACATTTGGTTCATGTTTTCTTCAGTTGTACTGGCAATTAGAACTCATGTGCAATGAAAACAGGTCAGTTCCTTAGTGATGAAAATTAGTACTTACAAACACATTCTAAATTATCTTGGCTTTTAGGGTGGTGATCACAAAATAATACACAAGATTTACAGGAATTGCTCATGGTGTAAATTGGCCAATTAAGTTAGGGGTGTGTGTGTGTGTTAAGGACAGGTGAAAAGTGATTCTAAGCATAAATTTCCTGATAAGCAAAAAAAAAAAAAAAAAATTAAGAAACTCTCCTCAATCCATCAGCAAAAAGAGTAGATATGTTCTAGAAAGAGAATAAATTCTCAGAGGAAGGCAGAAATAGCCAGTGGACTATGTCAAAGATCTGACCATTTCCTATGGTTCCCAGTAGGAAAATACATTTGAAATTGGAGGATAATAATTCTTTTGAGGTTTGGCCTGAGTATGATACACCAGCACGTTGACCTACCCCAACACCACCCAAAGTAATATTGACCAGTTTCCACTCCAGTCAATCCACACTTACTCATGTGGAGGCCTGGGAGTTCCCCTGCCACTTAGGAGAGAGAAAAGTGATTGAAGATTAAGAGGATGCATGAAGATGTGAGTCCTGGCAGCTTGGTTTTCAAGTCCAGCTTAGAGGCATTGCCCAAAGTGCTCCTTGGTTCTGCTCTCTTTGCTTTTGCCCTTCTGCCATGACAAGGGACACAGCTGGTCTGCTCTGGGGTGAGGCGTCCAGCTTCTGGAACAGCCTGTCAACTCCCTCTCAGGCCACTGAGAGATTTTCAGCAGAGCTCCTCACTCAGCAGGTCTGCTGTGGTAAGAAGTCTGGCCTGTGACTGACCAACATGCCCTGAAGGATGCTTGTAGAAGCAGATGACTTCAGTTAGTATGATCATCTCTAGGCCCATCCATGTTGCTGTAAATGGCAATATTTTATTCCTCTTTATAAGTAATATCCCATTGTATGTATGTATGCATATGTATATATATATACATGTACATATATATACATACATATATATATGTGTATATATATATATATACACACACATATATGTATGCTGGTGATGGACAGGGAGGCCTGGCGTGCTGCAATTCATGGGTTTGCAAAGAGTCGGACACGACTGAGCGACTGAACTGAACTGAACTGATATATATATATACTATATCATACTAAATTAAGTAAGTCAGAAACACAAATTTTATGTATCACTTATATGTGGAATCTAAAAAATAATACAAATGAACTTATTTACAAAACAGAAACAGACTCATAGACATACAAAACAAGCCTCTGGTTACCAAAGGGGAAAGAAAGGGGGATGTATTAGGCATATGGGATTAATAGATACATAGTGACCCCGTGTTAGTCACTAGTCATGCCTGACTCTTTGCGACCCATGAACTGCAGCCCGCCAGGCTCCTCTGTCCGTGGCATTTTCCAGGCAAGGATACTGGAGCGGTTTGCCATTTCCTTCTCCAGGGGATCTTCCCAACCTAGGGATAGAAACTGGGTCTCCTGCACTGCAGGAGATTCTTAACCTCCTGCAGTTAATTTTTAACTGCAGATTCTTAACCAGCTGAGCTACCAGGGAAGCTCCCATACATGCTACTATATAAAAAGAATAATAATGATTTACTGCATAGCACTGGGATATTCCGTATCTCGTAATAACTTTTAATGGAAAAGGAAAAGAATCTGAAAAGATTATATATATATATCTGAACCACTTTTCTATATCCCTGAAAATAATGCAATATTATAAATTAACTGTAGTTCAATTAAAAATAAATAAAAGCAAATAATTTTAGATAACAGTTTATTTTGATCTTAGAGATTTCTCAGGGACTATTTTAAATGAAATTCTACCAACCCAGGTTAGCTTTATCCCAGGAGTCCAAGACTTAGGGCAAGTTTGCTAATTAATACATGACATGATTTGCCTAAATTAGGCAACAACAAAAGCACAGCAGGCTTGAAGATTCTTTTTGCCTAAGGAAATGGAAAGTTTTCATTTAACCATATAAGCCTCATGTCTGTCTGCCCTACTGAGAGATATAACTATAGTTTACAGGGATTCAAAAATTACTTAGGAATTCTATAATCTCGGAGTAGCTTGAAGATCTCTTCTGGAGGTCAAATATCCCAGGAAGGTCCTTATGCTGAGTCCCTATATACTGGCTAAGCATATTTTTATATAGTTACACTGATCCTTCCTATGATCCTAAAATGTAGGTATCATTTTTATTCCCATTTTATAGGCAAAAAACCTGGGATTCAATGAGGTCAAATAATTTTCTCAAGATCAGTTACTAAGTGGTTTAGCTGAGATTTGAATGTAGGCATCCAGGTTTACAGAATACGTGCTTTTAATCCCTATGTTATATTGCCTCCCTACGTGAAATTTTTACACACACACATACACACAAATCAAATACATATGATTTGGATTCTTCAGATGAGTTTCAAATTTTCTGTTTTATTCAAATTCTTTATATCTGCTTTTTATGTCCCTGGATCCTTTGGGCATTTGATTTCCCATCATCAGATACAAAGAAATTCAATTTACCCACACAGATTCTGTTCGCTTATGGTATTAATAAATGATGGAGGAAGCTGTCACAAGTGGGTAAAATAACTCTGAGGGAATTTCTAGATTCCTACTGTATGTCCCTTCCAACTATCACTGCAGATAATCAAAATAAGCTCTCTTTTCATTTTAAGTTGAAGATAACCTTGTAAGGATAGCTGTTGATCCAAATAACCTATTCCTTCATGAAAGCCAGATTTCCTGTGTTGAAGACTGTTACCTGTTGGGTCATTTGAGGACAGGCTGTTTCCACCCAATGAATGATGCAATAAGTGGTAATCTGCTGTGAAAAAGTTGGGTTCAATTGGTTCTGGAGATCCTTGAGATAACTGGAACAGAAAAGGCAAAATTACCTCTTTTTTCACATTCAGAGTCACATGACATGAAACCTCTGTATGTGTCTCTGCTCAGAAAAGTTAGTGCTCTTCAGTTGTCAATCCCTGTCTACAGATAAAGACCCATCTTCTTCCTTTCAAAAGAACTTATAAATTAGGGGCAGGCAAATTACAGTGAAAGCAAGCAAACAATTCCTGGTAACGTGAAAAAAAATACTCTATAGCTTTATGAGAACAAAATAAAAATATAGAAAAATAATGGCATGGGCCTGGGATATCAGAATGTTATTTTTATCAGGCATAGGAGGAAAAAGCTACAATCATTTGACAAAACATTATTTTTAGCTCAAATCATCCCTTTTCATGCATATGCTTTGAATAATGCCTTCGTGTTTGATCAAAGCAAACATGTTTCTTAACACATTTTCCTAAATTACCATTAATTTTCATCTCCAAACATTAATTCCCAACAGTGTAAAGGGAAGAGTAATTCACTAAATGTCAGAACTTACTGTTCCAATTATTTAATACCCTTTTGTAAAGCTGAACTTTTTAAATGGAACTTTCAAAATCATTTCACCTTTAATTCCAACCAGCACTTGAGCTGGCCAACTTTTTGTGCCTATGTAAAACAATATATTTTCAACATGTTGATTCATAGTAATAAACCAGAAACAAAAGGCACAATTTAGACTATGCAATAGTATTTACCTTGTATTCACAAACTCTCTTCATGAATTAAAATATATCACTGTTCAATCACTTGAAAAAATCTTTTGGCAGTTCACAAATAGGTTCACTCTTGAGCCAACAATCCCAGTCTTGGCTATACTCACATGAGAGAAATGAGTACTTCTGTTCATCAAAAGACATGTACAAGAATGTTCATAGCATATTTATTCATAATAATAAAAAACTGGAAAAACCTCAATGTTCATGGACAGAGGACAGATAAATATATTGTGGTGTGCTTATCCAATGGAATTTTGTCAAACATGAAAAATAACATGCTATGAATATGCACAGCAAGATGGATAAGTGTTGAGAAAATAAGCTAGACACAAAAGGATATACAGTGTATATCTTCACTTACACATATTTGCACAGCCAAAACATCTAACCAATGGTGACAGAGATCAGGACAATGAGTACCTTGTAGCAGGTGGTAGGGTTTGACTGGGAAAGGTGGGCAGGAGCCTTCTTCTCGACTGGAAATGTGCTATGTATTAATGCGGTTGGTTGTCACGTGGGTGAGTATATAGGTAAAAGTTCATGGAGCTGTATACTTCACTGTATACATTTTGCATTTTATTGTGGTGGTGGTGCTGTTGTTCAGTCGCTGAGTCATGTCTGACTCTTTGTGACTCCGTGGACTATAGCAAGCCAGGCTCCTCTGCCCTCCACTATTTCTGAGTTTGCTCAGATTCATGTCCATTGAGCCAATGATGTTATATTACCATCTCACCCTCTGCCAAACCCTTCTCCTTTTGCCTTCAATGTTTCCCAGCATCAGGGTCTTTTCAAATGAGTTGGCTCTTCGCATCAGGTGATCAAAGTATTGGAGATTCAGCTTCAGCAACAGCCCTTCCAATGCATATTCAAGATTGGATTTCCTTTAGGATTGACTGGTTTGATCTCCCTGAAGTCCAAGAGACTCTCAAGAGTCCCTTGCATTTTATATCTTAATATAAACATGCTGTATTAACAACTGATAATGATTCCATTAATGTGCATTGGATATCTATAAATACAAATCATTTTTGAGTTTTCCAGTTTCTATATTGACAATAAATGCTACATTTTAGAAAAACATGTGAATCATCCTTTTTCAATCTTAGAAATTTATTTTCCCTACTTTAGTGACAACTAATAACACTGGGCATATTAATGGCAAGTGATAAAGGGTTATGACATTAGGCCATGTTATGGAGGCACTGCTTATTTAAGATGAAGAGAGGAAAATGAGTGCTATTCATTAATTCAGAGATTATTCTTTATTTAATTTTTTTCATTTTTAAACTAAAAAAATGTGTGCTGTGGGTTTGTCATATATAGCTTTTATTATGTTGAGGTATGTTCCTTCTATTCCTGCTTTCTGGAGGGTTTTCATCATAAATGGATGTTGAATTTTGTCAAAGGCTTTCTCTGCATCTATTGAGATAATCATATGGCTTTTATTTTTCCATTTGTTAATGTGGTGTATTACACTGATTGATTAGCGGATATTGAAGAATCCTTGTATCCCTGGGGATACAAGCCCATTTGGTCATGATGTATGATCTTTTTAATGTATTGTTGGATTCTGATTGCTAGAATTTTGTTAAGGATTTTTGCATCTATGTGCATCAGTGATATTGGCCTGTAGTTTTCTTTTTTGTGAGATATTTGTCAGGTTTTGGTATTAGGGTGATGGTGGCCTCATAGAATGAGTTTGGAAGTTTACCTTCCTCTGCAATTTTCTGGAAGAGTTTGAGTAGGATAGGTGTTAGCTCTTCTCTAAATTTTTGGTAGAATTCATCTGTGAAGCCATCTGGTCCTGGGATTTTGTTTGCTGGAAGATTTCTGATTACTGTTTCAATTTCCATGTTTGTGATGGGTCTGTTAAGATTTTCTATTTCTTCCTGATTCAGGTTTGGAAAGTTGTACTATTCTAAGAATTTGTCCATTTCTTCCAAGTTGTCCATTTTATTGGTATATAATTGCTGATAGTAGTCTCTTATGATCCTTTGAATTTCTGTGTTGTCTGTTGTGATCTGCCAGGAGCCACCAAGGGAGATCCCACCCATGACAAAGGTCATGCGGAGAGAACCTGACAGGCAAAGGCAGATCAGGCCTCAAGGGACCCCCTGGATCTGCTCGAGCATCTACCCCAAAACCAGAATCTGTTTGTCTTACTATTTTGTGCCTTTCACCAACTCTTCTGACATTAACAGGAGGCTATCCCTGATCACCTTTCTCTGGAAAAAGTCAACTTAGGGCTTTAGTTAATAAGTCTCCTGGGCATGAAAGGAATATTTCTATTTTAATCCCTCTGTTGGCATTCTAGCTTGCCTGACAGGTTTATCCATACTCTTGCAATTAACACACATGATTGTTCACAACTCCCCAACCTTGAAAGACATGGGAAGCCAAAACATTCTAAAAGTCCTAATGAGCATAGAGTTCTTAAGGGGTGAAAAATTATTAGAATAGATAGTACTGGTAAAGGGCTTCATTACTGGGCCAATGCTTGCTGCCAGGTTCCCATATCCCATATCCATTGTGCACCTGGGAGTGCATTAGTTAACATAGTTGGAATGTGAGAAAAACAAGCAGCAGCCTTGGAATTAACCACATCAGACCTTTGAGCTAATTGGTTCTTTCTTTGTTGTAACTTACTGCACCTTTGCTCTGTGAGAATGTAACTCTGTTTAGTACTTTCTGAGGCTGACATAGATTAGAAATATAAAGAAAAAACACTTCAAGGGAAAATAAGTTTTCTGGTTGAGTAGCCTTTATCAAAAAAGGGCCATAAAATGTCCACAGGCCTCCAAGGCCAGACGATAATGTACACAACATTGTTTATGGGAAAGGTATGCAGAAAAAAATCCTGGTTTTGATAAAGACAAAACAGATGTAATGTTTGGGCTGACTCTGTATGACTTTGCATCTTTCATTTCCTTTTATGTACAAGTCAAGGTATAAAAGTTCCTTTTGAAAATAAAGTTATGGGCCTCGCTCACCGAAGCTTGGTCTCCCCGTGTTGTTCTTTTTTCCCTTTTCTCTCCTTTTCTCTCCCTGTTCTTCTTTCAGGATGACTCCTTGGAACACAGGAGCTTTATTGGCTTTCTGTGTTAATCAAGGAAGGTCAAGGCTCTGTTCTCTCTGCTTTGCTATCCTTTCGCCTATACCGTCATCCTGAGGGTACCCCTGGATCCTGCTGGGGCTGGACCCTGGCAGTAATCTCTCCATTTTCATTTCTAATATTATTGATTTGATCTTTTTCCCTTTGTTTCTTGATGAGGCTGGCTAATGGTTTGTCTATTTTATTTATCCTCTCAAAGAACCAGCTTTTGGCTTTGTTGATTTTTGCTATGGTCTCTTTTGTTTCTTTTGCATTTATTTCTGCCCTAATTTTTAAGATTTCTTTCCTTCTACTAACCCTGGGGTTCTTCATTTCTTCCTTTTCTAGTTGCTTTAGGTGTAGAGTTAGGTTATTTATTTGACTTTTTTCTTGTTTCTTGAGGTATGCTTGTACTGCTATGAATCTTCCCCTTAGCACTGCTTTTACAGTGTCCCACAGGTTTTGGGCTGTTATGTTTTCATTTTCATTCGTTTCTATGCATATTTTGATTTCTTATGCAATTTGTTGGTTATTCAGCAGCGTGTTGTTCAGCCTCCATATGTTGGAATTTTTAATAGTTTTTCTCCTGTAACTACGATCTAATCTTACTGCATTGTGGTCAGAAAAGATGCTTGGAATGATTTCAATTTTTTTGAATTTACCAAGGCTAGATTTATGGCCCAGGATGTGATCTATCCTAGAGAAGGTTCTTGTGTGTGCTTGAGAAAAAGGTGAAATTCATTGTTTTGGGGTGAAATGTCCTATAGATATCAATTAGGTCTAAGTCATCTATTGTATCATTTAAAGTTTGTGTTTCCTTGTTAATTTTCTGTTTAGTTGATCTATCCATAGGTGTGAGTGGGGTATTAAAGTCTTCCACTATTATTATGTTATTGTTAATTCCCCCTTTCATACTTGTTGGCATTTGTCATGTTGGGTGCATATATATTTGTAATTCTTGTATCTTCTTCTTGGATTGATCCTTTGATCATTATGTAGTGTCTTCCTTTGTCTCTTTTCACAGTCTTTGCTTTAAAGTCTATTTTATCTGATATGAGTACTGCTACTCCTGCTTTCTTTTGGTCTCTATTTGTGTGGAATATCTTTTTCCAGCCGTTCACTTTCAGTCTGTATGTGTCCCTTGTTTCAAGGTAGGTCTCTTGTAGACAGCATATATAGGGGTCTTGTTTTTGTATCCATTCAGCCAGTTTTTGTCGTTTGGTTGGGGCATTCAACCCATTTACGTTGAAGGTAATTATTGATAAGTATGATCTCGTTGCCATTTACTTTATTGTTTTGGGTTCGAGTTTATACACCCTTTTTGTGTTTCCTGTCTAGAGAAGATCCTTTAGCACTTGTTGGAGAGCTGGTTTGGTGGTGCTGAATTCTCTCAGCTTTTGCTTGTCTGTAAAGCTTTGGATTTCTCCTTCATATTTGAATGAGATCCTTGCTGGGTACAGTAATCTGGGCCGTAGGTTATTTTCTTTCATCACTTTAAGTATGTCCTGCCATTCCCTCCTGGCCTGAAGAGTTTCTATTGAGAGATCAGCTGTTATCCTTATGGGAATCCCCTTGTGTGTTATTTATTGTTTTTCCCTTGCTGCTTTTAATATTTGTTCTTTGTGTTTGATCTTTGTTAATTTGATTAATATGTGTCTTGGGGTGTTTCGCCTTGGGTTTATCCTGTTTGGGACTCTCTGAGTTTCTTGGACTTGGGTGATTATTTCCTTCCCCATTTTAGGGAAGTTTTCAACTATTATCTCCTCAAGTATTTTCTCATGGTCTTTCTTTTTGTCTTCTTCTTCTGGGACTCCTATGATTTGAATGTTGGGGCATTTAACATTGTTGCAGAGGTCTCTGAGATTGAACTCATTTCTTTTACTTCGTTTTTCTTTTTCACTCTCTGTTTCATTTATTTTTACCAATCTATCTTCTACCTCACTTATCCTATCTTCTGCCTCCGTTATTCTACTGTTGGTTCCATCCAGAGTGTTTTTGATCTCATTTATTGCTTTATTCATTATAATATTGACTCTTTTTTATTTCTTCTAGGTCCTTGTTAAACCTTTCTTGCATCTTCTCAATCCTTGTCTCTAGGCTGTGATTCCATTTTGTTTTCAAGATTTTAGATCATTTTCACTATCATTATTCGAAATTCCTTATCAAGTAGATTCCCTATCTCGTCCTCTTTTGTTTGGTTTGGTGTACATTTATCTGGTTCCTTTACCTGCTGGATATTTCTCTGCCTCTTCATCTTGTTTATATTGCTGTATTTGGGGTGGCCTTTCTGTGTTCAGGCAGTTTGTGGAGTTCTCTTTATTGTGGAGTTTCCTTGCTGTCCTCAATGGTGAAAAATTGTAAGCATTTCTCCTACAGCGAGGAACAAGACAAGGGTGCCCACTCTCACCACTACTATTCTACATAGTTTTGAAAGTTTGGGCCACAGCAATCAGAGCAGAAAAGAAATAAAAGGAATCTAAATCAGAAAAGAAGAAGTAAAACTCTCACTGTTTGCAGATCGACATGATTCTCTATATAGAAAACCCTAAAGACTCCACCAGAAAATTACTAGAGCTAAACAATGAATATAGTAAAGTTGCAGGATATAAAATCAACACACAGAAATCCCTTGCATTCCTAGACACTAATAATGAGAAAATAGAAAGAGAAATTAAGGAAATAATTCCATTCACCATTGCAATGAAAAGAATAAAATACTTAGGAATATATCTACCTAAAGAAACAAAAGACCTATATATAGAAAACTATAAAACACTGGTGAAAGAAACCAAAGAGGACACTAATAGATGGAGAAATATACCGTGCTCATGGATTGGAAGAATAAGTATAGTGAAAATGAGTATACTACCCAAAGCAATCTATAGATTCAATGCAATCCCTATCAAGCTACCAACAGTATTTTTCACAGAGCTAGAACAAATAATTTCACAATTTGTATGGAAATACAGAAAACCTAGAGTAGCCAACGCAATCTTGAAAAAGAAGAATGGAACTGGAGGAACCAACCTGCCTGACTTCAGGCTCTACTACAAAGCCACAATTATCAAGACAGTATGGTGCTGGCACAAAGACAGAAATATAGATCAATGGAACAAAATAGAAAGCCCAAAGATAAATCCACGCACCTATGGACACCTTATCTTTGACAAAGGAGGCAAGAATATACAACGGAGAAAAGACAATCTCTTTAACAAGTGGTGCTGGGAAAACTGGTCAACCACTTGTAAAAGAATGAAACTAGAACACTTTCTAACACCATACACAAAAATAAACTCAAAATGGATTAAAGACCTAAATGTAAGACCAGAAACTATAAAACTCCTAGAGGAGAACATAGGCAAAACACTCTCCGACATAAATCACAGCAGGATCCTCTATGACCCACTTCCCAGAATATTGGAAATAAAAGCAAAAATAAACAAATGGGACCTAATTAAAATTAAAAGCTTCTGCACAACAAAGGAAATTCTAAGCAAGGTGAAAAGACAGCCTTCAGAATGGGAGAAAATAATAGCAAATGAAGCAACTGATGAAGAATTAATCTCAAAATTATACGAGCAATTCCTGGAGCTCAATTCCAGAAAAATAAATGATGCAATCAAAAATGGGCCAAAGAACTAAACAGACATTTCTCCAAAGAAGACATACAGATGGCTAACAAGCACATGAAAAGATGCTCAACATCACTCATTATCAGAGAAATGCAAATCAAAACCACAATTAGGTACCATTTCATGCCAGCCAGAATGGCTGCTGTCCAAAAGTCTACAAGCAATAAATGGTGGAGAGGGTGTGGAGAAAAGGGAACCCTCTTACACTGTTGGTGGGAATGCAAACTAGTACAGCCACTATGGAGAACAGTGTGGAGATTCTTTTTTTTTTTTTTTTAAGGCTTTACAAAGGGATTTTATTTATTTTTTTATTTATTTTTTTTCTAATTTTATTTTATTTTTAAACTTTACATAATTGTACTAGTTTTGCCAAATATCAAAATGAATCCGCCACAGGTATACATGTGTTCCCCATCCCGAACCCTCCTCCCTCCTCCCTCCCCATACCATCCCCCTGGGCCGTCCCAACTGGAAACAGAACTGCCATACAACCCAGCAATCCCACTGCTGGGCATACACACCAAGGAAACCAGAATTGAAAGAGACATGTGTACCCCAATGTTCATCGCAGCGCTGTTTATAATAGCCAGGACATGGAAGCAACCTAGATGTCCATCAGCAGATGAATGGATAAGAAAGCTGTGGTACATATACACAATGGAGTATTACTCTGACATTAAAAAGCATACATTTGAATCAGTTCTAATGAGGTGGATGAGACTGAAGCCTATTATACAGAGAGAAGTAAGCCAGAAAGAAAAACACCAATACAGTATACTAACGCATATATATGGAATTTAGAAAGATGGTAAAGATAACCCTGTATGTGAGACAGCAAAAAAGACACAGATGTATAGAACAGTCTTTTGGACTCTGTGGGAGATGGCAAGGGTGGGATGATTTGGGAGAACGGCTTTGAAACATGTATATTATCATATGTGAAACGAATCGCCAATCCAGGTTAGATGCATGATACAGGATGCTCGGGGCTGGTGCACTGGGGTGACCCAGAGGGATGGTTTGGGGAGGGAGGTGGGAGGGGTGTTCAGGATGAGGAACACATGTGCACCCATGGTGGATTCATGTTGATGGATGGCAAAACCAATACAATATCGTAAAGTAATTAGCCTCCAATTAAAATAAATAAATTTATATTAAAACAGAATTAGACATCACATGCAAAAAAATTAAAAATAAAAATAAATAAGTAAAATAAATAAAATTAAAAAAAAAAAAAACTTTTTTTGGCTGGGCTGCACAGCATGCAAAATTTTAGTTTCCCAACCAGGAATAAAACCCATGCCTCTTGCATTGAAAGCACTGAGTCTTAACCACTGGACAGCCAGGGAAGTCCTCAGGGAGTAATGGTTTTTTAAATCAGCTATTATGTGCCACACACAGATCCAAACAATGAAAACAATCAATACTGGCTAAATATTGTATTCTTGGAGCTTACTGACTCATTAGGGAGAATTATGACTGTGAAATATATATTTACAAATGTATATTTGTAAAATTGCAAATGTGCCAAACACATTGAAGACCAGGCCTCTGGTTCTAAGAGGTAACAGAGTTTAACTTAGGGAAGACTTACCTGAAAAAATGGCACTTGTGTTGAGAGCTGAAATAAAGAGTAGGAGTGAATAAAAGATGGAGTGGGAAGAACATTACAGGCAGAAGAAAGAGTGTGTAGAGACTTGGGAGGAAGCAGCATGGTAGCTTGGCACTGTGGCCAGTGTACAGACAGCAAAGGGCAAGAGTGGTGTGAGGTGAGGGTGGAGGGAGAGGCAAGGCTTGGACCAGACAGGACTATGAACACCATTGGTAAGGATTTTGACATTTTTTACTAAAAGCCCCTTGGACAATTTCTGGTCAGATTTCTATTTTGAAAAGATCACTCGGAATGCAATATATATAATAGCTTGAGTAGGGCTGGGAACTCAGGGTGAACACAGGCAGGTCAGGAGGAGGCTCCTGCAAACAACGGAGCCCTGGGTTGGACCCAGAGTTAGACAGTGAAGCAGGAAACTGGAAACAGGTGTTTAGAAATACTGGCAAGTCTGGCAAAATGGACTGGAGAACAAGTTAATCAGCAAGGAAATGTAACTCTGTTGCTGCTGCTGCTAAGTCACTTCAGTCGTGTCTGACTCTGTGCGACCCCATAGACGGCAGCTGACCAGGCTCCCCCATCCCTGGGATTCCCTAGGCAAGAATACTGGAGTGGGTTGCCATTTCCTTCTCCAATGCATGAAAGTGAAAAGTGAAAGTGAAGTCGCTCAGCCGTGTCCAACTCCTGGTAGGAGGAGCCTCCTACCAGGCTCCTCCGTCCATGGGATTTTCCAGGCAAGAGTACTGGCGTGGGGTGCCATTGCCTTCTCCAAGTGTGACTCTAGTGTAAGAGATATAAAGCTTGGATAAAGTGGAAACCAAGAGGAGGAGGAAGACCAAGTATTCCTACTTAATCACACCACCACCACCTGCGGCCACTGATTCAGTACTTACTACATTCTAGATATAGTCAATATTCTATTTGGTTCCTACAACTACCCTGTAACTTATGCATTATCCCCATTTCACGGATGAGGAATTTGAGAAGTAATTTGCTCAAAGAACATAGGTAGTAACTGGCAGAACCAGGGCTAGAACCCAGGTGGTATCACCAAAGGCCAAGAAAAACCACCTATACTATGAAGATTCCCCAGGTGTTAATGATTTAGGAGATGCAAGATATAAGGTGGAACAGTTGAGAGTGACCCAAGGTTTAGAGATGGAGCAGAAGGAAAACAGATGCTTCCAGTAATATTTGATGTGGACAAAAGAAGGAAGAAGGTGGTGAGATCAATTCTGAACACACTAAATGGCAAAGTGAATGCTCACACAGTAGGTAGAAATATGTGTGATACAACAGAACCTTCAAACTAATGGCCTCTTGGGCTGGCTGAGGCTGTGAAGTAGCTCAGACCAGCACTGGATGGGGCCTCTCTAAACTTATGAATATTTAGCTGACAGGTGTACCTCCCATCTTTGGCATGTATTTGGAAGAATGCATGAGAAACCTCCTTATGAACTGACAAAATTTGATGTCTATCTGACATCCAATCAAGGTGGCAGAATAGGAAGTGGATCTCATTTCTTCCTACAAATATATCAAAAATATATCTACGTGTGGCACAACTCTCAAAAAATACCTACTGAACACTGACAGAAGGTCTCAGAGAGCCAAAATTGTAAGAAATACCACCACATGACCAACTAAGATGAAAGAAAATAATTAAGGAAGTGGCACGGGATCTGC
This sequence comes from Bos indicus x Bos taurus, assembly GCF_003369695.1. NCBI lineage: Eukaryota > Metazoa > Chordata > Mammalia > Artiodactyla > Bovidae > Bos > Bos indicus x Bos taurus. The sequence goes on along the minus strand of NC_040097.1, from coordinate 59,278,670 downwards.
ACAACTGGGACAGAGCTGTGAAACAGGAAAGGTTCCCTTACCCTGGAAAACCCCTTTACAGTAGGTAAAGTTTCCCTCACCAGGGGAAACCCCTTTACCTGGTTCCTGACTTCAATGGATTGGTACCTATGGATCTGCACCGGTGGCTTTGTGAATGTAGTATCTGAGAGACACCAAGGCCAAATGTCTGCATTCCCACAGTTGAGGTGGGATGAGGGCAGTGCCAACAATATTGTTCTTTGTGAGCCCACACAACAGGTGACAGTTGACACCACCAACCACACACCTGGATAGACATCTCCTGCTGAAGAATACTCAGTAATTCCTCTCCAAGTATGAGGGCTCCAGTCTCACCTACCTCATACTGCAGCTCAGATACGAATCTGGGGCTTTTGCTCCAAACACTAAGAGTAGACCCTGTCCCTTACAGGGCAGTTACAATGAAAGAGCAAAGATGAGGCCCTGCTTACTATCCAGTGCAGGCTACAGTCATCACAACACCAGTCTCACTGCCTACCAAAAGGGTAATGGCCAGCACATACTGAGGAAAGAGGTGGCAGGCACCCATACTAAAGACAGCCTTTGCACCAAAAGTATTAAACCCATGCAGGCTACACAGGAACTCTCCCACATAAAAATAGCCCTCCAAGACCACAGTATATAACTGTTTCTCATAAACTCATAGAGTCAGAGGAATACAAGTAAATGAAGAAGCAGAAAAACCACTCCCAAGTAAATGATCAAGAGAGTTCACCTGGAAGAACAAACAATGAAACAGACCTCTTCATTCTAATAGACTGAGTTCAAAAAAGAGGTAATAAAAATACTGAAGGGATGAATAAAACCTATCAGTAGAAATGCAGGTTACTATAAAAAGAAACTATAAACTATGAACAGAAACCAAGGAAAATTAGGAAATAGTTTGCTGAAATGAAAGCTGAACTAAAGGTAATAAATGGAAAATTGAATAATACAGAACATGTAAGTGATCTGGAAGATAGAATAATGGAAATCACCCAATCAGAATATCAGAAAGAAAGATGAAAAAAAATGAAAGCAACATACAAGAACTTTGGAATAATATAAAGTGTGCCAATTATGCATAATAGGTATTTCAGAAGAAGAAAGAAAAACAGGGAGATAAAATACATTTGAAGGATTATGGCTGAAAACTTCCCAAGCTAAAGAAGGAATCAGATATCTAGGTACAGGAAACATAGAGAGTCCCAGACAGGTGAACCCAAACAGATCTATAATTAAAATAGCAAAAGTTAAGGAGAGGATTTTAAAGGCACCAAGAAAAAAAACAAAGAGTTAACTACAAGTAAACCCCCATAAGACTCTCAGCTGATTTCTCCACAGAAATGTTACAGGCTAGGAGTGGCAAGATATAGTCAAAGTCCTGAAAGGGAAAAATCTGCAACCTAGGATATTCTACCTAGCAAGATTATAATTTAGAATAGAGGTAGGGAAAAAGAATTTCTCAGACAAGCAAAAGCTAAAAGAATACAGCAATACTAAACTTATTCTAAAAGAAATTTTTAAAAGTCAAAAGAACCAATAATCTATAGGAAATAGAAAAATTACAATCTGACATATAAATAAGTCAGTATACAAACTTAAAAAAATAGAAAATAATTTGTGAAAGTGATAATATCTAAAATGAACAGCAAAAGGATATACATGATGTAAAAGAGGACATCAAAATCATAAAATGTGGAGGAGGAGAGTAAGAAAAATGTATATATTTTTTAAAAGAATGTGTTTGAGTCTATATGACTATCAGTTTAAAGCAAGTAGATATAGGAATGGGTTAGCATACTTGAAAAACAGGGTAATCACAAATGAAAAAAATACAATAGATTCATAAAAACCAAAAAGAAAGGAACTCAAGCATAATACAAAAGAAAACCATCAAACCACAGAAGAAAAGGAAGGGAACAAAAAAGAAATGTAAAGTCAACTGGAAAACAAGGAATAAAATGGCTATAAATTACATCCAAAAAACCCAGAGTACACATTCTTTTCAAAGGCACATGAGACATTCTCTAGGGTTGGCCACATACGAGGATACAAAACAAGCCTCAAGACAAATTTAAGAGGATGGAAATTATTTCAAGCATCTTTCCTGACCATGATGGCATGAAACTAGAACTCAACCACAAAAAGAGGAATAAGAAAAATGATTCAGTTCAGTTCAGTCACTCAGTCATGTCCTACTCTTTGCGACCCCATGAATCGCAGCACGCCAGGCCTCCCTGTCCATCAGCAGCTCCCGGAGTTCACTCAGACTCACATCCATCAAGTCAGTGATGCCATCCAGCCATCTCATCCTCTGTCGGACCCTTCTCCTCCTGCCCCCAATCCCTCCCAGCATTAGAGTCTTTTCCAATGAGTCAACTCTTCGCATGAGGTGGCCAAAGTACTGGAGTTTCAGCTTCAGCGTCATTCCCTCCAAAGAAATCCCAGGGCTGATCTCCTTCAGAATGGACTGGTTGGATCTCCTTGCAGTCCAAGAGACTCTCAAGAGTCTTCTCCAACACCACAGTTCAAAAGCATCAATTCTTCGGCACTCAGTTTTCTTCACAGCCCAACTCTCACATCCATACATGACCACTGGAAAAACCATAGCCTTGACTAGACGGACCTTTGTTGGCAAAGTAATGTCTCTGCTTTTGAATATGCTATCTAGGTTGGTCATAACTTTTCTTCCAAGGAGTAAGCGTCTTTTAATTTCACGGCTGCAGTCACCATCTGCAGTGACTCTTTGTGACCCCCTGGACTATACAGTCCATGGAATTCTTCAGGCTAGAATATTGGAGTGGGTAACCTTTCCCTTCTCCAGGGGATCTTCCTAACCCAGGGATCAAACCCAGGTCTTTCGCATTGCAGGCAGATTCTTTACCAGCTAAGCCACAAGAGAAGCCCCGAAAAAATGACTACAAGTAGACTAACAACATACTACTAAAAAAATCAATGGGTCAATGATGAAATCAAAGAGGAAATTTATAAAAACCTTGAGACAAATGATAATGAAAACACAACCATAGAAAAATCTATGGGATGCAGCGAAAGTAGACCTTAGAGGGAAGTCCATAGCCATACAAGCCTTCCTCAAAGAACAAGAAAAATCTTGAATAAATAACCTAAACCACCACCTAAAAGAATTAGAAAAAGAAGAAAAAATAAAACCTAAAGCAGCAGATGGAAGGAAATAATAATAATCAGAGAGGGAATAAGTCAAATAGAAACTTGAGTAGGAAAAAAAAAAAATCAGTACAACAGAGAGCTAGTTATTTGAAAGGGTAAACAAAACTACCAAACCTCAGACCAGGCTCACTAAGAAGAAAAGAAAGAGGATCCAAGTAAACAAGGTAAGAAATGAAAGTGAAGAAATAATAACTGATACCACAGAAATACAAAAAACGTAAGAGAATACTGTTGTGAGGGTAACAGGCAGGAAGGCCAGGGGTCTCCAAACAGAGGAAACAGGCTGCAAGTGTCAAGACATTTTTTATCTCTCTCTTAAGTGGCAGGAGGAAGCAAACTACATGTATTAGATTTTTCCCCCTTCTCTATACAAACTTTATAAGAGGTTTCTTTTAAAATTCTGTATTGCCATAATGACACCTGGTTTCAACTGAACTTTTCTCGAACCTTGAGCTAATCAATGCATTTTTCTTATGGAAAAGCTTTTCTTAAGTTACGTTAATGAACTATACATATACCCTAGACTCTGTCTTCAAGTTGCTTCTGCCTAAGACTCAGAACTGACTTGACAAACCAGTATATTTTACTCATGCAAATGTTCTCTTAAACTATGTTAATGAGACTATGTATTTGCTTGGAAACCTGCTTTTCTTCAAGATTCATGTCAATTGTTTTATGGCCCAGGACAACTCACCTTGTGCCAATGTTATCCCAAAATGCATGTTGCAAGTGAAAGGCCTGGTGCTAGTCTCTCAGTTTTGAGACATTGCCTTTCTCTAGCTAGCAGGCTGCTAGTAGCTATATCGGAGAAGGCAACGGCACCCCACTCCAATACTCTTGCCTGGAGAATCCCATGGACGGAGGAGCCTGGTAGGCTGCAGTCCATGGGGTCGCTAAGAGTCGGACACGACTGAGCAACTTCACTTTCACCTTTCACTTTCATGCATTGGAGAAGGAAATGGCAACCTACTCCAGTGTTCTTGCCTGGAGAATCCCAGGGACAGGGGAGCCTGGTGGGCTGCCATCTATGGGGTCACACAGAGTTGGACACGACTGAAGCGACTTAGCAGTAGCAGTAGCTATATAACATCCAGCTAAAGATTAACAAGGGGGGCACTCTTTCTGCCCCCTTCTGATGTCTATGTCAGAAGCTTTGTCTATACACTTTAATAAAACTTTATCACACAAAAGCTCTGAGCAATCAAGCCTCGTCACTGGCCCCAGATTGAATTCTTCTCCTCCACAGGCCAAGAATCTTGGCATCTTTCACGGCTCAGCAACAACCTTTCACTATGAACAACTATATGCCAACAAACTGGACAACCGAGAAGAAATGGACAAGTTTCTAGGAACATACAGTCCACCAAAACTGAATAAAGAAGAAATAGGTAATTCGGACAGAACAATCACTAGAAGTGAAACAGAATCTGCAAAACAAACAAACAACTTGCTGCAAACAAAATTTCAGGCGTCACTGAGGAATTCTACCAAACATACAAAGAAGAATTTATATTAAAACTTTTCAAACTTTACCAAAAGACTAAAGAGGCAGGAACACTCCAAAGTCATTATTTGAAGCCACCATCACCCTGATATCAAAATCAAACAAAGATACTACGGACAAAGAAAATTACAGGCCAATAATTTTGATGAATATAGACATAAAAATTATCAATAAAATATTATCCAACTGAATACAATAACACACATAGAGAAGATCATAAACCACAACCAAGTGGGATTCATCCCAGGGTCACAAGGATGTTTCGATACATGCAGATTAATCAATATGATATGCTACACCAATAAAAGAAAAGACAAAGATGCAAAGAAAGTATTTTATAAAATTCAACACATATTCATGATATAAACTATCACCAAAGTGCATATAGAGAGAACATATCTCAACATAATAAAAGATATTTGACAAATCCATAGCAAACATAATACTCAATGGTGAAAAGCTGAAAACATTCCTGCTAAAACCTGGAACAAGATAAAAATGCTCTCTATCACCACTCCTCTTCAACACAGTGTTGTAAGTTCAAGGCACAGCAATCAGACAAAAGAAATAAAAGGTATCCAAATTGGAAGGGAAGAGGTAATTTCATCATTTTATACAGATGGTAAAGATTCTGCACAAAAGACTCCACACACAAACTAGTAGAACTTATCAATGAATATAAAGACTCCAAACAAAATCTACTAGAATGTATCAATGAATTCAGCAAGGTAGCAGAATGCAAGATTAACATATCAGTTGCATTTCTTTACACTATGATGAAATATCAGAAAGAGAAAGTTAAAAAAAAAAATTCATCAGAAAAATACCTAGGCATAAACCCACAAAGGAGGTGAAAGGCTTATACACTGAGAACAATAAAACATTCATAAAGGAAGCAGAAGATGATTCAAAGAAATGGAAAAATATTTAATGCTCTTGAACTGGAAGAATTAATATTGTTAAAATGGACCATACTACCCCAAGCAATCTATAGATGTAATGTTATCCCTATCAAATTACCCATGACATGATTTGTTCTATAAAACTAGAACAAATAATCATAAAATTTATATGGAATCATAAATGACCCAGAATTGCCAACAATCTTGAGGAAAAAGGACAAAGCAGGAAGCATAAGCCTCCAAGACTTCACACAATACTAAAAGTCTACAGTAATCAAAACAGCATGGTATTGGCACAGAAACAGATATGTGTATCAATGGAACAGAATACAGAGCCCAGAAATAAACCTATACACCTACAGTCAATTAATCTTTGACAAAAGAGGTAAGAATATAAAACGGGAAAAAGTTCTTCAGCAAATGATGCTGGGAAAGTTGGAAAGCTGCATGTAAATCAATGAAGTTAGAGCACACTCTCACACCATACACAAAAAAACTCAAAATGATTTAAACACTTAAATGTAAGACGTGATACCATAAAACTCCTAGAAGACAACATAGGCAAAACATTCTCTGACATAAATCATACCAATGTTTCCTTAGGTCAGTCTCCCATGGCAATAGAAATAAAAGCACAGAGAAACAAATCAGACCTAATCAAATACATAAGCTTTTGCACAGCAAGGGAAATCATAAATAAAATGAAAAGATATCCTATGGACTAGGAGAAAATAGTTGCAAACAATGCTGCTGACAAGAAAATAATTTCCAAAATATACAAATAGCTCACACAACTCAGTAAGAAAAAACATACAACTCAGTCAAAAAATAACAGAAGACATAAATTGACATTTCTCCAAAGAAGACATACAGATGGCCAATAGGCACATGAAAGGATGCTCAACATTGCTACTTATCAGAGATGTGTAAGTCAAAACTACAATGAGATAACACCTCACTTGGGTCAGAATAGCCATCATTAAAATTATACAAGCAATAATTGCTGGAGAGGGTGTGGAGAAAAGAGAATGCTTTTAGACTGTTGGTGGGAATGTAAGTTGGTGCACACTATGAAGAATAATATAGAGCTTCCTCAAAACACTAAAACTAGAGTTGCCATACAATCCAGCAATCCCTCTCCTGGGCACATATCTGGAGAAAACCATAATTCAAAGAGGTGATGTGCCCAAAGTTCACAGCAGCACTATTTACAATAACTAAAACACAGAAGCAACCTAAGTGTCCATCAACAAATGAATGGATAGAAAAGATGTGGTAACATAAATACATAGTGAAATAGTACTCAGCTATATAAGAGAATGAAATAGTGCCATTTGAACCAACATGGATGAACCTAGAGATTGTCATCTAAATGAAGTCAGTCAGAAAAAGAAAGACAAATTCACATGATATCACTTACATGCGGAATACAAAATATGACACAAACAGACCCAGAGACTCAGAGAACAGACTTGTGGTTGCCAAGGGGGAGTGGGGTGAGTGATTGTGGTGTTGGAGAAGACTCTTGAGAGTCCCTTGGACTGCAAGGAGATCCAACCAGTCCATCCTAAAGGAAATTAGTCCTGAATATTCATTGGAAGGACTGATGTTGAAGCTGAAACTCCAATACTTCAGCCACCAGATGCGAAGAACTAACTCATTTGAAAAGACCCTGATGCTGGGCAAGATTGAAGGCAGGAGGAGAAGGGGATGACAAAGGATGAGATGGTTGTATGGCATCACAGACTCAAGACATGAGTTTGAGTAAACTCCGGGAGTTGGTGATAGACAGGGAGACCTGGTGTGCTGCAGTCCATGCGGTCTTAAAGAGTTGGACACGACTGAGTGACTGAACTGAACTGAACTGTAGCACTTTATTGGTCATTTGAGAATATAGTACTTTTTAGGCAAAAACTAAATAAAAGAAAATTTGTAGGAGAAACTACAAATGTAACCCTCACTACATTCTCTAAATTATACCTTCTTTTCCATACCATAGGGCTTCCCTGGTGTCTCAGATGGTAAAGAGTCTGCCCACAATGTGAGAAAACCAGGTTTGATTCCTGGGTAAGGAAGATCCCCTGGAGAAGGAAATGGCAACCCACTCCAGTATTCTTGTCTGGAAAATCTCATGGATGGGGGAGGCTGTCAGGCTATGTTCCATGGGGTTGCAAAGAGCTGGACACAATTCAGTGAGTAACACTTTTCCATATCATAAAATAAGGTTATCTTTGCTGTAGAACAACTACATAAACAGTTTGGAACCTAATCAACTGAGATAGTACTTTGAAGAAAATTAAGCCTAAATAAATGAAATTATTAACAGGTACCAGAAGTGAGAAATGTTTTGATGTCTTTTATCACCCTTCTCTTATCTTTATGTTTTTCATCTTATCTTATGTTTATGTTTTTCTTGTCCTCTTTGACTGAATTACATAACATTTTAAGACATAAAATGTTGCCTGATTTTTCATTTTTTTAATGAAAAAATTTTCATTTTATAGTGTAGCTTAACCTACAGCTCTTTTCTATTGGTATTTATTAGACTTTATAGGTCACTTTGTTAACAGAAAGGTCCAGTATTTATGCTCTCTATTTTCTTAGGCTTAAGTCTGAGAGGTTGATCAGATGCAGATTCAAGTGTTTAGCATGTACACTTCACAGGAGTGCCACATCCATCCACCAGGAGGCATACACTGTCTGGGTGCTCCTTTTTTTGTGATACCAGCAGCCAGTAGTGATCATGTCAGATCCATTATTTCATTCAGGGACTGCAAAATGATAATTCTTTTTATTCCTTCAGTATGTATTAGTTGAAGTTCTTTGATAATGAGGAAACTCCCCCTCATCAATTTAGTTACCCGGAGAAAGAATTCATAAGGGAAAGGCAGAATAAATGTTTTATTCTTTTCTCTTTTAAAAAATTTTAAAAATAATGAGTTGGTCACTTAGCATCTTCCAAAGGTAATTAATGAGGGATTTTTTTTTCACTGTTGTGATCTCTTGGATTTAAACATTAATGCTTTCAATTAATTGTGGTGACTGATGCTGACTGATGCTTTAATTATCTAATAGTCTGTGGGGGGGCCTCTTTAAAGTTGGCTCCTGAGTCCTGTTGACACACCTGCAGTTGCCCTGACAGCATGCTTCTATTTAATCTGTAAATAGAGTAAAGATACTCCAACATGATCATGTTCAGTTCCTGCCCTGCCACTGCAACGGGCTGTATTTCCAAAGCCATGGGTGCAAAGGGAGCACACTGCTGCTTGCTTTATTTCTAGATCATTTTAGTGAAATTTAGGAAATATGTTTCTTTTAAAAAAGATAAGATCTGTCACGAATTAATACTGATTCATATTGATACCTCTAGTTTGAATTAGTATTTTCTGTTTTGTTTCTGTTACTCGTTTCTCCCATGCTGAAAACCCTAGTTCTCAAAGACAGTTGCTTAGGTGCTTTACTCACCCTGCAATCCCAGCCATGATTGAGCAGACTGGACTGAAGACACTTCAGGTGAGTCATAATCGGAGAGCTTAATTTCTTGGAAAAGGGCTCTGTCATGTTTTGATTCCTCTGTACATCCTGCTGGGTCTCAGGCTACTCATAAGTCAGGCGCAATCATCCCATAATGACTCCTTTAAACTTAATTGGGACATGGAGTCCCTGGATTTTAGAATAAGCTTGAGAGGGGAGGGTAGAAATCATACTGACTTTGCATGCTGTCACCACTGGCGTGGACGATCCTCTATGATTGTACAGGGGATGAAAAAGCTATTTCTGAACAAAAATGGTCACTAACTAAAGATTACACCAGAAAGGGGGAAAAACATGTCACAAACTTCCCTTGTTTAGATTGAGATTGGAGGCAGGAGGGCTTTCTTTTTCAAGGAGAAATATATAAATATATTATATCAATATTTATATATCAGTAAAGAACAGAACCACAGTATAGGATATGTTACACAGAATATGTGTATCAATCTAGAATTTATTCTCTATTCAGCAATTATCCATTAATATCTACCAGGCACTGTGTACGACTCTGGGGAGTCAAAGATTACCAAATTTACTCACTGCCTTTGGGTAAACAGAAAAGGCAAGCAGTTAGAATAATAAGCTATTTAAAACACAATGATATGAGTGAAAAGGTGATTGAAGCATAGAACCACCACAGGCTGTGCCCTCCTCATCTGATACTATGTGTGTGGTGGTCCTTACCCTTATGGTGGTTCATACCCTGCCATCAGGCCTCACCTCCCATGAGGTAAAGAAATCCTACGCCTGGAATATTAACCGAATTCTCTATTAACACCTTTCTTAACTTTTCCTGTCTAGAATTAATCCCCCTTTTCTCTATGCTTCAATCACCTTTTCACTCATATCATTGTGTTTTAAATAGCTTATTATTCTAACTGCTTGCCTTTTCTGTTTACCCAAAGGCAGTGAGTAATTTTGGTAATCTTTGACTCCCCAGAGTCGTACACAGTGCCTGGTAGATATTAATGGATAATTGCTGAATAGAGAATAAATTATTAAACTCATTGCTTCTTTGTGACTTGGGTTTTCAGTTTTGCATCCTTTCCTTGGCGTCTTTCTAAAGCCTGCGAGCCTCAGCTACTGAGCCTGTGCACTGCCAATACTGAAGCCCATGCACCCTAGAGCTGGTGCTCTGCAACAAGACAGGCTGACCCAGAGGAGACAAAATAAATCAGTTTATTGGTATTCATGATGTAATATGTGAATATCATGCAATAAATATCTGAAGGCTCCTCCACCTCTATTTTGATCTCCCCTATCTTTGTTTCTCAGCCTTATTTGCCAAGATAATCCAAAAGATCTCTCTATCTGATGAGGTAGGGTTTATAGTTTGTTTCCCTGCAGGAATTCATTTTTCTCCCCATCCCCTGTTTGTATATGTGCAGATACCACCGATGTAAGGCAAAGAAGCAAAAACATACTTCTTGTATTTCTTATCAAACAGCCCATATGACTGTCAGGGTAACTGACAGCACCGTGGGCCCGTGTGGCTCCTCCTGTCCTCCCCCTGACCTCACTCAGGACTGTACTGGCCAGTAAGTCACATCTCTGTTGTCAGGGCCTTAGTCGTTAAGAGAAGTTTTTTAATAATCATCATGACCAAGTGGCCTCCATGCTCTGCTAGTCCCCAAAGACAATGATAAAGATGTTGGTTGAGGTATTCCTTGTGCCCATGTGACCAGTTATCAATTCATAAACTTGACTTAGGAAGGCACGTCCTGTTTCCGAGCACCAACCCCCACACCCTAAGTTAACTATAAAACCATCCCAGTGGCTCCTCGAAGGTGTGGGGAGCAGCTGCAAATGCTTCTGGGTCATTGTCCACCTGATCTCCATCCCACCTTGTAAGTTTGCTGTTCAATCACTACGTCATGTTGGACTCTTTTGCAACCCCATGGACTGCAGCCTCTGTCCATGGGATTTCCCAGGCAAGAAACTGGAGTGGGTTGCCATTTCCCTCTCCAGGGGATCTTTCTGACCCAGGCATCAAACCCATGTCTCCTGTATTGGCAGGCAGATTCTTTACCGCTGAACCACCAGGGAATTTCACCCTGTAAATTACTCTGGAACAAATTTGATTATACAGAGTTGCCTGCCTTGTTTCTAGGTCTCAAGATGCCTTCTCAGTTCAGTGGGCACTTTTGGTTCCCTCCATACTCCAACACTGCCCAGATTATGAGTTGATTTATGCTACAGATTGGATACAGTAAAATTTTCAAATAAACCTTAAATAAAAAGTTCATTGGCAGCATGCCTGAGCCAAAGTTTAAGTATATTCTGTTGTTGTTCAGTCACTAAGTTGTGCCTGACTCTTTGCGACCCCATGAACTCAGCATGCCCAGCTTCCCTGTCCTTTGCTGTCTCCCTAAGTCTGCTCAAATTCATGTCCATTGAGTCAGTGATGCCATCCAACCATATCATCCTCTGTCACCCCCTTCTCCTCTTGCCCTCAATCTTTCCCAGAATCAGAGTCTTTCCCAATGAGTTGGCTTTTGTATCAGGTGGCCAATGTATTAGAACTTCAGCTTCAGCACCAGTATGTGCTGAAACTTTTTAAAAATACACAAAATTGGAACAGGATCAAGCATCTTTACACCAGTGGGTCCAAGCTGTTTGGCCTGTGTCATTCTGGGACAGGAGAACAGAACCTGTGACCACCTCCAAGGCCTGCATCAGAATGGCTACCAACAAGGTCAAAAGGATACCCTTTCGCCAAGTTGTGTTAATCAGAAATAACCAGTTTTCTTTCCATCTGGGGTTGATTTAACCTCGTGGTGATTTAGTTTTCTTATGTAAGAATAGGAATATTTACCAGCACCCAAAGTCTAGGAGACTCTCTAATGTCAAAGAAGAAAAGAACTTTAAGAAATGGCTCGTTTCACCTTCTTAAGTGATAAAAATTATGACCTCAGATGCTTAAGTGACTTGTTCAGGGTTGCAAACTTCAATTTATGAGCTTGGTGAAGAATATTCCGATAAAGATTGGAGTAGAATTCTCTAAAAGGACATATATATTTGTTTATATTAAAGATATTTAATAACATTTCTTCTTAGGAAGCATACAATAACACTGAAAGAACTTTCTATTAGTCTTCTGAGGTTGATGGCTTCAGAAATAAAGGTGAGAAAATTAGAGGCAAAGACACATCCTTGATTTAATATCTTAAGTATGCTTTGATCTCAGTGCTCGTGTTCTCTCAAATTTGTATATTGACACTAATCCCCCAGGAGGGACCTTTGGGAGGTAAAAATAAAGCCCTTATATAAGTGTTCTTATTGAAAGTACCCTTATAAAAGAGGCCTGGAAGAGCTCCCTTACCTCCCTCTGCCACATAAGGATATAGCAAGAAGTTGACAGTCTGAAACCTGGAAGAGGTTACTAGACTCAACTATTCTGGCACCCTGATCTTGAACTTCCAGATTCCAGAATTGTGAGCAATAAATTCCTGCTGCTTATAAACTCACAGTTTTTGGCATTTTTACTACAGCTGCCCAAATGGGCTAAGACAAACATTGATAACATGCTTTAGGAAAGGGCAGAGTTTAATAGAGGATTCAAGCATGGGAGGATAAAATTTAATTCATATGATGTGTTTTTGTTAGTAAAAGAATTTCTGTATGTAGAATACTGTACCTTTTTAATTTCAGATTTCAAATTACAAGGGTTACTCTGCTGGCTGAAGAGGGATTTCTTGAATCTCTCTATAATCCTTCTTTTCAAGTTGTGGTGCAAAGCTGGAGGAAGCTGCATAACATGAGAAAATCATAATAAGCATGTCATTAACAATGCATAGCTGACTCTCAAGAAGCATTTGTGATGGTAACAATATTCATTCAATAGGACTAAAGAAGAATTTTAAATTTTGCTCCAAATAGCATGATTTGATACTACAATTTTTCAGTCTACAATCCAGAAAAAATATTTTACTGTGTTTTCTTTCAAAAGGTTACTTCTAATTATATTACTGTTCTTTCATTTTATTGATGTTATTTTTCACAGAACTAAACTACATATTAGTTGCACATATAAACTGAATTTTGTAAATAACAGACTTACAAGGAAAGATGTATTCTATGAAAGAAGAAAGAGAGAAATGAATATGTATACATTAGGGCTCAGTCAGGATGAATTAGATTTAATAAATAAGTAGTAGGAAGCCACTGTTTGGGGTAGAGAAGGGAAAGTATCATGAGAAGCACTGTTTAGAGTTGGTAACTCCCTACTGTCACCCACCAGAAGCTTCCACCTCCCTGAGTCAAACACCACAAGGCAGAGCTGGTGCACGGCGTTTCAGGCGCGGCCCAGCGCGGTTCTGTCCGTCAAAGGGAAGGGCGGCAGTCTTCCCTGACATGCCTTATTGTCCGCTACAGCGCCAGTGCGTCCTTGAAAAGTGACTTACCCTGGTTCTGGCAACTAAATTGATATGCCTCTAGTTAACTTAGAATTGCTTTTACTACTCCTGATGGCTTGAATTGACTTTCATAAAACCTTTCTTGCATAAGTCAATATTCAGTCAACTAAAGATTCACATACGGGGCATCACAAGGGACAGTACCCTATCTTTAAAGTTTTCATGAAGAATTAAAGTTTTTGCACAGAATGGCAACTCATGCATAGTCTAATTGCAGATGACATAAGTCCAGGTAAATATACATATATATTATAATACTAAGGATGAAATGACTACTACCTATAATTTGTATGTGCCAGGCACTACTGTTCTCTTTTGTGGGCATTAGCCCACTTTTTTTCTTGACAATAAACTTATAAATCAGGAACTATTCTATAGGTGAGTAAGTCAGACTTTATATAACACCCAAGACACTTTCTGAGTCTCCCAGCTCTACTTTTGCTTGAGAGCAAACACCACCATCACTAGCATTACACTAGTATAACACTTTACAAACATTTCACATACTGTATTTCCCTTATCTCACAGTCCCATGGCCACCTGAATGATGAAACTGAGTCTAGAAGAGAGAATGACTCCCTCAACATCACAAGTCTAAAAGTGTGGTTTTTGTTTGTTTTCATCATTCCAAAGTAACAGAAGGAAAAAATAAAATCTTGTATGTTTATATAGTAGGTTTCCTCAAACATAATATATGGATTCTTTCTGAGGAACTATATCCTCTAGTGTCTCCAAAAAACACACTGGCAGACCATCAGTAGTGAGAGGGTAACAGGCAGGAAGGCCAAGGGTCTCCAAATGGAGGAAATAGGGTGCAAGCATCAGATATTTTTCTCTTAAAATTCTGTGTTGCCATGACAATACCTGGTTCCACCTTAACTTTTTTCTAACCTTGATCTAACCAATGCGTTTTTCTTATGGAAATGCTTTTCTTAAGCTATGTTAATGTATTATATATTTGCTTTGGAATTTGCCTTTCTTCAAAATAGTTCCACCTAGACTAACTTTTTTTCTTTTCTCAAACCTTGGGCTGATAATAGCTCAACAAACTAGTATTCATATCAATTGTTTCATGTCTGGGGGATGACACACCTCGTGCCATCCTATCTCAAAAATGCATATTGTGGGAGAGGGGCCTGGTGAAACTCCATCAGCCTTGAGGTGTCTCTCTTATCTGATTAACAGCTTCCTAACAGACATTCAGAAAATGAAGATCATGGCATCCAGTCCCATCACTTCATGGGAAATAGATGGGGAAACAGTGGAAACAGTGTCAGACTTTATTTTTGGGGGCTCCAAAATCACTTGCAGATGGTGACTGCAGCCATGAAATTAAAAGATGCTTACTCCTTGGAAGGGAAGTTATGTCCAACCTAGATAGCATATTGAAAAGCAGAGACATTACTTTGCCAACAAAGGTCCATCTAGTCAAGGCTATGGTTATTCCTGTGGTCATGTATGGATGTGAGAGTTGGACTGTGAAGAAGGCTGAGTGCCGAAGAATTGATGCTTTTGAACTGTGGTGTTGGAGAAGACTCTTGAGAGTCTCTTGGACTGCAAGGAGATCCAACCAGTCCATTCTGAAGGAGATCAGCCCTGGGATTTCTTTGGAAGGAATGATGCTAAAGCTGAAACTCCAGCACTTTGGCCACCTCATGCGAAGAGCTGACTCATTGGAAAAGACTCTGATGCTAGGAGGAATTGGGGGCAGGAGGAGAAGGGGATGACAGAGGATGAGATGGCTGGATGGCATCGCGGGAGTTGGTGATGGACAGGGAGGCCTGGCGTGCTGCGATTCATGGGGTCGCAAAGAGTCAGATACGACTGAGCGACTGAACTAAACTGAACTGAACAGACATAAAACATCTGGCTAAAGACCAGCAGGGGGGGCACTCTTTCTGCCCCCTTCTGATATCTATGTCAGAAGCTTTCTCTATCTCTTTTATACTTTGATAAAACTTTATTACACAAAAGCTCTGATCAAGCCTCGTCACTGGCCCTGGATTGAATTCCTCTCCTCCAGAGACCAAGAATCCTGGCATCTTTCATGGCTCAACAACAACCTTTCAGTAGCCCACAGGATCTGCTTTGATAGTGACTCAAATAATATCTTTCCTATCGAAAAAAAGTGATTTGACATATTACTGTTTAAAAGGAGATTTCACTAAATGCTAAACTGTTCAGCATATCATCAAAATAAATACACAGAATGTAAAATTCTCTTGTTGTTGTTGCTCAGTCACTCAGTCACGTCTGACTCTTTGTGACCACATGGACTGAAGCACTATCTGGGCTTCCTTGTCTTTCAGTATCTCCCAGAGCTTGCTCAAACTCATGTCCATTGAGTTGATGATACCATCCAACCATCTTATCTTCTGTTGCCCCCTTCTCTTCTTGCTCTCAATCTTTCCCAGCATCTGGGGCTTTTCCAATGAGTTGGTTCTTTGCATCAGTGGCCAAAGTATTGGAGTTTCAGCTTCATCATGAGTCCTTCCAATTAATATTCAGGGTTGATTTCCTTTTGGATTAACTGGTTTGATCTCCTTGCTGTCCAAGGGACTTCCAAGAGTCTTCTCTGGCACTACAGTTCGAAAGCATCAATTCTTCAGCACTCAGCATTCTTTATGGTCCAACTCTCACATCTGTACATGACTACTGGAAAAACCATAGCTTTAACTATATTGGCTTTTGTTGGAAAACTTATGTATCTGCTTTTTAATACACTGTCTAGGTTTGTCATAGCTTTTCTTCCAAGAAAAGCTGCAGTCTCATCCATCGTGATTCTGGACCCCAAAATAAAGCCTGTCATGGTTTCCATTTTTTTCCCCATCTATTTGCCTTAAGAGTTTACAAACCCTGAAAACCTGAGTCCACTTGAGAAACACAGATTTGCCCTAAATTCTATTTAATCTGTCATCCTTGCCCCTAGGAATCAGAAGATCCAGATGAGAGGGTACAGATGGATCTAACTTCATCCATCACCACTGCTGGAAAAAAACAGTATGTTGCCCTGATGACAGTTAGTCCTGCATTTTCCATCTGAGGACAGCTCATTGCTATTCCTGACTACATCTCTGTATTCTTCTGGCAACAAGTATTGTTGCTAAGATGACAATCTAAAGGAGCTCCAACCAAACTAACAGTCTACTCTCTAGGAGACAGATGTTCCATTTTTAAAAAGTTGCAATATGCTCATTTTCAAAGCATTTATTTAACACAACAATCAAATTTTAACTATTGAGTTAAATCCAAACTTACATTGTCCGCAAAGTTTCTACCTAAGCAATAACACATGAAGACTCCTGCTAACATATGTATTTCAGTCACCTTAATTGCTCAAAGATCAATTTTGGTTTTCAGCAATGGAAGTGAACCACTGATTTCATTCTCAGCTCACTGGTCTTAAGATTACTATCTCATTTTTTATGAAAACAGATGAAAAATCACTGGAGGCAGGATAAGGATTCTAACATTGTGTCTCTAAAAATAGCTGCTTTTAGATTGTTTCCACATATTTGTCTCCATGGAAATTGGGTAGGAAATGTCACCACCAGCCAAAAGTAAGCAGTTTCCCATTTAAAGTCACTTGTTGGTTGTCAGAAGGGACCTGGTTCTGCAATTCAGGGTGCTATCACAGCATAAGTCTGTGAGAGTTTGAGAGCCTAGTATATAAATACATGAACAAGAAGGGTTTTTTGGTTTGCTTTGTCAATTCAGTTTTACTTTCAGAAGTTTTCCTTTGCCATTACCAGAGGGGAAAAACTGATCCCGGTCTTCAACCTTCGGTGAATATGCGAGTGTAATGTTTAGTCTTTTATTTATCTCCTTTATTTGAAAGGCATTAAGTTTGGTAAGCACTGTAATTTAGTTTCCCAAAGAGTAATCATTCCTTACTATGTACAAAGTCATAAACTTTAAAGAATTCTGGAAGTACATTTTTACAATCACCATGGTTATATCTGAACTTGCAGCAAGGAATGGCATTTTGCCAAAAACATGAAATAATTTGTTATGCTGGAAGTGTAAGAGCATAATAATTAGGTGTTAATAATTGTTTCATTCTTGCATTAAAATACTTTGGAATCCAGTAAAGAAATAAAATATATCCATTTATTTATTTTTTTTGACCATGAAATTTGATTGATTATTATTTTTTGTACTTTACAATATAGTATTGGTTTTGCCATACATCAACATGAATCTGCCACAGGTGTAAATGTATTCCCCATCCTGAACCCCCCTCCCACCTCCCTCCCCATACCATCCCTGTGGGTCATCCCAGTGCACCAGCCCCAAGCATCCTGTATCATGTATTGAACCTGGACTGGCGATTCGTTTCACATATGATATTATACATGTTTCAATGCCATTCTCCCAAATCATCCCACCCTCACCCTCTCCCACAGAGTCCAAAAGATTGTTCTATACATCTGTGTCTCTTTTTCTGTCTCACATACAAGGTTATCATTACCATCTTTCTAAATTCCATATATATGCATTAGTATACTGTATTGGTGTTTTTCTTTCTGGCTTACTTCACTCTGTATAATAGGCTTCAGTTTCATCCACCTCATTAGAACTGATTCAAATGTATTCTTTTTAATGGCTAAGTAATACTCCATTGTGTATATGTACCACAGCTTTCTTTTCCATTCATCTGCTGATGGACATCTAGGTTGCTTCCATGTCCCGGCTATTATAAACAGTGCTGTGATGAACATTGGGGTACACATGTCTCTTTCAATTCTGGTTTCCTCGGTGTGTATGCCCAGCAGTGGGATTGCTGGATCATAAGGCAGTTCTATTTCCAGTTTTTTAAAGAATCTCCACACTGTTCTCCATAGAGGCTGTACTAGTTTGCATTCCCACCAACAGTGTAAGAGGGTTCCCTTTTCTCCACACCCTCTCCACCATTTATTGCTTGTAGACTTTTTGATAGCAGCCATTCTGACTGGCGTGAAATGGTACCTCATTGTGGTTTTGATTTGCATTTCTCTGATAATGAGTGATGTTGAGCATCTTTTCATGTGTTTGTTAGCCATCTGTATGTCTTCTTTGGAGAAATACCTGTTTAGGTCTTTGGCCCATTTTTTGGTTGGGTCATTTATTTTGATGGAATTGAGCTGCAGGAGTTGCTTGCATACTTTTGAGATTAATTCTTCGTCAGTTGCTTCATTTGCTATTATTTTCTGCCATTCTGAAGGCTGTCTTTTCACCTTGCTTAGAGTTTCTTTTGTTGTGCAGAAGCTTTTAATTTTAATTAAGTCCCATTTGTTTATTTTTGCTTTTATTTGTGACTTATGTCGGAGACTGTTTTGCCTATGTTCTCCTCTAGGAGTTTTATAGTTTCTGGTCTCACATTTAGATTAATCCATTTTGAGTTTATTTTTGTGTATGGTATTAGAAAGTGTTCTAGTTTCATTCTTTTACAAGTGGTTGACCAGTTTTCCCAGCACCACTTGTTAAAGAGATTGTCTTTTCTCCATTGTATATTCTTGCCTCCTTTGTCAAAGATAAGGTGTTCATACGTGCGTGGATTTATCTCTGGGCTTTCTATTTTGTTCCATTGATCTATATTTCTGTCTTTGTGCCAGTACCATACTGTTTTGATGACTGCAGCTTTGTAGTATAGCCTGAAGTCAGGCAGGTTGATTCCTCCAGGTCCATTCTTCTTTCTCAAGATTGCTTTGGCTATTTGAGGTTTTTGTATTTCCGTACAAATTGTGAAATTATTTGTTCTAGCTCTGTGAAAAATACCATTGGTAGCTTGATAGGGATTGCATTGAATCTATAGATTGCTTTGGGTAGTATACTCATTTTCACTATATTGATTCTTCTGATCCATGAACACAGTATATTTCTCCATCTATTAGTGTCCTTTTTGATTTATTTCACCAGTGTTTTATAGTTTTATATATATATAGGTCTTTTGTTTCTTTAGGTAGATATATTCCTAAGTATTTTATTTTTTTCATCGCAATGGTGAATGGAATTGTTTCCTTAATTTCTCTATTTTCTCATTGTTGGTGTATAGGAATGCAAGGGATTTCTGTGTGTTGATTTCATATCCTGCAAATTTACTATATTCATTGATTAGCTCTAGTAATTTTCTGGTGGAGTCTTTAGGGTTTTCTATGTAGAGGATCATGTCATCTGCAAACAGTGAGAGTTTTACTTCTTCTTTTCTAATCTGGATTCCTTTCATTTCTTTTTCTGCTCTGATTGCTGTGGCCAAAACTTCCAAAACTATATTGAATAGTAGTGGTGAGACTGGGCACCCTTGCCTTGTTCCTGATTTTAGGGGAAATGCTTTCAATTTTTCACCATTGAGGATAATGTTTGCTGTGGGTTTGTCATATATACTTTTATTATGTTGAGGTATGTTCCTTCTATGCCTGCTTTCTGGAGAGCTTTTATCATAAAGGGATGTTGAATTTTGTCAAAGGCTTTCTCTGCATCTATTGAGATAATCATATGGCTTTTATTTTTCCATTTGTTAATGTGGTGTATTACATTGATTGATTTGCAGATATTGAAGATTCCTTGCATCCATGGGATAAAGCCCACTTGGTCATGATGTATGATCTTTTTAGTGTGTTGTTGGATTCTGATTGCTAGAATTTTGTTAAGGATTTTTGCATCTATGTTCATCAGTGATATTGGCCTGTAGTTTTTTCTTTTTTTGTGGCATCTTTGTCAGGTTTTGGTATTAGGGTGATGGTGGCCTCATAGAAAGAGTTTGGAAATTTACCTTCCTCTGCAATTTTCTGGAAGAGTTTGAGTAGGATAGGTGTTAGCTCTTCTCTAAATTTTTGGTGGAATTCAGCTGTGAAGCTGTCTGGACCTGGGCTTTTGTTTGCTGGAAGATTTCTGATTACAGTTTCAATTTCGGTGCTTGTGATGGGTCTATTAAGATTTTCTATCTCTTCCTGGTTCAGTTTCGGAAAGTTGTACTTTTCTAAGAATTTGTCCATTTCTTCCAAGTTGTCCTGTCTTGATCATTTTTATATATTAATAATAAAAAACCTTTAAAGGTTTCATTATTTTTTATTTTTATTATTAATATATAAAAATGATCAAGACAGGCATATGGAAATTAAATTTCAAAGGATATATTTCTTAATTTGGTAGTGAATTGTTAAGGTAACCAAAAAGCTATTTGAAGTTATTTCCATAACACTACAGTTAAAAAAGCTTCCCCACATATTTATATCAGTATTTAAATGGAAATGTGTTTTTGAATATAATACCTTTACTCAATAGAGATATGGCAGAGTATATTTTGATTTATTAACCAATTTTCTTGCCCCTTCACCTACTTTCATTCAATCAGGTAGACAGTTTTGTGGGGTTGCATAAGGGAAAGGTTGTAGGCAGAAAATGGAAGAAAAAGTAATCAACTTTAGATTCTTAAGTCTCAAAAGGGTAGCCCTCAGGGTAACTGGAAAGAATACCAGATTTAGTTTAAAAGTGAACCAACCAAAAAATACATAAAAAACAATTCAAACATGATAGATAAGAGCCAGGCTACTCTCCAGGATGGGCAGAAGTCAAAGGAGGAACAGTGAGAAGCTGGAGGTTGGCAGGTTCCAAATAAGGGAGCCCCTCATAAAGCCCCCAGGCTAACTGTGCCAGTTGTCAGTTTGTTTACTCTCACTTCCAAATCCACCTTCTCTGCCCTGTTTGTGATACTGAAACATATATCCCTTGTCAGCTGGCTGGATGTTCATATCTATCAGCAGAGGGCGCTAGTAGAGGATTCAGCCTGTCTTTCTGGTTCCAGTGATACTCCTCCCTTACCTTAGTTGGGCAGCACTGAATGGTCAGCAGGGAAGGGAACTTCAAGTGGTGCTAACCCTCAGCCAAATTCAGTGGCACCAACCCTGCAACCAGCTTTCTGAAGAGTTCCATGGAGCAGAACCTACCTCTGGCACCTCACCTGGTTCCATGGAGGGCAGTTCCTAGCATGTTATCCTTACATGCTGCTTTCCAGCAGGTCCAAAGCACAGAACCTCAGAACATTTCTCTGGTTTTTCCAGTAAGGTCTGAACCTCAGCCCAGGATAGGGTGTCCTCTTTCATTTTGTTCCTTTCTTGGGTGCTCTTACTTAGCCCTATAAATAGTGACTTCCCTATCTGCTCTTATGGTCTTTAAATTTCTCTTCCCCTCCTCAGTAGATGCTGCTGCTAAGTCACGTCCGTTGTGTCTGATTCCTTGCAACCCCATGGACTGTAGCCCACCAGGCTCCTCCGTCCATGGGATTTCCCAGGCAAGAGTACTGGAGTGGGTTGCCATTGCCTTCTCCACCTCAATAGATGATACGCTGTTATTATGAGTAATTCTTATATAAGTATTTAAGTGAAACCATCCCTGTTGAAATTATTGTGGTTTCTGTTCCCTGACTAGACTCTTAATGAAACAGATTTGGTTCCAGGATTGTCCAGGAGGAGCCACACAGATGGTATTTTGAAAACTGGTTTGATTGTACCCTTGGAACTGAGCCCACTGATGGGTTATTTGCCAGGAGGACACAAGATGCTAGTGATCCATGGCATGCAGTGCTGCTGCAGTTCATCACAGTCATCTGGATGAAGAGCCAACTGAAGGGAGCACCCTGGAAGCCTGAGCGACTGCTACATTTGATGATCAGGCAGTATGAAGACCACACGGATGGGGAGGGAGGTGGGTCCTTCAGATGTACTGGAGCACTTACAGAGACAATGACAGGCTTGGGTCCTTTAACTGTCAGCTCAAATCATAGTCTAAGAGCCAGAAAGATTCCATGACAGCCCTAATAGAATGTACTTCTTGCTACCACAGCACTGGTATAGCTAATAATCAAACAGGAATCTAATTGAGTAGATTGCTGAGTTACAGTGTCAGCTGAATGCTCATTTCACCAAATTTCTCATGCAAAAGGTAAAAAAAAAAAAAATTAGAATACTAAAACTCCAAGCAGGGACATGTTGTTGGACCCAGATAAAATTGACTATCTTGAAACTCAACTCACTCTGAGCTATCATTGCCAGTGGAAGTAGCTTTAAACCCTGCATCTGAGAAGACAAGCCTTCTTTTGCTTCAAAACTCTATACTAACCTCACCTAGGACAAATGAGGGCTAATACTTTTAAAAGAGATACTCATTCCTCTTAAGACCCACAATAGTGAGCTTTAAGTCAAGAACAAGGGTCATATCTCATATGACCCATCTCATATCACATTTCCTCTTTGGTAATGATGTGTACCAGTTCCCCTGGATATGGTATGATCCAGCGAAATATGATCCAGGGGAACTGGTACACATCATTACCAAAGAGGTAATAGCTTATACATTAAAAAAATAAAAAACTGCAAGATTTTGTTATTCCATATTAGTAGCAACCCAGAGAACATGCACAGGAGTGGATTCTAAGAGTGTCTCAAAGAGTTCTTTGGCAATATTAGCACCAAACTTGTACTTAAGATGAAAAGGAAATAAAAAGCTGGCACACTGACCTGAGTGATGTAGATGACTTTGTGCAGCTGGATTAGGATCTGCTGAATAGGATCACTGATCTGACGTACTTTCCTCTGTGACACAGCAATTCCTGCAGATGCTGTGGATAAAAAAATCTGCAGTTAGTGAAGACCCTGGTTTTCCCCTTCAAACACCATATTAATGGGAAAATGGGGTAAAATTCAGGGGGAAAAAAACAATTGAAGCAAAAACCCTCATCCTGCCAATGAAACATTATGTAGAGAGTTTGTAACACTTCAATATGTTATGATATTGGATGCATAATTCCTTCCTTCTACTTCTCAGACCCCTAAGTAACATGATGATGTTATTGATAACATCTGGAAGACTATTTATCACTTGGAAAATTTGCTTGCAATTACACCAGGCTGCCACTAGCAGTCAGTGGTGTATTGTATACTGTGTCCACTAAAAAGGTAGGCATCAGATATGTGCAGTTAAGAGACTATCACACTTTAAAATTTTTAATTCATTATAGCAAATAAAACTAATTTTATTAAAACTACCAAATTGCAAATACTGAATAGGTAATCTTACAGAGCAAACAAAAAAACTAATAAATTATAATTTGTAATATAATCAATGGTTTGAAAATTGTTATGAATTATAATTTTCACCTCCCTTTGGGTATCAGTAAGAGACATTCATAATGTATTCTGAGTTCTCATCATACAGCCACATCACTTTCACAGTCCTAGGCTAGCTTGGTGCCAAACTGCATATAAGCCACTTTCCCAGATTCACATGTCATAGGCACAAGTCCCACTCTTAACTTCAAGGAATGTAAAGCTATTTAAAAGAAAGGCCTCAACCTCCATGTTAGTCACAGGTCCCCTCTGCCTCCTCTCAACCTCAGATCCACAATGGAAGAAAAACCAGATAGGTGGATGTATACTATCCTCTCTCCCATCTTCTTGTTCTTTCCCTTCCTTGCTACAACCGGTAGCATGCTTTCTAAAATAATGCTTTTCTTCCCAAATTCTCATTTTTAAAGAAAAGTTCCAAAGACCTTCTTTTTTTACCTCAATGAAACCTTGAGTAGATGAAATTAAAGGTGAACACAATCATTGCTTTAGCAACAGCTAAGATTTTGAAAAATGATTCTTATATAAGTGCTTTTTATAGAAGGCTTAAATATTTTACCCTAAAAATTTATTTTCAGAACATTTATAGAGAAAATTTAATGTGGTCATTAAAAGATTCAATTTGTCTTACAATTAGCATATGAAAGTGTATATTTAGGAAACAAACTACAAAAAAAGAAAATATTCTTTTTCTTACGGGTGCTTTTACTGTGTTGAGAAATTCACACAAGAAATCATCTAGTTCTAATCCATCTACATATAATACCATTTAAATGTTTGAAATTAAAAGGATCTACCTCCTCTAGGAACTGTGTCTAACTTCTTGTAAACATGAGTTACTTGACCTTTCAGATGAGGCTTAATAAATTACCCTTTAGTGTAAAAATGTGAAGATAAACCAGAAAGAATTAAGGTAGTTCTGAAATAGAAAACAGAGAACTGGGCATATCTGCTTCAGCCTGCAGAGATGGCCAAGTATACATACATTATATTTTCTACAGTAATGTTTCTTTGCAGAAATAATTATTCTTTTAAAATAATTTTTTTTATTTTTTATAGTTTTATTTTTTAATTAATTTATTTTTTATTGAAGGATAATTGCTTTACAGAATTTTGCTGTTTTCTGTCAAACCTCAACATGAATCAGCCATAGGTATACATATATCCCCTCCCTTTTGAACCTCCCTCCTATCTCCCTCCCCACACCACCCCTGTAATTACTTGTTTGTCTAGACTGATATCTAAAACTTATGTAGTTTAGTTGATGTTTTATATCTGTGGCCATAGATATAAAACAGAAATAGTTAGCTAGAATGCCTGCCTTCTGTACTACTCAATATGCAGTGCAACAATTTTTCTTTAAGACCCTTGGCCACTACTCTCTCAATCCCAGTAATTCCTTGAGTTTTGAAAATAGCTTTGATTTCTTACTCTCTAAAAAGTACATTTTAAAATGTATATTTACAGATGCCTATTATAAAATAGGCAGAAAATGTGCAATAACCTAAGTAATCACAGAAGAGACTCTAGAACCCCTGGGACCACCGTCCATCAGCCTTCTCCCCAGAGGCAACCTCTGATACCAGCTTGGTGCGTTGCCTTTCAGTTACTTTTCTATTTACATATTTCAGTGTGCACCTTCAGAGCAATATTTTTCAAACTATGGTTGAGTCCTGAATCAGTTTAATGAGCCAGGACCAGCTTTTGAAAAGTGGAAAGGAATGGCACGGAATAAAACAGGATACAAAAATTTCAGAGTACTGCATGTAGTAAGGGTTCACTCAGTCTAGATATGAAATGTGTGCCTTCCTGAGGATCATTTCCAAAAAATAAAACACTTTGAAAGCTACTATTGTAGAAAATCTATAGTGCTACCTCATGCTTTCTTTCCCTCTTTTTAAATAAATGGTGACACATTGTAAGTCTGGTTACAATTTTTATTCTGTCTGTCTTGGAGATTATTTCTTATCAAATATAGTTATATAATTTCTTATCAGTTATAGCTCATTTTTAATGACCACCATTGAACAGTACTACATGTTCTGCATGCATGTTCTGTATGCATGCATACACTTCTGTCTTGATAGGGACTTAGTTTTCTTTCAACTTATTATGATAGTAAATGATGCTGCAGTGAATATATGTGTTCATACAGTGAATATGTGTGTGTGTGCCTCACTGTGCATAGTGCAAGAGGTCTTTTAGTGTAAATGAGAAATTAAGTAGCTGGGCCCTTTGATACATATATTTGCAATTTTAACAAATACATGTTAAAGGAGCTGAATCAATTTGCACTCTAACCAGAAGAGAATCCACTTTTCTATCCCTTGATCAACACTATAGTCAAACTTTTCAATTTTACCACTGTGATTTTTTTTTGTGTTGTGTTTATCTCAATGCTGATGAGGTGCTGCACTTCTTTGGTGAATTTTCTGTTTCCCAAGTTTCTTTTTTCTTATTGATTTGTATATGCCCTTTACATTGTCTGAATACTAATCCTTTTACTGTATTTTATATGTTATAAGTATTTTCCCCTAATCTGTTACTTCTGTTCAGTTTAAAGGGCAATTCCCAACCCCATCACCTAGACTAAAGACAGTCTCTCAAGGTTATCTGCTGCTGTTATGCCATGACAAGTCAGGATTGCATGACCAGTTCAGCACTCTGGGTGCTCTGGCAGGATTACTGAGATGTGAGTGATCACGTGGGTTAGGACTGGGGAGAAGAAAGAAATTTAAGGTTCATAATGATGGGAGTCTGACTATAACACTTGCAAACCCTCTTGATTTCCTGAACAACTTCAGCTAATCCTAGGTAGGATAATTTTTATTCCTCCTTTTCTACCTTATCAAATCATCACTGTTTTTTATATTCCCCATCCCAAAATATGTAGCCATTAGTAATTTTAGGAATACAAAAATAATAAAAATCCAAATATATATCTTTAAAATTTTTATTCATTAGACATTAATAACTACCAACTTCATGGCAAATGTTAGCCATATAAAGCATTCTCCCTGTCTTTCAGATTAGCACACTGAAAATACTATACTTAACTATTCACCAAAAATATAACACATATTTATATTGACAATTTTATTAAAAGAAATTTCCCTTAAAAAGAGATCATAGGTGTAATTCCCTGGTGGTTCAGTGGTTAGGAATCTATGTTCTGTCAAGGGCCTGGGTTTGTTCCCTGATTGGGGAACTAAGATCCTGCATGCTACAGAATGTGGACAGGAAAAAAAAAAAAAAAGATACCATATAAACTGATCTTATTTCAATGTCAGTCATGCATAGTATGTTCATGAGTCATACCTATATACTTCCTGCTGCAAAAGATAGAAAGTATTTGGTCTCATTAAAATTTAAATAAAATCAAAGTTTAAATTGGAACACTCTGTATTCCTTTTATGGTTTTATTAAAATAGGGAGCTGAATTAGTGTTTTAAAACTTAGGAGGAAACCACAAAATTCATTATAAGTGGCAATTTACTTAAAATGCCAAACAATCATATTTGCTAGCTCACTGTGTGGTGGACATGACACTGAACAGCTAAGTCTCCCCTCTGAGGTGGTGGTAGGAGGACCTAGAGAGGTGCTGGCAAGGGTTTCACACATGTTGTCTCATGTGGTCCTCGTAACTGTTCTGAACGGTGTCCTCATTTTACAGATAACTGAAATTAAGAAGAGTGTCCAACCAAGCCTGAAGAACTGGGACCTGCAATTAGATGGGCCCTAACTCTACACTTACTCAACTCTCCTAACTTGTTACCAGGAGACCATGAAACCATGGACCATGTAACCTAACACGTATGCTCCTTCCCACACCTGAAATACTACTTCTTTTCTTAAAAGGAGCTGCTACTTCTAACACGTTCTCATTGTACCTTTTAACATTTAATGGATCAAATATTTTTGGAAAGCAAGTACATGTAATAAATTGGAAACATTATGCCTTCATACCCTGTGCAGTACACTATATCTGGTTTATTATCTCATGACACATTACAATAGTGAAGTTAGGGGCCCGCTCCTGGTCCAGTCTACTGAAGTTACAATTCACAGCACAAGCTCTGAACCTCTTAGTTACTACAAAATGATCAAGAGATGGACTACACATATTCCCCAATTGACCAAGACATAGTATACTATTTTTCTGAATTCTCTCTGCTAAGAATCAGGGATTTTTGAACAACAGGGGAAGGGAAAGTTTACAGCAGGAGCTCCCTGAAAAAGTAAAAAAAAAAAAAATATATATATATATATATATATATATATATATATTAGGGCAGAGCCAAGATTACTGAGAGGGAAGACATGGAGTTTCTGTTGCCCTACAACTAGGATACTCACAAGATGCTGGTGGGGGGCCTCTGAAAACCAGACAGATGGGAGGAACCCACTAAGCAATCAGGTAGTATGTGAACGGGAGCAAAGAGGGAGGAAAAGTGGAGGCCAGACAGGACTGGTGTGGCTGAGGAGTGACTGGGAGCACCCAGAGGCATGCGTGCCTCCAGGATGTTAACAGGGAGTAGAAAAGACCTTCAGAGGTTGTAGGATGAGGAGGGGGGAATGTGCTTGGCATTCCCTCCTGCCCACTTGGCCCCAGGGAGCTTTCACAGGCTTCAAGCCTGGTCCTATGCCCTTCAGGGACCTCTCTGCCCACGTGAGTACTGGGGGTGTGAGAGGGAGTGGGAAGAAGGATGCAAGCCAAACTGGGGAGCCCTCAGGGGTCAGGAGAAGTGCCTGCTGCTCCCTTGCCCACTGAGCCCACGGGAGTCTCCTAAGGCCCTGGGCCTGGCTCTCCAGCCTCTGGGGCCCTCTCTGCCCTTTAAGGTGCCTTTCACCCTACAGGACCTACTCTGCCTATGTAGGTCCTATGGGTGTGAGAGGAGGGGAGTATGACGAAGAGCCAAGCCCTGGGGGGAGAGTCACTTGGGATTCAGAGGATCGGGGAACCTGCCTGGTATTCTACCCACTTGGCCCCAGGGAGCCTCCTGGGGCCCCAGGTGTGATCCTGCACACCCTAAGGCAGGAGAGACTGCAGAGGCCCCCTCAGCTAGGCTGAACCCAAGCCCCAACCCCCAATCAGGGCCTTTTCCAGCAGTGTGGGTCCTGAATCAGGACCCTGCCCCTGCCTAAAGCTAGCCTCCACATAAACCCAGCCCCTGCCTAAGCCCTGCCCCTCACAGCTGAGGTTTTTCTGTCTTTTTGTTGCTTTTGTCGTTGTTTTGTTTTGTTTTGTTTGGGTTTTTTTTGGTTCTTTGCCATTATCGAGTTCTGTTTTACCCTTCAGTGGTTCTTTTGTATATATTCTTCTTATTTTTTAATAAAATAACTGTTAATTTTCTGCATTCATTTTTTTTTTTTTGTTATTGTTATGCTCCCTTTTTGGAGAAGGCAATGGCACCCCACTCCAGTACCCTTGCCTGGAAAATCCTGTGGACGGAGGAGCCTGGTAGGCTGCAGTCCATGGGGTCGCTAAGAGTCGGACACGACTGAGCAACTTCCCTTTCACTTTTCACTTTCATGCATTGGAGAAGGAAATGGAAACCCACTCCAGTGTTCTTGCCTGGAGAATCCCAGGAACGGGGGAGCCTGGTGGACTGCCGTCTATGGAGTCACACAGAGTCGGACACGACTGAAGCAACTTAGCAGCAGCAGCATGCTTCCTTTTATTTTTTATGATCATTTATGATTTTTTTCTTCTTTGCTACTGGAGCTTAGTTTTACCCTCCAGTACTTGTTTTACATAGATTATTATTTTTCTGAATATATCTGTTAGTTTTCTAAATTTAATTTGTAATTATTTGCATTGCCCTGCTCCTTTTTTTGGCATGCCCTGTGGCTTGCAAGATCCCACTTCATGGGCCAGAGATCAGGCCTGAGCTCCTGAGGTGGGAGAACTGAGTCAGAACCACTGGACTAACAGAGAACATCATGCCCCAGGGAATATTAATTGAGGTGATACTTAAGAATAAATTTACCTAAGGAAGCAAAAGACTTCAGAAGACTGAGAAAGCTTCAGTGTTCTCAGAAAACTATAAAACTCTGATGAAAGAAATCAAAGAGGACACAAACAGAGAGATATATCATATTCTTGGATTAAAAGAACCAATATAGTAAAGATGAATATACTACCCAAAGCAATCTACAAATTCACTGCAATTTCTATCAAATTGCCATGGCAATTCCACAAAATTGGAACAAAAAAATCTTACAGTTTGTACGGAAACACGTAAGACCCCAAACAGCCAAAGTAATCTTGAGAAAGAAAAATGGAGCAGGAGGAATCAGGCTTCCTGACTTCAAACTTTACTAAAAAGCTACAGTAATCAAAATAGTATGGTACTGGCACAAAAACAGAAATATAAACCAATGGTACAGGATAGAAAGCCCAGATATAAACCCATGGACCTAAAATCACCTAGTCTACAACAAAGGAGGTAAGAATATACAATGGAGAAAAGACAGCCTCTTCAATAAGTGGTGCTGGGAAATCTAGACAGGTACATGTAAAAGAATGAAATTAGAATACTACCTAATATCATACATAAAATAAACTCAAAATGAAGTAAAGACCTAAATGTAAGACTATAAAACTCTTGGAGGAAAACAAAGGAAAAACACTCTTTGACATAAATCACAGCAAGATCTTTTTTGAGCCACCTCCTGAAATAATGAAAATAAAAACAAAATAAACAACTGGGATCCAATTACACTTAAAAACTTTTGCACAACAAAGGAAACCATAAGCAAGACAAAAAGACAAACCTCAGAATGGGACAAAATATTTACAAACAAAGCCATGGACAAAGGGTTAATCTCCAAAATATACAATCAGCTCATGGAGTTAAATATTTTAAAAAATAAAATAAAAAAATAGGCAGAAGATCTAAATAAACATTTCTCCAAAGAAGAAATATAGATGGCCAATAAACACAAGAAATGATGCTCAACATCACTAATTATCAGCAAAATACAAATCAAAACTACAATGAGGTACCAGGTCATACCAGCCAAAATGGCCATCATCAAAAAATCCACAAACATCAAATGCTGGAGAGGGTGTGGAGAAAAGGGAACTCTCTTACACTGTTGGTTGGAATGTAAATTGGTACAGCCACTGTGGAGAACAGTACAGCGATACCTTAAAAAACTAAACACAGAACTACCATATGATCCAGCAATCCCGAAACAGGCCATATACCCTAAGAAAACCACAACTCAAAAAGACACATGTACCCCAGTGTTCATCACAGCACTATTTACAATAGCCTGGACATGGAAGCAACCTAGATGTCCACTGACAGATGAATGAATAAAGATGTAGTACATATACACAATGGAATATTATTCAGTCACAAAAAGGAATGAAATTGGGTTAGTAGTAGGGATGTGGATGAACCTAGAGCCTGTCATACAGAGTGAAGTAAGTAAAAAAGAAAAAAATATCATATATTAATGCATATATATGGAATCTAGAAAAATGGTGCAGATAAACAGGAACAGAGGCACAGACATGGAGAACAAAGCTGAATGTATGTGCCCTATGTTTGAACTATACTACAAACCTACAGTAGTCAAAACAGTATGGTACTGGCACAAAAACAGACACATAGATCAATGGAAGAGTAGAGAGCCCAGAAATAAACCTACACACATGTGGTCACCTAATCTATGACAAAGGAGGCAAGAATATAAAACGGGGAAAAGAGAGTCTTTCAACAAATAGTTCTGGAAAAACTGGGCAGCTACATTTAAAACAAGATTAGAACATTTCCTCATACCATATACAAAAATAGGGCTTCCCTGGTGGCTCAGCTGGTAAAGAATCCACCTGAAATACAGGGGACCTGGGTTTGATCCCTGGGTTGGGAAGATCCCCTGGATAAGGGAAAGGCTACCCACTGCAGTATTCTGGCCTGGAGAATTCCAGGGACCATATAGTCCATGGGGTCGCAAAGAGTCAGACACTACTAAGCGACTTTCACTCACTCACGATACAAAACTAAACACAAAATAGAGATTAAAGGCTTAAATGTAAAACTAGAAACCATAAAATTAAAAGAAAACATAAGCAGTACACTCTGATACAGGCCTTAGAAATATTTTTTTGGATATGTCTTCTCAGACACAGCAAACATAGGCAAAAATAAACAAATCAGATTTAATCAAACTTAAAAGCTTTTGCAGAGTGAATCAAACTATAGACAAAATGAAAAGACAAACTATTGAATGGGAGAAGATATTTGCAAAAGATATGTCTGATAAGGGGAATATCCAAAATAAATTGAAAACTCATACAATTCAATATAAATAAGTTAAAAATGGACAGAGCACATTAATAGACATTTCTCCAAAGAAAACATACAGCTGGACAATGGAAACATAAAAAGATGCTCCAACTTGTTAATCATCAGGGAAATTCAGATCAAAACTATCACGAGAAATCAACTTTTACCTGTCAGAATGGCTATAGCCAAAAGACAACACATAAATGTTGGCAATGATGTGGAGAAAAGGGAGCCCTAGTATACTGGTGGCGAGAGTGTAAATTGGTTCAGCCACTATGGGAAGCAGCATGGAATTTCCACAAAAATTAAAAATACAACTACCATATGACCCAGCAATCCCACTTCTGGTTATATATCTGAAGAAAACAAAAAAACACTAATTCAAAAAGACGTATGTACCCCAATGTTCATAGCAGCATCATTTACAATTGTCAAGGTGTGGAAGCAACCCAAGTGCCCACTGACAGATGAATGGATAAAAAAGATATGGTGTGTATATATGCAATGGAATATTATTCATCCATAAAAAGGAATTAAATTCTGCCATTTTTCAGCAATGTGGATGGACCTAGAGAATATTATGCTTAGTGAAAAATGTCACACTGAGGAAGATAAATACTGTGTGTGTTTTCACTTATATATGGAATCTAAAAAATAAAGCATATGAATGCATAGAGCAAAACAGAAACAGATTCACAGAGAACAAACTATGCTTTAATATACTATATTTGTTCTTTTCTTTCTGACTTATTTCACTCTGTATATCAGACTCTTGGTTTATCCACCTCACTAGAATTGACTCAAATTCATTCATTTTTATGGCTGAGTAATACTGCATTCCAGTCCATTCTGAAGGAGATCAGTCCTGGGTGTTCGTTGGAAGGCCTGGTGCTAAAGCTGAAACTCCAATACTCTGGCCACCTCATGCAAAGGGTTGACTCATTGGAAAAGACCCTGATGCTGAGAGGGATTGTGGGCAAGAGGATGAGATGGCTGGATGGCATCTCCAACTCGATGGACTTGAGTTTGAGCAAATTCCAGGAGTTGGTGATGGACGGGGAGGCCTGGCATGCTGCAATTCATGGAGTCGCAAAGAGTTGGACATGACTGAGTGACTGAACTGAACTGAACTGAATATTGCATTGTGTATATGTACCACAACTCCTTTATCCATTCGTCTGTCATGGACATCTAGGTTGCTTCCATGTCCTGGCTATTACAAATAGTGCTGCAGTGAACATTGGGGTACATGTTGTCTTTTTGAAATGTGGTTTCTCCAGGGTATATGCCACTTACTTATATCTAATTGTACCTCTTAACCCCCTTCCCCTTTCACCTTTCCCTCTCCCTACTGGTAAACACTAGTCTGTTCTCTGTGAGTCTGTTTCTGTTGAGAAAGTAAATCAAATGAAAGAAATAGATATTTGGAAAATAGTAATACAGATAGTACTCAGAAATGGCCAAATTTGTACAGTGGTAATCTGTAAGTGAAAAAGGTTAGTAAAATAGAGCTAAAATAGTTAACATGCATAGTTTGCATGTTATGCATGTCAATTCATTTATTCATTCCATTTTAATTACTGCTAATACTTTCGTCTACTCAGTACAAAAATTCTTAAGTTTTCAATTCTGTTGTCAAATTACTATTATTTAATCTAAGGAATACATTATAAAATAAATTATTTGCAGAATCTAATTAGTATTAAAAGGCAGAACAAGAGAATTTTTAATAATAGTGTTGAAATGGCTTCATGGTTATTTGTTTTACAGGAGTTCAGAAGTGCATTAAATACTGCCATATGGCCACAATATGAGCCTAGAAGTTCACATTTTAAGAGTATGCTATCACATTCTAATACAGCCATTCGACACTCTAAAGTAATAGTTTTCACCCTTTGTTCTGCCATAGCAAATGGAAAATGATGCTCACATTCTAGATTTAGTCCTGGGAATATATCCAGGTTCTGACAAAATTCTCTCTTCTCTGACAGTTTTTTCCAGAACATTTAGGCAATACAGGACTAAAGCTGTTGTTCATATACAGTGGAATGAATCCTCATTTGCACAAGAGGCAATCTAAGTGGGGCCTATACCAGTTGTTTGTCATTTGGCAAAGCAACCAATTAGTCCAAGATCACCTGCAACATTTAGAAAAGTATGACTTTATAATATGCAGAAAAACCACTCTGCATTAGACGAATAAAAATATGGTTTTTTCACTGTAATGTGGAATAACTCTTAGGTAATAACTCAAATTTTCTCCATATGCATTACTGTGTTCTATAATATTAGTCAAAACTGTCATTCCTTTATAGGTAAACTTTAGCATTCACTGACAACACTTAAAATGCTATAGTATATTCTGTTTTAAATTTAAATGCATGAATTGGTAAATGTTTTAAAAGTAGATAGTATAACAAACTGTAGGTCTAAGAAATGTAATATATTACATGTTATCCATGCTAAAGAGTTTGTTTAAATATCCAGAGATCTGATTAATTTTGCAGACATAAAGTCAAGTCTTGAACTAACTAACTCAAAATACCCTTTAGGAAAAGTAATTCTTTTTATGAATCACAACTGAACTTCAAATTGCTTACATATGTATATGCTTTGCTCTCACTGTTTTACAATTAATAACAATCATTTTAGCTTCATGGCTATATTATGAACTTACCTTGTACCAAAATAGCTGGAGTGGGGCATGGTCAACATAACATCTTAATAATGTTTTGGACACCTTAACAACAAAGTTATCTCTTTTCTGCATCTATGCTGATCATGTAATTGCCCCCAAACTGTCAATAAGTCTTCTAAAGCAAATTTAATAAATGTGGAGACACAGACTAGTATTACAGTAAATCAATTCACATCTCCTAAAAGTTCATATGTATTAACTCTACAAAAGAACACAAATTAAGGAAGTTAAAGTGAAAATAACTTTAAGCAATAATTCCAAATTAACCAAAGTAGTAAAACAGAACTTTATACTTGAGTCATATACATATGTTAAAAGCACAATCACTAAGTTTTTTTCCTGAATTATCCAGGTTTAATTAAAAGCTTTACTGTTACTGTTGAACATTTGGTCCACTTTAATAGAAATTAGAAATGTTAAAACACACTCTTTTTTTCTCAAACAATTACTATAAACCATTATACTTTAAGAATTCATAATTTCTACCTTATTAGAGAAACAATTTGATATAACATTGCTTTAATAAAATACAAATAAGTAAAAAGAATTATCTGCATCAGAGTAAAGGAGATAGAAGAAAAGATATGCTTTACTCTCTTATACCGTATAGGTGCACAGCTTATAGAAATACGTATGTAAAACATAGTTACTATTTTTGGTAGTAGGTATGCACTGTTAGCTTCAAAATTTAACTGGCTAACATTCCTACCAAAGCAAAAACACAAACTTTAGAAAAATAGCTCATATATTTCATCAAATAAGTGAACACAGAAAGCACCTTGACACTGTTAATTTGCCAAACTATATATAATAATAATGGACAGATGAAACGAGATTCTCCTGTTGTTTGTACTAGAGCTGCCTCCCAAGCATCATTTGGGTATTCAGGCCCAACCACAATTCTGTGTTCACCCATTGTGTGCTTGAGACCAATGTTATCTAATATAAGTACTACCATGGTGTTTGAGACTGTGGAGAATCACAGTGGGAAGGCTGTGGGACTGCCACCCCGTCACTAACTCAGCCTCTACCTCCTTAACGTGGGCACTGAGCAGGAGGGGTGGCACTTTCAGAAGCAGGTCAAGAGGCAGCAAAGCTGAAGAAATAAAAGGGGGAAAGACATGAGACTGTAATACAAATTGCACTGAATTTCAGGGTGGCATGTGTGATGTTACTGCTGACAAAGCTAAATTACCTGGTCTCAGTCTGGATCCTATTCCACCAGTGAAGTCTCTGTAAGCAGAATGAGAAGGTTTATTCAACTTGGATTTGACTAACATTTATTGAAAGCTTATATCCCACTATGGTTTATGAAACCATATGAAAATATAGGTTTGTTTTTCCTAAAGATGTCCTCAAGAGTTTAATAAAGGGAGAAAAGAGACATAATTGAACCCAGAGCAGAGCTGACATTCTATGAGCAATGGAAGAACCTGGTTGCATTACAGTTGTTCATGAGCTCTAAGAATAATTATAAGCCTAAATCTTAGGCTTGAATGATTTTCTTGTCATATTTAAAATCAAAATACTTGAACTACCCTGGTGGCTCAGTGGTAAAGAATCTTCCTGACATGCAAGAGACATAGTTTTGATATCTGATCCAGGAAGATCCCACATGACTTGCAGCAACGAAGCCCTTGTGCCACAACTATTGAGCCTGTGCTCTGGAGCCTGGGAATCACAACTACTGAGCCCGTGTGCCGCAACCACTGAAGCCGATGTGCTTTAGAGCCCATGCTCTGCAACGAGAGAAGCCATTGCAGTGAGAAGCCTGTGCACCGCAACTAGAGAGCAGCCCCAGCTCGCCCCAACTAGAGATAAGCCCGCACAGCAAGGAAGACTCAGAACAGCCAAAAATAGATTAAAAAATAAAATAAAAAATACTTATTTTGTATGAAAAAGAAATAGCATTTAAAATTTTATATGTAGTATGTTCCATGCTTTATTCCTGCTGTCTTAAAGAAGAAACTATAACTCTTCCTATGAAATGAGATAATTTTTACATTTAAGAAGATTATATTTTTCCTTATTTTCTCAGCATTATTACCATCACTTTTTTGCCCTGTTCTAAAACTTAGGATTTCCTTATCATTATGCAAGTTCGTCTCAGGACCTTTCACCCAGTGGAAGAGTCATTAGACCCTACTGAGGACAGCCATAAATAACCTTCAATCTTGTTTTATCTACTAGAATCTAGAGAGACAAGTTCTTAACATTTTTTTTTTAAGAAATAAGAAATATCTATCAGATCAGATCAGATCAGTCACTCAGTCATGCCCGACTCTGCGACCCCATGAATCACAGCACGCCAGGCCTCCCTGTCCATCACCAACCTGACAAATTATAAGAACCATACTTTACTGCAACACGACCAAAGTACATCAAACATCCTCTATGTTTAAGGCACATGATAGGTGTTTACTAGGTGGGAACTGATATAGGGACTCAGACACAAATAAACATGACTGATAATTCTATTACCCCAACCCTTTCACTACAGTCACAGAAATTTTGATACGTACATGCAACACATACCCAAGTTATCAAGCCTAGCAAATTTGGCACTCATTCACCCACCACTCAACTTAATTACTAGAATAATATCAAAATGTGTGCATCTAACTGTGAATTCCTTCCCTCTCCATTTCCATCTTCCAATCCCCCACCAATCCACTCCTCTCTTGATCCTATTTATTTTTTCTGTCCCATTCCAGCCCATATTTCCAGACCCTTGAAAATTAAATGAAATTCATCAGTTTTACATAGGTAATACATTCTTTTTACACCTGGAATAAGGTCATGTGTTTACATAAGGAAAAGGGATGATCCCTGCCTCATATTTTCAAAGAGGGGCATAATCTTAGCAGTGTCCATATAAGTGTGGGCAGAAGCCTCGGGATTGAGCAGAGGGGTAGAACGTCTGTTCCAGCAAATCATTCCCTTGCACACAGGTTACTCCTCAGCAAGGGCAAACGCATAGCCCACACCATAATCTTCTAGACAAGCCCAGCACTGTCCAACAGAAATATGCAAACTACAAACATAAGTCTAAATATTCTGGCAGCCACAGTTTTAAGAAGTAGAAAGAAAAAAGTGAAATTAATAACATTTTAAACTAAAATAACCAAAATATTATTTCAACATGTACTAAATATAAATATTAATATAATTTTTAAAATTTAAATGAAATTTAAAATTCTCGGGACATACAGGCTACCTGGTCCCAGGGCAGAGCCTAAGAGTGGCAGCAGTGGCCATTGCTAGCACTTACTCAAGAAGCATCAGAAGTTTCCTGGATTCTGATGGGGATGCTCTACCACAGCTAACCTCTGACACACCCCACGAGTCCACACAGTTCTCTGCTAGCCCAGCAGAGCTGTTCCACAAATGTGTAGGGGGTGGTGGCAGAGGCAGGGAGAAATGATCAGCTATGAAAAACAAAGGGGGCTTACATCTGAGTCAGTATCCAACTGGAGCTGCAGATGCTTACATGGTCAGTGCATTAGATCTCTGTCAATGTACAGACCACACTTGTTTTAGCACCCCATGCCACTGAAGCAAATGTCTTGGTGCATGGAAGAGGGGGCGGAAATCCACTTAAAGGGGATAGAGCTAGCTTCTTCCCTGGTAATTTAAAAGCAGACCTCACCTCTAACAGGGCAGTGATGGCCACTGGGCAGAGAGGAAGTCCTGCCTCAGATCTGGTGCCAAGTCTAGCCCCTCCATCTCTAGCACCACTGCCTATCAAGGGGATAGCTTCCAGCACATCCCGAGGAAAGGTATAACTGGCATCCACCTCAAATCCAGATCACCCATCAGAGGCAGGTACAAGGCACACATAGTGTGCAGAGGGATGCTCCCACATAAAAACAGCCATTTCAAGACTGCAGTGGACAACTGTTTCACCTAAAGTAATAGAGACAGAGAAAGCTAAATAAAAAGAACTACTGTCAACTGAAAAAGCAAAAGAAAACCCCTGAAAAATAATGAAACAGAAATAAACAATTTACCACAAGAGAACTTAAAACATGATTAATAACAAACTTAATAAAGGAAAAGAACTGATCTCAACAATGAACATTTTAAAATATTAAAAAAAGACCCAATCAGAAACTTGCAGGATACAAGGTCAATACACAGAAATCACTTGCATTCCTGTATACTAACAATGAAAAATCAGAAAGAGAAATTAAGGAATCAACTCCATTCACGATTGCAACAGAAAGAATAAAATATCTAGGAGTAAACCTACCTAAGGAGACAAAAGAACGGTATGCAGAAAATTAAAGACACTGGTGAAAGAAATCAAAGACAACATAAACAGATGGAGAGATATTTCATGTTCTTGGGTAGGAAGAATCAATACTGTGAAAATGACTACACTACCAAATACAATCTACGGATTCAATGCAATCCTTATCAAATTACCAATGGCAATTTTCACAGAACTAGAACAAAAAATTTCACAATGCATATGGAAACACAAAAGATCCTGAATACCCAAAGCAGTCTTGAGAAAGAAGAATGGAGCTGGAGGAATCAACCTTCCTGCCTTCAGACTATACTACAAAACTACAGTCATCAAGACAGTATGGTACTGGAACCAAAACAGAAGTATAGACCAATGGAACAAGATAGAAAGCCCAGAGATAAACCTACCCCTCTATGGGTAGCTTATTTTCAACAAAGGAGGCAAGAATATACAATGGGGCAAAGATAGCCTTTCAATAAGTGGTGCTGGGAAAACTGGACATATGCATGTAAAAGAATGAAATTAGAACACTTTCTAAAACCATACAGAAAGATAAACTCAAAATGGATTAAAGACCTAAACGTAAGATCAGAAACTAAAAAACTCTTAGAGAAAAACATTGGCAGAACACTCGATGACAGAAATCAAAGCAAAATCCTCTATGACCCACCTCCTAGAGTAATGGAAATAAAATAAAAAATAAACAAGTGGGACCTAATTAAACCTAAAAGCTTTTGCACAGCAGAGGAACCTACAAACAAGGTGAAAAGACAACCCTCATAATGGGAGAAAATAATAGCAAAGGAAAGAACTGGCAAAGAATCAATCTACAAAATATATAAGCAATTCATACAACTCAATACCAGAAAAACAAACAACCCAATAAAAAAGTGGGGAAAAGACCTAAACAGACATTTCTCCAAAGAAGACATGCAGATACCTAATAAACACATGAAAAGATGCTCAACATTGCTCATTATTAGAGAAATACAAATCAAAACTACGAAGAGATACCACCTCACACTACTCAGAATTGCCATCATCAAAAAGTCTACAAACAATAAATGCTGGAGAGGATGTGGCGAAAAGGGAATTCTCTTGCGTTGCTGGTGGGAATGTAAACCAATACAGCCACAAAACCACTATATGACCCAGCAATCCCACTACTAGGCATATACCCTGAGGAAACCAAAATTGAAAAAGACACAAGTACCCCAATGTTCATTGCAGCACTGTCTACAATAGCTAGAACATTGAAGCAATGTAGATGTCCATTGACAGATGAGTGGATAGAGAAGCTGAGATACATATATACAATGGAATATTACTCAGCCATAAAAAGGAAAGCATTTCAGTCAGTTCTAATGAGGTGGATGAACATAGAGCCTATTATACAGTGAAGTAAGTCAGAAGGAGAAATATAAATATCACATATTACCACATATATAAGGAATATAGAAAGATGGCACTGATGAATTTATTTGCACGGCAGATCATAAACTCCTTATTGCCAAATTCAGACTTAAGTTGAAGAAAGTAGGGAAAACCACTGGACCATTCAGGTATGGCCTAAATCAAATCCCTTATGACCTATACAGTGGAAGTGAGAAATAGATTTTTAAGGGACTAGATCTGATAGATTGTGTCCATAGTGCCTGATGAACTACGGATGGAGGTTCGTGACATTGTACAGGAGACAGGAATCAGGACCATTCTAAGAAAAAGAGATACAAAAAGAAAAATGGCTGCTTGAGGACGCCTTACAAATAGCTGTGAAAAGAAGAGAAGCAAAAAGCAAAGGAGAAAAAGAAAGATATACCCATTTGAATGCAGAGTTCCAGAGAATAGCAAGGAGACATAAGAAAGCCTTCCTCAGTGATCAATGCAAAGAAATAGAGGAAAACATAGAATGGGAAAGACTAGAGATCTTTTCAAGAAAATTAGAGATACCAAGGGAACATTTCATGCAAAGACGGGCACAATAAAGGACAGAAATGGTATGGACCTAACAGAAGCAGAAGATATTAAGGACAAGTGGCAAGAATACATAGAAGAACTGGACAAAAAAGATTTTCATGGCCCAGATAATCACAATGGTGTGATCACTCACACTCACCTAGAGCCAGACATTCTGGAATGTGAAGTCAAGTGGGCCTTAGAAAGCATCACTACGAGCAAAGCTAGTGGAGGTGATAGAATTCCAGCTGAACTTTTTGAAATCCTAAAAGATGATGCTGTGAAAGTGCTGCACTCAATATGCCAGCAAATTTGGAAAACTCAGCAGTGGCCACAGGACGGGAAAAGGTCAGTTTTCATTCCAATCCCAAAGAAAGGCAATGCCAAAGAATGCTCAAACTGCTGCACAATTGCACTCATCTCACATGCTAGTAAAGTAACACTCAAATTCTCCAAGCCAGGCTTCAGCAATACGTGAACTGTGAACTTCCAGATGTTCAAGCTGGTTTTAAAAAAAGCAGAGGAACCAGAGATCAAATTGCCAACATTCGCTGGATCATAGAAAAAGCAAGAGAGTTCCAGGAAACATCTATTTCTGCTTTATTGACTATGCCAAAGCCTTTGACTATGTGGATCACAATAAACTGTGGTAAATTCATCAAGAGATGGGAATACCAGACCACCTGACCTGCCTCTTGAGAAACCTGTATGTGTCAGGAAGCAACAGTTAGAACTGGACATGGAACAACAGACTGGTTCCAAATAGGAAAAGGAGTACGTCAAGGCTGTATATTGTCACCCTGCTTATTTAACTTACATGCAGAGTACATCATGAGAAACGCTGGGCTAGAGGAAGCACAAGCTGGAATCAAGATTGCCAGGAGAAATAATCAATAACTTCAGATATGCAGATGACACCACCCTTATGGCAGAAAGTGAAGAGGAACTAAAAAGCCTCTTGATGAAAGTGAAAGAGGAGAATGAAAAAGTTGGCTTAAAGCTCAACATTCAGAAAACTAAGATCATGGCATCTGGTCCCATCACTTCATGGCAAATAGATGGGGAAATAGTGGAAACAGTGGCTGACTTCATTTTTCTGGGCTCCAAAATCACTGCCAATGGTGATTGCAGCCAGGAAATTAAGATGCTTACTCCTTGGAAGGAAAACTATGACCAACCTAGATAGCATATTCAAAAGCAGAGACATTACTTTGCCAACAAAGGTACGTCTAGTCAGTTTTTCCAGTAGTCATGTATGGAAGTGAGAGTTGGACTATAAAGAAACCTGAGCGCCAAAGAATTGATGCTTTTGAGCTATGATGTTGGAGAAGACTCTTGAGAGTCCCTTGGACTGCAAGGAGATCCAACCAGTCCATCCTAAAGGAGATCAGTCCTGGGTGTTCATTGGAAGGACTGATGTTGAAGCTGAAACTCCAATACTTTGACCACCTGATGCAAAGAGCTGACTCATTGGAAAAGACCCTGATGCTGGGAAAGATTGAGGGCAGGAGGAGAAGGGGATGACAGAGGATGAGATGGTTGGATGGCATCGCCAACTCCATGGGTTTGGGTAGACTCCAGGAGTTGGTGATGGACAGGGAGGCCTGGCGTGCTGCGGTTCATGGGGTCGCAAAGAGTTGGACACGACTGAGTGACTGAACTGACTGGTACTTGTATCACAAAAAATAGCCTTTAAAACAAAGTTTAGAAAGAAAAACAAAGAATAGCATATAATGATAAGGGGATCAATAACAGAAGATATGACACTTATTAAGATTATGCACCTAATATCAGAGTAGATACATATATCAAAACTAGCAGCCATAAAGGGAGACATTGACAGGAATACAGTAATAGTAGAAGTCTTTAACACCCACTGACATCAATGGCCTGATCTTCTAGACAGAAAGTCCATAAGACAACAGAGGCCCTACATGACAAAAGACCAGTTGGAGTTAACTGTATCTACAGGATACCACAGCCCCAAAAGCCCAGAGTATACCACATTCTTTTCAAGCATGTATGGAACATTCTCTACAATAGACCAAATACTATACCACAAAGCAAACCTCAATAAACTCAAGAGGATAAAAATTTCAAGCACTTTTTCTGACCACAACAGCATGAGACTAGAAATCAGCCGCAGAAGGATGAGGGGAGAATGAACACATGGAGACTAAACAAGCTGCTACTAAAAAACCAATGGGCCAATGATGCCATCAAACAAGAAATCATACACTATGTCAAGAGAAGTGACAATTAAACACAATTTTATAAAATCTATGGAATGCAGGAAAATCACTAAGAGAAAAATAATACAGGTTTTTTTTCAAAAAGCAACAAAAATTTCAAATAAACAACCTAACCCACCACCTACAAGAATTAGAGAAAGAAAAACAAACAAAACCCAAGGAAACAGTAAAGATCATAAAGTCGCCGTCGTATCCGACTCTTTGCAACCCCACAGACTGTACAGTCCATGGAATTCTCCAGGCCAGAATACTGCAGTGGGTAGGCTTTCCCTTCTCCAGGGGATCTTCCCAACCCAGGGACTGAATCCAGGTCTCCCACATTGCACATGGATTCTTTACCAGCTGAGCCACAAGAGAAGCAAGATCAGAAAGAAATAAACAAAATAGAAAAAAAAAAAAAAAAAGGCAATAGAAAAGATTAATAGAACTGTGCTGAGCAGGGCCCTGTGGGACTCCAGGGCAGGGAGGCCTTTTTAATCCCCCATTCCTTGTAGGCAACACTCCAGACTTCATGACCTTTTCTGAGTTCCAAAGGGCAGAACAGTTGCTAATCAAAGGAGAATTAGCAACGAAACCACCTGAGGCAAGATTAAAGGGACCAGAGAGGCTCTTAGCTGGTCCAGTCTCTTAATCCTGATGAGCCTCTCTTGTATCTAATATATAATACAAATTAACATTTATGCAAAGCAGACTCACAGATGTAGAAAACAAACAACTGATTACCATAGGGGTGAGGGAAGAATGGAGGGATAACTTAAGAATGTGGGATTAAGAGATACAAACTACTATATATATAATAGATAAGAAACAAGGATATATTGCACATTATAGGATAATAGAGCCATTATCTTGTAATAACTTTTAACACAAGTTACTGTGCTGTACATCTGAAACTAACACAATATTGTAAATCAACTATACTTCAGTAAAAAGATATTTTAAGAAAAAAATACATATATGCTAGTGGGCATATATGAAATAGACCTCCCTGGTAATGCTGAGTTGCTTTCAGCTTTGCTGCCCCTTTATATGATTCTAAATTTCTCCTTAAGAAATTTCAGGGAATCTTTAAAAATAACCATCACACATTCACTCACTCATTCAAAACTATTTACTAAGGGCTCACAGTGTGTAGGCACTGTGCTAGACATTGGAGATGGAATACTGAAAAGAAACCATCCCTACAGTCTTAGAAGTTACAAGACTGCACAGGCATAGCAGAAAAACTGTTAATTTCTCTGGAAATTATATCACAGATCATAAGAAAACCCAGTCATCTGAAATTACACCAGAGCAAAAAACTCTTAATGACAACTTTTAACTATAAAAGTGTTGGGTCCACAAACATGAACAATGGACAGAAGATTAGGCAGAGTCTGAGGGATCCACCTGATGCAAAGAGCTGACTCATTTGAAAAGACCCTGATGTTGGCAAAGATTGAAGGCAGGAGGAGAAGGGGACGACAGAGGATGAGATGGTTGGATGGCATCACTGACTCAATGGACATGAGCTTGGATAAACTCCGGGAGTTGGTGATGGACAGGGAGGCCTGCTGTGCTGCGGTTCATGGGGTCGCAAAGAGTCGGACACAACTGAGCGACTGAATTGAATTGAACTGAGGGAAGTCTGCCTCTAGATTGAACCAGACTGAATGTTTATGTCTAATGGAACATTATGGCTTCAGAAGGTGGT
Source organism: Bos indicus x Bos taurus (assembly GCF_003369695.1). Taxonomy (NCBI): domain Eukaryota; kingdom Metazoa; phylum Chordata; class Mammalia; order Artiodactyla; family Bovidae; genus Bos; species Bos indicus x Bos taurus. Next base: position 59,233,854 of record NC_040097.1, on the reverse strand, counting down.
TTCCTATGACAGTACAAGCTGGAAACTAGCCAGAGATGGCCCACAAAGAAAACATTTCATGTTGATGTATGGCAAAATCAATACAATATTGTAATGTAATTAACCTCCAATTAAAATAAATAAATTTATATTAAAAAAAGAAAACATTCCAGAAATGTTTTGTGGTGAAAAGGTTTATCATAATGAAGCTTGTGTCTTCTGAAAGTTTTGAAATGGGAATTTATCAATAACATTTCAGAGCAATAAAATAATTTCAGAGAAATGGAAGGTTTTTAAAAATTCTGAAAGGTCTTTTCAGCTCTCTTCAGATCTGGTGTATATTCATAAACCAAATTTTTCATGCAGAATTCATAAGCCAAAACAGAAATTGAAGCACTGAATATGAGTAATAGCCGACAACTTACACTTTACCTGGCCACTACAGGTAAGGTGGCAATTGGAGGTGTTACCTTTGTAATTTTTTAAACCAAGTTTTCACTGCCAAATGCAAGTGTGAGGTAAATTATTTAGATGATTATTTTGTCAGAGGCATGCTGGTCATGAAGGAGATGGAGTCTAGAATTTTATACCTCATCAAATTATTTTAACTGTATCTCTGAACTGAGGAAATATTTTCACATGCATTGCAAGTGCATCACATCATTTAATTCAACTATGAAAAGTAGTCACTACAATTTAATGCTGATAGAAGAAATATTTGACCTTATGATGAAATCAGAAGCCTGGCTTACAACATTAAGATGATGCAACCACACCATCTAAGCTCACTAGCATTTTACATCTTGAAAGTGTCTTTCAGGCAGTGATGTCATAAACATACCCTGTGTGAACAAGTGACATTAGGTATGGATGCTTTCTCCTGCTCATTAAGGGCTTTTTGTTCACCTGTAATGTTAATGGAGTTGGTATCACTGCAGGGAGGTGGCATGGTGCTACCGTGGCTCTCCACTTGTACTCCAATAATAGCTAGGAACTAATAAGCCAGGGAATTTTAGAACTGTCATAGAAAAGGAATAGAATGATTTTACTGATAACAAATTGCCAACATTTGTTGGAACATAGAAAAAGCAAGAGAATTCCAGGAAAAAAATCTACTTCTGCTTCATTCACTATGCTAAAGCCTTTGTGTGAATCACAACAAACTGTGGAAAATTCTTAAAGAGATGTGAATACCAGACCACCTTACCTGCCTCCTGAGAAACCTGTATGCAGGTCAGGAAGCAACACTGTGAACTGGACATGGAAAAATGGACTGGTTCCAAACTGAGAAAGGAGTCTGTCAAGGCTGACTGTATATTGTCACCCTGCTTATTTAATTTATATACAGAGTGTGTGCGAGTGTGCATGTTCAGTCAGTTCAGTTGTGTTCAACTCTTTGCTACCCTACGGACTGCAGCTCACCAGGCTACTCTGTCCATGGGATTCTGCAGGCAGGAATACTGGAGTGGGTTGCCATGCCTTCCTCCAGGGGATCTTCTGGATCCCAGGTATCAAACTCACTTTTGCCTGTGTCTCCTTCATTGCAGGCAGATTCTTTACCCACTGAGCCACCTGGGAAGCCCTAAATAAAGAGTTGCTACTGTTGCTAAGTCGCTTCAGTCGTGTCTGACTCTGTGCAACCCCATAGATGGCAGCCCATCAGGCTCCACTGTCCCTGGGATTCTCCAGGCAAGAACACTGGAGTGGGTTGCCATTTCCTTCTCCAATGCATGAAAGTGAAAAGTGAAAGTGAAGTTGCTCAGTCGTGTCCGACTCTTAGCGACCTCATGGACTGCAGCCTACCAGGCTCCTCCGTCCACAGGATTTTCCAGGCAAGAGTAGTGGACTGGGGTGCCATTGCCTTCTCCGAAATAAAGTGGGGTGCCAATGCGAAATGCCAGGCTGCATGAGTCACAAGTGTAATCAAGATTGCTGGGAGAAATATCAATAACCTCAAATACACAGATGACACCACTCCAGTGGCAGAAAGGAACTAAAAAGCCTCTTGATGAGGGTGAAAGAGGAAAGTAAAAGAGCTGGCTTAAAGCTCAACACTCTAAAAATGAAGATCATGGCATCTAGTCCCATCACTTCACAGTAAATAGATGGGGAAACAATGGAAACAGTGACAGATTTTATTTTCTTGGGCTCAAAAATTACTGCAGATGGTGACTATAGCCATGAGATTAAGATGCTTACTCCTTGGATGAAAAGCTATGACAAATCCAGATAGACTATTAAAAAGCTGACATGTCACTTTACCAATATAGGTCTGGATAGTCAAAGCTATGGTTTTTCCAGTAGTCATGTATGGATGTGAGAGTTACACCATTAAAGAATGCTAAGAATTGATACTTCTGAATTGTGGTGCTGGAGAAGACTCTTGAGAGTCCCTTGGACAGCAAGGAGATCAAACTTGTCAATCCTAAAGGAATTCAATATTCATTGGAAGGATTGATGCTGAAGTTGAAGCTCTAGTCCTTTGGCCACCTGATGCAAAGAGGTGACTCATTGGAAAAGACCCTGATGCTGGGAAAGCTTGAGGGCAGGAGAGAAAGTGGTGACAGAAGATGAGATGGTTGGATGGCATCATCAACTCAATGGACATGATGAGTTTAAGCAAACTCTGGGAGATAGTGAAGGACAGGAAAGCCTGGAGTGCTGCAGACCATGTGATCACAAAGAGTGGGACACAGCTGAGCGACTGAGCAACAACAACTGACAAATTGTTCTGGTGAGACTGCTTGATTGTGACATCAGCTACTAGGCCAGGTTAACAGCAGCAAGCAGTGATCAATAGTATTTAATCAATTTAAGTGAAACTAGATCTGGATTATTAGAAACTGGATTATGAAAAAGTAGCGGGAGTCTCTATCCTCTATAGCTTTAAGTCAAAATAATCAAGACTTCTGCTATATGGAGGCAACATTCCTAGGTCCTGAGATCACACAAGTTCTTTCCAGTCACGTGTATGATACTGGATGGTCACAAACATTTCCAATCATCTCTATACACAAAGACTAGAATCAGGCACACATCCTTGAATACAATTATGCATACACTGATTCATCAAAGAGGCTGTGAACCACAGGTATCTCTGATACTGCAAACATTCAATGTCTGAAACTAGCCTGCCAACTGTAGTCTGTTGCCTTGGCAACAGAATATACATGTACATGGAAAAATTTTATTGCCTAAGCAGCAGGATCTTTAAAAAGGGTTTAAGCTGTTGACTATGGCAAAGGCTGTAGGTTCAAGCCAGGAGGTGAGGTTTTAGTCCAATTATAGACAGAGATACAGAATTTGTGCTAAGATAACAGTCATTCATTTATTAACTGACAAGTATTTGTGGACTGGTACCTATGTGCAATAAACTGTGCCCTGGGGAATGCAAAGATGGACTAGGCATAGCCTGGTATGTGCCAGCACAAAGTAATAAATATTAATTCATTAATCAATGAATTTTGTAGAAGGTCATAATTCAATGACCATAGTTCACTAGTACTTGACTGTATGGACAAAGAGACTGAAACGCCTGTGTATATTACCAAGGTATACAGGACAATTTATTTGTAAACTGAAATAAAATATTATGACTTGAATTAGAACCACCAGTAAATGTATCAACTAAGTAAGGCTATAAAATCCAGACAGATGCTGGTATAGGCCAAGCCCTATATCACACAAAGTAATGTGTGAATTATACCTCACTGAAGCTTTTAAAACAAAATAATTTCTTACGTTCTCATTCAAGAAAAATTATTCAAATAGACCATCACAAGACTGTGCATTCACTTAAACCAATATATAAAAATAAACCATTAAGGTAATTTGAATTTGCCTTTCGTGACTTACCAAATAGAACTTATATGTAAGCCAGAATCTTATGGTTCTGTATCTTCAGAACAGCTAACTAGCGAGCCCTTGAGAGAGAATGAGTGATTGCAGCTAAAGCAATTACTTGGTGACCACTCAGATTAGCAACTATCTGGAGGAGTATCCCAAGTGACACTCTTTATTTATGACTCTCTGATTACATGCAAAGAGCAAAGATGTAAAATCAAATCTCTATTCTAGTAAACCAAAGGCATAACTAAAAGCAAATTATTTTAAGTGAATATACTTGTAGTTTGCTGGGAAATGTGTATCAACAAGAGATTCCCCATGGGCTCCCTTAATAATATGAAAAATGCCATGCTGACATTGCCAGGTCTTCTAGGGGTCCAGAAGAGCCTTAGCCAGGTGACATCTTGGTGGGGGAGATTTAGAATCTGGAGACCTGGTCATGGAGATCTGGAGACTGACCTCTGCTGCAAATGACTGAAAGACTGCATTTCCAGAGCCAAGAAATGGGACACTCTCCACTGACCCAGTATCTCAGCTCTGAGTTTGGCTTTTAGGATTTTTGTTGATTTGGGGAGGGAGAGCTGAAATATGGGAGGAGTTTGGCAAGGAAAAGAACCAAATGAACTACTTTCTGGCTTCAAGTGACTTCTGCTAAAGAGAGCATAAAAAGACCATTGACTTCTAGGAGACTCTGGAGACTCTGGAGACTCTTGCCATTAATTACATTCCTGAAAAATGTATCATCTGAGTACAGCTTGGGTCACAACACCAGGGTGCCTTTCATTGATAATATCATGTTTCCTTTCACTAGCCTTGAGAATTCTTCTCTGAGGAGGCAGGAGCTGCCCTTCCTAGTTTCCTTTGCTGATGTATTATCCATTTGCTTGGCCCAACTGCTCATGAAAGTCTGTGTCAAGTTACTGGGGAGGTATCAATGATTTTTAGCAGGCAATTAGCTTCAACTTAGCCCTTGATATCTGAGATGACCAGAGTTGAGAGTTTATGCTTAAGCTTTCTCTGTGTACCATGGAGCCAGGTCCAAGTCTGAATTCTAAACTCTGAACACCATGCTCAAATCAAGCACGTACCTCTCTGTGACTCTTTCTCATTGGGACCCTTTTCCTAGGAGCCAGAAAGGAGCTTCTGGGGGAGCTGCCCAGGGTCTCGTTTCAACTGTCTTACTAATTAACACATGGCACAAAACAGCCAAAAATATCTGCAGGCTTGATTTTAAATTGATTTTTATTATATTTTGTAACTCTGCTATCTTATTTTAGATTCTAACTTTTCATTTAGCTTTTAAACACTTTGCAGAGGGGGTTTATGGTTAATATTAATAAACCAAGAAATTCAGGATAACTCTAAACAAATTAGATTGCAAATAACTTTCACCTTATTTAATGCTTTTCAAAGAATTATAAATATATTTTAGAGTTACCTCCCTTTAATTCATAGAATTAAAGGGAATACCTGGAAGGAAGTAAAAAAAAAGTCATTAATTTTCTCTTCTCTTATTTGGCATTAATCACAGGCTGTCTTTTGTCATTTATTTCCTTCTCAAGTCTACTTTTGTGCCCCCTCCACTATGAGTTCCTTGAGAGAAGAGTGAAGTGAAGTGACGTGGAAGTAGCTCAGTCATATCTGACTCCTTGCAACCCCATGGACTGTCCAGTCCATGGAATTCTCCAGGCCAGAATACTGGAGTGGGTAGTGTTTCCCTTCTCCCGGGGATCTTTCCAATCCAGGGACAGAACCCAGGTCTCCTGCATTGCAGGCAGATTCTTTACCAGCTGAGCCACCAGGGAAGCCCTTGAGAGAAGAAAGTAAAAGTGAAAGTGAAGTCGCTCAGTCGTGTCCAACTCTTTGCAACCCCATGGACCGTAGCCTACCAGGCTCCTCCGTCCATGGGATTCTCCAGGCAAGAATACTGGAGTGGGTTGCCATTTCCTTCTCCAGGGGATCTTCCCAACCCAGGGGTCGAACCCAGGTCTCCCACATTGGAGGCAGATGCTTTAACCTCTGAGCCACCAGGGAAGTGTCTCTTGAGAGAAGAGGGTTTGCCTTAAATCAGCTTGTGACCCCCAATGGCATGTCACACAGTCCCATACATGGCACAGTCTTGCACATGTTATTTTAGCTCAGACCCTAGTCACCTGTTTACTTATGACCACTTCTGCTAATTCAACCTCAAGGTCTGGGCCATCTTCTGTTTTCCACCTATTAACTTGGTCATTAGCCCCAAGTTAAAGCCCACTCTGCAATATCCCACTTTAAATGAGATTCCAATTGGACTGCTTCTTTCTGTTGATTCTAGTTTATGCAATTTGATGTAAACATGTAGATAATGACTAGTTTTAAAAAAGCATTTCAAAAAACATACAAATAAAAAGTATTTCAAGCTCTAATACATATGTTTCCTTTGTTTTTGAAGAGCTATACTTCAACTGATAATTTTTCTATGAATCCTTTCAGGAAAAATGACTATATTTATTTGGCAATGCTGAGATTCCTAAAAACAGTTGTTTGAAAATTTCCATCCCAAAATAATATTCTCTTAATTGGGGAAGACACCAATATGTGATCATTTATTTTTGTACTAAAATACTTGTTTTGTATCTTTTCTATATATTTATGCAACTTTGTATCACTGAGTAAAGTGTCCAATAAAAAAGAAAAAGACTTTTGATGATGTATTTTATAATATAAGTCATCAGTTCAGTTCAGTCGCTCAGTTGTGTCCAACTCTTTGTGACCCCGTGGACTGCAGGCATCCCTATCCATCACCAACTCCTGGAGATTGCTCAGTTTCATGTCCATCAAGTTGGTGATGCCATCCAACCATCTCATCCTCTGTCATCCCCTTATCCTCCTGCCTTCAATCTTGCCCAGCATGAGGGTCTTTTCCAATGAGTCAGTTCTTCACATCAGGTGGCCAAAGTATTGGAGCTTCAGTTTCAACTTCAGCATCAGTCATTCCAATGAATGTTCAGGACTGATCTCCTTTAGGATGGACTCCCTTGAAGTCCAAGGGAGTCTCAAGAGTCTTCTCCAACACCACAGCTCAAAAGCATCATTTCTTCGGTGCTCAGCTTTATGGTCCAACTCTCATATCCATACATGACTACTGAGAAAAACCATAGTTTTGACTAGACAGACCTTTTTTAGCAAAGTAATGTCTCTGCTTTTTAATATGCTGTCTAGGTTGGTCATAACTTTTCTTCCAAGGAGCAAGCGTCTTTTAATTTCATGGCTGCAATCACCATCTTCAGTGATTTTGGAGCCCAAGAAAATAAAGCCTGTCAGTGTTTCCATTGTTTCCCCATCTATTTGCCATGAAGTGATGGGACCATGTTACTAGCAACACCAGAAAAGACTTAGGAAATAAACAGACTTTAGCTTAACCTTCTTGACCCTCACTTGGAAAAGATAAACTTATCAGTGATGTTGTATCTTTGACTAAACAATGTGGCCCATGAGGGACCTGGAGGGGCTGCCAGTGAGGTGGCTCAGCCCCTCCCACAGCAGGGAGTCAGGCCAACCCAACTGCCCTGCAGGACATTGGATCCTCAGAGAGGTGACATGCAGACAGAGCAAATAAGCTGGAGGCTCATTCAGGCCTGCATTAGAGCCTTGGCAATCTTCCAGGAGTGCCTACTCCACAGACTTCAGGGGCTGACCTGGCTTCTGTCCCTTCATAGGTTCGTTCTGTGCATTTCATAATTATGTGAGTCCTTGAAAGCTTTCTAATGAATATAAGTCAGCCCAAGTCTTCTTTTATTTCCTGTGCCCACAAAGGCTGCCTGGTAAAGCACAGCCACTCACACATGACCTGGCCGGCACTTCCTAGACCCAGCACTGTCGACAGCCCCTGCCTGTCCCTGCTCAGCTCCCTGCCATCTCGATGCCAGCTCTCCCCAGCCAATCACATTCTTTTGACTAAAAGATCCTCCACAGTGAGCTGGAACATCATCTAATAAGCAGAAACTACCAAGTATACCCCTCTCCTCTGCCACTCCAGCTTGAATTTATCTTTGCCTCTCTTTCTCCAGACACACATAAAAGCTGCCCTTTCCTCTTTTCCAGGGCTGTCCTCAGGTCCATGCCACTCTGAGACTGGGAACCAGCTACAATTTCCCCTCTCCATCAGCTGCTTCTCCTCAGTCCACTCACCCTTCAGCCACCCTGATTCTAGAAGGCCCTTTCCCATCAAACATTCCCATCACCTCACTGTCAGCTCACTACTTTCTTCAGTTTCTCTCTGTCTCTGCTTCTGTAACCTCTGAAACCACCACAGTCAGGCTTCTGCTCCCACCAGCCTTACCCAAGGTCACTGAACTCCTCTCATGAAGGTTACCAGGAACTTACAAAAAGCCATATCAAAGAGCTTCATTTCAGTTCTTAGCCCAAGAGACAAATATTGCAGAAAGTGCTAGTCATTACAAAATAATGATTTCTTTTTTAAAAATGGAATTCCCCAAATATGCTCATTCTCCCCTGTAGCTAGATTCTCCCCAGCTCACTGATCTATGAGCAGAAGGGAAGAACACAACATCTGGGTCACATCCACAAAAGGAAGGATGTGTCTCTGCATCCCTTCCCCCTCCTGCTGGCTGAGACTTGGGTGTGACGTGGTCTACACCTGCTACATCTGCCATAGGCATCTATACCCCAGAGATGTAGAAAAATAAGGGATAGGGAGCCACAGCCCCAGATAATCTCATGAAGCCCTACAACCCTGGGCCACCCCTGAGCTCAGGGAGACTAACTGAGTGGCTGAGGATTACGAAGCCAGACTAAAATCCACGTCCAAGGTTAATGCTCTTCCCAGCATGGTCCTTGGTGAAATGCAAACAGTTCTGGGAGAGTGGGCTCCCACTGTCTCTGGTACCACATGCCCATGGTAACTTCTGCTATTGGGTATCAATTTAGCCACCAAAACAGCTCTGCAGAGTCTAAAAATGTTTCTAGGAACTCAGTGTCTACATACCTAGTTTGGGATTGTCTTTCTCCTCCTGAAGCACTAAAACTTCTTTTTAAAGTGCCTGAAACAAGAAAATAAAAATAACTTCACATTTTCTTGCTGCAAATCATTTATTTATTCACTCATTTGCCTGTTTTAAAGTATCTAACAAATTGTACCTACTATAAAGACTGTCTTCATTTATGATACTATCAGCTAAAATATAACGTTGCAAATTACTGTTTATTAACAGGTTTGTTTAAGGGTTCTTTCTCAACAAAAAAGTGCTAAACAAAGAAACTCCATTATTAATTGCCAACAAAGCACATAAAACATCTGTATCATCATCATCCTAAATCCCTTGCCAAGAGAGCTAGAGTAACCACATGCAAGTGTAAGGGTCCAGCTTTTCCTTCCTCACTTTCCCATTGACCCTCCCCATCCTTGTTACTGGGGATACACAATACCCCATCATCTCAAAATTCACCTCAGTTAGTAATTAACTGCTTCTAGAATCTGTTACATATGTTTAAATGCACAAATATCTTTGCTACATAATATTCACATTTTCTCAATCACAAATCAAGACATTTTATTTAGCAGACAGGGCAGGAATTTATATGGAAAACAGAACAGAGTGTTGGAATTTGATATTGCCCCAGAAAATGTGGAATGTTTATAATCCATTTTGATGGACCATTTAATTTTGAAAAGAGACAAGTATGAAGCAAAATCCTTAAAGTTCTACTTTGATACTTAGAGACACTATTTTAAACTATCTTTTATGAAATGTTCATAGTATAGTCTTTGAGAATGGATTATTTACAATTTATTTCAGAGTATTTCTATCTATCCTATAGATAGATAGATATATCTATATCTATAGATATATAGATATTCCATCTATATCTATTCCATCAACTTACTCTTTTAAGAGTCAGGAAACTCAAACTGGGGCTCTGTGTCAACCTAGAGGGGTGGGATGGGGCGGGAGATGGGAGGGAGGTTCAAAAGGGAAGGGATGTGTATATACCTATGGCTGGTTCATGTTGAGGTTTGACAGAACACAGCCAAATTCTATAAAGCAATTATCCTTCAATAAAAAATTAATTAAAAAAAAGTTATTCTTTTCTGTCAATTTTCTATTTTAACTGGTGTTTTATTTCAAATTCAGATTTGTTTAGTGACTTGAATCCTATGTTTCTATAGAGAAGATTCTTTAAATTGTATCTAAATATATCTTTATTTTCCCATGCCCCAGTCTATTTTTTTTTTTACTGTTTCAAATTAAGAGTAAAGATTAACATATTTACTGAATCTGCATGGTGTTTTTCATAATTCTAAATAATTATAACATTTATTTAACTTTAGTGTTTTAAGGAAAATATATCCCTTTATATTAATGTAAGTAAAACTGTACAAAACTTAGTCTACAGCAAGACTAATTTCTTCTCTGGGTTTCTAACCTCTGATCAACAGACTCACAAAAGGTCACTTCCATTACTCCTGTACTTAGTTAGCATGCTTCCAAATAAGTTATCTCCACTCCCCAGTTAGAATCTGTATTTGCTGGAAGAAACAATTAAACTGTTCGTTGACAGGAGGCCATGGAAAGCCACAGCGCCAGGGGGCTTCTGCGCTCCGTCAGCGTGACACACCTGCCCTAATTAGCACAGCACCTGGAAAACGACCCCTTCATTATGTAGGCGATGACATCTGCTTACTCCCGAGTACAATTCCCAGACCTCTACCCGCCGGAACCCACAAGTTGGCAAGAAAGCTTACTGAATGTCGATTCCTTCAAAGGGCTTGAGCCGGAGCTGCTAAAGTTATCCGAAACGTCCAATTCATCGTCAAGCTCTGAATATAGATCTGCACATTAATAAAAATAAAAAGCAAATGAACCTTGAAACACAAAAAAATCAAGAGTGCATTCATGTTGTAACCTTTTCACTAGAAATACCTTTCTCAATATTTTCCAAATTGAAGTTATCATCTGATAAGAGTCCATCACAAGTCTGGTCTTCATCCTTAACACACGGTGCCTGGAAGCCTTCAGCAGGGAGGTCTGTGATTTCTGAAAGTTCACTTTTCAGGCTTCCTGCTCCACTGCTGCTGCTACTCAAGCTTGCCTTCTCAAAGGTTTCCTGAAAGAGAAAGTCAGTTTGTAATACCCGCTTCTTTCCTTCCTTCTGCAGGACTTAAAGTTCATCAGAATATATATTAAAATGACTAGAATATCATTATAAATATTTGTGCTGAAGTGGTATCAGTAGTTCTATGTAAATTTTATAGAATTCATTCAGTCCATAATGAACCCATACAAAAAAAGTGGGTTTGCTACCATTGGAAAACAAAGAATAGAAGCAGCAAAATACTCAGAGGCAAAGGCCTGTGCAATCTGGTGAAAGAAAATATAGCACTAAGGAGTAAATTATGTAGAATAATTACGGAAATAAGAGGCCAAGGGAGAGGATTAGAAAGACCTTGAGCTAACATCCTCCCATGGGCACACCAAAATGGCAAGTACTTACAGAGCAACTAGTGATGAGAAAAACTGAAATCTCATAGAAAATACCTTCTACAACTAAAGATATAAAGAAGAAACCACAATGAGACAGGATAGGTGGAGGCGCAGTAAGTCAAGACCATACCCCTGTGTGAGTGACCCAGAAGCAGGAAATAATTATAATTTAGAGATTTTCACCAAAGAGCAATGGGTCCATGCCCCAAACCAGGCTCCCCAGCCCAGGCATCATACACCAGGAAATGAGCCCCTACAACATTTGCTTTTGAAGGCTGGCTGCACTCACTTTCAGGAGAATCAGAGGCTTTAGGACACAGAGATTCCACTACCATAGGACAAATGCAAAATTTAACACATTGCAGGACCCAGGCCAGAAGCAATAACTTGAAAGTAACCTGGATCAGGCCTATCTGTTGATCTTGGAAAGTCTCCTAGAGGAGAAGGCTCAAGTAGAACTCCCCTGGAGACATAAACACAGGTGGCAGCCATTTGGGTGGAATCCTCCCTCCAGCTTACCATCCACCAGAAACCAGTCCCACCCCAGTCCCTTCCCAGTACCAGTGCCCATCAGTTTGTAGGCACCAGTACTGGGCAGCCTCAGGTCAATCAGATAATCAAGAGAGGACATAGCCCCACTCACTAGAAGCCTGGCTTCCATAAGACCCCCTGAGCCCACAGCTACCACTGGATAAGGCCCTGACCACCAGCGAGCCCAGGAACCAGCCCCATACACCAGTGTGCAAGCACTGGACCAGGGGCCCTGAGGTCCTCCAGTCAGTGACCCTGTGATTTGGTCCCACCAACTAGTGGCAGACACTACCACCACAACCACTGTAACCCTGCAGCCTGCCTTGTCAGGACTCAGCCAATCCATCAGCAGGCCTACATCAGCCCTAAGACCTTCTGGGCCTGGGCCCCATCCATCAGTAGACCAAAACCAATTCTGAGAAATCTTGAGCACTTCAGTCAGCTACCCTGGAATCCAGCCCCACTCACAGTGGGCCAGCACCAACTTTGGGAAACTTCAGAACCCACAGCCAGGTGCACCAGAAATCAGGCTTACCAATAGCAGACCAACACTAGATATGGGGATGCTGGCCCCACAACCCCCCACTCCAGAACACAGCTCCACCATCTGTGGGCCATCACTAGCCCAGGCACCTCCAGGGGCTCAACAGTCAGCTACACCATGATCTGGCTCCAACAACCAGGAGCTGACAACCTCTGCATATGTCAACCAACTAGACCACGGACCAGCCATACCTACAAGACCACTCACATAGTCTGCCACAAAAGAAGGACTCATACAGCTCACATAGGGGGCAACTCTGGAGCACATAGCTCTGTTGACAGAGGGGAGTGTGATGCTGGAACACATAGGATGTTTCCCACAAATGGCCATTTCTCCAAAGTCAGGAAACATAACAAATCTACTAAATACATAGAAACAAAAACAGAAAATCAGGCAAAATGAGGTGACAGAGGAACATGCTCTCAGTGAAGAAATAATATTAAACCCCAAAAGAAGAATTAAATGAAGTTGAGAGAAGTAATCTACCCAATAGAGTTCAGGAAATGTTTGATGGTGAGGATGGCCAGAGAGGTTCAGAAAAGATTGGACAAACAGAGTGAGAAGTCAGAATTTTTAGCACAGCTGGAAAATATAAAGAACAAAACAGACATGAAGAATACAATAACGGACAAGAAAAGAAAAAAAAAAAGGAATCAACGGTAGATTGGATGGTACAGAGGAACAGATCAGCAAGCTGGAAGGCAGACTAGTGTAAATCACTGAAGCTGGAGAGAAAAAACAAAGAGTGAGGATAGTTTGAGATAACATCAAACACATTAATATTCACATTATAGAGTACAGGGGTCCCAGAAGAAGAAGAGAGAGAAAGAGGCAGAGAACATATTTGAAAAAGTCCCCAAACCTGGGAAAGGAAATAGGTATTCAGGTTCAGGAAGCACAGAGAGTCCCAGAGAGGACTGACCCAAAGAGGACCACAACAAGACACACTGTAATTAAAATGGCAAAAATTAAAGATAAAGAATGAATATTAAAAGCAATAAAAAGAAAAGGCAAGAAGTTACATACAAGGGAACTCTCATAAGGCCATCAGCTGGCTTTTTAGCAGAAACTGCAGGCCAGAAGGAAGTGGCATTATATAGTTAAAGTGATGAAAGGGAAAACTTACAACCAAAAATATTCTACCTGGAAAAATTCTCATTCAGATTTGGTGGACATAAAGAATTTTAGAGACAAGCAAAAGCTCAGAGTTTAGCACCACCAAAGCAGCTTCACAAGAAACGTTAAAGGAACTTCTCCAAGTAAAAGAAAAAAGGCCACAACTAAAAAAAGAAAAGACTCACTGGTAAAGACAAATAAACAGTAAAGGTAGTAAACTAACCATGAACACAGATAGTAGGATGATTAAGAACTAAGTAGGATGATTAAGAACTAAAGAGTCTCTTGATGAAAGTGAAAGAAAAGAGTGAAAAAGTTTGCTTAAAACTCAGCATTCAGAAAACTAAGATCATGGCATCTGGTCCCATCACTTCATGGCAAATAGATGGGGAATCAGTGGAAATAGTGACAAACTTTATTTTCTTGGGCTCCAAAATCACTGCAGATGGTGACTGCAGCCATGAAATTAAAAGATGCTTACTCCTTGGAAGAAAAGTTATGATCAACCTAGACAGCATATTAAAAAGCAGAGACACTACTTTGTCAACTAAGGTCCATCTAGTCAAGGCTATGGTTTTTCCAGTAGTCATGTATGGATGTGAGAGTTGGACTAGAAAGAAAGCTGAGCACAGTAGAATTGATGCTTTTGAACTGTGGTGTTGGAGAAGACTCTTGAGAGTCCCTTGGACTGCAAGGAGAGCCAACCAGTCCATCCTAAAGGAAATCAGTCCTGAATATTCATTGGAAGGACTGATGTTGAAGCTTAAACTCCAATATTTTGGCCACCTGATGAGAAGAACTGACTCATTGGAAAAGACCCTGATTCTGGGAAAGACTGAAGGGAGGAGGATAAGGGGATGACAGAGGATGAGAGATGGTTGGATGGCATCATGGACTCAATGGACATGAGTTTGAGTAAACTCCAGGAGTTGGTGATGGACAGGGAGACCTGGCATGCTGCAGTCCATGGGGTCAGAAAGAGTTGGACATGACTGAATAACTGAACTGAACTGAATAGGTCCATCAATAATTACTTTAAATGTACATGGACTAAATGCTCTAATCAGAAGATACAGAGTGGCTGAATGGATGAAAAGGCAAAATATACATATATGCTGCTTACACGACACTCACTATGCTCTCTACAAGACACTAACTGTGCTGCCTATGGGACTCTAACTTCAAGTGTAAAGATACACAAAGACAAAGTGAGCTGATGAAAAAGTTATTCCATGAAAAATGGAAGTGAAAAGAAAGCTGGAGTAGCAATACTTGTATTAGACAAAACAGAATTTAAAACAAAGACTGTAAAGAGACAAAGAAGGATTTTGAGGTCAATTAGAAGATATAACAACTGTAAATATGTATGTATCCAACATAAACACCTAAATACACAAAGCAAATATTAACAACATAACTAAAGAAATTGATAGTAAAAGAATAATAGCAGGTGATTTTAACACTCTACTTACATCAATGGAGAGATCATCCAGACAGAAAGCCAATAAGGAAACATTGGCCTTAAATGACATAACAGACCATGGGATTTTCCAGGCAAGAGTACTGGAGTGGGTTGCCATTGCCTTCTCTGACAATAGACCATAAAGACTTAATAGATATACACAAAACACTCCACCCAAAAGCAGAAAATTACACATTCCTTTCAAGTGTGCAAAGAACATTCTCAAGGATGGATCTCTTATAAGGATACAAAATATGTCTGAGTAAATTTAAGAACAATGAAATCATAGCAAGGGTATTTTCTGACCATAACGCTATGAGATTAGAATCAACTACAAGGAAAAGAAACTGTCAGAACACAAACAAATAAAGGCTAAACAGCATGTTACTAAACAACCAATGGATTACTGAAAAAAATCAAATAGGAAATCAAAAAATATTTGTAGACAAATGAAAATGAAACACAACTCAAAGTCTATGGGATACAAGAAAAGTACTTTGAAGGCTGAAATTTATAGTTAAACAAGCCTACCAGATGGTGACTATAGCCATGAAATTAAAAGACGCTTGCTCCTTGCAAGGAAAGTTATGATCAACCTAGACAGCATATTAAAAAGCAGAGACATTACTTCACCGACAAAGGTCCATCTAGTCAAAGCTACAGTTTTTCCAGTAGTCATGTATGGATGTGAGAGTTGGACTATAAAGAAAACTGAGCACCAAAGAATTGATGCTTTTGAACTGTGGTATTGGAGAAGACTCTTGAGAGTCCCTTAGACTGCAAGGAGATCCAGCCAGTCCATCCTAAAGGATATCAGTCATGAATATTCATCGGAAGGACTGATGCTGAAGCTCCAATACTTTGGCCACCTGATTCGAAGAACTGACTCATTGGAAAAGATCCTGCTGCTGGGAAAGATTGAAGGCAGGAGGAGAAGGGGATGACAGAGGATGAGATGGTTGGATGGCATCACGGACTCAATGGACATGAGTTTGAGTAAGCTCCTGGAGTTGGTGATGGACAAAGTAGCCTAGAGTCTTCCATAGGGTCGCAAAGAGTCAGACATGACTGAGCAACAAATTGAAGCCTAACTTAGGAAACAAAAATAAAATCTCAAAAAAACAACAACAAACTTAACCCTATGCCTAGAGGAATTTGAAAAGGAAAAATAAGAAAAAAGTTAGTAGAAGGAAAGAAAACATAAAGATCAAAGCTGAAATAAATGAAATAGAGACCAAAAAAGAAAACAATTTAAAAGTCAGTCTATTTCACTTCCAGTGATCGGTCTGTTCAAATTATCCATTTCTTCTTGATTCAGTTTTGACAGGCTGTATCTAAAAACTTATCTATTTCTTCTGGATTGTCCAATTTGTTGGCATATAATTGTTCATCACATTGTTTCTTTCTGTCTATTTTTTCTGTATTTCTGTGGAATTGGTTGTTACTTCTTTACTTTCATTTCATTTTTTTTTTTTTTTTTTTGAGGGGGGTTGGGGGTCCACTGACTTTTCTTCTTGGTGAGCTCTTCAGTTTGTTAATGTGGTGTTTCACAGTGATTGATTTGTGGATATTGAACCATTTCTGCATCCTGCAAATGAATCCCACTTGATGAAGATATATGATACGTTGAATGCATTGTTGAATATGATTTGCTAATATTTTGTTGAGGATTTTAGCATTTATGTTTATCAGTGATATTGGTAAGTAATATTTTTAATTATATCTTTGTCTGGCTTTGGTATTAGTGTGATACTGGCCTTAAAGAATGTGTTTAGAAGCATTTCTTCCTCTGAAATTTTTTTGAATAGTTTGTGAAAGATAGGTGTTAACTTTTTTTAAAAAATGGTAGAGTTCACCTGTGAAGCATCCAGACCTGGACTTTTTGCTCATTGGACTTTTTATTACTATTTTAATTTCATTGCTGGTAATTGGTCTATTAATATTTCTGCTTTTTCCTGATTCAGTCTTGGGAGTTTCTGCATTCCTTGGAATTTGTCCATTTTTTCTTCATTGTCCATTATATTGGCTTATAGTTGTTTATAGAAATATCTTATGATTGTATTTCTGTGGTGTTTATCTGTTTCATTTCTGATTTTGGCACTCTGCCCATGCTCTGCAACAAGAGAAGCTGCCACAGTGAGATACCTATGCACTGCGACTAGAAAGTAAACCCTGCTTGCTACAACTAGAGAAAGCCCTGTGCAGCAACAAAGAGCCTATGCACTGTAACAAAATCTCAGTGCCGCCAAAAAGAAATACATTAATTAAAAATTTTTAAAAGATTGAAAAGAAGGGAACACTCACAAGGTTACTCTATGAAGTCACTTTAACACTGATAATAAAAACAGACACTGCCAAAAAAAGAAAATTATAGGCCAATATCTTTGATTAATAAAATGCAAAAATCCTCAACAAAATATTAGCAAAGCAAATACAACAACACATAAACATCCTTTTCATACACCATGATCAAGCTGGATTCACCCCAGGGTCTCAAAGATGGTTCCACATACGCAAATCATCAATGTGGTACACCATATCAACAAAAGAAAATTTTTGAAATTTTCTTTTGAAATTGAAAAAAAAAACATGATCATTTCAATGTGCATGCATGTTAAGTAGTTTAGTCATCTCCAACTCTTTGCGATGCTATGGACTGTAGCCCACCAGGCTCCTCTGTCCATGGGATTTCCGAGGCAAGAATACTGGAGTGGGTTGCCATGTCCTCCTCTAGGGGATCTTCTGGACCCAGGGATCAAACCCACGTCTCTTGTGTCTCCTGCATTGGCAGCGAGTTCTTTACCACTAGCACCACCTGGGAAGCCCCATAGATGCAGTAAAAACCTTTGATAAACATCACTCATTATCAGAGAAATGCAAATCAAAACTACAATGAGGTACCATCTCACGCCAGTCAGAATGGCTGCTATCAAAAAGTCTACAAACAATAAATGCTGGAGAGGGTGTGAAGAAAAGGGAACCCTCTTACACTGTTGGTGGGAATGCAAACTAGTACAGTCACTATGGAGAACAATGTGGAGATTCCTTTAAAAACTGGAAATAGAACTGCCTTATGACCCAGCAATCCCACTGCTGGGCATACACACTGAGGAAACCAGAATTGAAAGAGACACGTGTACCCCAATGTTCATCACAGCACTGTTTATAATAGCCAGGACATGGAAGCAACCTAGATGTCCATCAACAGATGAATGGATAAGAAAGCTGTGGTACATATATACAATGGAACATTACTCAGCCATTAAAAAGAATGCATTTGAATCAGTTCTAATGAGGTAGATGAAACTGGAGCCTATTATACAGAGTGAAGTAAGCCAGAAAGAAAAACACCAATACAGTATATTAATACATATATACGAAAGTTATAAAGATGGTAACAATGACCCTATATGCAAGACAGCAAAAGAGACAGATGTATAGAACAGTCTTTTGGACCCTGTGGGAGAAGGCGAGGGTGGGATGATTTGAGAGAATAGCATTCAAACATGTATATTATCATATGTGAAATAGATCACCAGTCCAGGTTTGATGCATGAGACAGGGTGCTCAAGGCTGGTGCACTGGGATAACCCTGAGGGATAGGATGGGGAGGGAGGTGGGAGGGGGGTTCAGGATGGGGAACACATGTACACCCATGGCTGATTCATGTCAATGTATGGCAAAAACCACTACAATATTGTAATGTAGCCTCTAATTAAATAAATTAATTAATTTTTTAAAACAAACAAAAAAAAACCTTTGATAAAATTCAACATCCATTCATGAAAAATAGTTTGACCAAAGTGGATATAGAGGTAAAAATCAGTTCCATTCAGTCACTAAGTCGTATCCGACTCTTTGCAGCCCCATGGACTGCAGCATGCCAGGCTTCCCTGTCCATCACCAACTCCCAGAGCTTTCTCAAACTCATGTCCCAACTCAATAGAGGTAATACAATTGAACATAATAAAAGCTTACAGTAAACATAATACACAATGGTGAAAAGTTGAAAGCCTTTCCACTAAATTCAGGGAACAAGGATAACCACTCTCATGACTTCTATTCAACATATGAAATGTCACAGCAGTCAGACAAGACAAAGAAATTAAAGGCATCCAAACTGGAAAGAAAGAAGTAAAACTGTCATTATATGCAGATAATATGACACTATCTACAGAAAACCCTAAAAATTCCACACAAAAATTCCTAGAACTGATAAATGAATTCAGCAAGTTATTAGAGTACAAGATTAACATACAGATATTGGTTGCATTTCTTTTCACTAACAGTAAAATATCAACAGAAGACAGCCTTTTTTTTTTATCTCTTTTTAAATTGTGCCAAAAAAAAAAAAAATACTTATGGATAAACCTGAACAAGCAGGTGAAAGACTTATACACTCAAAACTGTAAAACATTGATAAAGGAAATTGAAGATGATTCAAAGGGATGGAAAGATGTTGCGTGATCTTGGATTATAAGAATTAATATTGTTAGGATGGCCATACTACCCAAAGCAATCCACAAATTTCATGCAATCTCTATCAAATTACCCATGACATTTTTCATAGAACTAAAACAAATAATCTTAAAAATTATATGGAACCACAAAAAGACCCAGAATTGCCAAAGTAATCTTGAGTTAAAAAGAAGAAAGCTTGAGACATAACCTCCCAGCCTACAGCAAACAAAACAGTATGGTAAAGACATAAAGATCAATGGAACAAAAGCGAACTCAGAAATAAACCCACATACTTATGGTCAATTAATCTTCAATAAAGGAGGCAAGAAAATAAAACAGAGAAAAGAAAGTGGTGTTGGGAAAGCTGAATAGCCACATGTAACTAAATGAACTTAGAACACACCCTCAAACTGCAAACAGTAATAAACTCAAAATGGCCTAAAGACTTAATTATAAGACACGACACCAGAAAACCCCTAGAAGATAACATGGCAGAACACTATGACATTAATTGTACCAATATTTTTTGGATATGTCTCTTAAGGCAAAAGAAATAAAAGCGAAAATATACAAATGGGACCTAGTTAAACATAAGCTTTTACACCAAAAGAAACAAAAGGACAACATATAGACTGAGAGAAAATATTTGCAAATGATGTAACAGACAAGGAAATAATTTCCAAAATATACAAATAGGTCATATAGACCAATAACCAAAAAACAACCCAATGAAAAATGGGCAGACCTAAACTGACATTTCTCCAAAAAAGACATACAGATGGCCAAAAGACACATGAAATGATGCTCAATATTGCTTGTTATTTGAAAAATGCAAATCAAAACTACAATGAGGTATCTCTTTACACCAGTCAGAATGGCCATCTTCAAAAGTCTGTAAATAATAAGTGTTACAGAGGGTATGGAGAAAAGGGAATCCTCATATACTGTTGGTGGGAATGTAAATTCATGCAGTTACTTTAGAGACTAGTAAGGAAGTTCCTCAAAACATTTTTATAAAGACAGTTGCCATATGATCCCACTCCTGGGCATATATACAAAGAAAACTCTAATTTGAAAATACACATGCACCCCTATGTTCATAGTAGTGCTATCTGCAATAGCCAAGACATGGAAGCAGCCCAAGTGTTCATCAACAGATGAGTGGATAAAGAAGACACAGTGTATATGAAATATTACTCAGAAATAAAAAAGAATAAAAGACTGCAATTTGCAACAACAAGAATGAACCCAGAGATTTTCATACTAAGTGAAGTAAGTCAGACACAGAAAGACAAATATCACATTATATCACTTACATGTGGACTCTAAAAAATATGACACAGATGAACTCATTTACAAAACTGTCTCATAGACACAGAAAACAAACTTATGGCAACCAAAGGGGAAAGGGATAAATTAGGAGTTTGGGATGAACAGAAATACACTACTGTATAAAAAACAGAAAACAACCAGGACTTACTTATAGCAGAGGGAATGATATTTAATATCTTAGAATAACTTACAGTGAAATAGAATCTGATAAAGAATAACATATATATATATATATACATATATATATATATATATATATATATATATACACACATATATACATACAAAAACTGAATCACCTTGCTGTATGCCAGAAACTATCACCATATTGCAAAACAACTCTACCTTTAAAAAAAAAAAGCTGAAGAATAAAAATCATATGATCAACTCAATAGATACAGAAAAAGTTTGGGGGGAAATTCAATATCCATTTATAATAAAAACTGTCCACAAAGTGGGTATAGAGGGAACATACCTCATCATAATAAAGGTCATATACGATAAGCCCACAGCTAGCATCCTACTATACAGTGGAAAACTAAAAGCATTTCTTCTAAGATCAGGGATAAGACAAGGATGCCCAATCTTGTCCCTTTTATTCAGTATAACATTGAAATCTCAGCCACAGCAATCAGATAAGAAAAAGAAGCAAAAAGAACCCAAATTGAAAAGGAAACAGTAAAACTCACTTGGAGATGACATGATACTAAACATTGAAATCTTAAAGGCAGTACCAGAAAAACTACTATAACTCGTCGATGAATTCAGTCAAGTTTCAGGATACAAAGCTAGTATACAGAAATCTGTTATATTTCTGCACATTAAGAATAAACTATCAGAAAGAGAAATGAAGAAAACAACTCCATGTACCATTCATTAAAAAGAATAAATACCTAAGAATAAATCTAATTAAGAAGGTAAAAGATTTGTATTGGAAAACTCCAAGACACAGATGAAAGAAACTGAAAATGAAAGTAAAAGTGTAAGTCACTCAGTCATGTCCAACTCTTTGTGATCCCATGGACCGTAACCCACCAGGCTCCTATGTCCATGGAATTCTGCAGGCAAGAATACTGGAGTGGGGTTGCCATTCCCTTCTCCAGGGGGTCTTCCCATACGAGGGATCAAACCCAAGTCTCCTGCATTGCACATGGATTCTTTACTGCCTGAACTATGAGGACAAAAAAAGATGACAAGGTATACTCTGTCCATGGATTAGAAGAATTAACATCATAAAAATGATCTTGACAATGTACAGATTAGATGCAATCCCTATTGAAATACCAGTGGTGTTTTTCATAGGTGTAGAAAAAAATTCTTAAGTGTGTATGGAAACACAAAAGATCTCAAACAGACAAAGCAATCTTGAGAAAAACATTAGAGCTTGAGGTATCATGCTTGCTTCACATTATATTACAAAGCTACACTCATCAATACAGTATGGTACTGGCACAAAAACAGATACATAGATCAGTGGATCAGAATAGAGAGCCTGGAATAAACCCATGAATTTCCTGTCTGTTATCTATAACAAAGGTGGGAAGAATACAGAATGGGGAAAAGTCTCTTCAATAACAGGTGCTAGGAATACTGGATGGTTAGATGTAAAATAATAAAATTAGAACATTTTCTTACAGCATATAGAAAAACAACATCAAAATGGATTAAAGGCCTAAATATAAGACTATAACTGACAAAATTTCTAGAGGAAAACATAAGCAGAATACTATAAAGAAGATGTGGCACATATATACACAATAGATTACTACTCAATCATAAAAAAGAAATTTTGCTCTTTTCAACCAAATGGATAGAACTGGAGGGCATTATGCTTAGTGAAATAAGTCAGAGAAGGAAAAGTACTGCATGATATGACTTATACATGAAATCTTAAAAAAATAAAACCAACAAGTACATAAAATAAAACAAATAGACCTGCAGATTTGGAGAACAAATGAGTGGTTTCTGGTGGGGAGATGGAAGGCAGAGGGGCAAGACAGGGATAGGGGACTGAGATATACAAGCTACTAGGACTAAAATAGATACAGTGTGCTATTTACAGCACTGAGAATATAACCAATATTTTATAATAATTTTAAATGGAGTAAAATTGGAAAAAGTTTAAACCACTATGCTGCTGCTGCTAAGTCGCTTCAGTCGTGTCCACCTCTGTGCAACCCTATGGACAGCAGCCCACCAGGCTCCTCTGTCCACAGGATTCTCTAGGCAAGAACACTGGAGTGGGTTGCCATTTCCTTCTCCAACACCTTAAAGCAATGTATATTGTAAATCAACTATATCCCAATTTAAAAAAACACACACACACATGAAAAGTGAAATAAAAGGCATGACTGTACCAAAAAAAAATAAATTAAATTAAATCCAAAATAACTCACCAAAACTATATCAGATCTTTAATTTCTGGATTCCAAGTATGGCAAGATAAACCCACCAAGTAGTATTGCTTTCCTTCTTAAAAAAGAAAAAGTTTGCTGCAAATGCTGATATTTAAGAAATCAAAACTGGCTCTTCCTGGAGACTAACTTCTTATATAGTTTTCCCAGCCAAGGCACAGTTGGTCCTTAGGATCCTGGAAAGGAATTTAATGACCCGATTTCCTGATCAAGGATGGGCTTTATGACTCTACTGTGCTGGGCCCAACTCCAGGAGGGTTAAAGAAGAACACTGATGGGTTGAAGGGCCTCTTACTGAATCCCTGCTTTCATGGAACCCAGAGTGTGAGTGAAGAATAAGTCATAGAACACAACAAAGGCAGAGAGAAATAACAACACAGAGTGTCACAGGCTCTACCACATGCACCTGTGGAAATGTGCGCCTTTGACATCCCTATTCCGGTTATACTCAGAAATAAACTGAAAGATCAAGTTAATTTAAAGGTTACTGCCAAGAAAAATAAAAGCACATATTCTAATTTGTACCATGGCAAAATTATTACCACCACAAATAGAAATGAAATTACAAAGGCTAATAAAAAAAAGTCAAGGTGAACATTATTTCCTTTTCTAAACTTACATAGAATATTTCTATCTATAAATCCAAATCGCTGAAAAAATTAAATATAAGCAGTCACTGCTATTTATACAAAGATCCATATTATAATGGAGAAGGCAATGGCAACCCACTCCAGTAGTCTTGCCTGGAAAATCCC
Source organism: Bos indicus x Bos taurus (assembly GCF_003369695.1). NCBI lineage: Eukaryota > Metazoa > Chordata > Mammalia > Artiodactyla > Bovidae > Bos > Bos indicus x Bos taurus. The sequence continues at coordinate 59,209,930 of NC_040097.1, read as the reverse complement.
ATGGATGGAGGAGCCTGGTAGGCTGCAGTCCATGGGGTCGTGAAGAGTTGGACATGACTGAGCGACTTCACTTTCATATATTGGAGAAGGAAATGGCAACCCACTCCAGTGTTCTTGCCTGGAGAATCCCAGGGATGGAGGAGCCGTCTATGGAGTCGCACAGAGTCAGACACGACTGAAGCGACTTAGCAGCAGCAGCAGCCATATTATAAATTCAAAGAATTTCTAAGTTATCTTTTTGATACCTCTTGTTTTGTAATATACAACAAATTATGAGTTAGTTCTTTGGAATTCAATTATATTTTGATGCAGGATACAGGAAGCTTGGGGCTGGTGCATTAGGATGACCCAGAGGGATGGTATGGGGAGGGAGGCAGGAGTGGGGTTCAGGATGCGGAACACGTGTACACCCGTGCGGATGCATGTTGATGTATGGCAAAACCAATACAATATTGTAAAGTAAATAATAATAATAATAATAATAAAAAATAAAATAAAGAGAAAAAAATAATAAAATAAAATTGAAAAAAATTATATTGACTTAATTTTAAGATATCAGAATGGATTAAAATGTCATAGTGAAATATCACATGCAGCAATTAATATTTTTCTAACTTAAGATGAATTTTCCTTAAGACAAACATGAACAGCCTCAGACACCTATTGGAATTCATCCTGAAGACACTGAAAGAATCCCATTTACCTGAGACAGCAGAGTAGGCTCCTGCTGACATGTGATTGCATTCCGGTTGGCTTCCATAAAATACCTCTGTGTGCGCCTCCGTTCCCGTTCCAGCTTCTTCTCCAAGGCCAGCTGGGATGTGGATAAATTGTCTACATACTTCATCATGATATCTGATATCATGGAGCTGACTTCTACAATATCTGGGCGGGTTTCTGCATCTGGAGTGAGGCATCTAAGGAAAGATAAGCTCATCACAGCACTCTAGTCAAAGTCAGGACCAGTCCACAGGCTGAATTCTGCTCTGTGTCCCCCATGGTGCTTGCACTCAAGGGAATCTGGACAAGATGAACTTCAAGGGTACTTCTCAATCCAAGACTTTTCAAAAGACATTTGGAAAATCTGGGAAGGAGAGGGAGTGGTCTGTTCACTTTGCAGGTTGGCTCATGGGCAAGGGTTACAGACTGTGTTGGAAGTTGCTCCCAGTCTCAGGATGGATGGATGGGGTCCGCTTCTTCTATATAAGTGATTCTCCTTAAAACCACTCCTACTCACTGGCCAATGAAACAAAGAGGCATCCTAATAATACAGGACCTGAATACCACACTTGGTGCACCAAAAGGAAGGAAAGATTCTGGGGAGTGGCAACTTACTGGACTTTACCAGCTGTATAGGAGCAAGATCAACACAACTTGATTAGTGAGAGTCTTACAAAGCATGATGCTATAAAAATAAAATGCAACCCAGTTACTCGAAGTTTAAGCTTTATGTCATAAATTTTAACTATAGACAATATGACACATTAAATGCTAAAAACTTTCTCAGATTTTGGAGGCAAGAGATATCAATCAGCCTACTAATGGGAGAATTGTTTCTATCACAGCTAAACAGTAGTAGAGGCTATTCTAGATGCCCATGGAACAAATTTTCAAGATCATTGGTTAGCATAATTTAAAAATTTCTGGCACTTACTACCATATTTGTCTATTTTTTAATTCAAAAGCTCTAATTTTACATAGGGGCTTCCCTGGTGACTTAGACAATAAAGAATCTGCCTGCAATTCAGCAGAAAGTTAAAGTGCAGTTACTCAGCCGTGTCCGACTCTGCAATCCCTTGGACTGTAGTCTACCAGGCTCCTCTGTCCATGGGATTTACCAGGCAAGAGTGGGTTGCCATTTCCTTCTCCAGGGGATCTTCCCAACCCAGGGATCAAACCCAGGTCTCCTGCATTGCAGGCAGACACTTAACGTCTGAGCCACCAGGGACCTGTGTTCAATCCCTGGGTCAGGAAGATCCCCTGGAGAAGAGCATGGCAACCCACTTCAGTATTCTTGCCTGGAGAATCCTGTGGACAGAGGAGCCTGGAGAGGCTATAGTCCATGGGGTCGCAAAGAATCGGACACGAGTGAGAGACTAACACTTTCACTTTCAATGTTATATGTAGTAATGTATATGTTTCTATACTATTCTCTCAATTCACCCCACCCTCTCCTTCCACTACTGTGTCCATAAGTCTCTTCACTATGTTTGTGTCTCCTTTGCTGCAAATGGGTTCATTACTATCATCTCTCTAGATTCCATATGTTATGTATTGTTGTTCAGTCATCCAGTCATGTCCGACTCTTTGCAACCCATGGACTGCAGCACACCAGGCTTCCCTGTCCCTCACCATTTCCTGAAGTTTGCCCAAGTTCATATCCATTGCATTGGTGATGCCATCCAGCCATCTCATCCTCAGATACCCTCTTCTACTGCCCTCCATTTTTCCCAGCATCAGGGACTTTTCCAATGAGTTGGCTGTTCACATTACATGACCAAAATACTTGAGCTTTAGCTTAAGCATCAATCCTTCCAACAAGTATTCAGGATTGATTTCAACTTTGCTGGTATCCTAGGTGTTAGGTTGTTTTTGTTTTTTTGTTGTTGTTTTTTTTTTCCTTTCAGTACTATAAATATATCATACAACTCCCTTCTGATCTTCAATGTTTCTGTAGAAAAATCAGTCTGAAAGCCTTATGGGATTTCCCTGTAACTGACACTTTGTTTTTCTCTTGCTACTTTTAGAATCATCTCTTTAGTTTTAACTTTTGCCATTTTAATTACTGTAGGTTTTGGTGGAGGTCTCTTTGGGTTCATCTTGTTTGGGACCATCTGTTCTTCTTGTACCTGGATATCTGTTTCCTTCTTCAACATCAGGAAAGAAATTTCCAGACATAATTATATCAAATACACACTGCACTCTCTTTTCTGTCTCTTCTTCTGAGAACCACACTATGTGAATGTTAGCATGTGTGATGTTGTCCTAGAAGTCCCTTAAACTATTTTCATTAAAAAAAAATGTATATGTATATATATATATATATATACACATATACATTTTTTTTTTTTTTGCTGTTTTGATTGGGTGATCCCCATTATTCTATCTCCCAGGTCACTAATGCACTCCTCTGTATCACCTAATCTGCTGTTAATTCCCACTACTATAATTTTAATTTCAGTTACAGAAAGGTCCCTACATATGGACCTTCAAGTAACAAACATTCAAAGGTGCTAACTTGAGTTTGCATATCCAATCACGGAAGTTAGTTCACATGTCTCATGTTCATTGCCACCTATGTGTATTCTCTCAAGTGTTCATATTTTTGTGTACTTTGTTGTATAGTACTGCATTCAGAACAGCAATAGAGAGGCTTTATTTCAAGCCCAGGATATCCAGAGGCAAGCGTAAAAGCAGCAGTGATGTAGCTGGTACTACAGTATTTTTCAAGGTACTGAACTGTAAGATTAAAAATGCTTTCTTGAGGGCGGTCCTAAGATGGCAGAGGAATAGGATGGGAAGACGACTTTCTCCCTGACAAATTCATCAAAGGAACATTTAAACGCTGAGTAAATTCCACAAAACAACTTCTGAATGCCAGCAGAGGACATCAGGCACCCAGAAAAGCAGCCCATTGTCTTCAAAAGGAGGTAGGAAAAAATATAAAAGACAAAAAAAAAAAAAGGCAAAAGAGGTAGGGATGGAGCTCTGTCCTGGAAAGGGAGTCTTAAAAAGAGAAGTTTCCAAACACCAGGAAACACTCTCACTGGCGACTCTGTGGCGAGCCTTGGAAGCACAGAGGGTAACATAAACAGGGAGGAAAAATAAATAATTAAAACCCACAGATTACGTGTCCAACGGTAACTCCTCCAACAGTAACTCCCCCAGCAGAGAAGCAGCGCAGACGCCTGCATCCACCACTAGCAAGCAGGGTCTGGGCAGGGAGGAGCGGGCTGCACTGCTTAGAGTAAGGATCAGGCCTGAATGCCCCAAGGGTAATCAGAGTGAACTAACTTGGGCTAGCAAACCAGACTGTGGGATAGCTACTATGCAAAAAGCACTAACCTAAGACACCACCAGGACCGCGCACAGAACAAAGGACTGAACAGAACTAGCCAGCTGCAGACCATCCTCCTCTGGTGACAGGCAGCCAGAGACGGAAGAGGGCAATCGCAGCCCCAGAGAGACATTATCTACTAAACTGCAATCATGCTTCTTTGCTAAGACTTCTTGGTGTTCTGGACAGTCATCATCCACCTGAGAAGGTGCGCGGGTTGTACACCCAGAAAACCAAGCAGCAGGGATGGGAGAGGCGATAAGTTGCAGTGACTGCACTTGCCAAACACCTCATCACCTGAGCTGCTCAGACCTGGGACAGGCACAAAACACAGGCCCAATTGAGTCTGCACCTCTGAGGACTACCCGAGTGCCTGAACCTGAGTGGCTTAGACCTGGGAGGTGCATGCAGGCCAGGGCTGGCCTCGGACAGTTCCCTGTGGAGCAACCTAGAGTCTCAGTTGTGTGGGCAGGGAGGGCACACGTGCCATGAGCGGGGGCAGGCCCAGTGTGGCTGAGTCACTGTGAGCACACGCCAGTGTTATTTGTTTGCAGCGTCCCTCGCTCCCCACAGCGCGACTGAACAAGTGAGCCTAAAAAAGTGTCCACCACTGCCCCCTTGTGTCAGGGAGGAAATCAGACACTGAAGAGACCAGCAAACAGAAGAAGCTAAAACAGAGGGAACCGCCTTGGAAGTGACATGTGCAACAGATTAAAACCCTGTAGTTAGTACTGACTACATAGGAAGGGGCCTATAGATCTTGAGAAATATAAGCCGGACCAAGGAACTATCTGAAAATGAACTGACCCTACACTGCCCACAACACCACCAGAGAAAGTCCTAGATACATTTTTACTATTTTTACAATCATTCTTTTTTTTTTTCTTTTTTTTAACTTTTTAAAATTTTTAAGTTCTCTATTACTCCTTTAATTTTCATTTTTATACCCTACTATTACTTTTCCAAAAAAAGACCCTATTTTTTAAAGCAAACTTCATATATATATTTTTTTTTAATAATTTTTGTGACTTTGGTTTTTTTTTTTCTTCTTCTTCTTTTCTTTAATATTATATTTTTGAAAATCCAACCTCTACTCTAGATTTTTAATCTTTGCTTTATGGTATTTGTTTAAAATTTTGTACCTTTAAGAACCCAATCTTCAGTACCCATTTTAACTTGGGAGTGAGATTACTGGCTTGACTGCTCTCTCCCCCTTTGGACTTTCCTTTTTCTCTACCAGGTCGCCTCTGTCTCCTCCCTCCCCCTTGTCTTCTCTACCCAACTCTGTGAATCTCTGTGTGTTCCAGATGGTAGAGAATACTTAGAGAACTGATTACTGGCTGGATCTGTCTCTCTCCTTTTCACTACCCATTTTATCCTCCTGGCCACCTCTGTCTCCTTCCTCCCTCTTCTCTTCTCTGTATAACTCCATGAACATCTCTGAGCGGTCCAGACTGTGGAGCACACATAAGGAAGTGATTACTGGCTAGCTTGCTCTCTCCTCTTTTGATTCCACCTCATCTCATTCGGGTTACCTCTAACTCCCTCCTCCCTCATTTCTTCTCCATGTAACTCTGTGAACCTATCTAGGTGTCCCTCACTGTGGAGAAACTTTTCATCTTTAACCTAGATGTTTTATCAACGGTGCTGTATAGAAGGAGAAGTCTTGAGACTACTGTAAAAATAAGACTGAAAACCAGAAGCAGGAGGCTTAAGTCCAAATCCTGAGAACATCAGAGAACTCCTGACTCCAGGGAACATTAATTGATAGGAGTTCATCAAATGCCTCCATACCTACACTGAAACCAAGCACCACCCAAGGGCCAACAATTTCCAGAGCAAGACATGCCATGCAAATTCTCCAGCAACACAGGAACACAGCCTTGAGCTTTAATATACAGGCTGCCCAAAGTTACTCCGAAACCATTGACATCTCATAACTCGTTACTGGACACTTCATTGCACTCCAGAGAGAAGAAATCCAGCTCCACCCACCAGAACACCGACACAAGCTTCCCTAACCAAGAAACCTTGATAAGCCACCACTACAACCCCAACCGCAGTGAGGAAAGTCCACAATAAAGAGAACTCCACAAACTGCCAGAATACAGAAAGGCCACCCCAAACTCAACAATATAAACAAGATGATGAGACAGAGGAATGCCCAGCAGGTAAAGGAACAGGATAAATGCCCACCAAACCAAACAAAAGAGGAAGAGATAGGGAATCTACCTGATAAAGAATTCCAAAAAATGATAGTGAAAATGATCCAAAATCTTGACATAATAATGGAATCACAGATAAATAGCCTAGGGACAAGGATTGAGAAGATGCAAGAAAGGTTTAACAAGGACCTAGAAGAAATTTAAAAAAGAGTCAGTATATAATGAATAGTGCAATAAATGAGATAAAAAACACTCTGGAGGCAACAAATAGTAGAATAACCGAGGCAGAAGATAGGATTAGTGAAATAGAAGATAGAATGGTAGAAATAAATGAATCAGAGAGGGAAAAAAGAAAAACGAATTAAAAGAAATGAGGACAATCTCAGAGACCTCTGGGACAATGTTAAACGCCCCCACAGTCGAATCATAGGAGTCCCAGAAGAAGAAGACAAAAAGAAAGACCATGAGAAAATACTTAAGGAGATAATAGTTGAAAACTTCCCTAAAATGTGGAAGGAAATGATCACCCAAGTCCAAGAAACCCAGAGAGGCCAAAACAGGATAAACCCAAGGTGAAACACCCCGAGACACATATTAATCAAATTAATAAAGATCAAACACAAAGAACAAATATTAAAAGCAGCAAGGGAAAAACAACAAATAACACACAAGGGAATTCCCATAGGATAACAGCTGATCTTTCAATAGAAACTCTTCAGGCCAGGAGGGAATGGCAAGACATACTTAAAGCGATGAAAGAAAATAACCTACAGCCCAGATTACTGTACTCAGCAAGGATCTCATTCAAATAGGAAGGAGAAATCCAAAGCTTTACAGACAAGCAAAAGCTGAGAGAATTCAGCACCACCAAACCAGCTCTCCAACAAATGCTAAAGGATCTTCTCTAGACAGGAAACACAGAAAGGGTGTATAAATTTGAACCCAAAACAATAAAGTAAATGGCAACGGGATCATACTTATCAATAATTACCTTAAACGTAAATGGGTTGAATGCCCCAACCAAAAGACAAAGACTGGCTGAATGGATACAAAAACAAGACTCCTATATATGTTGTCTACAAGAGACCCAGCTCAAAACAAGGGACACAAACGGACTGAAAGTGAAGGGCTGGAAAAATATATTCCATATAAATAGAGACCAAAAGAAAGCAGGAGTAGCAGTACTCATATCAGATAAAATAGACTTTAAAACAAAGGCTGTGAAAAGAGACAAAGAAGGACACTACATAATGATCAAAGGATCAATCAAGAAGAAGATATAACAATTATAAATAAATATGCACCCTACATAGGAGCACCACAATATGTAAGGCAAATGCTAACAAGTATGAAAGGGGAAATTAACAATAACACAATAATAGTGGGAGACTTTAATACCCCACCCACACCTATGGACAGATCAACTAAACAGAAAATTAACAAGGAAACACAAACTTTAAATGATACAATAGGCAACTTAGACCTAATTGATATCTATAGGACAGATCAGATCAGATCAGTCGCTCGGTCATGTTCGACTCTTTGCGACCAAATGAATCGCAACACGCCAGGCCTCCCTGTCCATCACCAACTCCCAGAGTTCACTCAGACTCACGTCCATCAAGTCAGTAATGCCATCCAGCCATCTCATCCTCTGTCATCCCCTTCTCCTCTTGCCCCTAATCCCTCCCAGCATCAGAGTCTTTTCCAATGAGTCAACTCTTCGCATGAGGTGGCCAAAGTACTGGAGTTTCAGCTTTAGCATCATTCCCTCCAAAGAACACTCAGGGCTGATCTCCTTTAGAATGGACTGGTTGGATCTCCTTGCAGTGCAAGGGACTCTCAAGAGTCTTCTCCAACACCACAGTTCAAAAGCATCAATTCTTCGGCGCTCAGCCTTCTTCACAGTCCAACACTCACATCCATACATGACCACAGGAAAAACCATAGCCTTGACTAGATGAACCTTTGTTGGCAAAGTAATGTCTCTGCTTTTGAATATGCTATCTAGGTTGGTCATAACTTTCCTTCCAAGGAGTAAGCGTCTTTTAATTTCATGGCTGCAGTCACCATCTGTAGTGATTTTAGAGCCCAGAAAAATAAAGTCTGACACTGTTTCCCCATCTATTTCCCATGAAGTGATGGGACCAGATGCCATGATCTTAGTTTTCTGAATGTTGAGCTTTAAGCCAACTTTTTCACTCTCCACTTTCACTTTCATCAAGAGGCTTTTGAGTTCCTCTTCACTTTCTGCCACGAGGGTGGTGTCATCTGCATATCTGAGGTTATTGATATTTCTCCCAGCAATCTTGATTCCAGATTGTGTTTCTTCCAGTCCAGCGTTTCTCATGATGTACTCTGCATATAAGCTAAATAAGCAGGGGGACAATATACAGCCTTGACGAACTCCTTTTCCTATTTGGAACCAGTCTGTTGTTCCATGTCCAGTTCTAACTGTTGCTTCCTGACCTGCATACACATTTCTCAAGAGGCAGATCAGGTGGTCTGGTATTCCCATCTCTTTCAGAATTTTCCACAGTTTATTGTGATCCACACAGTCAAAGGCTTTGGCATAGTCAATAAAGCAGAAATAGATGCTTTTCTGGAACTCTCTTGCTTTTTCCATGATCCAGCAGATGTTGGCAATTTGATCTCTGGTTCCTCTGCCTTTTCTAAAACCAGCTTGAACATCAGGAAGTTCACGGTTCACATATTGCTGAAGCCTGGCTTGAAGAATTTTGAGCATTACTTTACTAGCATGTGAGATGAGTGCAATTGTGCAGTAGTTTGAGCACTCTTTGGCATTGCCTTTCTTTGGGATTGGAATGAAAACTGACCTTTTCCAGTCCTGTGGCCACTGCTGAGTTTTCCAAATTTGCTGGCATATTGAGTGCAGCACTTTCACAGCATCATCTTTCAGGATTTGGAATAGCTCAACTGGAATTCCATTACCTCCACTAGCTTTGTTCATAGTGATGCTTTCTAAGGCCCACTTGACTTCACATTCCAGGATGTCTGGCTCTAGGTGACTGATCACACCATCGTGATTATCTGGGTCATGAAGATTTTTTGTACAGTTCTGTGTATTCTTGGCACCTCTTCTTAATATCTTCTGCTTCTGTTAGGTCCATACCATTTCTGTCCTTTATTGAGCCCATCTTTGCATGATGTGTTCCTTTGGTATCTCTGATTTTCTTGAAGAGATCCCTAGTCTTTCCCATTCTTTGTTTTCCTCTATCTCTTTGCATTGATTGCTGAAGAAGGCTTTCTTATCTCTTCTTGCTATTCTTTGGAACTCTGCATTCAGATGTTTATATCTTTCCCACCCCAAAACAATGAATTTTACCTTTTTCTCAAGTGCACACGGAACCTTCTCCAGGATAGATCACATCCTGGGCCATAAATCTAGCCTTGGTAATTTAAAAAGATTGAAATCATTCCAAGCATCTTTTCTGACCATAATGCAGTAAGATTAGATCTCAATTACAGGAGAAAAACTATTAAAAATTCCAACATATGGAGGCTGAACAACACGCTGCTGAATAACCAACAAATCAGAGGAGAAATCAAAAAAGAAATCAAAATATGCATATAAATGAATGAAAATGAAAACACAACAACCCAAAACCTGTGGGACACTGAAAAGCAGTGCTAAGGGGAAAGTTCATAGCAATACAGGCATACCTCAAGAAACAAGAAAAAAGTCAAATAAATAACCTATCTCTAAACCTAAAGCAACTAGAAAAGGAAGAAATAAAAAATTCCAGGGTTAGTAGAAGGAAAGAAATCTTAAAAATTAGGGCAGAAATAAATGCAAAAGAAACAAAAGAGACCATAGCAAAAATCAACAAAGCCAAAGCTGGTTCTTTGAAAGGATAAATTAAGCTGACAAACCCTTAGCCAGACTCATCAAGAAACAAAGGGAGAGAAATCAACTCAATAAAATTAGATATGAAAATGGAAAGATCACAACAGACAACACAGAAATACAAAGGATCATAACTGACTACTATCAGCAATTATATGCCAATAAAATGGACAATGTAGAAGAAATGGACAAATTCTTAGAAAAGTACAACTTTCCAAAACTGAACAAGGAGGAAGTAGAAAATCTTAACAGACCCATCACAAGCACCGAAATTGAAACTGTAATCAGAAATCTTCCAGCAAACAAAAGCCTAGGTCCAGACGGCTTCACAGCTGAATTCCACCAAAAATTTAGAGAAGAGCTAACACCTGTCCTACTCAAACTCTTCCAGAAAATTGCAGAGGAAGGTAAACTTCCAAAATCATTCTATGAAGCCACCATCACCCTAATACCAAAACCTGGCAAAGATGCCACAAAAAAAGAAAACTACAGGCCAATATCACTGATGAACATAAGTGCAAAAATCCTTAACAAAATTCTAGCCATCAGAATCCAACAACATATTAAAAAGATCATACACCATGACCAAGTGGGCTTTATCCCAGGGATGCAAGGAATCTTCAATATCTGCAAATCAATCAATGTAATACACCACATTAACAAATGGAAAAATAAAAGCTATATGATTATCTCAATAGTGCAGAGAAAGCCTTTGACAAAATTCAACATCCATTTATGATAAAAACTCTCCAGAAAGCAGGCATAGAAGGAACATACCTCAACATAATAAAAGCTATATATGACAAACCCACAGCAAACATTATCCTTAATGGTGAAAAATTGAAAGCATTTCCCCTAAAGTCAGGAACAAGACAAAGGTGTCCACTTTAACCACTACTATTCAACATAGTTTTGGAAGTTTTGGCCACAGCAATCAGAGCACAAAAAGAAATAAAAGGAATCCAAATTGGAAAAGAAGTAAAACTCTCACTGTTTGCAGATGACATGATCCTCTACATAGAAAACCCTAAAGACCCCATCATAAAATTACTAGAGCTAATCAATGAATATAGTAAAGTTGCAGGATATAAAATCAACACACAGAAATCCCTTGCATTCCTATACACTAATAATGAGAAAATAGAAAGAGAAATTAAGGAAACAATCCCATTCACCATTGCAATGAAAATAATAAAATACTTAGGAATATATCTACCTAAAGAAACTAAAGAGCTATATATAGAAAACTATAAAACACTGGTGAAAGAAATCAAAGAGGACACTAATAGATGGAGAAATATACCATGTTCATGGATCAGAAGAATCAATATAGTGAAAACGAGTATACTACCCAAAGCAATCTATAGATTCAATACAATCCCTATCAAGCTACCAACGGTATTTTTCACAGAGCTAGAACAAATAATTTCACAATTTGTATAGAAATACAAAAAACCTCGAATAGCCAAAGCAATCTTGAGAAAGAAGAATGGAACTGGAGGAATCAACCTGCCTGACTTCAGGCTCTACTACAAAGCCACAGTCATCAAGACAGTATGGTACTGGCACAAAGACAGAAATATAGATCAATGGAACAAAATAGAAAGCCTAGAGATAAATCCATGCATGTATGGACACCTTATCTTTGACAAAGGAGGCAAGAATATACAGTGGAGAAAAGACAATCTCTTTAACAAGTGGTGCTGGGAAAACTGGTCAACCACTTGTAAAAGAATGAAACTAGTACACTATCTAACACCATACACAAAAATAAACTCAAAATGGATTAAAGGTCTAAATGTAATACCAAAAACTATAAAACTCTTAGAGGAGAACATAGGCAAAACACTCTCCAACATACATCACAGCAGGATCCTCTATGACCCACCTCCCAGAATATTGGAAATAAAAGCAAGAATAAACAAATGGGACTTAATTAAAATTAAAAGCTTCTGCACAACAAAAGAAACTCTAAGCAAGGTGAAAAGACAGCCTTCAGAATGGGAGAAAATAATAGCAAATGAAGCAACTGACAAACAACTAATCTCAAATATATACAAGCAACTCCTGCAGCTCAATTCCTGAAAAACAAACAACCCAACCAAAAAATGGGCCATAGAACTAAATAGACATTTCTCCAAAGAAGACATACAGATGGCTAACAAGCACATGAAAAGATGCTCAACATTACTCATTATTATAGAAATGCGAATCAAAACCACAATGAGGTACCATTTCATGCCAGTCAGAATGGCTGTGATCCAAAAGTCTACAAGCAATAAATGCTGGGGAGGGTGTGAAGAAAAGGGAACCCTCTTACACTGTTGGTGGGAATGCAAACTAGTATAGCCACTATGGAGAACAATGTGGAGATTCCTTAAAAAACTGGAAATAGAACTGCCTTATGACCCAGCAATTCCACTGCTGGGGATACACACTGAGGAAACCAGAATTGAAAGAGACACGTGTACCCCAATGTTCATTGCAGTACTGTTTATATTATGCAGGACATGGAAGCAACCTAGATGTCCATCAGTAGATGAATGGATAAGACAGCTGTGGTACATATACACAATGGAGTATTACTCAGCCATTAAAAAGAATACATTTGAATCAGTTCTAATGAGGTGGATGAAACTGGAGCCGATTATACAGAGTGAAGTAGGTCAGAAAGAAAAACACCAATACAGTATACTAACGCATATATATGGAATTTAGAAAGATGGTAGCGATAACTCTGTATGCAAGACAGCAAAAGAGACACAGATGTATAGAACAGTCTTTTGGACTCCGTGGGAGAGGGAGAGGGTGAGATGCTTTGGGAGAATGACATTAAAACAAGTATAATATCATATAAAAAACAAATCGTCAGTCCAGGTTCGATGCAGGATACAGGATGCTTGGGGCTGGTGCACTGGGATGACCCACAGGGATGGTATGGGGAGGGAGGTGGGAAGGGGGTTCAGAATTGGGAACACGTGTACACCTGTGGTGGATTCATGTTAATGTATGGCAAAACCAATACAATATTGTAAAGTAATTACTCTCCAATTAAAATAAATAAATTTAAGTTAAAAATTTTTTAAAAATCTGAGAAAGGTAAAAAAAAATGCTTTCTTAATTTTGTGTGTATTTTTTAATGTATTATTTGTCTTAAAAGTATTATATTACTATATAGCTGATTATGTTAATTGGGCATCTAAGCTAACTTTGTTGAACAAATTGGACTTGTTAAAATGCTCTCGAAACAAAACTCGCTGCTGCTACTTCTGCTAAGTCACTTCAGTCATGTCCGACTCTGTGCGACCCCATGGACTACAGCCTACCAGGCTCCTTCATCCCTGGGATTTTCCAGGGAAGAACACTGGAGTGGGTTGCCATTTCCTTCTCCAGTGCATGAGAGTGAAAAGCGAAAGTGAAGTCACTCAGTCATGTCCGACTCTTCGTGACACCATGGATTGCAGCCTCTCAGGCTCCTCCATCTATGGGAGTTTCCAGGCAAGAGTACTGAAGTGGAGATATATATTGTATTCCTCAGTTTTGTTTTTTAAAAAATATTTTCTAGTACTTTGTTAAGATTTTTCACTGTGTTCATCTATTCTTTTAAGTTCAGTTGTCATTCCCATTACAATTGCTTTGAACTGTTTATCAGGTAAATTATTTACCTGTGTTTCACTAAGATTTTCTTTTCAGGGTTTTTCCTTATTATTTCTTTTGAAACATACTCCTCTTCCTTCTCATTTTGTTTGTTTCAGTCTATAAAACTGGGCTTGCTCCCTCCTGAGTGTATGCAGGGACACACACATGCTGGCAATGGCAGCTTATATCTTGGCCCAGCAGCAGGCTGGAGTCCAAGCCAGCCCTGCTCCCTGCAAGTGTGCACACTCTCACAGTCAGAGGCAGAACTGTTGATCAGAACTGCCTTCATGGGGAGCAGCATGGGACAAGAGGGGCTGGAGTGGAAACCTGTTGAGCACTGGACAGGGGCTCATGTCATGTCTTGGCAGTCTGGCCAGTGCCCCTGGCAGCTTCAACCTCTGCCTCCACATTGTGACTGGAAGCAGGCAAAGCTGTATGCTCTTCAAGAGCAGAGGCCCAGTTTCCTACATCCCTCTGGTAAGCCCCATGAGGTTTCAAGGCTTCCCAGATGGCGCAGTGGTAAAGAACCTGCCTGCCAATGCAGGAGATATAAGAGACATGGGTTCAGTCCCCGGGTCGGGAAGATCCCCTAGAGTAGGAAATGACAACCTATTCCAATATCCTTGCCTGGAAAATTTCATTGAAAAAAAGGAGCCTGGCAGCCTGCAGTCCATGGGATTGCAAAGAGTCAGACATGACTGAGCACACACACACACACACACACACACACACACACACACACACTGCGTTTCAAACTTGCAAGGGGCTTGTCTTCCAGTGGTGTCAGATCTCAGGGCTGGGGTGCCCAATGTGGAGCTCCAATCCTTCACTCCTCGGGGAGGATCCCTGAACCTGTGATGTCCCCTCTTCTCCGTGTCTCTGCTAGGGGTGGAGGTCCTGACCACATTCTTCTCCCTTCCCACTAGACTCCATGTGGATCTTTCTTTACAGCCTTGGTTGAAGAAGATCTGCCCTACTTGTTCCCAGGTTGATTTCAGTGAGAGCTGTAGTTTGGATGTTAAAATGAGGGGAGGTGAGCCCAGAATCCTCCTAATTCTCCACCTGGATCTCTCTTTTCTTGACTTTATTAACCATTAGTATAATAAACACATCACTACTTTATCATTTCAAGCTTTATCTTTAGGCTATTTGTTTTCAAGTTCTAAGAAAGTGAGATGCATTATGGTTATTACCACTCTTTTCCAGGTCTCTAACAGGAAGACTTCTTGGATCACTCTCGCTCAGACAGACTCACTGTTCCCCTTTCACAAGTCCTCATTTCACTGTCTATATTTAAGAACTCAAAGCCACTGTAATTTATACTGTGATGGTCTGTATCACCATTGGAGACTGGAAACATGTTGAGAGGAGGGACCTGTGTCTCCTTCACTGGGATCTCGCCTGTATGTAAAACGGAATCTGGGTCCTGCTGAGGATTCAGCAAATGAATGAATGAACAAATGAATGAACAGGTGGTCTCATAATTTACCTGTACATAACCTAAAATATTTGGGTACAGGCTTTTGGAATCCCAGGAATATCTCCTACCAGAAGTTTCAGTTTAGACTCATTGGTTTGAAATGCTTCTCAGCTTGGATATTTCAGGGAGATTCTTTTTTTTTTTTTTTTTTAATTAAGAGCAACCAAATGCTTTAATGATTTTCTAATCAAATAAGCAAAAAGTCAAGTTCTAGGAAAAAATCTGGGATGTCCACTCATGCTACCCACTGTGTGTCCACTCTGCTCTGAGTGACCAGATAGAAAGAATCAGAGGGATACAGTGTTCAATTCTAATCATTTCATGTTTCAAGAAATAAAGAAGGTAGGGTGGAAAATGTAAAGAGCCATTTGTCCTTAGAACTAGTTGAAAGCACTAACTTCTTTAGTCATTATGACTTCTTCTGAAACAAAATGCCAGACAGCTTATGCAACGAAGCACAGACAGAGAAAACTTAGGCAACTGAAATATCGTGCACATAAAAGGATGACATTTTCTTAACAGTGTACTGGAAGGTAAAAATAGCAATACCGGTACTGGGCAGAGCAGTAAAATATATTTTTTGCCTCAGACTCTTCAGGGTTACCAAGTTATTCTCCTAATTTAATAGCCTGCTAAGGAAAGAAACTAAGAAAATGGGAAATTGAATTTGTTCTCTAGTTCTTTTGAAACAATATTTAGAGACTAAAAATCCAAAGCAAATAAAATATGTAATTACATGCAACTCACAACTGATTCTGGTTTATTGTCAAATTTTCTAAAGATAAAACTTTGCAATGTGACTCAGACACTGAGTTTTGAATAACTTTAAATGGAAACTACATCTGTTATAGGCTGCACACTGCAATCTTAAAATCTGTCAGTTCAGTTCAGTTCAGTCAGTCAGTCATGTCCGACTCTTTGCGACCCCATGGACTGCAGCACACCAGGCCTCCCTGTCCATCACCAACTTCCAGAGTTTACTCAAACTCATGTCCACTGAGTCCGTGATGCCATCCAACCATCTCATCCTCTCTCAACCCCTTCTCCTCCCACCTTCAATCCTTCCCAGCAACAGGGTCTTTTCCAATGAGTCAGTTCTTCACATCAGGTGGCCAAAGTATTGAAGTTTCAGCTTCAGCATCAGTCCCTCCAATGAATATTCAGGACTGACTTCCTTCAGGATGGACTGGTTGGATCTCCCTGTAGTCCAAAGGACTCTGAAGAGTCTTCTCCAATACCACAATTCAAAAGCATCAATTCTTTGGTGCTCATCTTTCTTTACAGTCCAACTCTCACATCGATACATGACTACTGGAAAAACCATAGCCTTGACTAGACAGACCTTTGTTGGTTAAGAAATGCCTCTGCTCTTTAATATGCTGTCTAGGTTGGTCATAGCTTTTCTTCCAAGGAGCAAGTGTCTTTTCATTTCATGGTGGCAGTCACCATCCACAGTGATTTTGGAGCCCAAGAAAATAAAGTTTGTCACTGTTTCCACTGTTTCCCCATCTATTTCCCATGAAGTGATGGGACCAGATGCCATGATCTTTGTTTTCTGAAAGCTGAGCTTTAAGCCAACTTTTTAACTCTCCTCTTTCACTTCCATCAAGAGCCTCTTTAGTTCTTCACTTTCTGCCATAAGGGTGGTGTCATCTGCATATCTGAGGTTATTAATATTTCTCCTGGCAGTCTTGATTCCAGCTTGTGCTTCCTCCAGCCCAGTGTTTCTCATGATGTACTCTGCATATAAGTTAAATAAGCAGGGTGACAATATACAGCCTTGACATACTCCTTTCCCTATTTGGAACCAGTCTGTTGTTCCATGTCCAGTTCTAACTGTTGCTTCCTGACCTGCATACAAATTTCTCAAGAGGAAGGTCAGGTGGTCCGGTATTCCCATCTCTTTCAGAATTTTCCACAGTTTTTTGTGATCCACACAGTCAAAGGCTTGGCATACTCAA
Organism: Bos indicus x Bos taurus; assembly: GCF_003369695.1. NCBI lineage: Eukaryota > Metazoa > Chordata > Mammalia > Artiodactyla > Bovidae > Bos > Bos indicus x Bos taurus. The sequence continues at coordinate 59,192,760 of NC_040097.1, read as the reverse complement.
TAAAGCAGAAATAGATGTTTTTCTGGAACTCTCTTGCTTTTTCCATGATCCAGCGGATGTTGGCAATTTGATCTCTGGTTCCTCTGCCTTTTCTAAATCCAGCTTGAACATCTGTAAGTTCACGGTTCATGTACTATTGAAGCCTGGCTTGGAGAATTTTGAGCAGTACTTTACTAGCTTGTGAGATGAGTGCAATTGTGTGGTAGTTGGAACATTCTTTGGCACTGCCTTTCTTTGGGATTGCAATGAAAACTAACCTTTTCCAGTCCTGTGGCCACTGCTGAGTTTTCCAAATTTGCTGGCATATTGAGTGCAGCACTAAAATCTATAGTCAGCTTTAAAATTAAATTGTCTGCTCCTACTAATTATGGCATCTTAGTATTCTGAATTAAAAGTATGCTCAAAACATGTCACCTGGCACACCCTAAGTAGTGATCATTCATCATTTTAAACATCCTGGTGACGGTAAACTCATCACCCATCAGCAGCCCGCTCTACTGTTTGCTGGGTGCTTAGTCACTGAGTGGTGTCCGATTCTCTGCAACCATATGGACTATAGCCCGCCAGGCTCCTCTGTCCATGGGGATTCTCCAGGCAAGAATACTGGAGTGGGTTGCCATGCCCTTCTCCAGGGGATCTTCCCAACCTAGATATAGAACCAGGGTCTCCTGCATTGCAGGCAGATTCTTTACCAGCTAAGCCACCAGGGAAGCCTTGCTCTACAGTGGATGTCTCTAATTCCCACACACGTTTCCTTCCTATTGGTGAACTGACTTTGCTCCCTCTCTCCCCAAACTTCCACTCTGCGGTCTTGGCTCCCTTTGCTGAGGTTCCACATAATAAATCCAATTGTTTTTGTATTCTCAATGTCATTCAATTTTCCTAGTTAACCAAAGTATTTTCCAATCCTTTTATGACTGTACTTCAAAACCTGTTGACTTAACTTCCAGGCAACAGTGGGAACAATCCACTTCTCTCTCCAGCAACACCACCAGTCCAGTCAAGGCTGCCACCATCTCTCAGTGGACAACTGGACCTGCCTCTCCTTCCCACTCTCATTCCTTCAAGTGTACTCCCTGAAAATTGGCCAGGACGATCCTAGCTAAAGAGATTTTCACTATGTCTCAGCCTGTTACTAACTCCTCAGTCCTCTCCTCAATACTGGGGATAAAAGTTCAAAACTCTCAATGTGACCTGTGGGGCCTGTCAATCTCCCAGGCTCTTTTGCTAGCTATTCCCTGACTTCTTGACATGCTGCATCCCCAGCTTCTTTCAGTTCTTCAAATTAGCAAGCTCTCTTGCTCAAGACAGCCTTCAGAGATGTGGATCTATGATATGCTTTCTCTGTTATGTTTGCTATTTGAGAATTAGTGGAGTTCAGGTCTTAGGTTACGTGTCATTTTTTAATAGAAAAACTTGTCCAAATCCCTCAACCAGACCAAGTTCTTTTGTAATTTCTCATTGCCTCTTTTACCACGCTTCATCAAATTTATCATAATTTTTATATACTTCATTCTATAAGTAATAATATTACCTAGTTTAATTAAGGGCTTGTTACATGCTGAGAACTATGCTAAAAAGTTTTATCTTATTTAAAAGCATTATCTTACTTAGGCTTCAAAGTAAGGCCATGAGTAGTCAGAATTGCTACCCATACATCACAGATGAGGAAAGAGGGGCTTGGGGAGGTAAAGGTGAGTGGAAGAGTGAGGATTAGAATCCACCCAATTCTAGAACCTATTGATATTCTGACCTATTCATAATAATGTTGATACCCTAAACCTAACCTTCAAGCTCCACGAGGCATGGATACCAATAATCAGGGAGTCTGTCAGAAGCAAATTATGGTCCTGTTTGCCCAGCATCACAAAATCAGAGTAAAATCTCTGTAGTTTTTATCTGTACTTCCCTCTCCTATTCTTTGGGGCACATAAATACCTAAGAAAAGGGGAAATTAAATGAATAAATTTGGCACTCTTATCTTGACCTCTCTAGAGACTTCTTGAATTTTTAATGCACTTTCCAGAAAACAAATAGCAGAGAATAGGAGGTGAGCAGTTTAAATACATTTGTCTGGACTCATTAGCAATAGGGTGGATCTAGTACGATGTAGAATTCAGATGATTTAGAGATGGATCTCAGCTCATTTCCCACAACACTAACAATAATAGCTACCAACATTGCTCAAGATTTACCATCTGCCAAGCTCTACGCTAAGTGATTTGCATATGTTATAATCATCACATTAGCCTGATGAGGTTGTTACCATTACAATCCCCATTTTACCAGATGAGGAAACGGAGATGCCAAAAAAATAGTCAAATTCTCTGCTCAGAGTCCACAGTTAGTGAAACTCAGTACCAGCTGGGCCTGCAGTGCTTAGTGCAATTGGGTAGCATTGTGTTGAGCAAGGAAAGATTCAGGATATAATTCGACAATCACGTGAGGAGAATCTATTAATGCTAAACGGTGGGCTGGATAGAGAAACCAGAGGGAAAAGCACACAGCAACAATAATGTGGTTATTACATTTCGTCAGAGGTGGTGCCAAGAGTGAGGGTAGATACAGAATTGAAATTTAAGGGAATTGGGCAGGGAGATGAATAAAGATTCCATCTGGGGTGACCCTAGGATTTTTATTATAACAGTAAGGAATTTGACTCAGCTTGATGGGGCAGAATAGTAATCTTGGGCCAATTTAAGGGCATAAAATGATCCAGAAGTAACAATCAGCCAGATAAGTGTCATTTATTCATACAACCAGTAAACTGGGTTAAGGATCTGTTTGGTAGTAGGCATTGCTCTGGGCATTTGACAGCTGTGAACTAAACTGAAAAAGTCTCTCTCTTCTGGTGGGGAAGAAAGAGACAATAAAGGAACACATCTGCATGCACATGGATAATGTGTCAGGGGTGGTGGACGCTGGGAACTTTGTAAACTGGGTCAGGGGACAAGAGAATTCAGAGAGTTGTGGGCACATCAGGGCAGGCGCCCTAATTATGCAGAGACCCAGGGGAAGCGAGGGCTTGTGCTACTGCATGCATCGGACAGCAGTGAGCACCAGGATAAGGGAAGAGCAGTAGCAGGGAGCTCCCTGTGGCTGCAGCAAGGGGAGCAGGGCGAAGTTGAGGGGAGGGCACCTAGGACAAGCCCGTGGAGGCAGAACTTTGAGCCTCTCCAGGGATAATAACTTTCATTAAACTCCTGTTATGTGGATAGCTGAAGCACTTTGTGACTTTCTTTGAAAAATTACTATTGTGCTATACAGTAGGTCCTTATTAGTTATCTATTTTATTTATAGTAGTATCTATATGTCAATACCAAACTTCTAATTTATCTCTCTACACTTTCCCCCTTGGTAACCATACATTTGTTTTCTATATCTGTGACTCAGTTTCTGTTTTATATAATAGGTTCATGCATACCATTTTTTAAGATTTCTCATATAAGTGGTATCATATGATATTTGTCTTTATCTGACTTATTTCACTCAGTATAACACCTCTAAGGGCTTCCCTGGTAGCTCAGCTGGTAAAGAATCTGCCTGCAATCCAGGAGACCTGGGTTTGATCCCTGGGCTGGGAAGATCCCCTGGAGAAGGAAAAGGCTACCGACTTCAGTATTGTGGCCTGGAGAATTCCATGGACTGCAAAGTCCATTGGGTCGCATAATCGGACATGACTGAGTGATTTTCACTTTCAATCTCTAGGTCATCCATATGATTGCAAATAGAATCATTCGATTCAGTTTTGGTTGAGTAATATTCCATTGTATATATGTACCACAACTTCTTTATCCATATATCTGCTGAAGGACATTTAGGTTCTTTCTATGTCTTGGTTATTTTAAATAGTGCTTCAAAGAACACTGGGGTGCATGTATCCTTTTGAATTATGGTTTTCTGCAGATATAAGTCCAGGAGGAGGATTGCCAGATCATGTGGTAGCTCTATTTTTAGTTTTTTAAGGAACATCCACCCTGTCCTTCACAGTGGCTGTTACCACTTTACATTCCAACCAACAGTGTGGAAGGGTTCTCTTTTCTTCAAACTCTCTCCAGCATTTATTGTTGTAGGAGAAGGTGATGGCACCCCACTCCAGTACTCTTGCCTGGAAAATCCCATGGATGGAGGAGCCTGATAGGCCGCAGTCCATGGGGTTGCTGAGAGTGAGACACGACTGAGTGACTTTTCACTTTCATGCATTGGAGAAGGAAATGGCAACCCACTCCAGTGTTCTTGCCTGGAGAATCCCAGGGATAGGGGAGCCTGGTGGGCTGCCGTCTATGGGGTTGCACAGAGTCAGACACGACTGAAGTGACTCAGCAGCAGCAGCAGCAGCCTTTTTAATGGTGGCCATTCTGACTGGTGTGAGGAGATCTCATTGCAGTTTTGACTTGCATTTCTCTAATAATTAGCAGTGTTGGGCATATTTTCATGTGCCCCTTGGCCATCTCTACATATTCTTTGGAGAAATATCTCTTTAGCAGATCACACTTGATATATAGATTGATATGAAACATTCTGAATAATCAGATTAATGGTAACATGTTATTTCAAGTGAATGTACTATTTCCTCTGGGACACGTGGTGGCTTCCAAATGGTCTCTATGACGAATGATGTCCAAACATTTTTCTAGGTTTGGATTATTTGGGAACCCTTCCTCTTAATAGTACGTTTTCACAGATATGAGGTATTTCTTGATAATCTCTATAGGTTTGCAGTTGTGAGACTAATTACCTGCTGATGGTAGTGATCACCTTTTCAGAGTAGATGCCTTCTGGCACTGGTTCATATACCGCCTCCACTATCTGCAAAACAAACAGGCTGGAGTAATGGAAGTAAAGCAGCCACAGGTGCCTTTGCATGGTGATACTTGGCCATGACACAGGAGCTATGTAACAAGCATCATAATCTCATGCACACATTTTCATCAGAAACAAAAATATCCCAACAATTTTAAAAGTAGCATTAATTGAACAGTTCTTGAGCACAGAATTATATTCTTCAAGGTAAGTAAAAGCTAACCTCAGATTCATAATAAATGATAGGATAATATAATATATTGTAGGATAATATAGTATATTGGATTGAGGGCAGGCCAAACCACAAGTAAAAATAAAAGACCAAAAGCAGTTTGATATATTATTTTTATAATTTTTTATGATAAATTGAAGAAAATTATAGGGGGAAATGTGCCCTAGCACATGATGTAGATTTAGAAGAAAGGAGAAAATAAATAAACTGGATCATGTGGCTAATAAACCAATGACTGCTTTTAATGGGTAGTTTTACTAAAATCACAAAGGTTCTGTTTAAGAAGAAAAGGAATGGTGTTTTTGGCACCATGAGACCCTTTTGTCTGCCAAGGTTGCTTACTTTTGTGGCCAGGGAGAGCATGTTGGTGCTGTAGAAGGGAGGATCCAGGGTCGCCATCTGATAAAGGATGCAGCCTGCTGCCCACACATCTGCCTTTTCCCCATACGGCTCGCTCTTCAGCACCTCCGGGCTGAAGTAAAACCAGGATGTTAACGCACGATGCAAAGGGAGAAGTCGGCACGGGAAAAAGTTCGATTTTCAAGCCATAATTGGAGATGGGAGAAAGACAAAGGAAACTCTTGATTACTATTTCAAGTAAATACATTTAAACATATCTTTGAATTCTCTCAGACTTAGGTGAGTCAAGAAGCACAACCAAGCAATTCTAAGCAATAAATCACATAAACAACTCCTATTAAATGTCCTTCTACTTTTAGAAACAACCACCTCCCGTTGGTAGATGGAATGACTGTCTCCAGTTCTCACTATTCTGGAAATTCTGAATATCCCACCTTTCGTCTCAGTGGACAATATTTGTTACCCACCCCTGGCTTTGCTACTGGATGCGCTGTCTTGCCCTGCCAGTGGAGTGTGGAGGTGGCACGGCACCAGATCAGGGCCTCGGTGCTTCCATTTGTCACTCTAGGAGCTCCTGTCCAAAGGACAAATCCCAGGTAGCTGCTGCCCATCTGGCCACATGGAGCAGATCTGCACATGTAAACCTGCAGCCTGAAGGAGACCCAGGCCAGGAGACCCACAGACCTGGGAGTCTGACAGTAAATGCCTATTGTGGAATGCCACTCAGATTCTATGGTGATTTTTTATAAGCAAAACTGACACAGCACCGTCCCTTTGCTATTCAATGCTAGTATAAAGTCTAAGGCAAGACCATACTTAAATACGTTGCAGAAAATGACAACATCCACATGCTCATCTCTTTTGAAATTGCATTTCTAGTCTGAATAAGGATGCTGTGTCTGTGTGTATGTTCAGTTGTGTCCAACTTTTTGCAACCCCATGGACTGTAGCCCACTGGGCTCCTTTATCCTTGTAATTTTCCAGGCAAGAATAATGGAGTGGGTTGCTGTTTCCTTCTCCAGGGGATCTTCCTAACCCAGGATTAAACCCCTGTCTCTTGCATTTCCTGCATTAGCAGGAAGGTTCTTTACCAGTTGAGCCACCGGGGAAGCTCCGGATAAGGATGCTGTCAGCCTTTAAATGGAATTAAACTGTGAGGGTTTAAGGGTTTGACATTTTTTAAAATGTGGACAGGAGTGTAGTTCCCTTGGATATTTTGAACTAATAGAAGTTTCCTCCCTCATATTTATAGACAAATGTTAAAAGCATTCAGCACCCACACACCCTAAACTAATAGTCTGATGATTCACTTCTATAGTATATACTTAGGACTGTGCTCAACCCTCTAAATTAATAGGGTAGGGATTAATGGTTAAGTTAGACAGTGGATTAATATATAAAGAAACTCATAAATTGATATCTGAACAGTAAGTATTGGCTGTTTAGAATAACCAAGGAGTTGCTATTAGTGTGAGATTATGGGGAATGATTCCTGGTTTAAGACTTATGTTATGTACTTACAGAGGAAGTATGATTTCCAGATCTCTCAGTTATTTTCATATGTATTGTCTGAATTTAAAAGTGGCAAAGGAGGATTCTAGGGTGAAATTTCCAGGGCTCTACTGGTCCTAAGTGTACAAAATGTCCCTGTTGTCAGTTGATCAACTGCTCACATTTTTAAAAATGCCATAATAGGAAAAAGTTCTCCAACAACAAAAAAAAATATCCTTGGCTCCCCACAGTTGAATGTCTCATGTTTTTATCTACTGAGAACTCAGAAGATTTGTTTCATAATAAACAGGTGCTCTGAGTGCTCCACCCATCCCCCTCAACCCCCTTTCCCATTTCCAGTTGCCGTGCACTTCTACTCTAAAGAGCCGGCATCTGTACTTCCATGGAAGATGGCCCTCATTTTTCCTTGAAAGATAATTACTCAGTGTAGAGGAGAACACTTATAAGAACAGAAGTTGCTTAGTTTATTTTTCTCACCATTACACCTCCTCCTTCATCTCACCAGAACCCACAGACTTCTCTCGCAGCCAGAGGCATGGATGCCCCTTTGCAACATGGCTGTGCCACTCCTCCCAACAAAAGATGGAGTCCATGTTGTACCCTTTGAATCTGAGCTTGACCATATAACTTGCTTTGGTCAAGAAGACACCAGGAAAAGTGATGCAAGGAGAGAACACAGAAGCACTTAGTCTTTATGGCTCACTCTCTCTTCCTGCTCTTGAAGACCCTAACAACCACAAGCAGGTGACTGAGCCCGGGTTCTCCAGGCTGGATGATAAGCATCACATGGCCCAGTTACGTTCAGTCCCCATGCCCACCACCACATCCATCAGTGGAGCCCTTGAGAGCCAGGTCACCACAATACACAGGTTAGCCCAGACAATACACATCAACAATCCCAGCTCAAACCAGCCCAGGTTGCCAGCATGCAGTTTGTTGCTATTGCTCAGTTGCCAAGTTGTGTCTGACTGTTTGTGACCCCCTACAGGACACAGTATATACCACAATAAGAGGGGAAAAGGTTATTGTATCAATCCACTAAGTTTTGCGGTTGTTGCTGCTGCTGCTGCTGCTGCTAAGTCGCTTCAGTCGTGTCCAACTCTGTGCAACCCCATAGATGGCAGCCCACCAGGCTCCCCCATCCCTGGGATTCTCCAGGCAAGAACACCGGAGAGGGTTGCCATTTCCTTCTCCAATGCAGGAAAATGAAAAGTGAAAGTGAAGTTGCTCAGTCGTGTCCAACCCTCAGCGACCCCATGGACTGCAGCCTACCAGGCTCCTCCATCCATGAGATTTTCCAGGCAAGAGTACTGGAGTGGGGTGCCATTGCCTTCTCCGTTGAGGTTGTTAGTCAAAGTTAACTGACAGAATAGCTTCCATCATATTCTGAAAGCTGTCCACCACCCTCTGAAAAAAATAAAGAATCACTTCTCTGGAAGAGAACAAGAAAGGTCAATAAAAGACCACTCTGTTGCCAACTATCACTGTACTCCTGAGGTCCAACTTGAATATTCTTTAAGATAAAAGGGTTTCATAACTACAATGAAAAGCAAGCCAAAAATAAAGTCTGATTTCTGAAAGCCACAAAATGTTCTGTTATGGTCTGAGTGTATCTCCCTGCTTCCCCCACAAATTTATGTGTTGAGTCCCAATCCCTGGTACCTCAGGGTGTAATCATGTATAAAGAAAAGGCTTGTGTGAGCTGATGCAGAGCTGCCACTTGGCAGGGGGGGCAGGGGGGAGTGCGAGGGGCGCGGGTTCTGACCCAGTATGACCACTGTTTGTGTTAGTGGAGGAGGAGACAGCAGAAGTGTGCCTGTGCAGAGGGACACCTGTGGGAAGAGGCAGCAAGGGGACTGGACAGCACCTGCAAACCAAGGAGGGGCCTCAGAAGAAACCAAACCTGCCAACGCCTTCATCTTGGACTCTAGACTTCAAATAAATTTCTGTTGTTTAAGCCACCCAGACTGTGTTATTTTTTATGGCATCACTAGCAAACTAATGCATGCTTTCCTGGTGGCTCAACAGTAAAGAATCCACCTGCAAATGCAGGAGACACAGGTTTGATCCCTGGGTTGGGAAGATCCCCTGGAGAAGGAAATGGCAACCCACTCCAGTGTTCTTGCCTGGAGAATCCCAGGGACAGGGGAGCCTGGTGGGCTGCTGTTTATGAGGTCGCACAGAGTCGGACACGACTGAAGTGACTTAGCAGCAGCAGCAGCATAATCATTTCACAATGTGCACAAGTATCAAAACATCATATCGCAAACCTCAAGTACATGTAATTTTCAATTGTCAATAATACCTCAGGAAAGTTGGAAAAAATTCAAGTGAAGCTAGGAATAGTATAGTTAGGTAGATGGCAAGGACAGTCTTTGTTTATTGCAATATTTAGATAAATAAGTCAACATAGTTCATAATCAGCAGCCTTTGAGAGGGGCCTGGACTAATGTTTATCTAAATACTACCTCTGTTTTTAAAAGGTGTGAATTCACAAACTAAGAGTGTAAACAAGGTAGAAGAAAGATGAGGAAGGAAGGATGCTTGATATAACTTTTAAAAAAAGGCAACTGTTTTGATTTTTAAATTCAATTAGTAGTCCCTCACTTATGTGAGCAATTAAGTTGCTAATTGCCAAAGATTCTATTTACACATTATTGAGGTAAACAAAGAAAGTATTGAACCCAGGTGAAAAATACAAACATTTTGCAACTTCACAAACAATTCAATAATATGATGATTTATATAAATTGGGAGGAAGGACTTCTTTCCTTTAAATGCAACAAAGTATCAATACATTCAGAAAGTAAATGGAATGAGACAATATGTTAAAAGGTTCAGAGTGTAGATAGTATAGTCTTCTTTCCTACAGTGGTCATGTTGTCATCTTTGTTAATAGTTTGATTATTGTACTCATTTTGTCAGCACATATACCAAAATTAGAATGACACATGAAAACATGCATGACTTCAGCACAAGGATGACATGCAAATCTGTGAGGTGTTTGGTATTTTAGAGGTGATAATTGACAGGCAAAACGTGAGGACAATATTCTAGTTAATAAAGTTGTTTTGCATAGGGGTAAAGATGAATAGAAAAAGGTAAGAAAAACCCAAGTAAGACGGCAGGTGTTTTGAGGGCATCAGAGGGCAGACACACTGAAACCATAATCACAGAAAACTAGTCAATCTAATCACGTGGACCACAGCCTTCTTTAACTCAATGAAACTAAGCCATGCCGTGTGGGGCCACCCAAGATGGGCGGGTCATGGTGGAGAGATCTGACAGAATGTGGTCCACTGGAGAAGGGAATGGCAAACCACTTCAGTATTCTTGCCTTGAGAACCCCATGAACAGTACAAAAAGGCAAAATGATAGGATACTGAAAGAGGAACTCCCCAGGTCAGTAGGTGCCCAGTATGCTACTGGAGATCAGTGGAGAAATAACCCCAGAAAGAATAAAGGGACGGAACCAAAGCAAAAACAATACCCAGTTGTGGATGTGACTGGTGATAGAAGCAAGGTCCGATGCTGTAAAGAGCAATATTGCACGGGAACCCGGAATGTTAGGTCCATGAATCAAGGCAAATTGGAAGTGGTCAAACAGGAGATGGCAAGAGTGAACGTCGACATTCTAGGAATCAGGGAACTAAAATGGACTGGAAAGGGTGAATTTAACTCAGATGACCATTATATCTACTATTGTGGGCCGGAATCCCTTAGAAGAAATGGAGTAGCCATCATGGTCAACAAAAGAGTCCAAAATGCAGTACTTGGATGCAATCTCAAAAACGACAGAATGATCTCTGTTCGTTTCCAAGGCAAACCATTCAATATCAGAGTAATCCAAGTCTATGCCCCAACCAGTAACGCTGAAGAAGATGAAGTTGAATGGTTCTATGAAGACCTACAAGACCTTTTCGAACTAACACCCCCAAAAGATGTCCTTTTCATTATAGGGGACTGGAATGCAAAAGTAGGAAGTCAAGAAACACCTGGAGTAACAGGCAAATTTGGCTTTGGAATACGGAATGAAGCAGGGCAAAGGCTAACAGAGTTTCGCCAAGAGAACGCAATGGTCATAGCAAACACCCTCTTCCAAAAACACAAGAGAAGATTCTACACATGGACATCACCAGATGGTCAACACCAAAATCAGACTGATTATATTCTTTGCAGCCAAAGATGGAGAAGCTCTATACAGTCAACAAAAACAAGACCACGAGCTGACTGTGGCTCAGACCATGAACTCCTTATGGCCAAATTCAGATTTAAATTGAAGAAAGTAGGTAAAACCACTAGACCATTCAGATATGATCTAAATCAAATCCCTTATGATTATACAGTGGGAGTGAGAAATAGATTTAAGGGACTAGATCTGATAGATAGAGTGCCTGATGAACTATGGAATGAGGTTTGTGACATTGTACAGGAGACAGGGATCAAGACCATCCCCATGGAAAAGAAATGCAAAAAAGCAAAATGGCTGTCTTGGGAGGCCTTACAAATAGCTGTGAAAAGAAGAGAAGTGAAAAGTAAAGGAGAAAAGGAAAGATATAAGCACCTGAATGTAGAGTTCCAAAGAATAGCAAGAAGAGATAAGAAAGCCTTCTTCAGCGATCAATGCAAAGAAATAGAGGAAAACAACAGAATGGGAAAGACTAGAGATCTCTTCAAGAAAATTAGAGATACCAAGGGAACATTTCATGAAAAGATGGGTTCGATAAAGGACAGAAATGGTATGGACCTAACAGAAGCAGAAGATATTAAGAAGAGGTGACAAGAATACACAGAAGAACTGTACAAAAAGATCTTCACGACCCAGATAATCATGATGGTGTGATCAGTCACCTAGAGCCAGAAATCCTGGAATGTGAAGTCAAGTGGGTCTTAGAAAGCATCGTGACAAACAAAGCTAGTGGAGGTGATGGAATTCCAGTTGAGCTATTTCAAATCCTGAAAGATGATGCTGTGAAAGTGCTGCATTCAATATGTCAGAAAATTTGGAAAACTCAGCAGTGGCCAAAGGACTGGAAAAGGTCAGTTTTCATTCCAATCCCAAAGAAAGGCAATGTCAAAGAATGCTCAAACTACCACACAATTGCACTCATCTCACACACTAGTAAAATAATGCTCAAAATTCTCCAAACCAGGCTTCAGTAATACGTGAACTGTGAACTTCCAGATGTTCAAGCTGGAAAGTTTGAACAAAGCTGCCTAGAAAAGGCAGAGGAACCAGAGATCAAATTGCCAACATTCGCTGGATCATTGAAAAAGCAAGAGAGTTCCAGAAAAACATCTATTTCTGCTTTATTGACTATGCCAAAGCCCCTGACTGTGTGGATTACAATAAACTGTGGAAAACTCTGAAAGATTTGGGAATACCAGACCACCTGACCTGCCTCTTGAGAAACCTGTATGCAGGTCAGGAAGCAACAGTTAGAACTGGACATGGAACAACAGACTGGTTCCAAATAGGAAAAGCAGTACGTCAAGGCTGTATATTGTCACCCTGCTTATTTAACTTATATGCAGAGTACATCATGAGAAACGCTGGACTGGAAGAAGCACAAGCTGGAATCAAGATTGCCAGAAGAAATATCACTAACTTCAGTTATGCAGATGACACCACCCTTATGGCAGAAAGCGAAGAGGAACTAAAAAGCCTCTTGATGAAAGTGAAAGAGGTGAGTGAAAAAGTTGGCTTAAAGCTCAACATTCAGAAAATGAAGATCATGGCATCCGGTCCCGCCACTTCATGGGAAATAGATGGGGAAACAGTGGAAACAGTGTCAGACATTATTCTTTTGGGCTCCAAAATCACTGCAGGTGGTGATTGCAGCCATGAAATTAAAAGACGCTTACTCCTCGGAAGAAATGTTATGACCAACCTAGATAGCATATTCAAAAGCAGAGACATTACTTTCCCAACAAAGGTCTGTCTAGCCAAGGCTATGTTTTACCAGTGGTTATGTATGGATGTGAGAGTTGGACTGTGAAGAAAGCTGAGTGCCAAAGAATTGATGCTTTTGAACTGTGGTGTTGGAGAAGACTCTTGAGAGTCCCTTGGACTGCAAGGAGATCCAACCAGTCCATTGTGAAGGAGATTAGCCCTGGGATTTCTTTGAAGGGAATGATGCCGAAGCTGAAACTCCAGTACTTTGGCCACCTCATGAGATGAGTTGACTCACTGGAAAAGACTCTGATGCTGGGAGGCACTCGGTACAGGAGGAAAAGGGGATGACAGAGGATGAGATGGCTGGATGGCATCACCGACTCGATGGACGTGAGTTTGAGTGAACTCCGGGAGTTAGTGATGGACAGGGAGGCCTGGCGTTCTGTGATTCATGGGGTCGCAAAGAGGCAGACACAACTGAGCGACTGAACTGAACTGAACTGAACTGATACAGACAGCAAAAACAAGACCTGAAGCTGACTGTGGCTCAGATCATCAGCTTCTCACAGCAAAATTCAGCCTTCAACTACAGAAAACCAGGAAAAACAATAGGTCAGCCAAGTATGACTTAAGTCAAATCCCATATGAATTTTCAGTAGAGGTAACAAATAGATTCAGGGGACTAGATCTAGTTAACAGTCTACCTGAAGAACTATGGACAGAGGTCTGTAATGTCACACAAGAGATGGTGAAGAAAATCATCCCAAAGAAAAAGAAAAGCAAGAAGGCAAAGTGGTTATCTGAGGAGGCTTTACAAACAGCAGAAGAACAAAGAGAAGTGAAAAGCAAGGGAAAGGTACATTCATTCAATTAAACTCAGAGTTCCAAAAAATAGCTAGAAGAGACAAGAAAAGTGAATGCAAAAGTCATTCAATAATGTCTGGCTCTTTTTGACCCCATGAAAGAGACTATACAGTCCATCGAATTCTCCAGGCCAGAATACTGGAGTGGGTAGCCTTTCCCTTCTCCGGGGGATCTTTCCAACCCAGGGATTGAATCCAGGTCTCCCATATTGCAGGTGGATTCTTTACCAGCTGAGCCACCAGGGAAGCCTAAGAATACTGGAGTAGGTAGCCTATCCCTTCTCTAGCAGATCTTCCCAACCCAGGAATCAAGATGGGGTTTCCTGCATTGCAGGCAGATTCTTTACTAACTGAGCTATCAGGGAAGCCCTAGAAGAGATAAGAAGGCCTTCTTCAATGAGCAATGCTTGATAATAGAAGAAAACAACAAAAAGGGAAAGACCAGAGATTTCTTCAGGAAAATGGGAAAGATCAAGGGAGCATTCCACCCAAAGATGGGCGCAATAAAGGATAAAAATGGCAGAGACCTAGAGGATGCTAAAGAGATCAAGAAGAGATGGAAGGAATACAGAGAAGAACTGTACAAAAAGATCTTAATGAACCAGATTACTATGATGGTGTAGTTAGTCACCCAGAGTCATACATTCTGGAGTGCAAAATCAAGTGGGTCTTAAGAAGCACTGACGTTAATAAAGCTAGTGGATGCAATGAAATTCCAGTAGAACTATTCAAATCCCTAAAGGATGATGTCATCAAGGTTTTGTATTCATTATGTCAGCAAACCTGAAAGACCCAGCAGTAGCCACAGGACTGGAAAAGGTCAATCCTCATCCGAATTCCCAAGAAGGGTAGTACCAAAGAATGTGCTAACCATTGGACACTCATCTCCCATGCTAGTAAGGTCATGCTTAAAATCTTGCATGCTAGGCTCCAGCATTATGTGAACCAAGAACTTCCAGATGTCCAAGCTGAGCTTAGAAAAGGAAGAGGAACCAGAGAGCAAATTGCCAACATTTGCTGGATTATAGAGAAAGCAAGGGAATTTCAGAAAAACATCTATATCTGTTTTAACAACTACAGAAAAGCCTTTGACTGTGTGGATAATGATAAACTGTGGAAAGCTCTTAGAGAGAGAGAGAAATACCAGACCATCTTACCTGTATCCTGATAAACCTGTAGGTGGGGCAAGAAGCAACAGTTAGAACCCTGTATGGAAAAACTGATTGGTTCAAGATCAAGAAAGGAGTACAACAGGGCTGTCTGCTGTCACCCTGATTGTTTAAACTATACACTGAGCACATCATGAGAAATGCCAAGCTGGATGAGTTACAAGCTGGAATCAAGATAGGTGGGAGAAACATCAACAACCTCAGATATATGGATGATACCACTCTAATGGCAGAAAGCAAAGAAGAACTAAAGAGCCTCTTGATGTGTGTGAAGGAGGAGAGTGAAAAAGCCGGCTTAAGACTAAATATTTAAAAAAACCAAGATCATGGCATCCAGCCCCATTACTGTATGGCAAATAGAAGAGGGAAAAGTGGAAGTAGTGACACGTTTCCTCTCCTTGGGCTCCAAAATCACTGCAGATGATGACTGCAGCCATGAAATCAGAAGACAATTGCTTTTTGGCAGGAAAGCAATGACAAACCTAGACAATGTGTTGAAAAGCAGAGACATTACTCTGCCAGCAAAGGTCCATATTGTCTTCCCAGTGGTCATGTGAGGCTGTGCTAACTGGACCATAAAGGAGGCAGAATGCCAAAGAATTGATGCTTTCAAATTGTGGTGCTGGAGAAGACTCCTAAAAATCCCCTGGACAGCAAGAGATCAAGTCAGTCAATTTTAAGGGAGATCAACCCTGAATGTTTACTGGAAGGACTGATGCTGAAGCTGAAGCTCCAGTACTTGGTCATCAGATGGGAACAGATGACTCACTGGAAAAGTCCCCAGTGATGGGAAAGATTGAGGGCAGAAGGAGAAGAGGGCATCAGAGAATGAGATGGATGGACAACATCAGCAAGGCAATGAACATGAACTTGGGCAAACTCTGGGAGATGGTGAGGGTAAAGGAGGCCTGGAGTGCTGCAATACATGGGGTCGCAAAGAGTCGGACACTACTGGGGCACTGAACAACAACAACATCCCTACCTAGGGAACCCTTCTCAAACTTTATAGGGATTGAGAAACCCACTTTACTGGCCAGGTGCTTGTCTTACAATACTTTCATTCTGACTACCATTATTCAATTCGCTGGTTTAACTGAATGTAATAATGGCATTATTAGGACTCAATTGGCAAAATTTGTAGAAGCCTTCCAAACACCATGGCTTCCAGCATTGCTGTTGCTCCTTCTAATTTGCAAATCCACCCTTTCGGAAATAAACTCTCACCCTGTGAGATGGCCACAGGACACTCAGTGAACTAGGGTCTTGATTCTTTTGACCCACAACTCATACAAGGAGAGATGCTCCAATATTTTATGCCCTAATTGCCTCAGTTCAGTTCAGTTCAGTCGCTCAGTCGTGTCTGACTCTTTGCAACCCCATGAATCCCAGCACACCAGGCCTCCCTGTCCATCACCAACTCCCGGAGTTCACTCAAACTCACGTCCATCGAGTCAGTGATGCCATCCAGCCAACTCACCCTCCATAGTCCCCTTCTCCTCCTGCCCCCAATCCCTCCCAGCATCAGAGTCTTTTGCAATGATTCAACTCTAAGCATGAGGTGGCCAAAGTACTGGAGTTGCAGCTTCAGCATCATTCCTTCCAAAGAACACCCAGGGCTGATCTCCTTTAGAATGGACTGGTTGGATCTCCTTGCAGTCCAAGAGACTCTCAAGAGTCTTCTCCAACACCACAGTTCAAAAGCATCAATTCTTCGGTGCTCAGCTTTCTTCACAGTCCAACTCTCACATTCATACATGACCACTGGAAAAACCATAGCCTTGACTAGACGGACCTTTGGTGACTCATCACCAACTCAATGGATATGAGTTTGAACAAGCTCCAGGAGATGGTGAAGGACAGGGAAGCCTGGCAAGCTACAGTCCCATGGGGTCAAAAAGAGTAGGACATGACTAAGTGACTGAACAACAATTGCCTCTATTAAAAATAACCATCTTTTTGGTAGAGCAATCTTTTCACAGCACTTTCTCAGGAGACAAAGACCTTAAGAATCACACCTTGCAACCTAGAGATTTTGTCTATTGGGATAAACACCTCCAGAATATTTCCCTGAAATCTGCTGCATCTACAGACTACCATATCTGTTTGACAGATTCAGACAAATGATACGTGATCAGCAAAAGAAGATTCTCACTTCATGATAATTAATGAATTGCAAAGGAACCCTAAAAGCATGCTCAGTTCAGTTCAGTTCAGTCACTCAGTTGTGTCTGACTCTTTGAGACTGCATGAATCACACAGCACACCAGGCCTCAATGTCCATCACCAACACCCAGAGTTCACTCAAACTCATGTCCATCGAGTCGGTGATGCCATTCAGCCATCTCATCCTCTGTTGTCCCCTTCTCCTCCTGCCCCCAATCCCTCCCAGCATCAGAGTCTTTTCCAATGAGTCAACTCTTCACATGAGGTGGCCAAAGTATTGGAATTTCAGCTTTAGCATCAGTCCTTCCAATGAACACCCAGGACTGATCTCCTTCACAATGGACTGGTCGGATCTCCTTGCAGTCCAAGGGACTCTCAAGAGTCTTCTCCAACACCACAGTTCAAAAGCATCAATTCTTCGGTGCTCAGCTTTCTTCACAGTCCAACTCTCACATCCATACATGACCACTGGAAAAACCATAGCCTTGACTAGACGGACCTTTGTTGGCAAAGTAATATCTCTGCTTTTCAATATGCTATTTAAGAGTCTCAATTCATCAAAATAACACTCATTTACCCAAGAAGCAACCAACTTTGTAGATATATGTCTAAGTATATATATCATCATTTATTATTCACATAATAAAATTTATTCTGAACCTATTATTTGCCAGATGCTAGGACAAACATTAGGACATGAAAAATTCTTTCCTTGACCTTGAATATCTATAGATGGAAAGAGAATTCAAGAATCATATATACAATGAGTGAGTGAGTGAAGTCGCTCAGTCATGTCCAATTCTTTGCAACCCCGTGGACTGTAGCCTACCAGGCTCCTCCGTCCATGGGATTCTCCAGGCAAGAATACTGGAGTGGGTTGCCATTTCCTTCTCCAGGGGATCTTCCCGACCCAGGGATCAAACCCGGGTCTCCCGCACTGGAGGCAGACACGTTAACCTCTGAGCCACCAGGGAAGCCAATATATATACAATAGATGCAATTAAATGTTCGAAGTGTCATGTTGCAAACCAGTCTACTGGTTTATTCATAGATTCATTCAAAAAGTTTTGTACACCTGTTGTGTGCTGAGGATCATTTCAATTACAAGTAATTGAGGGGAAGAGTTACCTTAAAGGAAAGATAGTTGGTTATTTTAAATATGTGATGGCATGATTCTACACATGTGTATTACCTGGCTAATCGAAGAAAACTTATTAGAGGTAAATGTCTTTCCTTTGCACACCAAAAAAAAAAAAAAAAATGAAAGCCAAAACCAGTTAAGAAGGATGTTTGAGAACCATAAAATAACTGTCCTTACCAGGAGTACAGAATCGTTCCCACAACAGACGTGAGTCTACTGCTCTCTTGTTTTTGCTTTGCCAGGCCAAAGTCAGCTGCAATTAAAAAAAAAAAAGCAATTTTATTATATGTTCCCAGAATTAGCACTGTTCCTTAGCTTTTAACATTCTGCAGAAAACAAAATAACAACAACAACAACAAAAAAAAAACTATTACAATTCACAAGAGAAAGTTTTCTTGTCTTTCCCTGTCAAAATGCCCCGTGTACAATACTCTAAACCATTCCCAGCTTTCAATAATGGTGTACATACATTATGCCATTATGCTATATGTATTGACATAATGACATTTATCATTAAAAATATTAAAATAAGTCTTGCTGACTGAAAGATAGGACAAAGTACTTATTGAACTTATGATTCTACTTTTTAGATTATTCTTTATAATTTTCAAATAAATAAAATGAACCTAATGTTTTGGCCACAGGACTGGAAAAGGTCAGTTTTCATCCCAATCCCAAAGAAAGGCAATGCCAAAGAATGTTCAAACTACCACACAATTGCATGCATCTCACATACTAGTAGAAGGCAATGGCACCCCACTCCAGTACTCTTGCCTGGAAAGTCCCATGGATGGAGGAGCCTGGTGGGCTGCAGTCCATGGGGTCGCTAAGAGTTGGACACGACTGAGCGACTTCACTTTCACTTTTCACTTTCATGGATTGGAGAAGGAAATGGCAACCCACCCCAGTGTTCTTGCCTGGAAAATCCCAGGGATGGGAGAGCCTGGTGGGCTGCCATCTATGGGGTTGCACAGAGTCGCACATGACTGAATTGGCTTAGCAGCAGCAGCACATGCTAGTAAAGTGATGCTCAAAATTCTCCAAGCCACGCTTGAGCAATACATGAACCATGAAATTCCAGATGTTCAAGCTGGTTTTAGAAAAGGCAGAGGAACCAGAGATCAAATTGCCAACATTCGCTGGATCATCGAAAAAGCAAGAGAGTTCCAGAAAAACATCTATTTCTGCTTTATTGACTATGCCAAAGCCTTTGACTGTGTGGATCACAATAAACTGTGGAAAATTCTGAAAGATATGGGAATACCAGACCACCTGACCTGCCTCTTGAGAAATCTGTATGCAGGTCAGGAAGCAACAGTTAGAACTGGACGGGGAACAACAGACTGGTTCCAAATAGGGAAAGGAGTACATCAAGGCTGTATATTGTCACCCTGCTTATTTGTATGCAGAGTACCTCATGAGAAACACTGGGTTGGATGAAGCACAAGCTGGAGTCAAGATTGCCAGGAGAAATATCAATAACCTCAGATATGCAGATGACACCACCCTTATGGCAGAAAGTGAAGAGGAACTAAAAAGCCTCTTGATGAAAGTGAAAGAGGAGAGTGAAAAAGTTGGCTTAAAGCTCAACATTCAGAAAATGAAGATCATGGCATCTGGTCCCATCACTTCATAGGAAATAGATAGGTAAACAGTGTCAGACATTATTTTGGGGGGCTCCAAAATCACTGCAGATAGTGATTGCAGCCAGGAAATTAAAAGACGCTTACTCCTGGGAAGGAAAGTTATGACCAACCTAGATAGCATATTAAAAAGCAGAGACATTACTTTGCCTTCTAAGGTCCATCTAGTCAAGGCTATGGTTTTTCCAGTAGTCATGTATGGATGTGAGAGTTGGACTGTGAAGAAAGCTGAGTGCTGAAGAATTGATGCTTTTCAACTGTGGTGTTGGAGAAGACTCTTGAGAGTCCCTTGGACTGCAAGAATATCCAACCACTCCATCCTAAAGGAGATCAGTCCTGGGTGTTCACTGGAAGGACTGATGTTGAAGCTGAAACTCCAATAATTTGGCCACCTCATGGGAAGAGTTGACTATTTGAAAAGTCCCTGATTCTGGGAAAGATTGAGGCAGGAGGAGAAGGGGACGACAGAGGATGAGATGGTTGGATGGCATCACCGACTCGATGGACATGAGTTTGTGTAGGTTCCGGGAGTTGGTGATGGACAGGGAGGCCTGGCATGCTGCAATTCATGGGGTCGCAGTCGGACACGACTAAGTGACTGAACTGAACTGAACTGAACTGAATGTTTTGGCATATGGTAGTCATCATCTCATGGGCCAAAATAAATAAGTAAATATGCTAAACCTAAATAATCAGCATGAAGATCTGAAAAGCTGAAATTAATGGCATCCATTTGTATGAAGTCATAGTAAATACAATGTTTACAGTCAAATCAAAATACTTATATAATAATATAGTTAATGTTAATATAAATGATTCTAATTTTTAAACTATAATGCTAAATATTTATATTTAATATTAGTCCTAGCTAAAGTCTTCCAAAAACCTTCAAATAATTCTTTTTTCCATTTCTTTTTTTAATATAAATTTATTTAATTGGAAGCTAATTACTTTACAATATTATAGTGGTTTTGCCATACATTGACATGGATCAAATACTTCTCTTTTTAAGCCACTCAACAACTAAGATCAAAGTGGTAGAAATAGATACTCTTCCTTTTATTATTGTAAGGATTTGCAAGCTTCTCGATAAGTTTAAGTACTAGAATTACACAAAAGGACAGAGTTGAACCAGGGCAAACATTCAAGTTGCTATTCCTAGTATTGTTTGATGTTCACAATATCACTTTTTTAAGTGCACTAAATATGTATGGAATTTCACTGTGATAAATTTTCAATACAATGTACTTGATTGTCTATAATAAAATGTCTTTGACAGGTTGAAAATATTTTGAAGTACTTGACTTTGTTCAAAGTAATATTAATTTGTGTTATGAATAACAATCAGTTCAGTTCAGTCACTCAGTCATGACTTTTTGTGACCCCATGGACTGTAGCATGCCAGGCTTCCCTGTCCACCACCAACTCCGGGAGTTTACTCAAACTCATGTCCATTGAGTTGGTGATGCCATCCAACCATCTCATCCTCTGTCATCCCCTTCTTTTCCCGCCTTCAATCTTTCCTGCCTTCAATCTTTTCAAATGAGTCAGTTCTTCGCATACCAGTTTACTAAACAACCTTGAACTAGCACAGATTTAGCTGCTTACATATTTTGTCTGCTTTAATACTCAACAAGGGGTTAGCAATTATAGTTAGTGCCCCTTAGTGAGAAGGCAATGGCACCCCACTCCAGTACTCCTGCCTGGAAAATCCCATGGATGGAGGAGCCTGGTAGGCTGCAGTCCATGGGGTCGCTAAGAGTCAGACACGACTGAGCGACTTCACTTTCACTTTCCACTTTCATGCACTGGAGAAGGAAATGGCAACCCACTCCAATGTTCTTGCCTGGAGAATCCCAGGGATGGGGGAGCCTAGTGGGCTATCGTCTATGGGGTCACACCGAGTCAGACACGACTGAAGCGACTTAGCAGCAGCAGCAGCAGCAGTGATTAAAGGCAAGGACTCTGGAAACTTACAGGCTCAATTCAAATCCTGGTCTCATTATGTGCTACCTGAGTAACCCTGGGGAAGTTATTTAATTTCTGTTTGTGATAGTTTTCTTATCTGTAAAAGTAGTAAGTACTATAATATTAAAATGTGAATAAGTTAACATATACAAATGTAGTATAGCACAGTGATAATCAACTGATGTATATTGCTATTTAATCTCACAATGACCCATTTTACAGATGAAGAAACTGAGGTTCAAAGAGAATATAGGGAGAAATGAATAGTTACACATGAACTTGAGGTTGTTCAATTCTAAAGCCCCAACTCTTCATCAAAACACAATACAATACTGCAAACAAAGGAAAATCAGACCTAGGTAATTTCATTTACAAAATCAACCAAACATTTAGAGAGTAAATGTCAGTCATGCCCAAGCTCTACCAGAAAACAGAAGAGGAGAGAACACTTTCCAGCTCAGCTTATGAAATCAATATTACCTGGAACCAGGTCCAAACAAAGACATTATAAGAAAAGAACCACAGGACAACATTTCCCATGAGAATAGATGCTAAAATTATCAATAAAAATATAAGTAAGTTCAATCTAGAGGTATATTTAAAAGGATAGCACATAATAACCAAGTGGAGTTTATGCTAGAAATACAAGGCATTTTAAAATGAATCAACAAATAAACCAACATTTTAAAATGAATCAATAGTTTCCCAGATCAGAACATTAGAGAAGGAAATCATATGATCATCTCAATTGTTGTGTAAGAAGAATTTGACAAAATTCAGCATTTATTCTTTTCAGCAAAATGGGAAAAAGGATTTCCTTAACCCAATAATAAAGGGCATCTGTGAAACACCTACAGCTAACTCTCTATTTAATGTTGAAAGACTGAATGCCCTTCCCTTAAGATCAAAAACAAGCCTGGAGGTTACCTCAACTTACGATGATCATTTCACAATATATAACAAATATCAAATCATTATGTTATACACTTGAAACTAATATAATGTTGTATGTCAATCAGATCTCAATTAAAGCATAAAAGAAAAGTTATAGCTGTCTTCTTAATATCCTGATAGATATTTTGAAGAGATTGTCATATAAGCACATTTTTTGCTGTGCCTTGATAACTAAATTTTTAAAATAAATCAGAAAATATTATTTTCTCTTTCCTTTCAAAAAAAGAAGAAAGCATGCTAATTATACAAGCAGCATAGAAACAAATACTTAGGAGAATGTGACAAATGATATGAAAGACCAATGCAGGGAAAATTATAAAATTTTGTTACAGAGTCAATAAAGACTAGAATTAATGGAGAGAAAGTCCAAATTTATGGATTGGAATTTTCAATATTATATAAATTTCATTCTTCCTAAGTTAATTTATGTAATTCCAATAAAATGAATCTTCACATTTTGGGTGGAACTTCACAAATTTAGTATAAAATTAATATAGAAATAGAAAGAGCCAAGAGGAGACATGGATTTTGATAGAAAACAAAACATAGCTTTCTACAGTGTATTAAAAACTATTACAAGGCTATAGTAATTAAGACAAGGTTGTATAAACTCAAGACTACAAACAAAAAGGAAAGAACGTCCACTCTCATGATTCCTATTAATGATTATACTACAAACCCAAGTAAGCACAATAATTGCACACAAATTTTTCTGCAAAGATTTAATTTTTATTTCCCTTTGATTCCTTGTAGTGACATTACTAAAAACTATGATAGTTCAGTTCAGTTCATTTCAGTCACTCAGTCGTGTCCAACTATTTGCAGCCCCATGATTCTCAGCACGCCAGGCCACCCTGTCCATCACCAACTCCCGGAGTTCACTCAGACTCACGTCCATCGAGTCAGTGATGCCATCCAGCCATCTCATCCTCTGTCGTCCCCTTCTCCTCCTGCCCCCAATCCCTCCAAGCGTCAGAGTCTTTTCCAATGAGTCAACTCTTCACATGAGGTGGCCAAAGTACGGAGTTTTGGCTTTAGCATCATTCCTTCCAAAGAAATCCCAGGGCTGATCTCCCTTCAGAATGGACTGGTTGGATCTCCTTGCAGTCCAAGGGTCTCTCAAGAGTCTTCTCCAACACCACAGTTCAAAAGCATCAATTCTTTCACCAGTGTTTTATAATTTTCTACATATAGGTCTTTAGTTTCTTTAGGTAGATATATTCCTAAGTATTTTATTCTTTCCGTTGCAATGGTGAATGGAATTGTTTCCTTAATTTCTCTTTCTGTTTTCTCATTATTAGTGTATAGGAATGCAAGGGATTTCTGTGTGTTGATTTTATATCCTGCAACTTTACTATAGTCATTGATTATTTCTAGTAATTTTCTGGTGGAATCTTTAGGGTTTTCTATGTAGAGGATCATGTTATCTGCAAATAGTGAGAGTTTTACTTCTTTTCCAATTTGGATTCCTTTTATTTCTTTTTCTGCTCTGATTGCTGTGGCCAAAACTTCCAAAACTATGTTGAATAGTAATGGTGAAAGTGGGCACCCTTGTCTTGTTCCTGACTTTAGAGGAAATGCTTTCAATTTTTCACCATTGAGGATAATGTTTGCTGTGGGTTTGTCATGTATAGCTCTTATTATGTTGAGGTATGTTCCTTCTATTCCTGCTTTCTGGAGAGTTTTTATCATAAACGATGTTGAATTTTGTCAAAGGCTTTCTCTGCATCTATTGAGATAATCATATGGTTTTTATTTAAAGAGGACACTAATAGATGGAGAAATATACCATGTTCATGGATTGGAAGAATCAATATAGTAAAAATGAGTATACTACCCAAAGCAATTTATAGATTCAACGCAATCCCTATCAAGCTACCAACAGTATTCTTCACAGAGCTAGAACAAATAATTTCACAATTTGTATGGAAATACAAAAATCCTCGAATAGCCAAAGCGATCTTGAGAAAGAAGAATGGAACTGGAGGAATCAACCTGCCTGACTTCAGGCTCTACTACAAAGCCACAGTTATCAAGACAGTATGGTACTGGCACAAAGACAGAAATATTGATCAATGGAATAAAATAGAAAGCCCAGAGATAAATCCACGCACATATGGACACCTTATCTTTGACAAAGGAGGCAAGAATATACAATGGATTAAAGACAATCTCTTTAACAGGTGGTGCTGGGAAATCTGGTCAACCACTTGTAAAAGAATGAAACTAGACCACTTTCTAACACCATACACAAAAATAAACTCAAAATGGATTAAAGATCTCAATGTAAGACCAGAAACTATAAAACTCCTAGAGGAAAACATAGGCAAAACACTCCCTGACATACATCACAGCAGGATCCTCTATGACCCACCTCCCAGAATATTGGAAATAAAATCAAAAATAAACAAATGGGACCTAATTAACCTTAAAAGCTTCTGCACATCAAAGGAAACTATTAGCAAGGTGAAAAGACAGCCTTCAGAATGGGAGAAAATAATAGCAAATGAAGCAACTGACAAACAACTAATCTCAAAAATATACAAGCAACTCCTACAGCTCAACTCCAGAAAAATAAACGACCCAATCAAAAAATGGGCCATAGAACTAAATAGACATTTCTCCAAAGAAGACATACAGATGGCTAACAAACACATGAAAAGATGCTCAACATCGCTCATTATCAGAGAAATGCAAATCAAAACCACTATGAGGTACCATTTCACACCAGTCAGAATGGCTGCGATCCAAAAGTCTACAAATAATAAATGCTGGAGAGGGTGTGGAGAAAAGGGAACCCTCTTACACTGTTGGTGGGAATGCAAACTAGTACAGCCACTATGGAGAACAGTGTGGAGATTCCTTAAAAAACTGGAAATAGAACTGCCTTATGATCCAGCAATCCCGCTGCTGGGCATACACACTGAGGAAACCAGAAGGGAAAGAGACACGTGTACCCCAATGTTCATCGCAGCACTGTTTATAATAGCCAGGACATGGAAGCAACCTAGATGTCCATCAGCAGATGAATGGATAAGAAAGCAGTGGTACATATACACAATGGAGTATTACTCAGCCATTAAAAGGAATACATTTGAATCAGTTCTAATGAGGTGGATGAAACTGGAGCCTATTATACAGAGTGAAGTAAGCCAGAAGGAAAAACATAAATACAGTATACTAACGCATATATATGGAATTTAGAAAGATGGTAACAATAACCCTGTGTACGAGACAGCAAAAGAGACACTGATGTATAGAACAGTCTTATGGACTCTATGGGAGAGGGAGAGGGTGGGAAGATTTGGGAGAATGACATTGAAACATGTAAAATATCATGTAAGAAACGAGTTGCCAGTCCAGGTTTGATGCACAATACTGGATGCTTGGGGCTAGTGCACTGGGACGACCCAGAGGGATGGTATGGGAGGGAGGAGGGAGGAGGGTTCAGGATGGGGAACACATGTATATCTGTGGCGGATTCATTTTGATATTTGGCAAAACTAATACAATTATGTAAAATTTAAAAATAAAATAAATTTTTTTTAAAAAATGAAAAAAATAAATAAAACAAAAGCATCAATTCTTTGGCGCTCAGCCTTCTTCAAAGTCCAACTCTCACATCCATACACGACCACAGGAAAAACCATAGCCTTGACTAGACGAACCTTTGTTGGCAAAGTAACGTCTCTGCTTTTGAATATGCTATCTAGGTTGGACACAACTTTCCTTCCAAGGAGTAAGCATCTTTTACTTTCATGGCTGCAGTCACCCTCTGCAGTGATTCTGGAGCCCAAAAAAATAAAGTCTGACACTTTCCACGGTTTCCCCATCTACTTCCCATGAAGTCATGGGACCAGATGCCATGATCTTCGTTTTCTGAATGTTGAGCTTTAACCCAACTTTTTCACTCTCCTCTTTCACTTTCATCAAGAGGCTTTTTAGTTCCTCTTCACTTTCTGCCATAAGGGTGGTGTCATCTGCATATCTGAGGTTATTGATATTTCTCCTGGCAATCTTGATTCCAGTTTGTGTTTCTTCCAGCCCAGCATTTCTCATGATGTACTCTGCATAGAAGTTAAATAAGCAGGGTGACAATATACAGCCTTGATGTACTCCTTGTCCTATTTGGAACCAGTCTGTTGTTCCATGTCCAGTTCTAACTGTTGCTTCCTGACCTGCATACAGATTTCTCAAGAGGCAGGTCAGGTGGTCTGGTATTCCCATCTCTTTCAGAGTTTTCCACAGTTTATTGTGATCCACACAGTCAAAAGCTTTGGCATAGTCAGTAAAGCAAAAATAGATGTATTTCTGGAACTCTCTTGCTTTTTCCATGATCCAGTGGATGTTGGCAATTTGATCTCTGGTTCCTCTGCCTTTTCTAAAACCAGCTTGAACATCAGGAAGTTCACAGTTCACATATTGCTGAAGCCTGACTTGGAGAATTTTGAGCATTACTTTACTAGCGTGTGAGATGAGTGCAATTGTGCGGTAGTTTGAGCATTCTTTGGCATTGCCTTTCTTTGGGATTGGAATGAAAACTGACCTTTTCCAGTCCTGTGGCCACTGCTGAGTTTTCCAAATTTGCTGGCATATTGAGTGCAGCACTTTCTTTCACAGCATCATCTTTCAGGATTTCAAATAGCTCAACTGGAATTCCATCACCTCCACTAGCTTTGTTCGTAGCGATGCTTTCTAAGGCCCACTTGACTTCACACTCCAGGATGTCTGGCTCTAGGTCAGTGATCACACCATCGTGAATATCTGGGTCGTGAAGATCTTTTTTGTACAGTTCTTCTGTAACTATATGTTTAATTTCATTAAAATGTTACCAAGCCAAAATATTTTCCAGTGGGTTCTCATCAGACATGTTTTAGAGTTCTGGTTGTTTCTGCCTCTTAATCAGCATTTGGAGTTGTCAGGGTTTTTTAATTAGCCATTTTAATTACTATGTAGTGATAGCTCAGTGTAGCTTTAATTTGCATTTTCCTAATGACTAATGGTGTTGAACAATTTTTGGGTACTTATTTGCCATCAGTGTATCTTTTTTTATTTTTTAAAATGTATTTATTTTAAATGAAGGCTAATTATTTTACAATATTATAGTGGGTTTTGCCATACACTGACATGAATCAACCATGGGTGTACATGTGTTCCCCATGTACCCCCTCCCACCTTTCTCCCCATCCCATCCCTCAGGGTCATCCCAAGGCACCAGCCCTGAGCACCATTTCTCATCCACTGAACCAGGACTGGTGATCTGTTTCACATACGATAATATACATGTTTCAATGCTATTCTCTCAAATCATCCCACCCTCAGCTTCTCCCACAGAGTCCAAAAGACTGTTCTATACATCTGTGTCTCTTTTGCTGTCTCACATATAAGATCATCGATACCATCTTTCTAAATTCCATATATATGCATTAGTATACTGTATTGGTGTTTTTCATTCTGACTTACTTCACTCTGTATAATAGGCTCCAGTTTCATCCACCTCATTAGAATTGATTCAAATGTATTCTTTTCAATGGCTGAGTAATACTCCATTGTGTATACGTACCACAGCTTTCTTATCCATTCATCTGCTGATGGACATCTAGATTGCTTCCATGTCCATGTCCATGTCCATGTGATGAACATTAGGGTACATGTGTCTCTTTCAATTCTGGTTTCCTCAGTGTGTATGCCCAGCAGCGGGATTGCTGGATCATAAGGCAGTTCTATTTCCAGTTTTTAAGGAATCTCCACACTGTTCTCCATAGTGGCTGTACTAGTTTGCATTCCCACCAACAGTGTAAGAGGGTTCCCTTTTCTCCACACCCTCTCCAGCATTTATTGCTTGTAGACTTTTTGGATAGCAGCCATTCTGACTGGCGTGCAATGGTACCTCATTGTGGTTTTGATTTGCATTTCTCTGATAATGAGCGATGTTGAGCATCTTTTCATGTGTTTGTTACCCATCTGTATGTCTTGGAGAAATGTCTGTTTAGTTCTTTGGCCCATTTTTTGATTGGGTCATTTATTTTTCAGGAATTGAGTTGCAGGAGTTGCTTGTATATTTTTGAGATTCTTTGTCAGCTGCTTTGTTTGCTATTATTTTCTCCCATTCTGAAGGCTGCCTTTTCACCTTGCTTATAGTTTCCTTCATTGTGCAAAAGCTTTTAAGGTTAATTAGGTCCCATTTGTTTATTTTTGCTTTTATTTCCATTACTCTGGGAGGTGGGTCATAGAGGATCCTGCTGTGATTTATGTCAGAGAGTGTTTTGCTTAATGTTCTCCTCTAGGAGTTCTATAGCTTCTGGTCTTATGTTTAGATCTTTAATCCACTTTTAGTTTATTTTTCTATATGGTGCTAGAAAGTGTTCTAGTTTCATTCTTGTACAAGTGGTTGACCATTTTTCCCAGCACCACTTGTTGAAGAGATTGCCTTTTCTCCATTGTAAATTTTTGCCTCCTTTGTCAAAGATAAGTTGTCCATAGGTGTGTGGATTTATCTCTGGGCTTTCAATTTTGTTCCACTGATCTATATTTCTGTCTTTGTGCCAGTACCATACTGTCTTGATGACTGCAGCTTTGTAGTATAGCCTGAAGTCAGGCAGGTTGATTCCTCCAGTTCCATCCTTCTTTCTCAAGATCGCTTTGGCTATTCGAGGTTTTTTGTATTTCCATACAAGTTGTGAAATTATTTGTTCTAGTTCTTTGAAAAATATTGTTGGTAACTTGATAGGGATTGCATTGAATCTATAGATTGCTTTAGGTAGTATATTCATTTTCACTATATTGATTCTTCCATTTCATGAACATGGTATATTTCTCCATCTATTTCTGTCCTC
Organism: Bos indicus x Bos taurus; assembly: GCF_003369695.1. Taxonomy (NCBI): domain Eukaryota; kingdom Metazoa; phylum Chordata; class Mammalia; order Artiodactyla; family Bovidae; genus Bos; species Bos indicus x Bos taurus. The sequence goes on along the minus strand of NC_040097.1, from coordinate 59,163,220 downwards.
TTTGATTTCTTTCATCAGTGTTATATAGTTTTCTATATATAGGGCTTTTGTTTCTTTAGGTAGATTTATTCCTAAGTATTTTATTCTTTTTGTTGCAATGATGAATGGGATTGTTTCCTTAATTTCTCTTTCTGTTTTCTCATTGTTAGTGTATAGGAGTGCAAGGGATTTCTGTGGGCTAATTTTATATCCTGCTACTTTACTATATTCATTGATCAGCTCTAGTAATTTTCTGGTGAAGCCTTTAGGGTTTTCTATGTAGAGGATCATGTCATCTGCAAACAGTGAGAGTTTTACTTCTTTTATAATCTGGATTCCTTTTATTTCTCTTTCTTCTCTGATTGCTGTGGCTAAAACTTCCAAAACTATATTGAATAGTAGTGATGATACTGGGCACCCTTGTCTTGTTCCTGACTTCAGGGGAAATGCTTTCAATTTTTCACCATTGAGGATAATGTTTGCTAAGGGTTTGTGATATATAGCTTTTATTATGTTGAGGTATGTTCCTTCTATTCCTGCTTTATGAAGAGTTTTTATCATAAATGGATGTTGAATTTTGTCAAAGGTTTTCTCTGCATCTATTGAGATAATCATATGGTTTTTATCTTTCAATTTGTTAATGTTGTGCATTACATTGATTGATCTGCAGATATTCCAACCAGTCCATTCTAAAGGAGATCAGCCCTGGGTGTTCTTTGGAAATAATGATGGTAAAGCTGAAACTCCAGTACTTTGGCCACCTCATGCGAAGAAGTGACTCAATGGAAAAGACTCTGATGCTGGGAGGGATTGGGAGCAGGAGGAAAAGGGGACGACAGAGGATGAGATGGCTGGATGGCATCACCGACTCGATGGACGTGAGTTTGAGTAAACTCTGGGAGATGGTGATGGACAGGGAGTCCTGGCATGCTGTGATTCATGGGGTCGCAAAGAGTTGGACAGGACTGAGTGACTGAACTGAACTGAACTGAACTGAAAGAATCCTTGCATTCCTGGGATAAAGCCCACTTTGTCATGATTTATGATCTTTTTAGTATGTTGTTGGATTCTGTTTGCTAGGGTTTTGTTAAGGATTTTTGCATTTATGTTCATCAGTGATATTGGCCTGTAGTTTTCTTTTTTTGTGGCATCTTTGTCTGGTTTTGGTATTAGGGTGATGGTGGTCTCATAGAATGAGTTTGGAAGTTTATCTTCCTCTGCAATTTTCTGGAAGATTTTGAGTAGGATAGGTGTTAGCGCTTCTCTAAATTTTTGGTAGAATTCAGCTGTAAAGCCATCTAGTACTGAGCTTTTGTTTGCTGGAAGATTTCTGATTAGTTTCGATTTCCATGCTTGTGATGGGTCTGTTAAGATTTTCTATTTCTTCCTGGTTCAGTTTTGGAAAGTTATACTTTTCTAAGAATTTGTCCATTTCTTCCAAGTTGTCCATTTTATTGGTATATAGTTGCTGATAGTCATCTCTTATGATCCTCTGTACTTCTGTGTTGTCTGTTGTGATTTCTCCATTTTCATTTCTAATTTTGTTGATTTGATTCTTCTCCCTTTGTTTCTTGATGAGTCTGGTTTGTCAATTTGTCTTTTCAAAGAACCAGCTTTTAGTTTTGTTGATTTTTGCTATGGTCTCTTTTGTTTCTTTTGTATTTATTTCTGCCCTAATTTTTACAATTTCTTTCCTTCTACTAACCCTGGGGTTCTCCATTTCCTTTTCTAGTTGCTTTAGGTGTAGAGTTAGGTTATTGAGTTGACTTTTTTCTTGTTTCTTGAGGTAAGCCTGTATTGCTATGAACCTTGCCCTTAGCACTGCTTTTACAGTGTCCCACAGGTTTGGGATCATTGTGTTTTCATTTTCATTCATTTCTATGTATATTTTGATTTCTTTTTTTGATTTCTTCTGTGATTTGTTGGTTACTCAGAAGCATGTTGTTTAGCCTTCATATGTTGGAATTTTTAATAGTTTTTTTTCCTGTAATTGACATCTAATCTCACTGCATTGTGATTGGAAAAGATGCTTGGAATGATTTCAATTTTTTAGAATTTACCAAGGCTAGATTTATCACCCAGGATATGATCTATCCTAGAGAAGGTTCTGTGTGCGCTTGAGAAAAAAGTGAAATTCATTGTTTTGGGGTGAAATGTCCTATAGATATCAATTAGGCTTAACTGGTCCATTGTATCATTTAAAGCTTGTGTTTCCTTGGTAATTTTCTGTTTAGTTGATCTAGCCATAGATGTGAGTGGGGTATTAAAGCACCCCACTATTATTGTGTTATTGTTAATTTCCCCTTTCATACTTGTTAGCATTTGTCTTACATATTGCAGTGCTCCTATGTTGGGTGTGTATATATTTATAATTGTTATATTCTCTTCTTGGAGTGATCCTTTGATCATTATGTAGTGTCCTTCTTTGTCTCTTTTTACAGCCTTTATTTCAAAGTCTATTTTATCTGATGAGTATTGCTACTCCTGCTTTCTTTTGGTCTCCATTTGTGTGAAATATCTTTTTCCAGTCCTTCACTTTTAGTCTGTATGTGTCCCGTGTTTTGAGGTGGGTCTCTTGTAGACAGCATATACAGGGCTCTTGTTTTTGTATACATTCAGCTAGTCTTTGTCTTTTGGTTGGGACATTCAACCCATTTACATTTAAGATAATTATTGATAAGTATGATCCCATTGCCATTTACTTTGTTGTTTTGGGGTTCAAGTTTATACACCTTTTCTGTGTTTCCTGTCTAGAGAAGAACCTTTAGCATTTGTTGGAGAGCTGGTTTGGTGGTGCTGAATTCTCTCAGCTGTTGCTTGTCTGTAAAGCTTTTGATTTCTCCTTCATATTTGAATGAGATTCTTGCTGGGTACAGTAATCTTGGTTGTAGGTTTTTCTGTTTTATCACTTTAAGTATGTCCTGCCAATCCCTTCTGGCCTGAAGAGTTTCTATTGAAAGATCAGCTGTTATCCTTATGGGAATCCCCTTGTGTGTTATTTGTTGTTTTTCCCTTGCTGTTTTTAATATTTGTTCTTTGTGTTTGATCTTTGTTAATTTGATTAATATGTGTCTTGGAGTGTTTCACCTTGGGTTTATCCTGTTTGGGACTCTCTGGGTTTCTTGGACTTGGGTGACTATTTCCTTCCCCATTTTAGGGAAGTTTTCAACTATTATCTCCTCAAGTATTTTCTCGTGGCCTTTCTTTTTGTCTTCTTCTGGGACTCCTATGATTCGAATGTTGGGGTGTTTGACATTGTCCCAGAGGTCTCTGAGGTTGTCTTCATTTCTTTTAATTCTTTTTTCTTTTTTCCTTTCTGCTTCATTTATTTCCACCATCCTATCTTCTACCTCACTTATCCTATCTTCTGCCTCAGTTATTCGTTCCCTCCAGAGTGTTTTTGATCTCATTTATTGCATTATTCATTATTTATTGACTCTTTTTATTTCTTCCAGGTCCTTGTTAAACATTTCTTGCATCTTCTCAATCCTTGTCTCCAGGCTATTTATCTGTAACTCCATTTTGTTTTCAAGATTTTGGATCATTTTTATTACCATTATTCTGAATTCTTTTTCAGGTAGACTCCCCTATCTCCTCTTTTGTTTGGTTTAGTGGGCATTTATCATGTTCCTTTACCTGCTGAGTATTTCTCTGCTTTTTCACCTTATTTAGATTGCTGTGCTTGGGGTGCCCTTTCTGTATTCTGGCAGTTTGTGGTTCCTTTTTATTGTGGAGGTTCTTCCCTGTGGGTGGGGTTGGACGAGTGGCTTGTCAAGTTTCCTGGTTAGGGAAGCTTGCATCAGTGTTCTGGTGGGTTGAGCTGGACTTTTTCTCTCTGGAGTGCAATAAAGTGTCCAGTAGTAAGTTTTGAGATGTTTTTGGGTTTAGTGTGACTTTAGGCAGCCTGCATATTAAAGCTCAGGGCTATGTTCCTGCATTGCTGGAGAATTTGCATGGTATGTCTTGCTCTGGAACTTGTTGGCTCTTGGGTGGAGCTTGGTTTCAGTGTAGGTATGGAGGCTTTTGGATGAGCTCTTATCAATTAACATTCCCTGGAGTCAGGAGTTCTCTGGTGTTCTTGGGTTTGGGACTTAAGCCTCCTGCCTCTGGTTTTCAGTCTTATTCTTACAGTAGCCTCAAGACTTCTCCATCCATACAGCACTGATGATAAAACATCTAGGTTAATGGAGAAAAGATTCTCCACAATGAGAGACATCCAGAAAGGTTCACTGAGTTACATGGAGAAGAGAAGAGGGAGGAGGGAGATAGAGGTGACCAGGAGGAGAAGAGGGGGAATAAAAAGGGGCAAGAGCAATCTAGCCAGTAACCAAATCCCTGTGTGCTCTCCACAGCCTGGAACACCCAAAGAGGTTCACAGAGTTACACAGAGAAGAGAAGAGGGAGGAAGGAGATAGAGGTGACCAGGAGGAGACGAGGCAGGGTCAAAAGGAGAGAGACAGATCTAGCCAGTAATCAGTTCCCTAAGTGTTCTCCACAGCCCAGAACACACAAAGAGATGCACAGATTTGGGTAGAGAAGAGAAGGAGGAGGGAGGAGATAGAGGTGACCTAGGGGAGAAAAAAGAGAGTCAAAAAGGGGAGAGGACGATCAAGCCAGTAATCACACTCTGAAGTAAAAATGGGTATGGAAGATTGGATTCTTAAAAGTACAAAACTGATAACAAATACCAAAAAGCAAAAATATAGAGTAGAAGTTAAACTCTCAAAAATACAATATTAAAAAAAAGCAAAACAAAACCACAAAGATTATAAAAAATATATATGAAGTTTGCTTTAAAAATAGGGTCTGGTTTTTTGCAAGGTAATAGTAGGTTATAAAAATGAAAATTAAAGGAGTAATAGAGGACTTAAAACTAAAAAATTAAAAAAATAATAATAGTAAAATATATCTAGGAATTTCTCTGGAGCTGTTGCGGGCAGTGTGAGGTCAGTTCAGTTTTAGATAGTTCCTTGTTCCAGCTTTACTTCTCAAGATCTATAGGCCCCTTCTAATGTAGTTGGTGCTAACTACAGGGTTTTAATCTGTTGCACCTGTCACTTCCAAAGTGGTTCCCTCTCTTTGTTTTAGCTTCTTCTGTTTGCTAGTCTCTTCAGTGTCTAATTTCCACCCTGACACAAGGGGGTGAAGGTGGTCACTTATTTAGGCTCACTTGTTCACTCGTGCTGTGGAGAGAGAGGTACACTGCAAACAAATATCACTGGCATATGTGGGGAGAGCTCACAGTGTCTCCGCCACACTGGGTTTGCCCCCGCTCACGGTGTGTGTGCTTTCCCGGTCTACATTGCTCAGGCTTCGGGTTGCTCTGCAGGGGAACTGTCTAAAGTGGGCCCTGGATTGCGTGCACTTCCCAGGTCTAAGCTGCTCGGGTTCAGGTTCTTGGGTATTCCACAAGGGCGCAGACTCGGTTGGGCCTGCGTTTTGTGCCCTTCCCAGGTCCAAGCAGCTCAGGCAACCAGGTGTTTGGTGAGTGCTCTCTCCCCAGGTGGGGGTGCATCTTATCACCTCCCCGGTCCCAGCAGCTTAGTTTCCTGGGTGTGCCATCTCAGATGTGCCATGTGTCTCTTCTGGGGAGCTGATCTCTGGCTGCAACCCTCCCGGTGGATGTCATCCATCCAGGATCCCAGGAAGGCTTGGTTGGCAACTGGGAACCTGCTTACAGTTTGGTGGAGGATGCCATCTCTGGGGCCGAGTGTGCTCCTTTCTGGCTGTGGCTGCTGCCCGTCTGCCCCCTGCCTCCAGCGGGGGATGGGCCCGTCTGCTGCTAGCTCTCAGCTGGTATTCGCTCAGTCCTTTGTCCTGTGAGCGGGCCAGCAGTGTCTTAAGTTTGGGCTTTTCACGGGAATGTTCTCTCTCTCTCTTTTTTTCTCTCTCTGGCTATCCCACAGTTTGGGTTGCTATCTCACGTTACCTCCCTCAGATTGCCCTCAGGGCATTCAGGCCCAGTCCTTACCCTAAGCAATGCGACTGTGCCTCCCTGTTCAGCCCCCACTTGCTGGTGGTGGATGCAAGTGTCTGGGCTACTCCTCCACTGGGAACTGCCATTAGGTACATAATCTGTGGGTTTTATTTATTTATTTTCCCTCCCAGTTATGTTGCCCTCTGAGACTCCAAAACTCCCCACAGACCCGCCGGTGAGAGGATTTCCTGGTGTTTGGAAACTTCTCCTCTTTTATGACTCCTTCCCCGAGACATATCTCCATCCCTAACTCTTTTGTCTGTCTTTTTATCTTCTATACTTTGTCCTACCTCCTTTCAAAGGCAGTGGGCTGCCTTCCTGGGTACCTGGTGTCCTCTGCCCGCATTCAGAAGCTGTTTTGTGGAATTTACTCAGCATTCAAATGTTCTTTCAATGAATTTGTGGGGGAGAAAGTGTTCTCCCCGTCCTATTCCTCCATCATCTTCTGTATCTTCTTTGGTGAAGTTCTTGTTCAAAATTTGGTCCTTTTTTTCCATTGGGTTGTTTGTTTTCTTATTATTGAGCTTTCTTATTGCTTGTATTATTGATACAAATTCTTTGTTAAATAGATGACCTACATATATTTTCTCCCAGTCTGCAGCTTGTCTTTTCATTCTATTAATAATATCTTTCATAGACTGTAAGTTTTAAACTTCAGTGAAATTCAATGAATTTTTTTCTTTTATATGTAATGATTTTGATGTTATAGTTAAGAAATATTTATCTAACTTATGTAAAACAGTCCAGACTATTCTGCTTAAGGGCCACAGAGAGAAGAGGTCCAGGTGAATAAGAGACCAAGTTCCAGCCAAAAGTCAGAACTAATTGCCGGTCATGTGAGTGAACCTTCTTTGAAGTGGACTCCCAGGCCAAGCACCTTCCTTGGTAGCTCAGCTGGTAAAGAATCTGCCTGCAAAGCAGGAGACCCCAGTTTGATTCCTGGGTCGGGAAGATCCCCTGTAAAGGGAGCAGCTACCCACTCCAATAGAAATGCCTGGAGAATTCCATGGACAGGAGCCTGGCAGGCTATAGTCCATGGGTCGCAAAGAGTCAGATACAACTGAATGACTTTCACTTTCTTTCCCAGGCCAAGTTAAGACTTCCAGTGATACAGCCTTGGCTCACAGCCTGTCTGAAACTTCATGAGAGACCCTGAGCCAGAACCATACAGCGAGGCTGCTGCTGGATTCCTGACCCTTGAAGTGGTGAGAAAATAAATGTGTGTTCTCTTAAGCCACTAAGTTTTGTGTAACTGGTTACACAACAATGGATAATTAACACAATCACTATCGCCTAGTTCAGGCCACCGTGAACTCTCCTGAACTGTACTGAACTATACTTTCTAAGCAGACTCCCCACATCCATTACTACCCTCCAAAACATAATTCTCCAAACCAGCGCTACAATCTTTGAAAAACCTAAACCAGTATCACTACTTAGAGGTAAAAATCCCTCAAAGGCTTCTGATAAATACTAAGAATAAAGACCAAACTCTTACCAGGCATAAAAGATGGTATATAATCTGGTTTTTCAGAAAGGGCTTTGAGAGGGTAACAGGCAGGAAGGACAGGAGTCTCCAAATGGAGGAAATAAGCTGCAAGTGTCAGACATTTTTCTTATCTCTCTCTTAAGCAGCAGGAGGAAACAAAAGTGTCATATTTTTTCCCTTCTCTACACAAATTTAAAAGGAGGTTTCTCTTAAAATTCTGTGTTGCCATGACACCTGGTTCCACCAGAACTTTTCTCAAACCTTGAGATAACCAATGCATTTTTCTTATGGAAATGTTTGTCTTAAACTATGTTAATGTACTACGTATGTACCCTAGACTCTGTCTTCAAGTCGGTTCCACCTAAAGGCTCAGAACTGACTTGACAAACCAGTATGTTATACTCATACATTGTTCTCCTAATCTATGTTAATGAAGGCTATATATTTGTATGGAAATCTGCCTTTCTTCAAAATTTTGGTCAATCATTTTATGGCCTGGGATGACTCAGTTCAGTTCAGTTCAGTTCAGTCACTCAGTTGTGTCTGACTCTTTGCGACCCCATGAACCCCAAGACACCAGGCCTCCCTGTCCATCACCAACTCCCAGAGTTTACCCAAACTCATGTCCATTGAGTCGGTGATGCCATCCAACCATCTCATCCTCTGTCATCCCCTTCTCCTCCTGCCCTCAATCTTTCCCGGCATCAGGGGCTTTTCTAATGAGTCAGTTCTTCGCATCAGGTGGCCAAAGTATTGGAGTTTCAGCTTCAACATCAGTCCTTCCAATGAACACCCAGGACTGATCTCCTTTAGGATGAACTGGTTGAATGTCCTTGCAGTCCAAGAGACTCTCAAGAGTATTCTCCAACACCACAGTTCAAAAGCATCAATTCTTCAGTGCTCAGCTTTCCTCACAGTGCAACTCTCACATCCATACATGACCATTGGAAAAACCATAGCCTTGACTAGATGGACCTTTGTTGACAAAGTAATATCTCTGCTTTTCAATATGCTATCTTGGTTGGTTATAACTTTCATTCCAATGAGTAAACATCTTTTAATTTCATGGCTGCAATCATCATATGCAGTGATTTTGGAGCCCAAAAAAATAAAGTCAGCTACTGTTTCCACTGTTTCCCCATCTATTTCCCATGAAGTGATGGGACCAGATGCCTTGATCTTAGTTTTCTGAATGTTGAGCTTTAAGCCAACTTTTTCACTCTCCTCTTTCACTTTCATCAAGAAGATCTTTAGTTCTTCTTCACTTTCTGCCATAAGGGTGGTGTCATCTTCATATCTGAGGTTCTTGATATTTCTCCCAGCACTAGGTTGGTCACCAACCTAGTGTATATGTGTATATATGTATCTAGATCTACATATATTTATTCATAAGTACATGCATGTGCGTGCTCCGTCACTTCAGTTGTGTGTGACTCTTTACAATCCTATGGAATGTAACCCGCTAGGCCCCTCTGTCCGTGGGATTCCCCAGGCAAGAATACTGAAGCAGGTTGCCATGCCCTCCTCCAGGGGATCTTCCTGACCCAGGGATCAAACCCAAGTCTCTTACGTTTCCTGCATTGGCAAATGGGTTCTTTGCCACTAGTGCCACCTGGGAAGCCCTCATAAGTATACGCTGCTGCTGCTGCTAAGTCGCTTCAGTCATGTCCGACTCTGTGCGACCCCACAGACAGCAGCCCAACAGGCTCCCCTGTCCCTGGGATTTTCCAGGCAATAACACTGGAGTGGGTTGCCATTTCCTTCTTCAGTGCATGAAAGTGAAAAGTGAAAGTGAAGTCACTCAGTCGTGTCCAATTCTTAGCAACCCCATGGACTGCAGCCCACCAGGCTCCTCCATCCATGGGATTTTCCAGGCAAGAGTACTGGAGTGGGGTGCCATTGCCTTCTCCTCATAAGTATATACATATACTTTATTCATATATACATACACACACATACATACGTACAAACACATACAATTCAGTCAATAAAAAGACTGAAATCTTGCCATTTTCAATAACATGGATGGACCTTGAGGGCATTATACTAAGTGAAATAAGTTAGACAGAGAAAGACATACTGTATAATTTCACTTACATGTGAAAAACAAAAACAAATCAAGCTCATAGATACATAGAACAGACTGGTGGTTGCAAAATGCAGAGGATAGGGAATGGGAGAAGTGGGTGAAGGAGGTCAAAATACAAACTTCCAGTTCTAACATAAATAAGTCCTGCGGATGTCATATACAGCATGGTGACTATAGTTAATAATACTGTATTGCATATTTGAAAGTTGCTAAGAGAGTAGATCTTAAAAGGTTCTCAACACAAGAGAAAAAAATTAACTATGTAACATGATGGGTGTTAACTTGGCTTATTGTGATGATCATTTTATAATGTATACAAATACCAAATCATTATGTTGTTCACCTGAAACTAAAAGAATGTATATGTCACTTATAACTCCAGAAGTTTTTAATTAGAAATTAAAAAAAAATAAAAATGATAATTTCCAAAGCACTCTTTCTTAGTAAAGTACTAGAAGATACACTTTGGCAAAATAAGGGAGTTATAAAAGAAAGAGAAGTCCAGAGGATGCAGGAAATAGAGGCTCCAACCAGAAAAGGAGCAGGGAGTTCCCTGGTGGTCTAGTGGTTAGGGTTCAGTGCAGTAGCCCAGGTTCAATCCCTGGTCAGGAAACAGATCTCACAAGCAGCACGGTGTGGCCAAATTAAAAAAAAAGAAGAAGAAGAAGACCATGAAAGTTCCAGGACAACAGCTGTGTAACAGACCTAAAGTTAAACTTGGTCTATGTTACAACAGACAACTACAGAAAATGAGTATCCAAGAGAAAGAAAAACTGAGAGTAACTGTCTTGTCTGAACAAGTGGAAAACAGACAAAGAAGACTTTTATATTCCTTTTAGAAGATCTGGGAAGAAGAAATGAAAGTACACAGAAAACTAGGAAAATTAAAAAAAAAAAAGAAGGCAATTATTAACTCTAAGAAAAACAAAAGGCCTATAAGGAAGGAGAAGTAATCAACATTGAACAATGGTTACACAGTAGTAATAATGTAAATACTGAATACTGATTTAACCCATAGTTGTGCCATAAATTGGAGAAGGGAATGGCAACCCACTCCAGTATTCTTGCTTGGAGAATTCCATGGACAGAGAAGCCTGGTGGGCTACAGTCCATGGGGTCACAAAGAGTTGAACACGACTGAGCAACTTTCACTTTAACACTATGCTATAAATATATTGCAGGATGGCAGGTGGGGAAGAAGAAAAAACAAGAAAATTGAATCCTCAACTATCATAGTGATAGGCACTCAGCCATATCTGACTCTTTGTACCCATGGACTGTAGCCAACCAGGTTCCTCTGTTCATGGGATTTTCCAGGCAAGAATACTGGAGTGAGTAGCCGTTTTCTTCTCCAGGGGATCTTCCCAACGCAGGGATCAAACCCACATCTCCTATATTACAGGTGGATTTTTTACTCTCTGAGCCACCAGGGAAGCCCAAGAATACTGGAATGGGTTGCCATGCCCTCCCTCCAGGGAATCTTCCCAACCCAGGGATCCAATCCAGGTCTCCTGCATTGCAGGCAGATTATTGGCTGAGCCACCAAGGAAGCCAATGGAAAACCAAATACCAGAAAATAGAGCTAAAAAAGAATGAAAAGTGGTTGTTTTAAGGAAATGGAACTGAGGGTTGCAAAGGGATAGGTTTTTCTTTACAAGATTTTTAGCACTATCTTATTTTGTAAACCATTTTGATGTGTGGTACTGGTTAAAGAAAATAAATATAAGAATTACTTGAAATAAGTTTAGACAGAAAATAAATCAGACTACCACAATAAAAGATTAACCTCAATGTATTTAAATGTAAGAAAATGGGACATAGCATTGGCTAGACTCAGAAAATATGGTCTGAAAAATCACCTTTAGAAAGATTAAATAGATCCATTAAACTATTAAGCATCTGTTTAATAGTATTACTGTTTGGTATGAAATTCAAACACACAATTAATCATAATCCTTATTAGTTTATACATTAAAATATCTACAAGCATACAAACATTAAATAGTAAAAATTTTTAAAGAAGTGAAGTCGATCAGTCGTGTCTGACTCTTTGAGACCCCATGGACTGTAGCCTACCAGGCTCCTCCATCCATGGGATTTTCCAGGCAAGAATACTGGAGTGGGTTGCATTTCCTTCTCCAGGAGATCTTCCCAACCCAGGGATTGAACCCAGGTGTCCCACATCATAGGCAGATGCCTTACTGTCCGAGCCACCAAGGAAGTCCTAAAAAAAGATTCTTAAGGAAACACAAGTACAATTCATAAAAAGAAAGAAGTAAAAAGCTTACAATAAACAAAATTATAATTAACTTCTAGATTAAGTAAATTAAATGTGTATTCAAGATGAAGAGTCACAATTATTTGACCTCATCATATATATCACAAAGCATTGTCTTGAAATATTACCAAGTAAGTTTGCACTGAAGATTTTGATAGAGCTTCTGTTTGGGGATTTTTAAAAACTGATGTAGCATGCTCTAACCAAAAAACAAAATCTGGACAGTGAATCTAATCATCGTTACTGAGGATGTGGTTATGGTAAAAGCCTACATTTGAAATTGCCTTCACAAGGAATCGGATTCTTCCCAAACTAAGAGACTCAGCTTTAAAACGTTGTCAAATCTCTTTCAGGTTTCCCAGGTTGTGTGAGTGGTAAAGAACCCTCCTGCCAGTGTAGGGAGACACAGGTTCAATTCCTGGGTCAGGAAAATCCCTTGAAGGAGGGCATGGCAACCCATTCCAGTTTTCTTGCCTGGAGAATCCATGGACCGAGGAGTTTGGCAGGCTTGATCCAAAGGTTGCAAAGAGTTGAATACAACTGACAAAACTTAGCACACACACATGCAGGCACGCACAAATGCTTTTCACATCAGTAAAACTTAGGAGAGGATCTCCTAAGTAGGGGGGCCTAAGGCAATTCACTAGGCAGGGGAGGGGTGGGAAATATCAAAATCTCTATCTTGAATTTTAATGCACCCCTTTGCATGTTATTTCTGTTGACGTCATGTACTATAGAATAATTATACAGTGATATGTGTATAGCATTTATAAATAAGCATACATATGTTGCCCCTTCATGGATCACAGCCTTGTCATGGCAAAAGTGCTAGCACAACTGAATGAAGCTGGGAGTCACCAAGATGGATGGGTCATACTGAAGAGTTTGGACAAACAAAATGCTGTCCACTGGAGAAGGAAATGGAACCCACTCCAGCTGAACAATATGAAAAGGCAAAAAGATATGATGCTGGAAGGTGAGACCCCCCCCAGGTTGGAAGGTATCCAATACACTACTGGGGAAGAGTGGAGGGCAATTACTAGTGATGGTTATAGATTAATACCATCACCAACTCAATGGACATGAATTTGAGTAAACTCTAGAAGATAGTGGAGGACAGAGGAAACTGACGTGCTATAGTCCATGGGGTTGCAAAAAGTCAGACACAACAGTTACTGAACAACAATAACAACAACAATACATGTATTGGCAGTGTGTTATCAAAAGAATTTACCAGTGGAAGGTCACGATCACAAATATTTCCAGAACACTGATTTAGCTATCTCTCCCTACTTGTAGTGGGCGAACCACCTAGAGTAGCTAGTGTTCATGAGTGAAGAGGACAGGGGAAAGCTAATATATCATTCTAAGCTAAAAAGCTTATTTTATGATTGAGAAATTACAACTGTGGGGGAAAAAACTAAGTTTCCCACTTGCAAAAATTTATATAACATTAGGATAACCTGCTACACTTGAAGATACTGTGATATAAAGTAAACATGTTGAAGTATACAAACGGCTAGATTTTTTACAGTTCTTCATATGCTTATTGGTCACCCATGTCACAGACTATGTTAAAACAGTACAATAATGTGTTCATGTGGTAGTCATAAAAGCCTTTGTTGATGAAGAAGTATTCTACAGAAAGGAAAAAAACCCTAGAAACCATTGATTTAGGAATTAAAGGCTCCAGCATCCTAAGAGTATTTTATTCTCTCATACTGAGAACTTCAAGAACATCAAGAACTTCACTAGTCACTGTCCACTATAGTACCCACTAGTCCACATAGGGATACTTAAATTAACTAAAAGTTAGTAGAATTTAAAATTCATATCCTCAGTCACAGTAGGCACATTTCAAGTGCCCAATAGCCACACGTGGCCAGTGGCTGCTGGACCGGACAACACAGACAGAGAATGCACCTATCAGTGTGGAAAGTTCTGTCCAACTACTCTGCCCTAGAATAATATTCAGAGACTCTCAAGCTGAAACTTTTCCGATTGAATACTTACTGACGGTCACTCTGTCCTTGTCCCCCAGCATGATGTTGTTCGGCGTCAGGTCTCTATGGATGATCCTCTTCTCCTTGTGCAAGTACCGAAGAGCCAAGCACAGCTGCAAATGGCAAACGACAAGCAAAGGTTGCTTCTGTGCTATACACGGACAGACCGCCACTCACAACCACTGCACACACCCCTGGGAGGTCAGCTGAGACCTGTACTGTTTCATAGGGAAAGTTAATGAAGATGAATGATACCTGTATAAATATTTTCCATAGTCTCTCTTCAGCAAAATGATGTCGTTTTTCCTTCAAAGAACTGAAATGCTCTCCAAGAGGGGCCCCTTCTATAAGTTCCATAACTATATACAGCCTATCATCTATATATGAAAAAAGAAAAGGTAATAGAAAATTAAACTCAATATAGACATTTTGAAAGAACTTATAAACTAGAATCCAAGCTTCCCAGTGGTTGTTCAGGGCACACACATCACAGAAGAGTCAGGGATGTGGTTTCACTCAGCTGGAAGGTCAGGGCCCAGGGGGCTCTGGGGGACACTGTATCTCTTTCAACTACAGGCAACCCCCTAGCATCAGTTTGCGCTGGCAAATGTTATCATTTTCTACTTATCCCAGGATGTGGAAGGGCTGAGGACCACCAAAGAGAAGCAAATGCTCCCGTCACGGAGAATTCCCTGAAGCATAGGTAAACCCATCTCTCCACTCAGTGGTCTAAAACTTACACTTAAATCAAACTAGACATTCAGAAAAGTGTTTTACATTTATTGTTCTTCAGCCTCATACATTTACCTTACAGTGTTTTACAGCGAAATCACATCATGGTTTAGAAATAAGCGCGTTGGATATACCACCCATGATGGAAAATCTCAGCCCCTGACAAGGACTGAGAAAGCTGGCCTTCTCCAGATTGCAGCTGATGGACCCCAGGAATCTCATAACTGACTGGCTTTGCCTCTTTCCTTTGGATGTTAAGAAACAAGTAAATTCTACTTTCTCTTCCAAAACTAATATGGAACTATTAACAATAGTACGTGATATGTATCTTCTGTAATGTTTTGGCTGTATGTAAAATATGTATGGGCTTCCCAGGTAGCTCAGTGGTAAAGAAATTGTCTGCCAATGCGGAGTCGCAGGTTCAATCCCTGGGTCAGGAAGATCCCCGGGAGTAGGAAATGGCAACCCACTTCAGTATTCTTGCCTGGGAAATCCCATGGACAGATGAGCCTGTCTGTGGGGTCACCAAGAGTCAGATACAACTGAGTGACCAAACAACAACTAACTTTAGCTTTATTTTTAATTTTCTCACCTTCTATTTCCTTTTATCATGATTTCCTAATCTATTTCTACATATTTTATGTATTTTTAAAATCACTTTCAATTCTTTTCAGAAGAAGTAATGTTATTTTGTTTTCAAATTAAAGTTAATGGTATAACTTCAGCATAAGTCAGAAGCCAGTCTAGACCTCTTTATTATGGGATGTGCACTAAATTATGGGAAATTGTTCTAATATCAAGAACAAATGGCCAAGGGAGCTGGATTTGCTGTAGGTTTCACCACTGAGTTCCTCTGAGTCAACCAGAGGATGGGAAAACTCATAACCCTGCCAGGTTTGTACAGCACTAGGCAGTGGCACCCACTCCAGTACTCTCGCCTGGAAAATCCCATGGACGGAGGAGCCTGGTGGGCTGCAGTCCATGGGGTCGCTAAGAGTCGGACACGACTGAGCGTTTTCACCTTCATGCACTGGAGAAGGAAATGGCAACCCACTCCAGTGTTCTTGCCTGGAGAGTCCCAGGGACGGGGGAGCCTGGCGGGCTGCCGTCCATGGGTCGCACAGAGTCGGACACGACTGACGTGACTTCGCAGCAGCAGAACTGATAGGGGCTTCCCTGGTGGTGCTTAGTGGTAAAGAATCTGCCAGCTAATGCAGGAGACATGAGACATGGGTTCAATCCCTGGGTAGGGAAGATCCCTTGGAAGAAGAAATGGCATTCAAGTTTTCTTGCTGGGGGAATCCTGTGAACAGAGGAGCCTGGAGGGCTATAGTCCATGGGGTGGCAAAGAGTCAGACACAACTGAGGATCTGAGCACAAGCACTGATAAAGAGGCAGTGAGGAAGCCCCTTCATGTGGAGACTTATTTTGAAATTTCACAAGTGAAACACATCAGGTGTATTAAAATGTATATTGCTTCAGTCAAAAGTTCTATTGTTTTTAAAAACAAGTGACTGAGTTTGGTTTTATCTCAACGTTTTGATTCTGTATTCCAGCATCCTAAAGATGATGCAGTCAGGGTTACATCACCACCTTGTGGCAATTACCTGAACTTCAAGAGAAAGAAACCTCAAAACACCCAGCCCAATTTGTTTGAGGGGAAGAGGGTGGAAAAAATCATCTGATTTAATAAAAAAAAAAAAAACACACCTTTTTATTTTTTCTTAAATAAGCCACCATCCTTTTGTTTTATTTTCTCCTGATCCTACTAAAGGCTTTTTGTATATGAAAATAGCAATATTTAGTATTTTGGTTTGTTTGTGCAATCTTATATAGAGAGATCTAAGTATTTTATAAGCATATTTTGATCTTTGACTATCAGTGTTTCACTGATCAAGAAAGTGATGAAAAATATCAACTATCATATATATAACAAAGAAAAGGTAGAGAAAAGAGTTGATTAAGCTTCTTTTGTAACATTTTTTAAAAAAATATTTAAATAACATAGATACTTTATTAGAAATATCACGAAAACTCATACTTACTTTCCAGAAATGTTTTATAATAGCGTACAACATTTGGATGATAAAGCTATAAGAAAATAAATAACAAACATTATACCTACTTCAAAATATAAACTTGTTTTCACAATTTAGTTGGATTCATATTTGAAAACAACAAAGAAATTATCCTGTTTACATTTATTTATACAACAAAGCATTTCAAAATATCATCTTATTTTTCATGATTGTTTATTTGCTGCTTACAAAACTATTTTGAAAACAGCAATCTCCTATATAGCCTTATAAAATAGCAATAAAAACTGGTTCTGCTTTCTCACTTAATTTAACTAAAATGGAGGATTATAGAACTGGAAGCTATCTTAAGAATTCATTTAACACTCCCTGCTCCAATACCACAAACAGATTGCATTGAGGAGAAAATTGAAATGAAACAATTAACTTTGAACACATATATCTATGCTCTTAACCTCTCTCTGCCACTTAAATGTTTATATACACTGTCTATTTACATGACTCATGTCTTTCTATGCTCTCCAAAATGGTTTTTCCAGTGGTCATGTATGGATATAAGAGTTGGACTGTGAAGAAAGCTGAGCACCCAAGAATTGATGCTTTTGAACTGTGGTGTTGGAGAAGACTCTTGAGAGTCCCTTGGACTGCAAGGAGATCCAACCAGTCAATCCTAAAGGAGATCAGCCCTGGGTGTTCTTTGGAAGGAATGATGCTAAAGCTGAAACTCCAGTAATTTGGCCACCTCATGTGAAGAGTTGACTCACTGGAAAAGACTCTGATGCTGGGACGGATTGGGGGCAGGAGGAAAAGGGGACAACAGAGTATGAGACAGTTGGATGGCATCACCAACTCGATGTTCGTGAGTTTGAGTGAATTCTGGGAGTTGGTGATGGACAGGGAGGCCTGGCATGCTGCAGTTCATGGGGTCACAAAGAGTCGAACACGACTGAGCGACTGAACTGAACTGAACTGAATGGTAAAGAATCCACCCACAATGCAGGAGACCCGGGTTCAATCCCTGGGTTGAGAAGATTCCCTGAACAAGGGAATGACAACCCACTCCAGTATTCTTGTCTGAAGAATTCCATGGACAGAGGAGCCTGGCGGGCTACAGTCCATGAGGCTGCAAAGGGCTGACATGACTGAGCGACTAATATTTTCACATCAAAATAACATGAGCTACTAATCCCATTAAAATTATAAGAATAATTGCCCATGTCTCCCTCCTTGAACAAACTTAGGGCAGACTCCTTTGGGTGATCCTCTGGACTAGGCCTCCTCTCCTTGGCCTGCCAGGTTTTAGCGAGAATCCTGCTCAGTTGGTTTAGAGGGAATCTTGCACTCTTGATATCCAGTCAAGTTCTTCACCCCTCAACTTTGTGATCTGATCAAGTTTTTCTTCCCCAACCTGATAACTAACCAATTTTCCATTCTTTGACACCCCCAGCCCTGACTTTTAGTTGTAAGTCCCCCGGCATGCCTCTCCTGTTGAGAGCTGAGTTGAATCTCTCTCCTCTCTTGCAATAGTTTGACTTCTATTGCAGTGGTCCTGAATAAAGTTTTACTTGTGGTTTAAAAGTTCTGATTGCATTACTCTCTCCATGTGTCCCACCCCCACCTTGTCCTCCCCACTGCCTGTGTCTGTAAGTCTGTTCTCTATGCCTACATGTCCACTGTTACCTGTAAACAGGCTTATCAGTACCATCTTCCTAGACTCAAGTTGGAAACTGCTGGGAATTAGCTGTATGATTTTCAAGAAACTTGAATCATACAGTAGATAAAGTATCTGTCTGCAGTGCAGGAGACCCGGGTTCAATTCCTGGGTCAGGAAAACCCCCTGGAGAAGGAAATGGCTACCCACTCCAATATTCTTGCCTGGAAAATCCCATGGACAGAGGAGCCTAGTGGGCTACAGTCCATGGGGTCACAAAGAGTCGGGCACGACTGAGCAACTAACACTTCACTTCACTTCAACAACCTAGACGGGTGGAAGGGTAGGAAGTGGGAGGGAGGTTAGAGAGGGAGGAGACACATGTATACCTATGGCTGACTCAAGTTGATATATTGCAGGGGCCAACACAATATTGTGAAGCAATTTTCCTCCAGTTAAAAATAAGTAAGTTTGGGGAAAAAAGTTCTCATCTTAGCTACATGTGGTGGATGTTAACTGGACTTGGTGTGGTCATCACATCATAATACATACAAATATTTAACCATCATGTTGCTCACCTGAAACTAATCTGCTGTCATATGTCATTTATACCTCAACAAAAGGGGTCCCTGGGGGAGGGCATGGCAACCCACTCCAGTGTTCTTGCCTGGAGAATCCCATGGACAGAGGAGCCTGGAGGGCTACAGTCCAGGGTGTCACAGTCAGTCAGACATGACTGAGCATGCATGCACTCCAAAAAGTGTCCAGTAAAATTTTCTCTTTGGCATAGTTTACCTTAGAATGAGTGGTGGTTTAGTAGCTAAGTCAAGTCTGATTCTTGTGATCCCATTGGCTGTAGCCCGCCAGGCTTCTCTGTCCATGGAATTTTCCAGGCAAGAATACTGGAGTGGGTTGCCATTTCCTTCTCCAGGGGATCTTCCCAACACAGGAACTGAACCTATGTCTCCTACATTGCAGACTTAGAATGTAACATAGAAATTCTACTTTTTTAATAAGGGATAATTTTCCAAAAGAATACTAACTTTTTGTGGTTGTTTATTTAAAATTTGAGTTTCTAAGTGAACTGGAGTTTGTTTCATCTCAGAACAGTCCCTGGTACACTGTAGATGTCTTGTATCTCTCTCTAGCCTTTCTTCTTGCCATTTCACAGGAGAGTCCTCTGGCTGTCCACTGAAACCTGCCCTCACGCTGCTCCATCCCATCAGGTGGTAGCAGGATGCACTTCCCACCACAGGTCACATCTCTCTGCCTCTCTCTGCCTCTCCTGCAGCCCTGAGGGAGGTTATCACTCAGCTCTCCCCAGTGGAGAGTGAGGGGAGCCCACTGTCTGAACGCAAAATGCAGGGCACACCACCTTGGTGGCTGCAATGGGAGAGGAGGAGCAGGTCCCTGCCTGACCACGTGGAGCAGAGCAATGCATTTGGACTGGAAGGAAGATGAAGCCCCTACATGGAGAGGCCTCGCCTTCAAGCCCATGTATCAATACTTTGGGGCATCTTTGTTACTACAACTCAGTACTAACATTAACAAATACACTCTCCCATTCTAGTCCCACTTCTCCCACTCCTGTCTGCCACCACCGCCTCCTTTTTGACCTCAACTTGCTGCCTCTCCTTAGTTTAAGCCCATGGTGACAGCACAGTCCTACAGTCTTGAGCTCTCTCAAAGTTCAAGCAGAAGCCTCCTATGGCCCCGCCCTTACAACTTCTTTTCTTAGAAGATATCCTAAAACCACTAGTTTACCTCATCAACTACCAAGTGGCCAGCAGGTTTCAAATTCAAGTAACACATGACTAGGGAAGCAAAAGAGCCATGTTCTTGACCTAGCTCACTGGCTAGACTGTGTTCAGATTTGGATTCAAGGAGATCAAACCAGTCAATCCTAAAGGAAATCAACTCTGAGTATTTATTGGAAGGATTGATACTGAAGCTGAAGCTCTAATTCTTTGGCCACCAGATGCGAAGAGCTGACTAACTGGAAAAGACCCTGATTCTGGGAAAGACTGAGGCCAGGAGGAGAAGGGGACAACAGAGGATGAAATGTTTAGATGGCATCACTACCTCAATGGACATGAGTGTGAGCAAACTCCAGGAGAGATCGTGAGGACAGGGACTGAACAACAACAAACAGCCATGAACTGACAGGTCTCCCCAGGAGTTACAGACAAACAGCATTCACAGTGAACATAAACAAAGAAAGTTGAAAAAGAAGCCAGTGTGTTCACTGATGACAAAGAGAAATCCCATTTCTCTCTGACATGCTTATTCTTTCTCCTAAACAGACCTTCATGATACTTGAGTGGTTAACACTATGTTAGAATATTCTGCTCATGCCAATAAATAATAACCCAACTTGAAAATCCACAGTTTAGATTAAATAATCCATATTTGAGGAATGTCAACAACTTGGTTTCATTTGACAAAAGTCTGGGAAGTCTTAGTCATACTATTATGCACATAATGAAGTAACAAAATATACTTCAACATAATAAGAAGGAAGTGGATATGCTTTCTCATACATTATGCATTCTGGGCTGTGAACTCAATTGTTCTGCATTCCTGGCCCTGATGTGGTTATAACCCCATATACTGTCTGTGGTTCAATGTCAAGCCTTAGGAGAAAACCTGGTGATTGATATCACCTCAGGGCCGATTATTTTAAACAGAACTAGTTCCTACACAGCGTAGACAGGAACAGCACATGAACTCTACTTTTTGGATGACATTTATTTAAGGAAAACATCTTTGTAAGCAAAACCATTTACCTGCTCTTTAATTATGGTTAATTCAGAAACAATATTCCTTACACTGCTGTCTCGGTCTTTTTTATCTTTTCCAAATGCTGGGTTATGTAAGTTGACCTCTTTCATTGCTAACAGATTTTGACCACTGCGCTTTCTAACCTAAGATAAATGAGACAAAGAGAGAGAGACAATGGAAGAGAGGAAGAAAGTGATTACTACAGATTAATAAGGTCACATGATTAAGCCAAGTCATCTAAATTAGTTATATAACTTCAAAAATTCAATTTGAATTTACACTAAGCTCAGCTCGAAAAAAATTTTTTATCAATATCTCCTGGATCAGGTTATTGTATTTCGCAGGATTTTACTGGATAAGTACAGAAACACCGGTGTGATTTTGGAGAATGTGTCATGTATTAGGACAAGCCATTTTGACGACGTGTGTGAGAAATCAATGATACTTTTTTTGTCTTCAAAGGTCAGTGGCCAGTTTCTAGAGCTGAGAGGGAGATATATCAGTGCGGCCATCTGTTGGACAAAAATCATTCTGCTTTTTATTTCTACCTGCTCACCGACAAGCGCTCCAATTCACGTGTGTGTGAGTGTGCAGGGGGACATGCAACTTGTTTGGGAACATCGGAAATGCTGTTTGAGGGCAAGGTCACCTTGTAAACACAGCCAAAAGCCCCACTGCCGAGATGATCCAAAATCGCATAGTTGCCTATATATTTCGAAGGAGCTTTATTCTGATTAATGCTTTCAACATTTTCAGCAATTTGCTTCAGTTCATCCTCCTAACCAAAAAATGAAAAGGAAACAGGTCACTAGGATAAGCACGTTCTAACCGCATGGCAGCCTGCCAAATTAGTTTAAAAGTCAAGACTTACCACTAATAAATTCAACTTTGATACTAATTCTTCATAAGCACTGATATCACGAACATAATGTCCTATATCAATGAAGGTCTCAAACAGGTCGGTGGGGAAAAGTCTACAGAGAAAAATGCATACACATACTTCATGTAGGAGTTGGAAAGTCTGGCCTGTTCCTTCCCTTTTGGATATGGTACACTCGTAGGTCAATTACATTAAATATACTGGCCAACAAATGGGGGGAATAGTGCTTACCAACTTATCCCACAAAAATAAACTAGAGACACATGTCTCAGGGGGTAAGGAAAAGTAACTGGAAAGGAAAGTTCCAGACATCTGTTGCACAACCCTGCGCTTATAGTTAGGAACACTGGACTGCACAGTTAACAATGGAAGAGAGTGCATCTCATGCTATGTGCTTTTTGCCATAATAAAACAAATAGATATGACACAGATTTTACAGAAATTTTATTTGTAAGACATTTGGGGGTATGGTATCAAACATAGTAGGAATGGATGCTTACTGGATGTTTACTGAACACAGAGCACTTTCACAAATGCCGTTTGGGTCAGTCCTCATATTAACCCGAGGAGGTAAATGTTAACCTAACTCTTGAATGTTTTATTAAAACAAAGTTAAAATACAGATGAATAAAAATGAAGATATTTATGCATCATTTCCAAGCTACTGGTTTCAAGAGTTTAGGTTTATTAAAATATTTTAAGTCCACCGATATGATTTGTTGTTGTTATTATTCAGCCACTAAGTCCCGTCTGATTCTTTGCAACCCCATGGACTGCAGCATATCAGGCTCTTCTGTCCTCCACTATCTTCCAGAGTTTGCTTAAATTCATATCCATTGAGTTGGTGATGCTATCTAAATATCTCATCCTCTGCTGCCCCCCTCTCCTTTTTCTTTCCATCTTTCCCAGCATCAGAGTCTTTTCCAATAGGTTACCTCTTTGCACTGGTGGTCAAAGTATTGGAGCTTCAGCTTCAGCATCAATCTTCCAATGAATATTCAGGGTTGATTTCCTTTAAGATTGGCTGGTATGATCTCCTTGCAGTCCAAGGGACTCTCAAGAGTCTACTCCAGCATCACAATTTGAAATCATCAGTTCTTTGGCGCTCAGCCTCCTTTATGATCCAACTCTCACATCCACAACTACTGGAAAAATCATGGCTTTGACTATATGGACCTTTGTCAGCAAAGTGATGTCTCAGATTTTTAATATGCTGTCTAGGTTTGTCATAACTTTCCTTCCAAGGAGAAAGTATCTTTTAATTTCGTGCCTGCAGTCACCATCCGCAGTGATTTTGGAGTCCAAGATAATAAAATCTGCCACTGCTTCCACTTTTTCCCCATTGATTTGCCATGAAGTGATATGACCAGACACCATGATCTTAGATTTTTAAATGTTGAGTTTTAAGCCAGCTTTTTCACTCTCCTCTTTCACTTTCATCAAGAAGCTCTTTAGTTCTTCACTTTCTGCCATTAGAGAGATATCTTCTGTGTATCTGAGCTTGCTGATATTTCTCTCAGCAATCTTGATTCCAGCTTGTGTCTCATCCAGCCTGGTATTTCACATGATGTACTTTGTATATAAGTTAAATAAGCAAGGTGACAATATACAGCCCTGACGTACTCCTTTCTCAATTTTGAACCGGTCCATTGTTCCATATTCAGTTCTACCTCTTGCTTCTTGATCTGCATACAGGTTTCTCAGGTGACAGGTAAGGTGGTCTGGTATTTCCATCTCTTTAACAATTTTCCACAGTTTTCTGTGATTCACAGAGTCAAAGCTTTTAAGGTAGTCAATGAGGCAGAAGTAGATGGTTTACTGGAACTCCCTTGCTTTTTCCATGATCCAGTGAATGCTGGCAAATTGATCTCTAGTTCCTCTGCCTCTTCAAAACCCAGTTTGTATATGTGGAAGTTCTCAGTTCACATATTGCTAAAGCCTAGCTTGAAGGATTTTGAGAATAACCTTCCTAGCATGTGAAATGAGTATAACTGTCTGGTAATTTGAACATTTTTTGGCATTGCCATTCTTTGGGATTAGAATGAAATCCAACCTTTTCCACTGCTGTGGCCACTGCTGAGTTTTCCAAATTTGCTGATATATCGAGTGCAGCACTTTAACAGCATCATATGTTAGGCTTTGAAATAGCTCAGCTGGAATTCTATCACCTACACTAGCTTTGTTCGTAGTAATGCTTCCTAAGGCCCACTTGACTTTACATCCCAGGATGTTTGGCTTTAGGTGAGTGACCATGCCATCATGGTTAAGACCTTTCTTGTATAATTCATCTGTGTATTCTTGCCACCTCTTCTTAATCTCTTCTGATTGTTAGGTCCTTACTGTTCCTGTCCTTATTATGCCCATCTGTGCATGAAATTTTCCTTTGATATCTTTCATTTTCTTGAAGAGATCTCTGGTCTTACCCATTCTATTGTTTTCATCTATTTCTTTGCATTGTTCTTTAAGAAGCTCTTCTTATCTCTCCTTGCTATTCTCTGGAACTCTGCATTCAGCTGGGTATATCTTTCCCTTTCTCCCTTACCTTTCACATCTCTTCTTTCCTTGGCTATTTGTAAAGCCTCCTCACACAGTCACTTTGCCTTCTTGCACTTCTTTTTCTTTAGGATGCTTTTGGTTACTGCCTCCTGTACAGTTTTACAAACCTCCATCCATAGTTTTTCAGGTACTCTGTCTACCAGATCTATTCCCTTGAATCTATGCATCATCTCCACTGTATAATAATAAGGGATTTGATTTAGGTCGTACCTGAATGGCCTTGTAGTTTTCCCTACTTTCTTCAATTTAAGGCTGAATTTTACAATATGGATTCATGACGTGAGTCACAGTCAGCTCCAGGTCTTGTTTTTACTGACTGTATAGGGCTTCTCTATCTTGGGCTGCAGAGAACATAATCTGTTTTTGGTACTGACCATCTGGTGATTTACGGCCTTGAAATAAAAGGTTATAATGAATAAATATATATAATAGAATAATAATAATGAATAATGGTGACCACAGCCATGAAATTAAAAGATGCTTGTTCCTTGGAAGGAAAGCTATGGCAAACCTAGACAACATAATAAAAAGCAGAGATATCACTTTGCCAACAAAGGTCCATATAATCAAAGCTATGATTTTCCCAGTAGTCATGTAGGGATGTGAGAGTTGGACCATAAGGAATGCTGAACATTGAAGAATTGATGCTTTTGAATTGTGGCACTGGAGAAAACTCTTGAGAGTCCCTTGGACAACAAGATCAAACCAGTCAATCTTAAAGGAAATCAACCTTGAATATTTAGAAGACTGGTGCTAAAGCTGAAGCTCCAATACTTTGATCACTTGATGTGAAGATCCAACTCACTGGAAAAGACCTTGATACTGGGAAAGACTGAGGGCAGGAAGAGAAGTGGGCGACAGAGGATGAGAAGTTTGGGTGGCATCATCAAAACAATGATGGGAGGGAGGGAACACAGCTCTGCCCATCAACAGATTTTTGGATTAAAGATATACTGAGCATGGCCCCACCCATCAGAACAAGACCCAGTTTCCCCCACAGTCAGTATCTCCCGTCAGGAAGTTTCCATAAGCCTCTTATACTTATCCTTCAGAGGGCAGACAGAATGAAAACCACAATCACAGAAAACTAATCAAACTGATCACATGGACCACAGCCTTGTCTAACTCAGTGAAACTATGAGCCATGCCATGTAGGGTCACCCAAGATGGACGGGTCATGGTAGAGAGTTCTGACAAAATGTGGTCCACTGGAGAAGGGAATGGCAAACCACTTCAGTATTCTTCCCTTGAGAACCCCATGGACGGTATGAAAAGGCAAAAAGATAGGGAACTGAAAGATAAACTCCTCAGGTCTGTAGGTGCCCAATAAGCTACTTGAAAAGAGTGGAGAAATAACCCCAGAACGAATGAAGAGACAGAGCCAAAGCAAAAACAACACCCAGTTATGGATGTGACTGGTGATGGAAGTAAACTCCAATGCTGTAAAGAGCAATAATGCATAGGAACCTGGAATGTTAGGGCCATGAATCAAGGTAAATTGGAAGTGGTCAAACAGGAGACGGCAAGAGTGAACACTGACATTTTAGGAATCAGTGAACTAAAATGGACTGGAGTGGGCAAATTTAACTCAGATGACCATTATATCTACTACTGTGGGCAAAAATCCCTTAGAAGAAATGAAGTAGCCCTCATAGTCAACAAAAGAGTCCAAAATGCAGTACTTGGGTGCAACCTCAAAAATGACAGAATTATCTCTGTTCATTTCGAAGGCAAACCAATCAATATCACAGTAATCCAAGTCTATGCCCCAGCTAGTAATGCTGAAGAAGTTGAAGTTGAATGGTTCTATGAAGACCTACAAGACCTTCTAGAACTAACACCCAAAAAGGATGTCCTTTTCATCATAGGGGACTGGAATGCAAATGTGGGAAGTCAAGAGATACCTAGAGTAACAGGCAAGTTTGGCCTTGGATTAAAAAATGAAGCAGGGAAAAGGCTAACAGAGTTTTGCCAAGAGACTGCACTGGTCATACCAAACACCCTCTTCCAACAACGCAAGAGAAGACTCTACACATGGACATAATCAGATGGTCAATACTGAAATCAGACTGATTATATTCTTTGTAGCCAAAGAGGGAGAAGCTCAATATAGTCAGCAAAAACAAGGCCAGGAGCTGACTGTGGCTCAGATCATGAACTCCTTATTGCCAAATTCAGACTTTAAATTGAGGAAAGCAAGGAAAACCACTACGACCTAAATCAAATCCCTTACAATTATACAGTGGAAGTGAGAAATAGATTCAAGGGATTAGATCTGACAGACAGAGTGCCTGAAAAACTATGGATGGAGGTTCATGACATTGTACAGGAGGCAGGGATCAAGACCATCCCCAAGAAAAAGAAATACAAAAAGGCAAAATGGTTGACTGAGGAGGCCTTACAAATAGCTGAGAAAAGAAGATAAGCTAAAGGCAAAGGAGAAAAGGAAAGATATAAGCATCTGAATGCAGAGTTCCAAAGAATAGCAAGGAGAGATAAGAAAGCCTTCCTCAGTGATCAGTGCAAAGAAATAGAGGAGAACTATAGAATAAGGAAGACTAGAGATCTCTTCAAAAAAATCAGAGATACCAAGGGAACATTTCATGAAAAGATGGGCACAATAAAGGACAGAAATGGTATGGACCTAACAGAAGCATAAAATATTAAGAAGTGGTGGCAAAAATACACAGAAGAACTATACAAAAAATATCCTCATGACCCAGATAACCATTATGGTGTGATCACTCACCCAGAGTCACACATCCTGGAATGTAAAGTCAAGTGGGCCTTAGGAAGCATCACTACAAACAAAGCTAGTGGAGGTGATGGAATTCCAGGTGAGCTATTTCAAATCCTAAAAGATGATGCTATGAAAGTGCTGCATTCAGTATGTCAGCAAATCTGGAAAACTCAGCAGTGGCCACAGGACTGGAAAATGTCAGCTTTCATTCCAATCCCAAAGAAAGAAAATGCCAAAGAATGTTCAAACTACTGCACAATTGCACTCATCTCACATGCTAGTAAAGTAATGCTCAAAATTCTCCAAGCCAGGCTTCAACAGTATGTGAACCACAAACTTTCAGATGTTCAAGCTGGTTTTAGAAAAGGCAGAGGAACCAGAGATCAGATTGCCAACATCCGTTGGATCATCAAAAAAGCAAGAGAGTTTCCAGAAAAACATCTACTTCTGCTTTATTGACTATGCCAAAGCTTTTGACTGTGTGGATAACAACAAGCTGTGGAAAATTCTTAAAGAGATAGCAATACCAGACCAGACCATCTTACCCACTTCCTGAGAAATCTGTGTGCAGGTCAAGAAGCGACAGTTAGAACTGGACATGGAACAACAGACTGGGTCCAAATTGGGAAAGGGGTATGTCAAGGCTGTATATTGTCACCCTGCTTATTTAACTTTTATGCAGAGGACATCATGCAAATGCCAGCTGAATGAAACACAAGCTGCAATCAAGACTGCCAGGAGAAATATCAGTAACCTCAGATACGCACATGACACCACCCTTACGGCAGAAAGTGAGGAAGAACTAAAGAGCCTCTTGATGAAAGTGAAAGAGAGAATGAAAAAGTTGGCCTAAAACAACATTCAGAAAACTAAGATTATGACATCCAGTCCTATCACTTCATGGCAAATAGATGGGGAAACAATGGAAACAGTGTCAGACTTTGTTTTGGGGGCTCTAAAATCACTGCAGATGGTGACTGCAGCCATGAAATAAAAAAACACTTTCTCCTTGGAAGAAAAGCTATGACCAACCTAGACAGCATATTTAAAAGCAGGGACATTACTTTGCCAACAAGGTCCATCTAGTCAAAGCTATGAAATACATACATTTCCAGTAGTCATATATGGATGTGAGCTTTGGATTATAAGGAAAGCTGAGCACCAAAGAATTGATGCTTTTGAACTGTGGTGTTGAAGAAGACTCTTGAGAGTCCCTTGGACTGCAAGGAGATCAAACCAGTCCATCCTAAAGGAAATTAGTCCTGAATATTCATTGGAAGGACTGATGTTGAAGCTGAAACTCCAATACTGTGGCCACATGATGTGAAGAGCTGACTCATTGGAAAATCCCCTGATGCTGGGAAAGACTGAAGGCAGGAGAAGGGGAAAGATTGAAGGCAGGAGGAGAAGGGGATGACAGAGGATGAGATGCTTGGATGGCATCACTGTCTCGATGTACATGAGTCTGAGCAAGCTCTGGGAATTGATGATGGACAGCGAAGCCTGGCATGCTGCAGTCCATGGGGTCACAAAGAGTTGGATACAACTGAGCAACTAAACTGAAATTGACACAATGGACGTGAGTTTGTGCAATTCCAGGAGATAGTAGAGGACTGGGAAGCCTGGCATGCTGCAGTTCATGGGGTCACCTAGAGTCAGACATGACTTACTGACTGAATAACAACAATGAATAACTAATATTTCCTTTTTTCCCCTAAATGTAAGTGTCATGTAGAAACAAAGTAAAAACACAAAATGTCCCATTCTGAACAAAAGATGTTCAATTAACTCAGGGTTTTATTTCCATTCTGGTTTATAAGAACCTGGGCCTTTGATTTGGCGAACCTGCCACCTCTATGACGCACAGACCACACCTGTGGGTGACCACTGTCTGCTTCCCGAGGTGGTGGCTTTTCTGTCATGCTCGCCACACAGCCTGGTGATCCAGGAACATCCAGCTTCCTACCCTACAAATGAATTCCTATCCTGTGAAGAGCATCCAGATAAGTATTTTCTTCTCTATTGATTAAAAGGCAGTGCTTAGGACTTCCCTGGGGGTCCAGTGCTTGGGAGTCCACCTGCCAATGTGGCGCCCTTGGCTTTGATCCCTGGTCAGGAAGGATCCGACATACTACGGGGCAACGAAGCCCAAGGACCCCCACTCCTGAACGCGTGCTCCAGAGCCTGTACTCTGCAACAAGAGAGCAGTCCCTGCTCCCCTCAACTAGAGAAAGCCTGTGCGCAGCAACAAAGACCCAGCACAGCCACAATTTTTTAAAAAAGGAAATGTCTAGATCAACTTCGGACATTTCTGAAGGGGCAAAAACAAGCACATGTTTTTATTTCATCACTTTAAAAGTTAATGTCTTAAAAAAGAGAGAAAAACTAAACACTGCAGCAGTCACAGGTAATGAAAAGAGGTGTACTGATTTGATTCATGTGCTTCCTCGTCACTCTGCAAACTTTTGGTGTTAAGATATCATTTAGGGCTGACTTGCTTTATCTGTGGATTTTAAGAAATCTGAGGACACATGTTTTGCATTTTGACTTTTTCTTTTCTTACTGTTTGCATACAAAGTAGGCCTGTGAAAACAGTTGAACCTAAAGATCACAGGTCACCCGAATTTCTCTAAGCTCATACCTTTTAAACAGTGGTCTGTTTCTTTCCATACTGAAGAGAAACCTCAAGGCTCTGAATGCGTAACACTGGAAAATAGAAGGATATGTGATTCTCAAATGGTAGCTCAAGGAAGTAAAACGTTTTCAGGATAGAATGATCACGAAGCGGACACTAACGTGGCTGTACAGTGAGCGTGGCTGGTGGCTGCTGGAGCCACAGCTCGTAACTGAAAACAGGGGACAGAAACACCAGAGTTCTTGTGTTTAAAAAGCATTTGCCCTGTGGAAGGCTTGCAGTCTGGGCCTTGTTTGATTCGGTGCCTGTCGTTAGTTCCTTTCTAGAACGTACAAAAGGAGCACAGAGACAAGAAATAAAACTCCTGTGCCGAGAAAACCAAATGGCACAAGACTTCCAGGAGCTCGAGGTTTATTTTGTTTCTAGCCTGCTACATATGCCTCAATATTTATATAGTTTTCGTGAGAAAATAAACCCTAGAAATGATGGCATATAAAAATATCCACAGGCACAGTGGACTCCAACTTGACAAATTGGTTTCTTGAGTAAAGTCTAAGGCAGTCCCCAGATAGAACCATCTACAGTCACTCCCGAGAACACTCAGAAGAGGCCTGTGAGGGTTCACCAGAGAAAAATAAACACTGGAAATTCTGCAGTGCTGAGAAAAGAGAGCAAGAGAGCCCTGGGCCTGCAGCTATACCTGTACCCGAGGCCACCACAAAGGTGACTAGCGTCTGCTGAATTCAAGTCTGGAATCATCTCATAAAATCAGTGACCTAAATATAGAAGGGTCGCAAACAAAACGGCCTGGGAAAGTCAGGCAGATAACAAGACGACACAAAGGAGCCTGGTGAGAAAGCAAGCGGCTATGAGAAGTGGGGAACCTGTGTGTGTCTTGGGAGAATTTCTGTAAAAATTCTTTAAAACCCTCTGATGACCTAACAGGCTGCACGTCCGGTAAAGGGTGGACTTGTCCTGTTCTGGCACAAGGTCAGGCCTCTGTGCTCCCTGAGAGGCAGTCATCCCCACACCTGTGTGTTCTCAGTGGCAGCTCTGTCTGCCAGCCCACAGACACCACCACAAATTCTCTGAGGGTCTGACGATCATTCTGGGTGAGAGCCCTGAAGTCAGCTTGAAGGCAAACGTCATATTTTACTTCCTTTTCTAATGACTTGAAAAAAGGGATGAGCTTCAACAGCTGCAAAGGCTTCCTCTGACTCTGATTTTATTATTCCAGTGTCTCGGGGAACACTTGCCCTCTGGTGTGCCATATAAGATCCTGCAGAATGAGACCCCTTCTTACCCACCAGGCCCCCTCTCCCAAGGCACTCCCCCTCCTCCTTCACCCCCACACACCTGCCCTAAGCAAAGCACGCTCTAAGCCGCCAGGCCTTCGAGCTGTGTCCATGCTGTTCTCTGTGTATGCTCATCCGCTCTGGAGTAGGAGCCATGCGTGTCCACTCCACCCCTTCACTCACCCAACCAGCACCTTCTCATCTATTGAGATCCATTTTACAAGTCTGCCTTTGTAAAGGAGAAAGGCTAGTGACTGCGCTCCATGCTTAAATACAGCACATAATTTCCCACCCCACCCCCCGCCTTTTTTTTGCTGATATACAGGCAATATTTTTAAAACATAGAACTTATGGATAAGCAAAAAAATATCTAAATAAAATCACCTATCTCCCTATGGAGAAACTACTATTAAATCTTTTACACTGTTTTGACAGCATTTCTTTCCATTCCAGCCTCTCTCACCAGGTATTTTTCCCTCACGGTCAGTACAGGGGACCAGTGCTAACCTACAAGTTCTAAAAATCATACCTCCTATTATCAAAATTTCCCCAGATTCCAGTAACTTGATATTAAAGAATAATAGATACGTTTATTACCTGTAATAGATTAGTTTTTGCTGCATTCTTTTGTTTGTTTGGTAAAATTAATTTTGCTATTGTATATATACCATTTTCCTGGAAGAATAAAGATGCCATGTTATCAGTGAGCAAGAAGAAAAGAACAACTTTAAAACATTAAACAAGAACTGTTAGTATAATTTTGGAACCATGAGTAAATTTTATAGGATAATACTAAAGATGTTAATGTCATGTGTTTAAACATCAAAGGGTATAACCACATCTTAAAATTTCAACTGTCATTAAAGATGATAACAAAGTACATCAATTAAAAGTGATTTAAATACTTTAAAAACAAAGAGTAGGAACCAAAATGTGAGCAGAGTTAAGGGACCCAAGTATCTCTATATTTCGCATTTTAAATATAAAATTATAAAATACAATTATAATATATAAAATATTTCTCCCTTTATTGTTTTGTTAATTAAACAATACATGGAGATAAATGAGTATAGAAAAGAGAAAATTAAGAGAAAATATATTTTTAAAAATGAATGCTATTTGTATAAACAATTAACATCTTTCTAGACTTATTCTAATACAAATATACACATGGAGAAGTGAACAAAATGTACTGCCTTACCGGTACTTTTGTATTATCTATTAAATACATAATTTACTAAATTCTCTACGTGGACATTTATAACTGTGCAGAGTTTTACTGCCTTACTGCATTCAGTCTTTTATAAAATAATCTATTTTTAACTGGAGGATAACTGCTTTACAATACTGTTGTAAATATTGTATTGTTGGTTTCTGCCATACATCAACATGAATCAGCCATAGGTATACACATGTCCCCTCTCTCTTGAAGCTCCCTCCCCGCTCCCACCCCATCGCACCCCTCCAGGTTGTCACAGAGGTTGTCTGCACTCCCTGCATGATACAGCAAATTCCCACTGGCTACCTATTTTACATATGGTAATGTATGTTTCCATGGCACTCTTTCAGCTTGTCCCTCCCTCTCTGTCCCCCACTGGGTCCACAAAGTCCGTTCTCTGTGTCTGCATCTCCATTGCTGCCCTGCAGATAGGTTTATCAGTACCATCTTTCTATATTCCATATATATGTGTTAATATACGATATTTGTTTTTCTCTTTCTGACTTACTAGCTATTATGTGAATTAGTCTTATGGTTTCCTTGTTTTATACGTGACAAAGTCAAAGCTTAGGCGGAACACTTTTCCAGAGGCCAAGCCAGCAAGTTAACAGTAATGGGACTGAGCTTCCCCCTGCCTCACCAGCCACCCTGACCTGCTGAACTCCTCAGGGACTCTCATCACTGCTGACCTGATCCTTACTAACATTATGAATTTATATATTTTTAAGTTGATGTATTGACCCCCCAAAAAAAATGTTTCCTCTGTAAAATCCAACAAACAGGAAGTAACTTTTATAACAGAAACACATTACAGGGTTGTATACAAATGTGTGTATTTATACACACACACACATACATATGACTCTATATGTAGTAAGTTGGTTACTGAATGATGCTGTGTGTGCTTTGTGAAATTAGTCCCTCAGCAATAAATATTTTTGTTTGCTGTGTTTCATCCATATGACCCCCCCATCCCACTACTGGGCATATACCCTAAATAACTTGACGTCCTCTTGGCTCATGGCATCCTGTGTGCCCCAAATTAAAGCAGTTCAGGATAGCTGTTTTAAAAAGGATAAAGAGAATGGAATAAACTGCATATAATATAAGAAATAAACACCATCAGTCAACTACATGGCAGTTCTCTGAAAGCTAAGTGAGTTAACAGGGGAAGGACAAGAATATAAAATGGAATCCTGCATGTTAGATAAGATATTACAATATTTTAAGACCACATTGCTGGGACCACAGAGGCCATGATCTGGGATACCGGGCCACCTGCAGGGGGCTCCCTGCACGGCGGCGTGGCCCGGCACCCCCTCCGCCCGCCCCCCCCACAACCACCCTCTCACCTGCACCACCTGGTGGGCATTGCTGTCGTCCAGCACCAGCTCCGTGAGGGCCGCACAGCAGGCTGCAATGAAAACCACCAAACACCGAGTCTTTCGTGCCCACGGCTGCACTTGCATGGTTACACCTCTGCCTCAGAGAACTTCACTGGCAGGGTCATTCCTCAAAAAACACTAATTTTCTGGGCCTTCCCTGGTGGACCAGTGACCAAGACTCCACATTCCCATTGTAGAGGGCCCAGGTTTAAGCCCTGGCCAGGGAGCTACATCCTACATGATGCAACTAAAAACCCCGCATGCCGAAATGAAAATCAAAGATTCCGTGTGCTGCAGCAAAGACCTCATGCACCCAAATAAAGAAGTAATTTTTTAAAAGAGTTGGTTTTAAAACAAACACTGATTTCCCCTCTGGTACATCTCTGGGGAAAGGCAGCCGAGCTGTGCTGGCCGGTGTCTGTCTTCTCCGTGTAACCCAAGTGTGCGCCCACCCCAGGCCTCCTGTGTGCTGGGGGAGGCGGGCAGGCACCGTCCGCCCTGAGCCCAGCACAGGCCCTCATGGAGCAGGTGCATAGTGCACATCCACGATGGTGGACAAATAGTGCACACTTTAAATACACTATACAAAGTAACCTTTACAGTCTGAGCATGAACTGTTTCAGAGGGCTGATACACTAGGGCATGGAACTTGTAAGAAGAAGGGGCCAGGAATCCAACTCCTGGTTGTGCACCTGTCCAGAACACAAAGTCTGGGGTGTCGTTAACCTGCAGTTCCAACACTGGTACCAAGAAGTTTCAAGCATCCACATGAATTTAACTTCACAGTTTTTATAGTTATAAATTGGGCCTAATTAATATTATCCTTATAATCTTAGAATAATATAAAGTTAAACAGTATCAAATAATAAAACATAATAATGTGATATAAATACCTGCTTGAAGAGAGAAAGTATTTTCTTGTATTTCCCGAGGGCTTAAATCTTCTGACAAATGAAGCTGCTGGATTCGGCCAGCCGCATTGGCACTAGACAGGCTTCCAATGGAGGAACGATCAGAAACAAAATTTCTGTCTCTGAAAAAGAAAAGTCAATGCACAGGCCGATTTACCAATGGCAGTTCACGGTCAATGCTTTCTGGTTTCCATTTGAGAAATCTTGCCTCTCCCAGATCATCAAGTTTTCTCCTATCTTATCTTTATTGTTTGACCTTCCAAACTACCCAGACATGATTTTTGTGTACGGTGTGATGTAGGAGTCATCTCTCTCTGTTGCATTCAGCCGCCTCTGTTTTGAACTCTTTTCCTCTGCCATTTACTTGAATACATTTCGGTCTTCATCATTCTGCGGTTTGTCTTTTTCCATTAAATGTCAGTCTTCTTTTATCTTAGGGAAGTTCTCTTCTATTAGGTCACTGAGGCTTTGCAAAATTTCCCTTGGTTTCATTCTTTACCTTAGGGATGTTAATTACCCACATGTTCCGCGGCCATATGCTTCATTTTCCAGCTGCTCTCGCTCCCTCGTCCCCTTCCCTTGTGCCATGTGTAATGTCATCAGGCACGCCCTTCCTTTCACTGACTCCACGTTCTTCCTTGTCCTGGGTTTGTGCATTAAGTCCTCATCTCTCCCAGCTGCACAGTCATCCTGCTCCTTTGTACTGTTCTATCACCTCATCTTCAATTTCATTTCATAAACTTCACGGTCTGTTCAGTCTAACAAAACAAAGCATTGGATTTTCTATTTACTTGGTGTAACACCTTCCACAGCAGATTATTTATCTGTCTTTATTTGCTTTGCTGCCTTTTGTTTTACATGATTGCCCAGAGTTGTTTTTTGTTTGTTTTTTCATATTTATTTGTCATGACAGCAGCTCCACCTAGATTTCTATATGCCCAAATATAACGTGGATGGAGTCTCCCCGGCCTCCCTCCTGAGTCACCCAGGCCCTCTGTCCTTCCTTTGGGGAGCACAGGGAAGACAGTGGAGCCAGGTCTAGGGATAGTCACCATCAGTGATCTTCAATTATGATAAAACTTGAATGTCAGGGACCACTCTGCCTGATCAAGAGCACAGAGCCTTTTAGTTACTGCCTCTGAGTTTGGGACTGCAGGTGGATGGGCATGACTAGATCTCACGACACAGCCTGTTCATACTCCAGCCAGCAGACAACCTGGCAGCCTCATACCAGCTCCAGGCAGCCAAGCTCTGAAAGGATACTGTTTACCCAGCTGGGGTCATAATTCTCCCAGAGCACTGAGTAATGTTTAACACAGAAGAAGTGTTGACATAAAGCATCTTTCCAGGGAAGAGATTTCTAACATTGTACCACAGAAGTGGACTGGGAAAATTACTTTTTTTAGATGTAAAAGAACCCTTCTCTATCAAGAATAGTTATGGCTTGAACAAAATAGGGAAATAGTGCCTTATATTAAACTCAGTTCTGTGCAGGCACTGTCCTTGAAATATTGCTTAACTATTATATAATTTAATTTTATCATCAAGAAAATAGCTCCTCTCCAAGAGGCCTCCCCACAGCTACTGTAATAACTATCATGGAACAAAAATCACCACCACCACCACCACCATCATCCTACAGACTCAAGCGGGGAAAAATCATCTGCAACCAGAGTTACTCTGACTATTAGGCTAACCCATCATGCCACATTACTAATGAAAGATTTATAATTTAAACTTTAAAGTATTTGAGATTTTTGTGTGATATTCATGAAAACAAGAAGGTTGTCAACAGTCTACACATCTTTTCCTTGGTTTTGGTAAGGACAGAAATTGTTGAGAAAGCTACTGCTCAGATCTCTAGCCTATTCTTACACTTTGGAAAGTTCCCTCAGAGAATGGAAGTGATGACACACGGCTCCACAATATCAAGTTACAAGGCACAATAAGCACAAAGTCTGAATGACGTTGATTTGATAGCATGTTATATTAAAATTGATGTTACTCTTTTATTAGAATGAGCTTTATTTACATACTACAGATAAGTGTGATCTTTTTCTAGGCAGATATAAAATCCTTTTCACCTTTAATTCAGCATCTAGAGGGGTGAATTATGCTTTATAATAATTTTAGGTAATAGAATCCTCCCACTAATGGTACCAATAGATGTTGTTATTCAATACTTCAATGTGCTTAATACACATAATATCTACCTACTATCTGTTGTTACTGTTATAATTTTTGCAATAAGAGAATTTCAGTTTGCAACTCTTTTAACAAACCATTCCTTCCCCAGATTCATGGCTCTGAACATCACTGAATTCTGTCTTTAAAAGAGAGACAGCAAGGTGTTAACATAGCTCAGAGCACTGCTGTGGAGATTAGAGAGACAAGAGGAGCAACTGGACCAGGGTCAGTAACATGCAATCATTTGATGGACAGTATTTTCTCCTGTTTCAGCTAAGGATTATACACCTGCTCCTGTCATGCAGGCTTTGCCTTCTCTTTATAGATGAGTGACATATATGCACACACAGACATTTCAGTAAAACAGTAGTAACTAGTGTACTTGTTGGGATTACAATATGCATATACTGATTCAAGAAGGGTGGCCAGACAAATGTTTTCTTGGGTTTCTATTCAGCCCACATTTGCAGAGTGAAGGCCTCCTTTACCCCTGGCACTAGCCTGGAGACTGGTGATGCAAAGATAAACATGTCAGGGCTCCCCCCAACCAAGAAGCTAAAAAGACAAATGCTCCCAACATTGACGAAGAGCCTGTTTACTACAAGTAAAAATGACTGCAGAAGAAAAATGACCAAAGAGCAGAGGGGAGCTAGCAGAGCACATGCCCACCCTGCCTTTAAGCGGCTGAGACCCCAGCCTTCATCAACCAGGGTAGAACAAGTGAAAGGCCTCCCTGACTCACCCTCGCAAAATATGAAGAAGTTGCTTGATGCCGCCCCAGATGCGGATTTCCACGCTGGTCTCTGGGTCCTCGCAAATCTGCACCAGAATCCAGACGACACTCCATAGCAGCTTCAGGTGGTCTGAGTGCAGCAGGCTGAGCAGGACAGGGACCCCCTCGTAGAGCTTCACCTGCTCTCTCACCTGGCGCTCGGCACAGAGCAGGCGCAGCAGCTCGGCTGTCAGCCTGCGATGGGGTGGGGGTCGGGGGTGGGGGGTTGCTCAGTGGGACCGGCCTGGCTTGGTTCACACTGAGCTGCTCACTTGCACAGACTGTGGCGCTAGCACACTCTACATCCTGGTCTGCACACGTTTCTGTAAAGGCTGGACCACAGCTAAGTGTTTGTAGCTCTGGAGGCCTTACAGTCTCTGTCACAACTACCCAGTCACACTGACATGGAAAAAGCAGCCACAGGCAACACACAAAAACCAACAGGCACAGCTGTGTGCCAATAAACCTTTATTTACAAAAACAGGCAGGGGGCCAAATTTCTCCTGCAGAAATTTACCCCTTTGTAACCACTTTTTAAGTCACATCTTCATGGTATCCCCACTGGTCTGGCTAAAAACCTACTAACCAGCAAATAGGCATCAAGTACATACAATGGGGACTGCACTGTGCTCAAGACCAAAGAAATATAAAAGCTCTTAGTCTTCAGAAACTTATCATGTGATTATAAAAATGAGACATTAGGGACTTCCCTCATGGTCCAGTGGTTAAGAATCCACCCTCCATTGCAGAGGGCATGGGTTCAATCCTTAGTCAGGAAACTAAGACCCACACGCTCAGGGCACCTAAGCCTGCATGCCACAACTAAGACCTAATGCAGCCAAATAAATAAATCTTTTTTTTAAAAAATGAGACATTAATACATAATGGCAAAAAACACTATGATCCAGGGAAATTAAATGCAAAGCGCTCAGGGAACACCTGGAGAATAAAAGATAATGATGGATAAGACATAAGGTTCAACTAATCTCTGAAACATTACGATGACAGACATTTCAGAGAACCATCCTATCCTCCAGGCTCACACTCCGAACACTCTCCCGGGATGGTGTCATTTATTCTTAAGGCCTCAGACCCTCTCTCTGCCCTACGTGGAGAGTTCATGCAAACATCACTCCCAACCTCTGGAGTTTCCAGCAAGCCACTGAGGTGCTCCACAGGCACTCACCCAACTATCTCTAGGCTCAAAGTCCTTATCCTCCTCCGCAGATCAGCCCTTCCTCTCATGTTCCTGATCTCCACAGCCTTTTCAATTTCCAAGCCAAAGATTGGGAATCCTCCAAGACCTGTCCCTGCAGTGGGGAACCTCCAGTGCCCCGGTTTCCGAGGCAAGCACTGGGGCTAATTCTTCTGTGAGTCTGGCAGTAGCCATCCCCACTGTCCCTCCATCCTCGTGATGTTCAACTATGCTCACGATACAAGCACCTCAGCCACCCACCTCTCCAACATTCCCATTCTTATCTGGACTCACAATTCTTTGTGTGTGTGCTAAGTCCCTTCAGTTGTGTCCAGTGCTTTGCAACCTTATGGATTGCAGCCCACCAGGCTTCTCTGTCCATGGGATTCTCCATGAATACTGAGGGCAAGAATACTGGAGTGGGTTGCCATGCCTTCCTCCAGGGGATCTTCCTGACCCAGGGATCGAACCTGCGTCTCTTATGTCTCCTGCATTCGCAGACGGGTTCTTTACCACTAGTGCCACCTGGGAAGCCCCCACAATTCCTTTACCTGAGCTAATTTCCATAGCTCCTCTCCCTCCCAAACTTTCATGCTCTGACATTCAGAAATATGTGCTTTGGTACACTGCGTTCTTCACCTTCTCAAACTTACTTCACCACACCTTCCCTCCTTGTTCTAAGTGAATCGCATTTTGTGGCTGAATCCCACACCCCTCACACTAAAATCAGAAGAAGGGTTCCCACGAAATCCATCCGATCATGCTTAAAATCTGTGAGTCTCCATGATGTTCATGATAAAAGCCACACTATTTAGCACAAACAGCCCATCAATGACCTAGTTAAAGGTGTCTCATCTGTAAAATATGGGAAGAAAGTTACCATTCAGATTAAACAAGTCAACACAGAGAAGTGCTTAGAGCAGGGCCTGGCCTGTAAAGGGCTGGCCAAAGTGAACTCTATTTCTAACTCATCACCATCTGCTGAACTATTTTTCTGCACCCCTTCCACACCCTGCTGCGGCTGCACCCACCCACACACGCTCATCTCTTCACATCACTGCACGCCTCCAGGGGGAGAATATTCTGTTCACTTGTCCCTTTTACTGCCCGGACAATTGCCCCTTCTTTTAGGAAACTTGGAATGACCTCTTGCTCCAATTGGAGGTGCCCTGCCCCCAGGGTATCTGTCCTGTGCCTTACCGACCACACCAACTACAACATTGGGGTAGAACTGAGGGCTCGTGTGTCTGACCCTCCCCTACGTTGTGCAACCCTGTCTCACTCACTTTTAGTTTTTCAATACCTGTGCAGGATCTATTAGGTAAATGGCAGATAACCAAATCTATACCAACCACTGCAGTTGGTAAAAGAGGGTTAAATTGGCTTAGAAGAAGAATTCAAGGGATTTACTATGAGTTAAATGTCAGTGCTTTATTGCCTGGGATTTCTATTAACTATTTTGTCTCCTTAGAATATTATGATTTTTTCAACTCAGTATCAAATGATACTCAACTAAGTATCAAATGACACAGGTTGCAACTTGATAACCTAACAGATATCTGGATAGAGTAAGTTTTTAGGGCAAAATGTAGTTCAAGTGAAAATGATTCATTTTACTTTAGATTCTGTTTTGGTCACGAAATAAGTCAGTAGCTATCTTGGTGTATTTTACTTGCCTTAAGCAAAATGGCTGTCTGAGGAGGCCTTACAAATAGCTGTGAAAAGACAGGAAGCGAAAAGCAAAGGAGAAAAGGAAAGATATACCCATTTGAATGCAGAGTTGTAAAGAACAGCAAGGAGAGAAAAGAAAGCCTTCCTCAGTGACCAATGCAAAGAAATAGAGGAAAACAATAGAATGGGAAAGACTAGAGATCTCGTCAAGAAAATTAGAGATACCAAGGGAACATTTCATGCAAAGATGGGCTCAATAAAGGACAGAAATGGCAGGGACCTAACAGAAGCAGAAGATATTAAGCAGAGGTGGCAAGAATACACAGAAGACCTGTACAAAAAAAGAGCTTTACGACCCAGATCATCACGATGGTGTGATCACTCACCTAGAGCCAGACATCCTGGAATGTGAAGTCAAGTGGGCCTTAGGAAGCATCACTACAAACAAAGCTAGTAGAGGTGATGGAATTCCAGTCGAGCTATTTCAAATCCTGAAAGGTGAGGCTGTGAAAGTGCTGCACTCAATATGCCAGCAAATATGGAAAACTCAGCAGTGGCCACAGGACTGGAAAAGGTCAGTTTTCATTCCAGTCCCAAAGAAAGGCAATGCCAAAGAATACTCAAACTACCGCACAATTGCCCTCATCTCACATGCTAGTAAAGTAATGCTCAAAATTCTCCAAGCCAGGCTTCAGCAGTATGTGAACCGTGAACTTCCAGACATTCAAGCTGGTTTTAGAAAAGGCAGAGGAACCAGAGATCAAATTGCCAACATCCGATGGATCATGGAAAAAGCAAGAGAGTTCCAGAAAAACATCTATTTCTGCTTTATTGACTATGCCAAAGCCTTTGACTGTGTGGATCACAACAAACTGTGGAAAATTATGAAAGAGATGGGAATACCAGACCACCTGATCTGTCCCCTGAGAAACCTATATGTAGTCAGGAAGCTACAGTTAGAACTGGACATGGAACAACAGGCTGGGTCCAAATAGGAAAAGGAGTACGTCAAGGCTGCATATTGTCACCCTGCTTATTTTAACTTATATGCAGAGTACATCATGAGAAATGCTGGGCTGGATGAAGCAGGAGCTGGAATCAAGATTGCTGGGAGAAATATCAATAACCTCAGATATGCAGATGACACCACCCTTATGGCAGAAAGTGGAGAACTAAAGAGCCTCTTGATGAAAGTGAAAGAGGAGAGTGAAAAAGTTGGGTTAAAGCTCAACATTCAGAAAACTAAGATTATGGCATCCGGTCCCATCACTTCATGGCAGATAGATGGGGAAACAGTGGAAACAGTGTCAGACTTTATTTTTCTGGGCTCCAAAATCA
Organism: Bos indicus x Bos taurus; assembly: GCF_003369695.1. Classification (NCBI taxonomy): domain Eukaryota; kingdom Metazoa; phylum Chordata; class Mammalia; order Artiodactyla; family Bovidae; genus Bos; species Bos indicus x Bos taurus. The sequence continues at coordinate 59,121,421 of NC_040097.1, read as the reverse complement.
CTGCAGATGGCGATTGCAGCCATGAAATTAAAAGACGCTTACTCCGTGGAAGGAAAGTTATGACCAACCTAGACAGCATAGTAAAAAGCAGAGATATTACTTTGTCAACAAAGGTCTGTCTAGTCAAGGCTATGGTTTTTCCAGTGGTCATGTATGGATGTGAGAGTTGGACTATAAAGAAAGCTGAGCACTGAAGAATTGATGCTTTTGAACTGTAGTGTTGGAAAAGACTCTTGAGAGGCCCTTGGACTGCAAGGAGATCCAACCAGTCCATCCTAAAGGAGATCAGTCCTGGGTGTTCTTTGGAAGGACTGATGTTGAGGTGTTGAGGCTGAAACTCCAATAATTTGGCCACCTGATGCAAAGAGCTGATTCATTGGAAAATACCCTGATGCTGGGAAAGATTGAGGGCAGGAGGATAAGGGGAAGACAGAGGATGAGATGGTTGGATGGCATCATCGACTCAATGAACATGGGTTTGGGTGGACTCCGGGAGTTGGTGATGGACAGGGAGGCCTGGCATGCTGCAGTTCATGGGGTCGCAAAGAGTCGGACAGGACTGAGCGACTGAACTGAACTGAAAGCAAAATTGATTTTAGGAATCTAATCATTTATTCAATACACAATCTGAAATTACTAAAAGTAGAGCCACCTTAGAGTTTCTTTCCTTAAGGAGATAGGATGTAAATAAATGTAATAAACAAAAGTATTAAAGATGCAATCATGTATTTATATATTTCTAATATATGACCAGTTCTAGAAGTGAGACAGGACTAGAGATAAACTGATATACCTCTTTACTATTTGTTACTTTATATATATTAAATAGAAAATAAATGCAAAGCTGACTCGTGATATTCAGTTAGCAATGTAACATGGCATAATTAGAATAATAACCATCATTTTCATCAAATATAAGACACAGCCATTTTCCTGTATTAGCAATCCTACCTTTTGGAAAGCAAGTCATATTCATGTAAAATCATCAGCAGATTTTCTACAATGTTGAGCTCACTTATCTTCTCCCTACACTCTGGACTAAAAATTGAAAAGTATTAGTAACTATGAGAAATGTCACATGTTTAATATCTTAGTCCTCATATTATCCCAGGAGGAGAAGCAAAATGCAATATGGCTCTATAGAGCGGGGCTACATTAAATGCCAACATTCAGTAAGTATTATACGTCATAAACTTAAATTTGTTCAGTAACAGTATGATGATTAACACAGTCCCCACTGGAGAGGGGGATTCATAGGGTGTTCACTAAAAAGCAGTGAGGAGCATTACTCACAATATCCAAGAAACACAAACAAGCTACAGGTCCTTTGACAGATGAAATAGAGAAATGTGATAATTGAATATTTATACATAGTTACAAGTGAATATAATTGGGTGCATGACTGAATATTATTCAGCCATAAAAACATGCTGTCATTGTTGATAATGTGGATGAACCTAGAGGACATTCTGTTAAATGAAATAAGCCAAACAGAGAAGGGCAACTACCATATGGCATCACTTACATGTGAAATTGAAAATAAGCAAAACTGACTATATAGAAACAGAGAACAGAATAGCAGGTGTTTACTAGGGGCCGGATGCAGCAGGAACAGGGAGATGTGGGTTAAAGTGCACACACTTTCGGGTATGAGAAGACTGTGCACTAAAGACCCAACTACTTGGCAACTACAGTTAGTAACACAGGGCCGTGCACGTGAAAGTTGCTGAGAGAAGAATTTACATGTTCTTATCACAGAACCAAAGAGAGAGGTGAAGAGGTGTTAATTATCTTGGTCTTGGTAATCAGCCCACAGTGTATATGTGTATCAAATCTTTACATTATACACTTGAAATACATAAAATTACATGTGTAATTATTCCTCAATAAAGCTGGAAAAAAAAAAACCGTGATCAAATGACTGGCATAAAAACATACTTAAAGTTTTTTATTTAAAATAGTCATAATCTCTGAAAGGGTTATCTAGAATTTTTTAAAGTGCAAAAATATTTAAAAGTCTTAAACATAGAGGACAGAATGAAGAAAGACAGTCAGGGAGATTCAACTGTCAAAGAAATGTGCAATTTGAAAGTACAAATAACTGAGGGTTGAATGAAAAGAGTATGTCAATATTTCTGGTCAGAAAAAAATTTTTAACTGCTTTGCTCTTCCAACTTAAATTCTAAAATGATGCATTTCCATCCCATTCCTCTTCAATATATTGATGGCATTTCATGTTTTTATTCACAAATCTTAACTAAGTAGGTAACAAAATAAATTTTGCATTTCTCCTATCTGAGTTGCTACAGCAGCACAACTTTTAAAAATGCGCTCACCTTTCAGCTAAACTAGCCAGAGCCAGAAGAGCACCCAGCAGAACATTCGTATCTCGGGCACTGAGTAAATTCACTAATGTCTGAAAAACAGAGTAAAATAAAGTTTAATTATGTAAAAGTACAAGCTTCTTGAACAGTGTGTTTCCTTCTAAAGATCATAGATACTTACCCTCAAAAAAGAAGGTTTGTTAAACATTCACAATTCTCAGTTGTTTCTGCGGCAGGCGTCCACCACTCTTTGGACGAGCTCCCTGTATCTCAACAGTCACCTTCTCGGGATTCCTATTACTATTACTCCTGTTCCTATTACATTTTCAGAGTCCCCCAGCGTGTACACTCAGACACACTTCAGGCCAGAGCTGCAGCCTGTACAATTGCAAGGCTGATTTTGGGTTTCCACTATGTGAACTTTCCCCTTTGTGACCTCATGCACTTTACATGGCGCTAGCATTATCTTTGTTTCTCAGATCCCATCCTCTTTTTTTCCTCTCACTTTTTCCTTTCTTTTTTTTTCCCCCCAAGGTGCATGGTATATGGGATCTTAGTTCCCTGAATAGGGATTGAACCTGCAGCCCCTGCCGTGAAAGTTCAGAATCCTAACCACGGACCACCAGAGTAGTCCCTCCTTTCTGTCTTCCGACACAATGTTTCCCAGGCTCCAGTCACTGATGTATCATTTCACAATTTTTGTCACATGGCACCCTTAACACTAACTTAATGTTACTCAAAAATGTTCTTCAAATTCTGATATTAGTGAAATATATAGCTTTTGAAATAAAAAACGCTAACCTTTATATCACTAAGAATCAACCTCCATAAAATGAGTAGCATGTGCTAACACTTTTAGACAACTTTTCCCTAATACTTGCTGAATAGTGGCTTCCTGGGACACCGAAACTCACAAACTATTGAAACCTGGCTCTAGGCAGCTACCATCTAAATGGCTTTGCTATAAATATAAATGTAGTGTGTTTTGATTAAGCCTGCATTCATTCATCTTGAAATATGTATTTGACTCACAGGTACTAAACTATCTTATTATGAGATTAAACCACATGAAACTGACCTACAGACCATGGTAATTTCCTATGGTTCAAACTAACATGACTTCTGTGCCAAACTAATATTCATTTATTTGTAACCACACACCTGGAGTCAGTTTATGTATAACAACATTTAAATTAGGCAATCAAATTAGTTGATTAAGCAATAAAGAATTAAACAGCATTAAAAAAAAGTTTCAGAAAACCTCTATTTGCTGTTTCTAAATTTATTCTTTAGGTGGGTTAGCAGAGATTGGCAGTTCTAAGCTAGGTCAGCAAGTTTTCAAATTATAATTACGGGTGGGGTGGCTTGACTACAAGTGCTCTGGACCCCGCACACGAATCATCACCCCATGACACTGAAGCAGGAACTCCTCTGGGACCACTCACCTTGTGAGCTCCGCTTGTGGTGACCCATTCTCTTTGGTCTCTGACAGCAGCAAGTTTTTGAAAAATATCTAAAAAGAAATGAGATATTTCAATGAGGGATTTGAAGCTTACAGCGGAGGAGTGCTTAAGCTTCCCAGGTAGCACTAGCTGTTAAAAAAAAAAAAAAAAAAAACACCTGCCAATGCAGGAGACCTAAGAAACAGGGGTTTGATCCCTGGGTTGGGAAGATCCCCTGGAGAAGGCCACTGCAACCCACTCCAGTATTCTTGCCTGGAGAATCCCGTGGACAGGGGGGCCTGGCAGGCTACAGTCCACAGGGCCACAAAGAGTTGGGCACAACTGAAGCAACTTAGCATGCATGCAAAACATATTTTTACCAAAAGTTGCTTTCATAGGCTTCCCCTGTGGCTCAACTGGTCTGCCTGCAATGCCGGAGACCTGAGTTGGATCCCTGGGTTGGGAAGATCCCCTGGAGAAAGGAAAGGCTACCCACTCCAGTATTTTGGCCTGGAGAATTCCATGGACTCTATAGTCAATGGGGTCGCAAAGAGTTGGACAAGACTGAGCGACTTTCACTTCACTTGCTTTTATAGAAGTCTCTCTTACGCTAAATAAACCTAAGCTTGTGCTCAATGAAAGTCTTTTTAAACATGAAATTGGGCTTTTCAAGATAAGAATCCTGATCTAAAATCTCCCCTCTGGGTACATTTTGCCACTGAGCATAACAGTTGGCATGGGCTCTCAAACCCATAGCTGTGTGGGGACCCTCCTAAGTATTCAGAGCGTCCCCTCTTCCCTGCCGCTGCCTCCCGGGGCCGCGCTCACACGTCATGTTCACCAGCTTGTCCACGCTGTGCTGCGCCTCCCCGTAGCCGAGGTACCCGTGCGCCACGATCTCCATGTACTGCGAGGGGACCAGACAACAGGTGAGCTGAGGAGAGGACTCCGAGAGCACACAACAGGAGTGGTAAGGTTGTGTACTTCTGAAAATGAGCTGTAGATGGCGCGACAGGGTCACCAAACAACGCTCGGTGCCCCTGCGCCGGCTTCAGGCAAGTGCAGAAGAGGATGGGTTCTGGGCTTTCCGCTTCCCTGGGGTGCCAGAAGTGGAGGGCGGGACCTGGAAAGACTGCTTAAACTCTCAAAAGTCCCAAGATGACTCATAACTCAATAAATCTGTGTTGCAATTTAGCCTCCAAATATAAGATACAAGTAAGATACATGATACATAATATACAGTACCTAGAATTTTAATTCTTCAATGTATCTTTTCATTAGAATTTTTATAACACACTGCATAATCCCTGGAGAATCCCAGGGGCAGGGAAGCCTGGTGGGCTGCCGTCTATGGGGTCACACAGAGTCGGACACGACTGAAGTGGCTTAGCAGCAGCAGCAGCATATATTTTATTGACCTTATGTTTTATAATATCCTAAATTACATCTAACCAGCATACAAGTAGATAGCAATAATTAGAATGAAATCTATGGGATAGTCTGAAAATCCGTCTCTGTTTGTAATTGTAAAATTATAAAAGCTGAGAGTAATAAGAAATAGGTTCAGAGAAATACATACATTTCTGACATTTTAATGGAAGTAAAATGGATAGAAAGATCCTTTACAATATAATCTTAAAAAGGATTATTTCATTAAATGAGCTAAACCTCTAGCCAATTTAAAAAATTTCTTCAAGATAAAAACTAGATATTATCTATTTCCCAAGAATAAAAATAATAAAATAGGTTTACTATTAATTGCCATTAAAATTAATCATCCATTGATAATTTAGAATAAATTTGCAGGGCCATGGGTTATGATGAGAATTATTCTTTGCATACATGCTATAGATTTCAGGAGGATGGGCTGTTTCAACTATTTCTATACCTAGAAATTTTGTTTGATTGTATTAATAAGCCCAAACATTGGGCTGGCTCAGCATATTTATTCAGCTCCTTACCTTCCCTCAGTAGTTAGCAAAGCAGAAAAAATATATGAAGATCATTCCTCACAGTGTCATTTATTTCCAATATTTTAGTGAGCACAGTAATTCTTTACTGTGTGAAAAAGTTATGAACATCCTCACAGCCAATATTTTCTCCTGCCAGCTTGGTGTGTGCACTGCTGAGGCCCAGGGCCTGCCAGCCAACACCTATTTATTTTCTTCACTCAAAAGACAGGTGATCCTTTATAAAACTCTCATTTCACAGGTGGGGTAAAGTGAGCCAAATCAGCCAGGAGAAAACAGCCCAAGTCCCTCCCTGCTCTGTGTGTATCTTGTATACTCACAACCCTAGGCTCTTCTCCTTGGCAGGCAGCTATGTTGCAAGAGACCTCTCTGTCACACACTGTGGATCTCTGCCCAGAGGCACAGCACAAAATGGAAAGGCAAGACCAGCCACCACAAAAGAGATCTTACCTGAGCTAGGTTTTCAATTCCACCCAAGCTATGAAGTATTTCCTAATAAAATAAAACAATGGAACAGACATGAAAGATGAGAATGGAGGGGGAGGGATGTATTTTACATGCAATTGATTTATTAAGTCATGAGTTTGTAACTATTTCTGAAGGTCCACATTTGAATATAAATATGGAAAACTTTAATGCTTGTCATTCATACTATATTTAAGATAAACTTAATAGATATGGGCTTCCCTGGTGGCTCAGCAGCAAAGAATCTGCCCGCAATTCTGCCTGCAGGAGCCGCAGCAGACATGGGTTTGATCCCTGACTCAGGAAGGTCCTCTGAAGGAGGGCATAGCAACCCACTCCAGTATTCTTGCCTGCAGAATCCCATGGACAGAGAAGCCTGGCGGGCACAGTCCATGGGGTCACAGAGAGTCAGACACGACTGAAGTGACATAGCACATGGGCACACATTAATAGATATGAAAGTTGGGTTGAGCTGAACTGGAAGTAAGAGTGCAGGTTGAGTAGAACAGGAAGTAAGTAACTGCACCCCGTGTCCTCACTCTATTTACTTCCTCCCGTGTCATCATAAAATGTCAGAGCTGCAAAGAGCTGTTAGATATCTCTCCCTTTACCTCCTCATATTACAGAATAGGAACACTAAAACCCAGATAGGTAAACCATTTTGCCTAAACGACAGAGTCTGGATAAAAATCCAGCATCCCTGAATCCCAGGACTTTCCTCTCGGCCCCTGCCTGGTGTGGTCCATGAACCAGCAGCAACAGCAGCGTCTGGAGCTGATTAGAAATGCAAAATCTCCTACTCACCCCAGACATACTGAATGACACTCTTAGTATCAACAAGATCCTCAGGTAACTCACATGCCTGATAAAATCTGAGCAGCATTGCTGTAGCAGAGTAGAAAACAGGGCTTCTCCTTCAGATGATGTGGCTAATGATCTTATTAAACTCATACCCTGAACAAATGTAAGGATAATCATTGCAAAATATAGATCTGATACAGATCTTTCAGGGCTTCCCATGTGGCTCAGTGGTAAAGAACCCGCCTGTCAATACAGGAGACATAAGAGACTCAGCTTCTATCTCTGGATCAGGAGGATCCCCTGGAGGAGGGCATGGCAACCCACTCCAGTATTCTTGCCTGGAGAATCCCATGGACAGAGGAGCTTGGGGGGCTACAATCCACAGGATCTCAAAGAGTCAGACACAACTGAAGCGACTTAGCACTCATGCACCAATTTCCAATAAGAAGGCACTGCATAAAACTTCTGAAAAGTGGTAAGAGAGAGGGTGCTGGGAGTTGTGAAAGGAACTGGTTTGGAGCTCCACTAACAGCCAATGCTCTCAGGCTACTCGCACTGATGTTTATCTTGGGATGAACGGGTTTCAGGTGGCTCTACCTATTTAACGCGACACTGACTCCTCTCTCCTTACCTACTGTGCACACAAGGAAGTTATTTGAAATACAAATATTAGCCATTGTTCCAGCTCCGGAACGTGTCTGGCAATGAGTACATGAGTATGTATGAGGGGATGATCATGTGCTACTGTGGAGCTGCCTGAGCAGCTGAGGAAAAGGCTCAGGGGCTCGAGGCCTCCTGGGTCAAGGGCCAAGGTTTCCTTAATCTGTGTGAAGGGAATCTGGAAACCACACACCCTTGTTCAAATTAAGAATGAAGGTATATTTATAACTCAATTAAAATAGTTCTATGACCACCTACTAATTTGAATTCCCATAATTGCTATTCACTTTAGAAGAGCTGCTGTTAAAGAAAAGAAGGATACTGTATGCATTGCCACTAATTATGATGGACATTTTATACACATAAAAATAACATTTTAAAACCACTTATATTTTTTCAGCATTTTCTTTTCCGTTCCTGTTAGTAAGATCCCCAGGTTAGGCTCTGAAGGAGACACAAATATATAGATGACAGAGGTTGACTTCACTGAGCTGCAGCCAAGGATAAGGTAGACACACAAATAACTGGAATTTAAGATAGATCTAGGTAGGTGTTTTAAGAAAGTTATAGGGCTTCCCTGGTGGCTCAGACGGTAATCTGCCTGCACTGCAGGAGACTAGGGTTCGATCCCTGGGTCAGAAAGATCCCCTGGAGAAGGGAATGGCAACCCACTCCAGTATTCTTACCTGAAGAATTCCATAGACAGAGGAGCTTGGTGGGCTACAGTCCATGAGGTCACCGAGAGTCGGACATGACTGAACGTAACACTTTTTCATAGTTGAAGAAAGTTATACAGGAGGTTCTGTGACACCCCAGAGGAGGGACATATAATAGCCTGTGAGAGGACCACGGAAAACTTTATAAGGCTGGTGGCCTCTGAATGGGCTTAGAAGGATGGATAGTTGTGCTGAGGAGATGTGGAGGAAGAGAAGGAAATGAAGGGGATTCCTCCAAGCAAAGAGGACAGGAGGATCAAAAGTGCACAGAAGTTGCATAGAAAGAATATCAAGATGTTGTATTACTATGAAAACCAACTCCCTAAATTTATGAAGGGAATCACTGGGGATAATGTTAGAAAAACAGAGTAAGATGAACTGTGGGAAGACTTGAACATGAGCCTGAACTGAACTTTGCATTTGAGCCTGATGGACACGTGTGAACAAGGGCTGATCAGACTCAGCTGTGGGGACTTCCCCCCAGTCTTGAAGGAAACTAGAGAGGGACGGGCATGGAGGGAAGCCCCGCAGGTTGGCAGGCGCAGAGAGAAGGGAGTGGACATGTGGGCAGTCTTGACATGGTCTGACCAGCTGGACATGAATGCCAGTGGAGAAGAAGGGTGCAGAGAAGAGGCTTCAGCGTCTGCACAGTGAGGTGATGGGAGGCCAGGACAGGATAAGCCCAGGGAAGAGGGGGACACAGGCTGGGTAAGACAAGGAGGTGGAGTCCAACACGCTGAGCTGCTGGCGGTGCATTCAGGTGATGGAAGAACAACAGGCCCGGAAAAGCGCGCTGAGGGCAGAAGACTGAGATCTGGCATTGTTGACATAAAGGAAATTTAAATGTGAAGCTTGGGAGATGCCACCAGGGACAGACTCATGTTTAAATGACTGGTCATGGTCATTCTTAAATGTTTACCTTGGCAAAAATATATCTATACAATCATCGGTGTTAACAGTATGGAACTGATTCCATGTTTCCCAAACCCTGTCCTGGGAATAATGATTTTATTCTGTGCAATGAGTGGTATTAGGTGTTTGAAATATTTTTATGATCAAATAGTAGGTCGAACAGAGTGTAACAAATTATTTTATTACAGAACTCCTCTGAGCTTTAACGTGCTGCCGTGCACCACAGTCTCCAGTAGGAGGAGCCGCCCATCTTCCCTGCATACGGTGGGTGAGACACACCAGCTTTTCACAGAGCACTCACTGGGTCCTGTGAGCGCTGTGTCAGAAGCACTGTTAGGAAACACAGGAAAAGGAGCGAGGCTGTACCACCACTAGAAAATGTCATTACTATGCCCTCAAGCAGTGACCCACCATTTACTAAACAAGCCATGGGACAACCGGAGAACAAGACCACAAGGCAGCCTCATCTCTGGGCTCAGCAGTCCCGGCTACCGAGCTGAAGAGCAGACAGGACAGCGCTCCTCCCCGGCACGGCCTGGGCTCTCAGGACCCGGCTCTAGACTTCCAAGCCTAGTGACCTGGAGACAGTTTCCATCAATCTGGACAAATGTCCTTGCTCTACCTATTCCCAGAGTTTATCTCTTTTTAAAAACTTGACACAATAATATAACACTGATAAAAGCTACAGAACAACAGCGCGCCCTGCGACACCACTCTGGCTGCCGTCAGTCCAGCAGTGCGTCGCCATGGCAAAGCGTCAGGGCCCCGGACACGCCGTCCCTGTCGGGCAGTCAGCAGAGCACTGAGCTCCGAGTGCCACGTCCTGACCCGCCGCCCACTCCTCTGCAGTCAGCAGCCCACACTGCTCATCCCTCTATTGCAACCGAAGGTTCCCTGGGCCTGACCAGTACGTATCTTTTCAGGTGTGTTAGGAACTACTCTTCTAAAGGCTTGTAAGGGGAAAGGAAGCGTTTCCTGCTTGGAGTCTGGAGGAAAGGTGGTGTCACTGACAGAATCTGCAGAATTCGGCAGTTTGCAGGAGCGTCAGGATGGAGAGACCCAAGTGAAGTTACTGCATGTCCCGTGCGCAGTGGGCTCTCGAACACTTTGGCCCCTGTGTTCCTTTATACACTTACAAATTACTGAGAGTCCCAGAGACCTTCTGTTTATGTGAGTTAATCTATTTATATTTACCGTGTATGTGTGTATTCACTCAGTTGTGTCCAACCCTTTGCAACCCCATGAAGTGCAGTCCACCAGGCTCCTCTGTCCATGAAACTTTCCAGCCAAGAATACTGGAGAGGGTTGCCATTTCCTCCTGCAGGGGATCTTCCCAACCCAAGGATCAAACCCGCATCTGCATCTCCTATGTTGGCAGGTGGATTACCTGGGAAGTTCTTTATATTTACCATATTAGAGATAAAAAGTGAGGAATTTTTACAACACAAGAGCACACAGCATGTGTTCCATCAGGAGCGAGGGTACACCATCATCACATACCCTGTGGCCTCTGGAAGGCTCCACTGCATGCTCATAAGAGAGTGAGAATGAATCACACTGGAGCATCACCTTTAAGACCATTTTGACCCTGTGGGACCCCTGGAAGGGTCTCAGAGACCTGTGAGAGTCTCCAGATCACCCTTTGAGAACCATTATGCTACCACATCATCCCAACAAATACCTGGAAATTTGGGACTTAAATGAGGGGGAAAGTCTCAGGCTGGAAACGTGCTTGTGAGCAAAGAACAGCAGCAACAAAATGACTGGTGAAGCCAAGAGCTCAGAAGATAGGGGCGCCTATAACAAAGACGATAGCTTTGGGGAAGGTTAACATTTCAGGGCTTCCCCAGCGGCTCCGAGGTAAAGAACCTGCATACAGGAGACACAGGTGACTCGGGTTCGGTCCCCAGGTCAGGAAGATCCCCTGGAGGAGGGCATGGCAATCCACTCCAGTACTCTTGCCTGGAGAATCCCATGGACAGAGGAGCCTGGTGGGCTATAGTCCATGGGGCCACAAAGAGTTGGGCACAACTGAAGCAGCTGAGCACAGAAACAACATTTAGGAAGGCAGAATTTTAAAAAGGAGCAAGTAAACAGCACAGAAAAACAGAAGGTGATGAGGAACAGCTGGAGGTTTTCAGGATCAGTGAGAGGAAACAGAAAGTGTGGCAAGGGACGCAGGCTGCTGGAAGGAGGCTGGGGTGCGAGGCGGGCTACCGGGCCATACAGCTCCGCGTCTCTCTATTGCTGTGGCTGATGGAGATGTAGGTTAGGAGTTTAAGGTGGGGTGATCGGGCCATACAGCTCCACCGTCTCTCTATTGCTGTGGCTAATGGAGATGTAGGTTAGGAGTTTTAAGTTTTTCCATTTATCGTTGGTAAGCAACGTGCTCTGACAGCTCACTGTAAGCAGCCTAGGTAAACTTTATCCTGCTTGGAACTCCAACTACACTTGAAATCTCTGAACACATATCGTCCTTTAATTATGAAAAAGGAAGCAATTTTGTCTTTAAAAATGGCTTCTCTTTCATCCCTTCCACTCATTTATTTCTGGAACCTTCATTAGTCATATACTGGAGCCTCTGGGTCAACAGATGCTGACTGGACCATGGCCTACGATGGCCTTTTTAAATGCCTTCCGAGAGGTCTTGGTGCACAAGATGCAAGGAAAAGCTCTACTGCACATCAGCTGTGAAGGAAAGCGAGCGAGTTGCATATAAATAGTCTGACCTTTCAATAAATGCAGTAATGAAGGTGAGATCAAGGCTTGAAAGGACAGTGTGTCCTGAAAAGGGCACTTTTATGATAAGAAAAAACAGAAAGGGAGCCACTGACACCGTAATAAAGACAACAGATGGAAGGCTGAGGCTTGGCAAGGAGGAGGGTGAAAGTGAAAGTGAAGTCGTGTCTGAGTCTTTGCGACCCTGTGGACTGTAGCCCTCCAGGCTCCTCTGTCCACGGGATTCTCTAGGCAAGAATACTGGAGTGGGTTGCCATTTCCTTCTCCAGGGGATCTTCCCAACCCGGGGATCGAACCCGGGTCTCCTGCACTGCAGGCAGACGCTTTATCCTCTGAGCCACCAGGGAAGCCCCAAGGAGGAGGGTATTTCTTCAGAAATAAGAAAGGACGTAAAGGTGCATAATCGCCTATCAATGCAAGAGCCACAGAGATGCGGGCTGGATCCCTGGGTCGGGAAGATCCCCTAGAGCAGGGCATGGCAGCCAACTCCAGTATTCTTGCCTGGAGAATCCCATGGACAGAGGAGCCTGGTGGGCTACAGTCCATGGGGTCACAAAGAATCAGACACGACTAAAGCGACTTAGCATGCATGCACAATGGTGCATAATAATCCAAACATTTCAAGCAACAAAGAAAATATGAGCATTCCTACTAGAATGGCCTCGGTTTTGCCTGTAAAACAGGTAATGCTGCAATCTAATAAGAAGACCAGGGTAGGAGGGGTGTGTGTGAGAAGCGGACATGGTCTGGGGCGGCCACTGTGGATCATGCAGCACTGATCACGGATTCACCAGGAGAGGAAAGGGAGGCCTGGCTGGGACATTTGTGGGCACAGGTCACAGTAAACCCCAGCGTGGCTATGACTTCGGCCAGAAATTCTTGGCAACTCAACATGTTAAACAACTGCTCTCGTTTGTGGACAGAGTGCCAGGAGGAGAGATTCAGGGAACACCTCCTTCTATGGAAAGGCTGGAAATCAATGGGAGATCTGGTTTAATGCATGCTTTTGTCATAAAAGCCCCAAAGCAAAGAGGTCACAGAATTCTTTCCTTTAAAGAGCAATCCAGTCAACCTTGTTCCAGCCCATCAAGAACTGGGTTAAGAAAGGGAATACTTTAGATGAAGATCAGCAGAGTATGACACAAGAGCCATCAATTCTCTGAGCAAACAGCATGTCTAAGGCAAATATTTTGCTAACTTCTATAAGTCCAAAAACTAAACCTCCTGTTAAAAATCCACCTTCTTCCGTGAATACTTATATTAATACCATATACAAGCTGTTCTTATCCAAGCTGAGGCCTATGGGGCATAGGGCAGGGGGTGGGGGACAGTGTTAATATGACTAGGAGCCTAGGGCCAGGGGGAGAGGGGGCAGTGACCCAGGCAGAGTGGAGCACACACCACCTTCACCAGCATGGCCCACACAGCTCTGTCTGGGTGGTCACAGGAGAAAAGGAAAATTCCCATCAAACTCTGAGCAACCAGGACAGAAAGGTTTTTGAGGAATGTCACATATTCAAATAACTGGTTGACTGAACTACAACAACACAAAGCCATCCTAGAGTACAGAATGGGGAAGGGAGCAACTCTTCTAAAGAAAAGAGCGAAGCTACCGTGAGTCCCAGGAGACTCAAACCAGAGCAGGTTCATCGCTGGCTAGCAGCAGCACACGTTGTTTTGAGTGCTGAGTTTGGAAAAGATGGTTATCAGGGTAATGAAAGGAAATATGTCCTGATTCAAATAATAACTTATCAGTAAAGCTGAATCCAAAATAAATGTGCTTCAGAGTGGTCTGAGCATCCCAGTAGCTTATCAGGATGGGGCATAAAAGGAGATATCTCTCAGGGAAAAAAGCAATCTGTGAAAATGATTGAAGCATGTAAGAATAACAAGACTGCCCTTTAGATATTTAATGCTGGCAAGCAGAAACAATAATGGCTCATTAGCAATTTGGAGACTTCTCCAAACTGGTTGGGCAGTGGTTCCCGCAACCAGTAACATCAGCGACACCTGGGAACTTGTTAGAAATGCAGATTTCCAGGCCTTCCCCAAACTTACTGAATCAGAAGCTTCCCTGGTGGCTCAGACAGTAAAGAATCTGCCTGCAATATGAAGACCTGGGTTCAACCCATGGTCGGGAAGATCCCCTGGAGAAGGAAATGGCCACCCACTCCTGTATTCTTGCCGGGGAAATCCCATGGCCAGAGGAACCTGGTGGGCTACAGCCCAGGGGTCGCAAAGAGCCGGACACGACTGAGCGGCTAACACTTTCACTTTCAGGTGCCAGCAATCATTAAGTGTTCCGCGTGCTTCTGATATACAGAAAGTTTACAAACTTTGCTTTATAAAAGCAGGAATCTTAGCAGCTGGGTCTGGAAGGAACAGCTTTCACAGACCAGGTGGTGTTAGGTAAATGCTTGCTACTCAGAGTGTTGGCCATGCACCGCTGGCCTCAGTGGAACCTCGGGCCTCAGTGTACACCTGTGGAATCCACATCTGCACTTCCAAGAGCCCCAGGTGATTCCCTGTGCTTAAAAGTCTGAGAGCTACTAACCCAGAGACAGAATGCTCAACTGACTAGTGAGAGGCGGGGAGACTCGCTCCAGCAGACGCCTCCTCTGGGACAAGCGGGAGCCCTGTGCTCACCTCTAACTCAGGCTCTGAGGCTGGACTCCGGGGAGTGCATGGCTCTGGGGCAGCCACCATGTATAGGCCTGGCTGCTCCCCCTGTCAGCCCTGGAGCCCCCTAAGGAAATCCCCACTTGTTGCTGCTCACTTTGGCCGCTTGGCATCAACATGCTCCAAAGTATGGCCCAGTGTACCCTTCTCCAAGCTGCCTATGGTTTAAAATGCCGAGAGACAATGCAAACACAGACCAGAAGTCAGTCCACTGCCTCCCATAGGTGACAGAGTAGAAATACAGAGATATTTCTGTCCCCATTCAATCACTTCTCTCCGCATCGATTTCAATAGCAGGTAAGATACTTCCCAAATGTAGAAGCTACTGAGTAGTGAGAGAGAAAAAAAGTTACCATGCTGTGCTTCAGAAAAGAGCCCACCAGTTTTTATTTCATCTTCAAACTAGTAAAAAATATTTTTATTTTTTGCAACCAACCTGATAACATGGATCCCTCATGAGGAGTCTCAGACAAATTAACACTCTCAGAAAATGAAGAGATGGAGCGCGATCAACCCACTCTCTGAAAGAAAACAAGAGAGAACATGTTTGTTCACGTTTAAAACCAATGATCCTGACAGTTCATGAACAGCACAGCACTAGGAAGGAGAATAGAAAACAGCTCCAGGCAGAGCATTCGTTGGTCTCAAACAGTCTGCAGTGGGGACTGTTATTTGACACTTAACAAATTTTAATGGAAAACACTGTCATTACAAAGTTGAGGTCCCCAAATTATTTGGTTCACGGGCCCTGACTGTCCCAAGAAAGGGAAGCCCCTGATCAAAAGAAATAGCCAACAGGTTCAACTTCAAAAGGCTTGATACACTGATAACTTAGCAACCAATTAAAAGAAAGATAATATATATACACTAGAAGAAAATTATTTGCATTTTATTCTTCATCACATTTACTTACTAACGGAGTGTGGACACTAAACAACTTCTCCAGTCCAACACCACCTCCATTTCCTCCTCCGCCTGACTCCCCAGGGTGCTTTTGACCACAGTGACCACTGAAGACTCAGCTACAGAAGAATAAGCAGCATCTACGGGAAGGCAGTACACCTCATGTGGAAACTGCAATCACCCAGAGTAGTCTACACTGTGTCCGACAGATGGTGTGTGGCATCACTGTTTTCCCTGAGATTTTAAAATATCCCATGGCAGCCCTGGAGGTTCCAGTCAGTCCCCGGTGCGCTTCAGTGCTCCTTGTGGGAAACGTGGGGATAAAGGATTTTCTTAGATCTCAGGTCACTTTCCCCGGAAGCAGACTCCTCCGTGAATACTGGTGCGCACACGAGTGACTGAGGACACCAGGAGACCTCCTGGAGTCGGGGTAGGGGGCAGGGGGAGGAGCCAGGGAAGGGGGAGAAGGGGAAGGGGAGTGCGGAGACCCAGCGGGCATGGGTCTGCTGTGCCAGCTGAACCTCCACTGACCCCTCGACCCCCGTGAAGGCAAGCTCTCTGGGCTTCCCTGCTCCCAAAACAGCTGTCACGGAGGGGACAGTTGGGGATGGGGGCACTGCTGTTCTCTGGGCCTGTGGGCAACATGGATGCAAAAAGCCAAAGGGTGGTGCCGGGGCCCAGCCTCTCACATAGGCGCCACTGGCCAGTCCCAGCCGGAAGCCACATCACCAACGTGTCCGGGGGCAGTGGGAGCGCGGATGTCTTGGGGGGTTCCGGCTGGAGGGAGCAGAGTGGTGGGCGCAGCACCCTGCCTGCAGGCTATGGGCAGCTCTCCGACCACTCTGGGGAGGGGGTGTCGTTTGCACACCCAGCACTCTTCCTCTGCTGCACCAGTTAGACTTAGGAATCAATGAATTCTACCGGAAAACTTTTTCGTCTGCTCCCACGGGGCCACCCAGGCTGCTGAGTGTGAATACTGCAAAAGACTTTTCTCAAGTCACTCAGGGAGGACCCATCTGCCAAGAACGTTCAGGAACATAGCCCAGGCTGAGGCTGGGACCCAGAGCTTCCCAAGTCTCCACTGAGGGCACATCTGAAACTCAGTGCATGCCCCTCCCCCACCCCCCTCCACCACACAGGCCTCATCCCTCCAGGCTTTCAGCCCCGGGTGTTTCCTTGTCTCCTCTACTTCACTCACACCATTCATCCAATCCCTCAGCACATCCTGTTTGCTCCAATCTTTAAAATCTCTCCATTCACACAAGTTTGAGGCAGGAGATAGATGGGCCTCTGGGCTGAGCAGATGGAATTTGTCAAGCAGACTAGATTGGAGCTTTGTTTTCCCTGACAACCCAAGGACAGAGTTAGAGGCAGGAAGTGAGCTCTGAGAGGGAGCAAACAGAGAAAACGACCCTATCTATCACTCCTGAGGTAAAGGAAATCTCCCTAACTCCACACCAGCAGGAAGGATCCTTGGGGGTCAGAAGAGGTGGGCATCACTCCATAATAAACGTTGTCATACTCCCATTAGCCTTTGTGCTGGAATCCATCTTGGCAAAAAGACATATGAAGAAGGCCCAAGGGCGGGGCAGGTGTGGGAAAAGGAACAAGATAATTGGCCAGAGGAGAAAAAGGACCCAGGAGAACTGCCCCATATAAATGGTTTACCTCCCTCCTCATCACAGGGGACCCTTTCTGTCTGGGTGGGTGTTTCTGCTTTGTTTCTGTCTGAATACACAGTTTCTTTCTGTGCTCTCCCACTTGTGGTGGTATGTCTCTGAAAATAAACTTTGTACCCTAACTCACCTAGAGCCAGACATCCTGGAATGTGAAGTCAAGTGGGCCTTAGGAAGCATCACTACAAACAAAGCTAGTGGAGGTGATAGAATTCCAGTGGAGCTATTTCAAATCCTGAAAGACGATGCTGTGAAAGTGCTGCACTCAATATGCCAGCAAATTTGGAAAACTCAGCAGTGGCCACAGGAATGGAAAAGGTTAGTTTTCATTCCAATCCCAAAGAAAGGCAATGCCAAAGAATGCTCAAACTACCGCACAATTGCATTCATTTCACACGCTAGTAAAGTAATGCTCAAAATTCTCCAAGCCAGGCTTCAGCAATACGTGAACCGTGAACTTCCAGATGTTCAAGCTGGTTTTAGAAAAGGCAGAGGAACCAGAGATCAAATTGCCAACATCTGCTGGATCATGGAAAAAGCAAGAGAGTTCCAGAAAAACATCTATTTCTGTTTTATTGGCTATGCCAAAGCCTTTGACTGTGTGGATCACAATAAACTATGGACAATCTGAAAGAGATGGGAATACCAGACCACCTGACCTGCCTCTTGAGAAACCTATATGCAGGTCAGGAAGCAACATTTAGAACTGGACATGGAACAACAGGCTGGTTCCAAATAGGAAAAGGAGTATGTCAAGGCTATATATTGTCACCCTGCTTATTTGACTTATATGCAGAGTACATTATGAGAAACGCTGGGCTGGAAGAAGCACAAGCTGGAATCAAGATTGCCGGGAGAAATATCAATAACCTCAGATATGCAGATGACACCACCTTATGGCAGAAAGTGAAGAGGAACTAAAAAGCCTCTTGATGAAAGTGAAAGAGGAGAGTGGGAAAGTTGGCTTAAGGCTCAACATTCAGAAAACTAAGATCATGGCATCCGGTCCCATCATTTCATGGCAAATAGATGGGGAAACAGTCTAAACAGTGACAGACTTTATTTTGGGGGCTCCAAAATCACTGCAGATGGTGATTGCAGCCATGAAATTAAAAGACACTTACTCCTTGGAAGGAAAGTTATGACCAACCTAGATAGCATAGTAAAAAGCAGAGACATTACTTTGCCAACAAAGGTCCTTCTAGTCAAGGCTATGGTTTTTCCAATGGTCATGTATGAACATGAGAGTTGGACTATAAAGAAAGCTGAGTGCTGAAGAATTGATGCTTTTGAACTGTGGTGTTGAGGAAGACTCTTGAGAGTCCCTCTCACTGCAAGGAGATCCAACCAGTCCATCCTAAAGGAGATCAGTCCTGGGTGTTCATTGGAAGGACTGATGTTGAAGCTGAAACTCCAATACTTTGACCACCTGATGTGAAGAGCTGACTCATTGGAAAAGATCCTGATGCTGGGGAAGATTGAGGCAGGAGGAGAAGGGGATAAAAGAGGATGAGATGGTTGGATGGCATCACCAACTCGATGGACATGGGTTTGGGTGGACTTCAGGGGTTGGTGAAGGACAGGGAGGCCTGGCATGCTGCAGTTCACGGGGTTGCAAAGAGTCGGACACGACTGAGCGACTGAACTGAACTGAACTGAACCCGTTTTTTTGCAGTTTTTATCTCTCAAATCATTCTTACTTTCAAACAGAGGCAAGAGCCAGGTTGGCTTTGCTTCTAGTCTTAGTCCCTGGTGGAGTCGCAGCTAGGATTCCTGGCTTTTGTCCAGGATTCAGGTTCAAGGAACCAAGGGGAACTAAGATCCTGCTTCAAGACCACTCACTGTTGTCTCTCTGAGATCAGCTTCTCACTCCCTCATCCGCTATGACCCCGGCTCAAGCCTCCATCATCATTTGCTTGAAGGGGTACACCCTGCAGCATGTGAGATCTTAGTTCCCTGACCATGGCTTGAACCCATGCCCCCTGCAGTGGAAATGCAGAGTCTTAACCATTGGACTGCCAAGGAAGTCCCTGCATGAACTACTGCAAAAGCCTCCCCACCTGCCTTCCTCGCTTCCATCTGTGTTCCAACTTCAGTCTTCGCATACCAGCCAAGGAGACCCTCCACAGACACCCTCTCTGCCCTGGCCTCCAGCATCTCTCCTCTCACTCAGGTCCCCAGCCCATAGGCTCCTTGGGACGCCTGGCCTCCCCACTGCCTCTCGGGCCTCACGGCCCCCCCCACCACTGCCCCCACACATGCCCTTCCAGTCACACTGGCCTCCCCGCACCTTTTTCACTGACCCTCTCACAACAGGGCTGGGCTGGGAGCCTTGCCTGTGCTCCTTTCTATGAAGCAGCTTTGGTAACGCTTTAACACTGGAACCTCCCACACAATTAGATAGATGTTCTCTGACATGATATGAGGCCAGTCATGTGTAGCTGTTCTAACTAAAGTGTATGTTGCAGTGCGGAGGCCATCAGCACCTAGGCTCCTGAGGCGAGGAAGAGACGCTGAGAGCTGCTGAGTGCCGGACCTCCCTGCAATCACCAGAAGGTGCTCCCCGCCAGGTGACACTGCCCTCCAGATTAGTCCAATGTGACGCGAGCATTAGCAAAAACCTAAAACAAAATGTGTCTGCTATTTCTTGCCTAGCCAAGAAGAACAGAGGAAGACGAAGCTGTTTCGGACCAGAATCCACATAATTCCTCCCACCCTCTCCCACCTACCTGCACAGCTGAGTGAGTACATCCAGCAAAGTTAGGGTACTTTAAGCATCTGCCCCCTAGCTCAAGAGGAGGATTTACTTGAACTGCAGTCCTAATACAACCCTTGCCCGGCTTGTCTGACATGGATCCCTGACCTTTGTTGGGGTTGGGGGCAGGGGGTGGCAGTGGAATTCAACTGTGACTGTTTCTCAATCCAGAAAAATTCAGCTCTGTCCCAAACCTGCACACCTCACACCTGAGTGCAAGAAACATACCTCCTAGAAGGCAGATCGAGCATCTGTGATTCCTCCACCAGAGCCCAGCCACTACTCTCCACCCCAAGCCACTCGCTCCTTCCATCCACTGACTCAGCTCACAGGAAGGAAGCTGGAAATATGCTTTTCCCACAGCCTTATATTTCCAAGGATGTTTGCCTGCATCTTATAAGTGAGAGTCCCCACAAGAGGCCTGGCTCTGTAGATGGAGGTTGAACACAGTGTCTCAAGAAGATTTCTGGCTGAGAATCACTCTTCCTGCCACCACCAAGGCCCCTGGCAAGAGCTGCCTGCCACAGGTTCCAGCACCTCACAGCCCTCCTTCAATCTGGGTACCATGACTGTGACACCTCTGCTACTGGAGGCAAAGTTCAGTCTCTTCTGAAAATAAAGACAGGACTCAACCCTTCTGGGGCTTCCCAGGTGGCACTGGTGGTAAAGAATCCACCTGCAATGCAGGAGCTGCAAGAGAAGCAGGTTCGATCCCTGAGTTGAGAAGATCCCCTGGAGGAGGAAATGGCAACCCACTCCAGTATTCTTGCCTGGAGAATCCCACGGACAGAGGAGCCTGGCAGGCTACAGTCCATGGGGTCGCAGGGTCGGACAAGACTGAAGCAGCTTAGCACACACACGTGCAACCTCCTCCGAGGGCTGTAGCCAGACAGAATTATCCAAGGCCACAGTGGAAGCTGCACTATAGTTCATCCTAACTTCCTGCATTGGGAAAAATAATGCAAATTTGAAGTACATTTTGAATTTCAAATAATCACTTCTGGGAACCCTTGTCAGGATGTGGTTATTCTGAGACTCCTATTAGAGACAGAAAATCTTTCATCTCATAAGAGAGGGATGGCGAGTGACTGGTTTCCCTTCCAGGTGCTGGGGTCAGCTAAAGATAGCCTGCAGCCAACACTACACCCCAAAGATCTAACGGGAATAATAATCCAGTGGCAACAGCTGCTGGCAGCCTCCTGAGGTTTAATGCTGGCTGCTCTTCATTATTTAAGAGGAGAAGCCATGGGATACACTGGGAGATGACTCATATGACAAATCTGTGTATGCTTGGAATTTTTCTTGTTAAGAACGTACAACTTTCATGAGGGAAGTCCATGAGCTTTCTAATGCTTTTTCATATTAAAATCAATATGAAAAGGTTTTTTTCTGTTCCTTCTCACCTCTAAAAAAAAAAAAAAGAATTCCAGAATAGCTTTTTGTCTTGTTTTCCTATTAAAGGAATGTAAATAAATAAAGAATTCTAGAAAATCTCAGGATTGAAAGTTCTGTTCCAAACAAATGGCATTTTTTTGTTCTGCAATTTAGGGACTGTGGCCTGAAGCTGTTAATATTTCTATGTGATTCTGTCCTCAGCTGTTGTCAATGTAAATAGAATTCCTCGTGTCTGGGCCCTGTGGGGCATCCTCCAGAGTACTGACCTCTGAGGAGCAGTTGTTCCTTCCATGGCTCCCAGCCCTTCACCCCGCTCAAGGACGGGGCCCGTTGGCTGGAGCTCTGCTGCCCCTGGGGAATGGCATGTTCTGTAAGGTGATATAGAGCTCTGTTCGCCAGGAGTTGGGGGACTAGGAGACACAGCGAGTCTAATGCAAGCAGAGAATTACAGAGAATGGTAATGACAGACTCCAAAGTCTTTGTTTGACTGAGGAGGGGCCAGTCCCGGGCCACCGAGTGTACAGGTAGCAGAGTTGGGGCCCTGACCCCCAGGTCAGAGCTCCCATATCCCCCTTCACCCGGGGCCTCCTACATGACATGGATGACAGAAAGGGGCTCTTCAATGCATCTCCTGTTGGGGCAGGCGTGTATAATGGCGAGGGGTCTCCTGAGGTAGCTCTGAGAACCTTGTTTGTCAGCAAAGACAGTGTTTCCCCGGAGGACGTGTCCCATTATAGCAGCCTCAGGGCAGCAGATTCACGCACGACCAGGCAAATACATGTCCCCTCCGGTGACTGAGCTTCTGCCACTGCACTCGCAGGACTGTTCGCACGAGGCAGCGGACTAGCCCCCACGCCTCTGTCATGACCGCCTGCCACTTCCATTTCGGGATCAGATGCCACTTTCTGCTCTCGATGCAAACAGAGGAGGAGAAACAGTGCCACCAGAGACGAAGCATTTGAAAAGAGAAAGGGTGGTCAGGGTCTCACCCTCCTGCTCTGCTGAAGAAACCCGGGTGTGACTTGAGAGCTGCAGGTAAACGCCAGCCACGACGCTGTGGGCAGAGAGCACGGAGGGTCTGTGGCCAGGGCAACTCCACCCAGGGCTGACGCCAACGCCAGAGCTTAAACCTCAGCCGCCTCTCACCCAGAAGCGGCGGCGTCTTCAGAGGGGCCACTATGAGATCGCCCTTCTCATCCACACAAAACAAACACCACCAAAAACTGCCATATTTGTCTCAAAATTTTACTGTGGAGACACTGAGACCTGTTTCAAAATAAATAGTATGTCAAATCCCTATGGTAGATTCTTTTTTTTTCTTTTGGATAGTTGTAAAAGTAAAATTCACATCAAAATGGAGATGTAAAAACTTAAATAAAACATGTGAAGACATGAATTATAAGTGAGTACTTAGGGAATTTTTACTGACTTGTCCCACTGTTCTTAATGGGCTGTGTCATCCACTAAATCTGGCCCAGAAGAGACACCCAGTCAGAGGTCTATCCGATAGGTCATGTTGGTCCTGAAAGCCAGATTTTGAATAGAAACAACTGTCCTAGCTGTTTCTTCTGCATGACTGGTGAAAGTTCAGAGATTGAATGCTTTCAGATAGTTACTCTCATCACCTACCAGGATCCAGACGCTGTCACACGCCCAGGACTGCAACCTGCCAGAACTATGCCCTGGTGTTCATAGAGGTTACCATCAAGAGAAAGAAGACCAATAACCCACACACAAACAAAACTGCACATCAGGTGGTGACCAGGGAAAAACAACAACGCTAAAGGTTTAGGGAGTCCTGGGAATGCGCGTTTAGGAGAGTCAGAGAAATGTTTTCAGATACGAGTAGCATCTGAGTGAACTCAGGAATGAGTCGAGGTCTGAACAGCCAAAGACTGAAGTGTGTATGCACTGGTTTGTGCAGGGAAACCCTTGAGGGCTGGAGCAAGAAGAGCAAAGACAGAGTCATGGGAGTTGATGTTATAGAGACAGCAAGAGCCAGTTCTGCAGATCTTTGTAGAATAGCAACAGGGATTTTGGACTTTTTACTCCAGAAAGTCACAGGCAGCCTTTAAGCATAGGACTCACATCATGTGACAGAGATTCTGAATAGATCCTTCGGGACGTGCTGTTAAGAACACTACAGGGAGTCACGGTCAGAGCCAGGAGCTCAGTCAGCCAGGAGCATGGTCAGCGCAAGAGACTGTGCAGCTAGGACAGGTCAACACGTGGGAGAGACTAGAGTTGAGAGGAAGGCAAGGTGAATAAGAGAAATCAGAAGTCCTATTTTAGGCATGGTGATGCTGAGATGCCCAAAGAAGTCCACCAATCAACACATGAAGGAAAAGACTATAGCAGGAGAGAGGTTTCCATCTCTCAGAGAAAAGCTGACAGAGAAAGTCAGGAGTGGTGACTTTCCTAAGTGGGGGGTGTCCTCGGGACGGACTGATTTTGGCCATGTAAAGGGGGATCCAGAATGTGCTTTAGCTTACTCCCTGGTTATCAGAAGCTCAGGCACTGATGGGAAACTGTCAATTATTGATTTGGTCAAGTTTAAAACTGGCTCTGGTGCTTATGTGTGGACAAACAAGAAGTGGTCCTCTCCTGACAAGTTGGGATGATTTTAATTCTCTGCCTGTTAGCCATTTGAGTGAATGAGTTTCCTAGGAAGCAGTAGTAAACAGTAAAAAAAAAAAAAAAGAGAGAGAGAACTGGATGACTCTGTGTGTGTGTGTGTGTGTGTGTGTGTGTGTGTGTGCATGCGTGTGTGTACATACATATAGTGTGCATATATAAACAACTTAAGCTTGGGGTAAACTAAATAACATTTTAGGAGAAATTAACATGAAATTCTAGTGGCAGAAAGCAAAGAGAAACTGAAGAGCTTCTTGATGAAGGTGAAAGAGGAGAGTGAAAAAGCTGGTTTCTTCAAACTCAATGTTCAAAAAGACTAAGATCATGACATCTGGTCCCATCACTTCATGGCAAATTCTATTTGTGAGGAAAGTGGAAGCAGTGACAGATTTTATTTTCTTGGGCTCCAAAAGCATTGCAGATGGTGACTGAAACCATGAAATTAAAAGATGCTTGCTCCTTGGAAGAAAAGCTATGACAAACCTAGACAGTGTACTAAAAAGAGACATCACTTTGGTGACAAAGGTCCATATAGTCAAAGCTATGGTTTTTTCCAGTAGTCATGTACAGATGTGAGAGTTGGACCATAAATAAGGCTGAGTACTGAAGAAATGATGTTTTTGAATTGTGGTGCTGCAGAAGATTCTTGAGAGCCCCTTGGACTTCAAGGAGATCCAACCAGTCAATCCTAAAGGAAATTAACCCTGAATATTCATTAGAATAACTGCTGCTGAAGCTCCAATACTTTGGCTACCTGATGCGAAGATCTGACTCATTGAAAAAGACCCTGATGCTGGGAAGATTGAAGACAAAAGGAGAAAAAGGCAGCAGAGGATGAAATGGTTAGATAGTATCAGTGACTCAATGGACATGAATTTGAGCAAACCCCAGGAAATAGTGAAGGCCAGGGAAGACTGGTATGCTGTAGTCCATGGGGTCACAAAGAGTTGGACACAACTTAGCGACTGAACGACAATAACATGTAAGAACTACATATTTGCTCCAGGTTAGGAATCATTAATCATCATGCTGAAGATAAAGCTCCAATACTTTGGCCACCTGATGTCAAGAGCCAACTCACTAGAAAAGACCTTGATGCTGGGAAAGATTGACGGCAGGAGGAGAAGGGCGTGGCAGAGGATGAGATGTTGGATGGCATCACTGACTCAATGGACATGAGTTTGAGCAAACTCCAGGAGATGGTGAAGGACAGGGAAGCCTAGTATGCTGGAGTCCATGAGGGTCACAGTCAGACATGACTTAGTGACTGAACAACAATAATCTGTCACATAAATGGAATAAACAAGCATATAGTGTTTTTACAAGATTACAAGGAAATATAATATGAGTTAACGTAGCTTTTTCTGGGACTTCCCTGGTGGTCCAGTGACTAAGACTCTGGGTTCCCAATGCCGGGAGCTGGTCAGGGAGGTATCCCACATGCCTCAGCTAAAGCTCCCATAAGCTGCAGCAAGGCCAAGGATCCTGAGTGCTGCAACCAAGACCCGACACAGCCACATAAACAAACACATAGTGTAAGAAAAGAGTTAATGTAGCAACTTCTAGGGTGGTATAAAGGGTAAATTTTCATTTTTTATAGCTTTCTGTGTTTTTCAAATTTTTATAGTAATCAAAAAAATTTAATGCAAAGAAATTCCACTTCATGAAGACTCTCAGTCTGCACACTCTCCAATAAAACCAGCGTCAATGGCTTGAGTTGGCAATAAAAGACCCAAGCTCTGTTCCTGAAGAGCTCAGCTCGGCACATAGCAGGAGGAGCATGGGCGCAGGGTCCTTTGAGGAGCTGGAACAGCCAGAAAGGCAAAGAGGTGGGGGTGGCAGGCTTCAGACAAAGATGAGCAGGGGCTGAGGCTCAGAGGCAAGACAGAGAGAGAATAACTTTCCAAGAAACAATAAAGGGTTCAGTCTCACCTTGGTGAGCCCAAAGGATGTGCTGGGCAGGAGCGAGAGACAAGGCAAAGGAGGAAGAAGACCTCAGACGAAACTGTGAACCAGAAAGAAACTGGAGTTTTACCTGGACTACCAGGAGATTTTTTTTTTAGGTATCTAAAGACCCAAACCTAACATGTTGGGGACTTTAATGAGCCTTTCTCTGTGTCCAATTTCTGGGACTGACATGAAGACCTCTCTAGAGAGGTCTGAGCTCTCTGCACACTTTACCAAAGTGACCAGGGTTCTCTTTTCCTGGGGGAGAAAGAAGTCTTCAGAGGCTCCTACTGGCCTCTCTACTACCTGATGAGATAAAATCACAGAAAAAGCCACTCTTGGAACTTCCCTGGTAGCCCAGTGGTTGACTTGAACTTGTGGTGCAGGGGGTGCGGGTTTGATCCCTGGTCAGGGAAATAAGATCCCACATGCCATAAAGCCAAAAAAATTCTTTTTAAAAAGAAAAAGCATCTCTCCATCACCTTGGTCTATTTTAAGAACTTAATCAAGACTCTGATGAGATTGCTGTTTCTTCCGACCCTTTGGTCCCCGTAATAGCTCTAGAGAGCTGAAGCTGAAGATTGGGCAAAGCTCCAAAGAAGATGCACTTGCCTTGTGGCCTCGATTCTAGTGTGGATGTGGACAACAGAGGGGTAAGCGGCAAACAAGTAACTCCGTAGGTCTCCTGGGCTAGAGGTCCCTGGGAAGGTCACAGAACACTTTCAGCATTTTTAATTGGATTGTGATGGTTTGGACCAGATATCTTTCCCTAATTCAAGCAGTCCTTGAGCTCTTGAGCAGTTCTTGTAGAAAGTGCAAACAGCTTCCCAATCCAGACTTCCTAGATGCATTTCCAAAATACTTCAAATTTGTAGCATGTATTTCAGGAAATGTGATGTAAAATAAGGATGCCAACTTGTTCTTATCAGAAAAGTGACTGCACTTATGGACAAAAAAAAAAAAAAGCCATGCTTAATTAGATCAGGTGGTTCTCTTTTAACTGAACTTAAAGAACCTGGAACACACTCACTTCTATAAAAGTTACAGGTGGAAAAAAAAGTTACAGGTGAGAGAAGAGATATCCTGGCAATTACTAGGATGCTGCTGCTACTGCTAAGTCGATTCAGTCATGTCCGACTCTGTGCAACCCCATAGACAGCAGCCCACCAGGCCCTGGGATTCTCCAGGCAAGAACACTGGAGTGGGTTGCCATTTCCTTCTCCAATGCATGAAAGTGAAAGGTGAAAGTGAAGTCACTCAGTCGTGTCCGACTCCTAGCGACCCCATGGACTGCAGCCCACCAGGCCCCTCCGTCCATGGGATTTTCCAGGCAAGAGTACTGGAGTGGGTGCCATTGCCTTCTCCAATTACTAGGATAGTCATACCTAAAAGAGAACCCACTTTATTTATTTATTCTTTTTTTTTTTGATTGTGACATGTGGATTGTGAGATCTCAGTTCAGTTCCTTGACCATGCCTTGAACCTGGGCCACCTTAGTGAAAGTCCAGGATCCTAACCACTAGGCAACAAGGGAATTCCCAAGAAGCTACTTTAAAATAACCCCAATTTTCATATTACAGAGAAGGGGACACGGTGTAATTAAAATATTATTGAGGTGACTAAAAAAGTTTGTTCAGGTTTTTCTGTAAGATCTTATCAAAAACTTGAAAGAAGTTTTGTTAAACCCAATAGTTTAACAAATAAATCATGAAACTTAGATATATTTTATTTTACATTTAACAAAATTTAACGTATAATACAACTCTGACCTGATAACTATATAATGGGTTCAGCTGACACTTTTTGGCATATATTTTCTGACAAAGTCATATAACATGATCCAATTTCCTTGAATTTACTTTTTATTTCTGCAGCATAAAACAGGTTCATTTTTGTAAATATATTAGAAAGATCCATCCATGTCTCCTAATGGCTTCTCCTAATCTTTGCTATTCAAAACATGCTTTTCTGAATTTCACCCTCTCACCTTCCTTGTTAATACTCTATTCTACAATCATCAGGTGGTCTGATTCTGCCAGGGCCTCACTGATCAGGTCCTACCAGTTCAGCACCATCACTTGCAATAACTGCATGAAATTCTACATCTTCATCCAGTTTCACAAGTTAGGTTATGTCTTATACTCTTGCCTGGAGAGTCCCATGGACGGAGGAGCCTGGTGGGCTGCAGTCCATGGGGTCACTAAGAGTCAGACACGACTGAGCAGCTTCACTTTCACCTTTCACTTTCATGCATTGGAGAAGGAAATGGCAACCCACTCCAGTGTTCTTGCCTGGAGAATCCCAGGGACGGGGGGAGCCTGGTGGGCTGCCGTCTATGGGGTCTCGCAGAGTCGGACACGACTGAAGAGACTTAGCAGCAGCAGCAGCAGCACGGAATATTCACATCCTCTGGCAATCAGCAGGGAATGGACCAAGAGAGGTGCCTCAGAGGAGCAGTTACACAGAAAAGATCCTGGAGTAGAGGTTGGCTTTATAAGCGGTCAGTTAATTTTTAATCTATGCACGGATTAACAGTTAATCCATCTTTCACCCAACCCTACTTAGACTAGAACTGGATGTAACAATCTGTCAGCAGTGAGAGGATGACACGAAAGGATACTCTTGATGTTCAACATTCCTAAATTCCTTCTCCTCCCATGAGAGCAAAGACATCTATAATCATCTTTTTCTGGTTTAAATGTGCCAGTGTTGTAACAGTTTCTACTTCCCTACACAATCTCATAACTCTGTGCTTTCTTGCACAGGCAAATAAGATGAAAAAGAGGTGGATGCATTTTCAAACAGCAGACTCTACTGAGGACAAATGATCTCAGGGTAGAAGGAAAAGTGGGAAGACGAAAATCCATTTATATCCCCTGCCACACATCAAGATTTATTGCCATGTACAACCCAGAGTGACCTCAGGTTCAGAGACATTTTCGCTTGCCTTTTGAGGTCTACTGTGAGGTAGTTGCCTCATCTGACTCTGGAGTAACAACTCTTGTCTCATTTCAGATGCTGCTTGGCAATGTTATTTCTGAGAACAAAGGGGAAATTAGAAGTCAATCTTAGGAAAACAACCCAGGAAACAGGGTATCCAGAAGTGTGGTTTAGAGGTGAATGTTGTTGAGGAAAATGAAATAGAAGAGGAACAAACAAGAAAAATGTCCAATGGGTATAAGTAGGTGAGACTAAATTCCCAGTCAGCCGTATTATCAGGGTGAACTTGAGCAGCACAGCATCTGAAACATGCCCAGTCTTACATATAGCCAGAGTTGGACCAAAGGCCGAAGTCCACACCCCTGCAACTTCATCCACCCTATGTTTGTCGTAATATACTTTACTTTTTGTCACAGTTTCTTTGTACTGAGATGTGGGTAACTAGCTGACCGGATTGAGTCCCTAGGAAGAAAGAGACCGTGTGTCCTAATCATCTCTGTACTTTCACCCTCTCTGACATGTACATGGTGAGGCTCAACAATTTGTTTCTTGAACTGAATCCAAGCCTTTCAGTCAACATCAAATCTGTTGTTTGCAAAGAAAAGGGATAGGAAACCATACCAGTAAAGGTCCTGAGATGTATTTCTACTAGACTAAAGTTAGAGGGAAAAGAAAAAACAGGTAGTTCTGGCCAAACAAACAAGGTTATATGGGGTAAGAAACAATGGAAGACTTTTATACTTAATCCATCTTTTACCCAACCCTGCTTTTAGAATAGAACTGGAGGTAACAATCTGTCAGCAGTGAGAGGATGACATGAAAGGATGCTCTTCATGTTCAACATTCCTAAATTCCTTCTCCTCCCAGGAGAGCAAAGATATCTATAATCATCTCTCCCAGGTTTAAAGATTTCCAGGAACTGATTGTGTTGCAAGTCAATAATTCCGTCCAGTGTAAGATGCCTCGATAATCACTAAGAATTTGAAAATGTCCTCACAGGAGATCTCTTGACCTCAGAACTGTTAAGATCTCTTTCAGCTGCTGGAGGCCAGCCCTCACCTGCCTATCTTTCCTGATGATTCCTGTACCTGGTGTCTGCAGGGCAGAGAGATAGTAAGATCTCTACACTCAATACAGTAAAACTTATGCCTTCCCCAAAGTACCAACCCAACAAATGACCTATTGGACATCCCCTGAGGAGTCCATGATTACCATCTTCAAAACAAATTAAAGAACTTCAATTTTCCAATAATACCATTTCAGGCATAATTACTGTGCTACTAACATTGCTCTTACTCTGTTCAAGCACAAGAGCAGATAGTCCAGGACAACCTCAGGTCCTCTGCCATGGTCATTAATCTTTCAACAATCTTTTGAGGATATTGACAATATTGACTGTAACCCAATTACATAACCTTGGTAAAGATTCTAGGCGTCTTGTGTCATCTGAGCCAGTCTTCTGATCTTCTGCTTAAACCACATACGAAGCCATGGCACATGCAATCCCAACCCTAGATTGTTTTAAATTAAACCAATTTATTTGGCAGTCACTGTCAGTACTTAAGTTTTCAATACTAAATAACCCCTCCAAAAGACCAAATCCTCAGACTACCACTTACACTCTGCTTAGGGATGCTGTTCTACTGCACTGGACCAAGTCAGTCTTATTTCAGTCAGTCATTAAGTTTTCAGTAATCTTTCTATTTTCCAGAATAAGAGCAATCTTTCCCATCTCACTGGGACAGAATTCAGATATCTCAATCAAGTTTCAGAGTGATGGGGAAGATCCAAGGTTCTTCCTGGGCTTTTCTGCTAGTGCCTGGGGGGAGAAAGTCTGGCCTCTCAGGAAGAGTAGAAGGCCGGCCCAGCCACGAAGGGTGCTGGGAGTCTCCTTCCAGCCTGACAGCAGCACAGCTCCCACTGCAAGTGGCCCAGGACCAAGAGAAAGGTCACTCCTGACTACAGTCCGGCACCAGGCAATGGCTCACTGAAAACCCCTGGTATTTTCAGGAGGGAATCTGGAGGGCCGGCCAGCTAGCCCTTCCCTGCAGCCCACAGTGCACCAGTGTTAAGACAAAGGAGAGCAGAGGAAAGAACATTTGACTTTGTCCTGAAAAGAAATATCGTCCCCAGGCTGTAACTGGTTATCTCACTCTATCCTTTCCCTGAGGTCCAGGCTGCAGCAGCCCAGTTAATCAGTGCTTGGATTGACTGCAAATCCGGACTTTGAGGATGCTGGCCATGGTGTTACCCGATGTCTCTGTGATAAACGCCTCCTGAATATCCAAACTCAAGACAAGGAAAACAGCGTGACTTGGGTGTGTTCCCATTCTGGCTTGTCTATCATAAAATTCAGCTAAATTCAGGCCTAACCAGAGTAATTTTAATGAGCTCATCTGCAGTGATGATTCATTCAGCTCCTTTGAAATGGTCTTTGCTCTGTTTCATCCTTTGAGCATGTTACATTCATAAACCGCTTCAAACTGGATGCTAGAAACAAGATACATAATACATGCCATTCTTGGGTAAATGTCTTTTTCTTTCTGGGACAGTCTTACCTGCATATGAGTCTATTTTTCACCAAAGCTGTAAATATCTCCTGAAATAGTTTATGCTGGGGATGTTTGCTGAAATTTCTCTCATTCTTGTAGTTTATACTAAGATGAAACAAACAGAAAAGCATTTTGTAATAAAAATTATTTAGACTGCCTCAAAATTACCAATGCAGAGGAAGATCACCTATATGCATGCAAATGTTGAAGGATTCTTGAAATCCAGTGTATTGCCAAAGCAAGTATCAGCTGTTGAAATAGAAGGTGGAAATTAAATTATAGAGTTAATAATAAAGATTAGAGTCAAGCATATATATTTCATTTTATTACATTATATTATTCCCTATAAACACTTAATAGTTAAAATTTGTGAGAGGGAAGAAAAGGCCACGTGGAGAGAAAGAGCATTAGAGTACGTGATCTAGACAGCATGCAACAGGCAGACAAGGCCCCCTCCCTTCACCTCACTCCCTGCCACGGCTGTGGCCACTATAGCTGTTAACACCACTGGACACCATACATATCTCCTTGTGGTCAACAGCCCTTCAACTGTGAGAGCTTTTGTGGTTGTGGATTGTGTGTGTGTGGCAGGGGGTGGCGGGGGGCGGGGTGTGAATACAACAAAGCGGTGAGATAGTCTAACTTCAGTTTTTTCTCTCCTGATATTACAGCCAAAAGAAAGGTTAAAAATATCCCAAAGCCATACCCTTTAAAAGGATCACATTGCTATGGAATATATAATATGATATTTCATGTACATTCAAATAGACTAATTTTTAGAACTAGGCTAAATACACTGGAGTTCCATAAATACACCTCCTCAGAGGCAGGTTTTGTAGCCTTATTATTGCCATTTGTACTGCTCCACCCTCATGCGATGTCAGAGGTCATGGGACTGACTGTGCCCCCTAATCTAGTTCCATAGTAGAGGGGGGCTGTCATAGTTCTTAGTACACAGAATGGGCAGACTGAATATGTAACAATTTTTTAAAGACTTCTGCATTTCTCACTAAACATGTATTTTAAAAATATTAACTCATGTAACATCATGTGATGTTTGTGGACTATTAAATTCACTGTCAGAAAATAACAGAGAAAGAAGACTTAGGCCAAAAAAATAAATGATCATTCTAGAATATTTATATGGTATTTCATGTCATTCATTATTTACATGGTACTTAGTGTCAAATGACCTTACCACAGGGAGAGCTGGAGAAAACCAGCTCCCTGAACAGGGGTGGCCTATGACAGCATACAGCTGCTAAGAGGTCTCCATGGCAACAGGAGAGCAAACCGTGGGCTGGCACTTTCAACGTGAAAGGTGAGCAATATTTCAACTGAAAGCCTGAGCACTTTGACAACCACGTCCTCAGCCATCATGATTGCTCACAGCGAGGGCTTTCATGCCTCCTCATAGCAGGCGAGATATGCACCCCCCAAAAGCTAAAGACAAAGCTCACTATCAGCCTCGCCAGGTCAACCTGATGGAGCAAACGCCAAATGTATGTCAGCCAGGTGTCCCGAAGCTCCCAGGTCACTTCCATCTGCAGGCAGACAGTCTGTTGCTCACACAGCACTTCCGGGAGTGGGCTAAGTGCTAACTACAATTATTAAGTTCAGACTCCCCATGGTAAATTTTAACATGGACTTCCCATTTTAGCCCCTGTGACAAACTTAAATAAGTCTTTGGGCTAATTAGCAGCCCAGGCTGCTGAAGGCAAGAAACATGCTGGATTTCTTACCTAAAATTTTCGAGTTCAACAGCTTCTGTGGACTCATGCCACCGACCTCGAGCTCTGTGCCCACCTGTCCTGACGGCAGGCTCAGACTTCATTATGCTGTTCTGGACGCTATCGAAGTTAATGGCTGGAAGCTATAGAAAAAGAAGCACAAAGGACTTGAGGGAGGACAATTCAGCTTAGGATAAAGAAGTCATACAAAAACAGAGGGGTGGGTGAAGGAAACGGGTGTGCCCCAAGCCAACAATTAACGTGAGAACTGTGTCAGATGTCTGGATTTCCCAAGATTTAGACACCCTCGACTTCTCTCTGCTCATCTACTCTCTCTGCCTTATGCTGCATATCTTACAGTTTTTACGTTTTCAGTTTCCCTTGATTACACTGTCAGCTCAACACAGCAGGAGCTTGCCCATGCTGTTCAGTGTTGTATCCCCAGCAGTTCCCACTGTGCTGGGGATCCAGACCCAGGGAGGCCTGGGTACTGGGGGCTTTTGCAGCTTCTTGGGTGATTCCAGTGTGCAGTCAGAGCAGAGAATTGGCAGATCCAGCTAGAAACTCTGGTCTAGATGACTGAGAATGAGTCATCTTCACTCATCCTTCATATTTACCAATCATGCATATTGAATGCCAACTCTTAGAGCTATGAAGGCAAAGAGATTCTATCCCTTTTAATCAGTCTGAACATCCTGATTCCTCAATCGTGTTTATAAAAGTCATGAAAATATATTACAGAATTAACCATAAGGAAAGGAAAAATTTGCTTACATTAAAACAATTTGACTATGCCCCTATTTATAATTTTAACAGTAATTATTTACATAGTAAATTGTGATATTATCAGTATTCAAGTTGCCTCTCTTACCTGTAATTGGGATAACCCTGAGGACTACTTCTTGTACCACAATAAAATTGAGCAAGGTGCAAATACTCTATTTTTTTCCAAAGTACAAATAAGGAATGTTCTATAATTAGCTAAGTTACTACAGATGAGGTAAGAAAAGCGTAATATAACCAAACAAACTTTTATTTTCCATAATCATTCTGTTCCACACAATCATCAAATAATGCTACAATATGCTGTGCTTATTACCTTATTTCATCAAAGCATTTGATAGAAACCTGCATAAAGATGCCATTTCTTCATCTAACAAGAACATGCCAGACTGCCCACAAGGCACTCAACTAACAGAAATACATTCTAATAGGGTCATTGTTTAATGGCTAGCAAAATCCCCCAAACCCTTCTTCATCATATGCCAGCCATAGCTGAATTCTCAAAAGATTAATAATAAATCTTATATCCTGTAAAACCACATGTCTAAGTCAATTCAGTTAGCCAACCAATCCACAACCCCCACAAGACAACAGGCCACAGGCCCTTGAGGTACAACGCTTAGTGGTTAAGAGAATGAACTCCAGATCAGATCCCCTTGCTTGAAAACTACTCTTAGGTAGCTGTGCAATCTTGAAAGTTACTGAGTCTCACTGTGCATTGGTTTCCACATCAACACAATGGAGATAATAATTGTATGCAGCTCAGAGTTATCGGAAAACTAAATGACTTAGGATTTATAAAGCATTTGCTATTTGCCAGGCATAGTTCTCAGTGCTTTATACTCTTTTAATCCTCAAAATTGTTCCCATTGCACAGATGCATTTGCTAATAAATGAGATTTGTCCTTCCAAATAAGATGATGAGATGTGATAACCCAAATGATGCTAGGCATGAGGTCACAACCATGAGCAGACTGTCCTGTGTTACTCAGAACATGGAATGATGCAGCAGACAAGAAGTAGGCTTTCCAGGTCCAAGAGCTCTCAAAACCCCTTGTCATCAGCCCAACCACCAGAACACTGCTGCAAGAGCCAGCACAGAGAGAACATCCCAGTGTACTTCAGAGAGAGGGCGGGTGGGAAGCAGAGGCAGCTTGCAGCCATTCCCTTTGGCAGCAGAGCAGGTGCTGGGAATCCACCCATGGACACGCAGTGGATGAGATGGACTTGTCATCTATAGCTTGCAAAGACCAGGAACTTAAGAGAATCTTGAAGCAACCAGCCTTATTCAAATAAAAGTATAAGTCTGAAACCCAGTTCAAAGCTTAGAGCCTTTTCTCTTGGGCTCCCAATTCCTTAGGCTGTCTGCGAATCTTCTATCTACCACATAAATAGGTCCACAACCTGGAGCAGCCACAGTCAGGGTATCCAGAGTGGCAGGGCCACTTACAGACTTCTGTCATGTTAAGCCATTCATTCTGTTAAGATGTACTACAATCTGACAGGTTATTTTGGGCAACCCAGAATCTGAATTTCCAGCATCATAAATTTAGCATAACACAAATTCATAGAGATAATTTCAATGTGTGTCCCTTCCTGCAATGAAGGACTTTTGGCTCTCAGATTTTAAAACTTCCTCAAAAGGCGTAAGATTCAGCCACTCATCGTCGTCACCATCATCACTATCACAACTGTCACCACCACCATCATCATCCGCACCACCTTCATCATCACGATCACCACCCTCAGGAGCATCATCTCCATCATCACCACCACAATCACCATCGTCACCATCATTACCATCAACACGATCATCATTACCATCAGCACAGATAACACTGATGTGGTAATTACCACATGCCAGGTACTATTCTAAGTGTTTTGCAGGTTGAAACCCATTTAATCCTTATAATGACCCTATGAGGTAAATACCATTTTATGATGAGAAGACTGGGTCACAGAAAGCTGACTGACTTAGGGCCCAGAGCTCACAGGGGCAGAACTGAGATTTAGATCCAGGCAATCTCCTCCCTCTTCAACACTCAGTCCTCCAGCATGTACTGGTGTATTGTCAATGATGAGAAACACTGTTTTGAGTCAGCCCATTTGCTTTTCAGAGTCCTACCCTTGCCCAAGATTTCCTTCATGTTGAGAGAGAAATCTGTCCCCCTGTGTTCTTTCCCTGGCTTTCAGCCCAGCATCATCTCCTTTTACAATATTTGATTTGATTTGACAATAAGTCCACATAAAATAGGGCTTCTCAGGTGGCACAGTCCCCTGGAGAAGGAAATGACAGCCCACTCCAGTATTCTTGCCTGGGAAATCCCATGGACAGGGGAACTTGGTAGGCTACAGTCCATGAGGTCACAAGAGTCAGACACAACTGAGTGACTAAACCTACCTACCTAGGTGGCACAGTGATAAACAATCTGCCTGCTAATGCAGAAGACACAAGAAATACAGGTTTGATCCCTGGGTTGGGAAGATCTCCTAGAGTGGGAAATGGTAACCCACTCCAGTATTCTTGCCTGGAAAATTCCATGGACAGAGGGGTCTGGCAGGCTACAGTCCATGGGGTTACAAAGAGTCAGACACAATTGAGTGAGCACACACACACACCACATAAAATAAACAAACCAAAAATATAGGGTGAACTAAAACAACTCCCCAAGTTGCAGGTGCATTAAACAGGTCACTCATCCCAGAAAGCAGAGCAGCAGGTGAGCACTCCCACCCGGGCACATGCTGCAGCTGCATTGCTGATCACCATTCAGACTCAGCACACACAGCCTCCCGGAGAGCACCTGCCCCAGTCTCCCTGCTGGAGCCGGTCACTGCCTCCCTTGGGGCATTACTGGCCAGCCTTTCTTACAGCACTCATCACAACCTCATATGATGTCTAGACAGCACATTAACCTTTGCCCCTGAGTTTGGCCACCCTGAAGACAGCATCATCTCCATCTGTCTTTGTGTTCTAAGCCCCTTCTGCAGGTCATGACACACAGTAGATATTTTCATGGGAAGTTGTGGAGTGAACACTCACTTCATCCAGTCTCTTTGCTCAACTTATTCGTCTCCAGACAAGTCCATTCACTCAGCACTTGTGTTGCAGATACACCACTTGCAGACACAGCAGGTGCACAGTGAGCAGGATGGTCCTGGCCTCTCCCTCCTCAAAAAGTTTATAGTCCAGTGGGGGCAGGGGCACTAAAACGTGCAGCAAAATGAGTGAACAAAGGCTTGTTGTGGTAGAATGTAAAGGAGAGATAGGGTGGGTCACGGAACAGGATTCCAGGCAGATTATTACACAGGCTGGAGGCCAGAAAAAAACCACAATGATCCAGAAAGTGGCAGGAGCCTGTGCAGCTTGAACAGCATGAGTAGAAGAAAAGAGACCCAAGAGTAAAGCAAAAGACCTTTCTAAAAATGTGATCATGTCATTTCCACTTGGAAATTTCAACCTTCTCTGTTGAAAATGTGTAGACGGGCCTTCAGACACTGCACAGCCTCTTACAGCCTTATCTATTTCTACTTCCAATAGAAACGTCTGGTCACCATTTTGCTTAAGTGCATGTTATTTATTTATTTATTTATTTATTTTTTGAGATTTTGAACACTTTTTATTCCCTCTAGGTTTCACTTCAGTTTTTTTTTTTTTTTTTAAACTTTACAAATTGTATTAGTTTTGCCAAATATCAAAATGAATCCCCTCGGATAGCTGATTATTTTACTCACTTCACCCAGACTGCCTTTCCTATAGATTCTACCGCAGAATGGCCAGCCTGTTTCCCAAGAGCCATCCCCTCCCCTCTGATGCTCTTCCTCCCCAGGAGCCCCTCAGCCAGCACACGCACCACTCCTCCAGGATGAGCGTCTCGACCAGCCGGGGCCGTGACTGCTTTCCTAGGCCTGCCGTCTCAGAGCACAGCCACAGCACCTTAGACTTTCTCTTTCCACAGCATCTATCAAGACTTCTTTTATTTCAAGGCAATTGGAAACATGGGTTTGATCTGTGGGTTGGGAAGATCCCCCGGAGTAGGAAATGGCAACCCACTCGGCTATTCTTGCCTGGGAAATTCCAAGGACAGAGGAGCGTGGTGGACTACAGTCCGTGGGGTGGCAAAGAGTCAGACACGACTTAGTGACTAAAACAACAACAACAAATGGGCCTAAAATGATTCATTTTTCTTTCTTTCTTTCATCTTTTCCCCCCCATTTGAAGCCAATTTCTCAGCTCCCTATAGCTTTAAATGTAAAAAAATAAATAAATACTGAATTCCAGCTCAAGTCAAATTACTTTGAGATTTATGCATATCTCTGGTGAAACTTCCAGCCAGTGTTGTGATTTTACTTTGCTTCAACAAACATGGGGCAATTCTCTTTTTGAAGTATTTGGTTTTACTGGATTATGATTATTCTTACCCTGCTCACAGCCAAGGGGCCTCTCCGCCTCAGTGTGTCTCTGTCTCCACTTGTGTCAGGACAGAACTGTCCTCAGAAGAGTAAGGCAAAGAAACAAGATACGCAGAGACACACAGAGCAAACAGAATGAAAGCGGCAAGTGGAACACGGGAACAGACGCAACAGTGAGTGAGGGTTTGGCTTATTAGAGATCTGAATGAAGGATATCCAGTTCCTGCAGTTCTCTGCCCAAACCACAAAGTACACTTCCCTCTGCAACCGCTTAATTGGCCATCGTGACTCATTTGCAAAGACAGGCCAGGACTTGTTAGAACAGAAATTCAGGTGAGTGGGCATTAATCCCCAAACTTCCTCTTTCAAACTGACTGCTAAAAATCTCAGCACCTAATGTGTGGACAACTTGTGTATTTTCACAGGCACTTCATCTGGACTCTGACCGCACCTTGCCCCCAAACCTTGTTTATCTTTTATGATAATCTGAGTACTTTACATATCTTCATAAGCCACCTTACATTCTTTCTGGAGCAATCAAGATATAAACAAATTCTTTTTTTTTTTTTTTTATTATATAAGACCTGTGTTTCCTTATTAATTTTCTGTTTTGATGATCTGTCCATTGGTGTGAGAGGGGTGTTAAAGTCTCCTACTATTATTGTGTTACTGTTAATTTCTCCTTTTATATCTGTTAGTGTTTGTCTTATGTATTGAGGTGCTCCTATATTGGGTGCATATTTACAATTGCTATGTCTTACTCTTGGATTGATCCCTTGATCATTATGTAGCGTCCTTCCTTATCTCTTGTAATATTCTTTAATGTAAGGTCTGTGTTGTCTGATACGAGGATTGCTACTCCAGCTTTCTTTTGCTTCCCATTTGCATGGAATACATTTTTCCATCTTCTCACTTTCAGTCTATATGTGTCTTTAGGTCTGAAGTGGGTTTCTTGTAGACAGCACATATAAGGGTCTTGTTTTTGTATCCTTTCAGCCAGTCTGTGTCTTTTGGTTGGAGCATTTAATCCATTTACATTGAAAGTAATTATTATTTTTTTTAATAAATTTTTATTCCTTTATTTCTCATGTGTTCCCCATCCTGAACCCTCCTCCCTCCTCCCTCCCCATACCATCCCTCTGGGTTGTCCCAGTGCACCAGCCCCAAGCATCCAGCATCGTGCATTGAACCTGGACTGGCATCTCGTTTCATATATGACATTTCACATGTTTCAATGCCATTCTCCCAAATCTTCCCACCCTCTCCCTCTCCCACAGAGTCCATAAGCCTGTTCTATACATCAGTGTCTCTTTTGCTGTCTCGTATACAGGGTTATCGTTATCATCTTTCTAAATTCCATATATATACGTTAGTATACTGTATTGGTGTTTTTCCTTCTGGCTTACTTCACTCTGTATAATAGGCTCCAGTTTCAACCATATGATTATCTCAATAGATGCAGAGAAAGCCTTTGACAAAATTCAACATCCATTTATGATAAAAACTCTCCAGAAAGCAGGAATAGAAGGAACATACCTCAACATAATAAAAGCTATATATGACAAACCCACAGCAAACATTATCCTCAATGATGAAAAATTGAAAGCATTTCCTCTAAAGTCAGGAACAAGACAAGGGTGCCCACTTTCACCATTACTATTCAACATAGTTTTGGAAGTTTTGGCCACAGCAATCAGAGCAGAAAAAGAAATAAAAGGAATCCAAATTGGAAAAGAAGAAGTAAAACTCTCACTATTTGCAGATGACATGATCCTCTACATAGAAAACCCTAAAGACTCCACCAGAAAATTACCTGAACTAATCAATGATTATAGTAAAGTTGCAGGATATAAAATCAACACACAGAAATCCCTTGCATTCCTATACACTAATAATGAGAAAACAGAAAGAGAAATTAAGGAAACAATTCCATTCACCATTGCAACAGAAAGAATAAAATACTTAGGAATATATCTACCTAAAGAAACTAAAGACCTATATATAGAAAACTATAAAACACTGGTGAAAGAAATCAAAGAGGACACTAATAGATGGAGAAATATACCATGTTCATGGATTGGAAGAATCAATATAGTGAAAATGAGTATACTACCCAAATTCTTGATTTACCTATGCTCTCCAATATCTTTCTGCTGTTATAAATGGCTCCTCATTATTTTACAGAAAGGAGAATAGGGTGTTCAGGTGTACTATTTCAAATTAGAAACACATGAAATTTTTATAAACAGAATTAAGAATGAATTTTTTGACTCTCAAGACATTTATATAAATGAGCAGTTATATTCATTTTTTCTTAGAACTATCCACTTTCTGAATAATTAAAGCATTACAGACATGCATTTTTGAATGTGTGAAATATTTTACAAAAAGATATGCCGTGTGAACTTGTCAGACAACATATTGCAAATTCTAAAATTGGTTAAAGGGGGAAAACTCTTAAGTTCACTTTAATGAAGCTGCCAGGCATTAACAAGGAAGTGAGAATGGGCACAGAGATCCACAGAGCAAGCTCTTCAAAGCTGGATAAGCAGAGCCCAAACCCAACACTGGTGTCTGTTTTACACTGTCCAGGCAGTTATACGTACCCATGAGCTCATCAAGTTTCTGTTCAATTCAGCAAAACCTGATCAAGAACTCACCAAATAGAGGATATGGTGAACTGAACACAAAAGTTAAAGTTGGAAACATATAATCTCTCAGTGTTTCCAAAGCACAGAAGAAAATAATGCTACAGTGTTGAAAGAAGGTAGTCTGGAAAGAGAAGGATCTTTCTGAAATGGAAGATAAAGGAGAACTTTCTAATGGAGGTGCAATCTTTAGATCTTGGTCTTAGAAATAGGTAAGATTTTACAGAAAAGAAATTTAGGAGAATAACAAATGTGAGGAAAAGCAAGAAGTGGAAGTATTTGGTATTCTGGTTGCATCTTAGGATGTACGGTGAGAAAGAATGAAAACTACAACCAACTCTGTGTGCTCAGTCACCGTGCTTCCCTTACTAAGACAGAGTGGGCTTGAAGTACAGCACCGACTCAAATTCATCAGTGGGGCAGGAAGACTGTCTCAGCCATGCAGGCGTAGAAAAAGAGTCAGTGATGCTAAAATAGACTGGTGAGGATAAAAGTGTTCCTGGGGTGGGGGTGGGGTTATAGGCTTAAAAGCAGAGAAGGAAGAGGAGGAAAAAAAAACATATTTTAAAGCCATATTTCTTCAAATCAATCCTCATCCAGCCTTTTTTTAAAAATGTAACTTTCCATATCATCTAAAGATATCTCAGAGGTACACACTGCAAAGACTAATACTTGGTTAGAACTTTATCTACCATTAGCTGGCTGTATGACCTGGAGAAAGCCACTGAACTTCTCTGTGCCTCAACTGGAGGAGAAGAGATGGGGTTGATCTGTGGCCCTGAGAGGAGACACAGAAGAGAAGGATAACATCACAGGTTCCGAGATCCTTCCTGAGGAGTGAGGGGTTTGAACCACATATTGGGCACCCCGGCTCAGGGCCCAACACTAGAAAGATGAGTTCCCTGAGCTGACTTGAAAACCAGCAGGACTTACAACAGGGTTGTAAGAAACCAAGGCTCTGTCCATGAAGAGCGTTCATGTGTTGCTTACTCTACCCAGCAAGGTTATCATTCACAATTGAAGAAAAGATAAAGAGCTTCTCAGACAAGTAAAAACTATAAGAGTTCATCAGTACTAAAAAGACCATACAAGAAATATTAAAGGGTCTTCTTTAAGTGGAAAGAAGAATTTAGAGGAAAGGAAAAACAAATGCCACTAGTAAAGGCAGATATATAGTACAGGCTGTGGATCAACCACTTAATTAAGCAAGTATGAAGATTTGAAAAAAAAAGTACAATTAATTATAACTACTGTTATAACTATTAAGGGATAAAAATAAAGATAACATTAAAAAAGACATAACATAGGGGAGGGGAGAAAAAAACATAGATTTTTTTTCCTTTAGAATATGTTTGAACTTAAATAACTATACTTTGAAACAAGTAGGTATAGTTATTCAGTTCAGTCACTAAGTTGTGTCTGACTCTTTGAGACCCCATGGACTGCAGCACACCAGGCTTCCCTGTTCATTACCAACTCCTGGAGCTTACTCAAACTCATGTGCATAGAGTTAGTGATGCCATCCAACCATCTCATCCTCTGTTGTCCCATTCTCCTCCTCCTTTTCCAGCATCAGGGTCTTTTCCAATGATTCAGTTCTTCGATTCAGGTGGCCAAAGTATTGGAGTTTCAGCTTCAGCATCAGTCCTTCCAATGAATATTCAGGACTGATTTCCTTTAGGATGGACTGGTTGGATCTCCTTGCAGTCCAAGGGATTCTCAAGAGTCTTCTCCAACACCACAGTTCAAAGGCATCAATTAGATCAAAAGCATCAAATATATCAAAAGGTATAGTTATAAGTCAGCATATATATAAACCCCATGGTAACCACAGATAAAAAACCTACAATAAGTGCACAAAAACAAGAAAGTTACACAAATATAATACTACAGAAAATTGTAAAACCACAGGGAAAGAGATAAAAAAGAAAACACAAAACTACCAAACTACCAAAAGTACACACCTATCAATAATCACTTTAAAAGTCAGTCAAAAGTGTCCCAACCAAAAGACATGGTGGTTGACAGGATAAAAATAAACAAGACCCATTTATATGCTGCTTACAAGAGATGCACTTCAGAGCTACAGAAACCAATAGACTGAAAGTGAAGGAATGGAAAAATATTTTATACAGATGAAAATGACAAGAAAGTTGGGGTAGCAACATTCATATTATACAGAGTAGAGTTCAAAACAAACTATAACAAAAGACAAAAAAGAGCATTATATAATGATAAATATAAGAAATGGATAAAAACTCATTAACATATATTCACCTATTATATGCATACAAATATATAAAATATACTAACAGACATAAAAGGAGAAGTTAATACAATAACAGTAGGGAACTTTATCACCCCACTTACAACAACGGACAGTTCAACCAGACAGAAAATCAGTAAGGAAACAGTGGTCTTAATGACATTTTAGATCAGCTGGACTTAATAGATATATATAGGACACTTCTCCTTGCTATTCTTTGGAACTCTGCATTGAAATGGGTATATCTTTCCTTTTCTCCTTTGCCTTTTGCTTATCTTCTTTTCTCAGCTATTTGTAAGGCCTCCTCAGACAACCGTTTTGCCTTTTTGCATTTCTTTTTCTTGGGGATGGTCTTGATCACGGCTTCCTGTACAATGTCACAAACCTCCGTCCATAGTTCTTCAGGCACTCTGTCTATCAGATCTAATCCCTTGAATCTATTTCTCACTTCCACTGTATAATTATAAGGGATTTGATTTAGGTCATACCTGAATGGTCTAGTGGTTTTCCCTGCTTTCCTCAATTTAAAGTCTGAATTTGGCAATAAGGAGTTCATAATCTGAGCAGTCAGCTCCCGGTCTTGTTTTTGCTGACTGTATACAGCTTCTCTGTCTTTGGCTACAAAGAATATAATCAATCTGATTTCAGTAT
The DNA here is from genome assembly GCF_003369695.1 of Bos indicus x Bos taurus. NCBI lineage: Eukaryota > Metazoa > Chordata > Mammalia > Artiodactyla > Bovidae > Bos > Bos indicus x Bos taurus. The sequence continues at coordinate 59,077,420 of NC_040097.1, read as the reverse complement.
TGACCATCTGGTTATGTCCATGTGTAAAGTCTTCTCTCGTGTTGTTGGAAGAGGGTGCTTGCTGTGACCAGTCTGTTCTCTTGGCAAAACTCTGTTAGCCTTTGCCCTGCTTCATTTTGTACTCCACAGCCAAATTTGCCTGTTACTCCAAATATCTCTTGACTTCCTACATTTGCATTCCAGTCCCCTATGATGAAAAGGACATCTTTTTAGGGTGTTAGTTCTAGAAGGTCTTGTAGGTCTTCCTAGAACCATTCAACTTCAGTTTCATCAGCATTAGTGGTTGCGGCATAGACTTGGATTACTGTGATTCTGAATGGTTTGCCTTGGAAATGAAGAGAAATCATTCTGTCTTTTTTGACATTGTACCCAAGTACTGCATTTCAGACTCTTGTTGACTATGAAGGCTACTTCATTTCTTCTAAGGGATTCTTGCCCACAGTAGTAGATATCATGGTCATCTAAATTACATTCACCCATTCCAGTCCATTTTAGTTCACCGATTCCTAAAATGTCGATGTTCACTCTTGGCATCTGCTGTTTGACCACTTCCAATTTACCTTTATTCATGGACCTAACATTCCAGGTTCCTATGCATTATTGCTCTTTACAGCATTGGAGTTTACTTCCATCACCAGTCACATCCATAACTGGGTGTTGTTTTTGCTTTGGCTCTGTCTCTTCATTCTTTCTGGAGTTATTTCTCCACTCTTCTCCAGTAGCTTATTGGGCACCTACCAACCTGGGGAGTTCACCTTTCAGTGTCATATCTTTTTGCCTTTTCACACTGTTCATGGGGTCCTCAAGGCAAGAATACTGAAGTGGTTGGCCATTCCCTTTTCCAGTAGACCACATTTTGTCAGAACTCTCTACCATGACCCATCCATATTGGGTGGCCCTACACAGCTCAATGCAGAGTTCCAAAGAATAGCAAGGAGAGATAAGAAAGCCTTCCTCAGCGATCAATGCAAAGAAATAGAGGAATACAACGGATTGGGGAAAGACTAGAGATATCTTCAAGAAAATTAGAAAAACCAAGGGAATATTTCATGCAAAGATGGGCACAATAAAGGACAGAAGTGGTATGGACCTAACAGAAGCAGAAGATATTAAGAAGAGGTGGCAAAAATACCAGAAGAACTAAACAAAAAAAGATCTTCATGACCCAGATAACCATGATGGTGTGATCACTCACCTAGAGCCAGACATGACTTCCTAGAATGCGAAGTCAAGTGGGCCTTAGGAAGCATCACTACAAACAAAGCTAGTGGAGGTGATGGAATTTCAGTTGAGCCATTTCAAATCCTAAAAGGTGATGCTATGAAAGAATTGCACTCAATATGCCAGCAAATTTGAGAAAACTCAACAAAACTGGAAAAGGTCAGCTTTCGTTCCAATTCCAAAGAAAGGAAATGCCAAAGAATGTTCAAACTACTACACAATTGCACTCATCTCACATGCTAGCAAAGTAATGTTCAAAATTCTCCAAGCCAGGCTTCAACAGTACATGAACCGTGAACTTCCAGATGTTCAAGCTGGATTTAGAAAAGGCAGAGGAACCAGAGATCAAATTGCCAGCATCCATTGAATCACTGAAAAAGCAAGAGAGTTCCAGAAAAACATCTACTTCTGCTTTATTGATTATGCCAAAGCTTTTGACTGTGTGGATCACAACAAACTGTGGACAACTCTTCAAGAGATGGGAATACCAGACCACCCACCTGCCTCCTGACAAATCTGTATACAGGTCAAGAAGCAACAGTTAGAACTGGACATGGAACAACTGACTGGTTCCAAATTGAGAAAGGAGTATGTCAAGACTATATATTGTCACCCTGATTATTTAACTTATATGCGGAGTATATCATATGAAATGCTGGGCTGGATGAAGTACAAGCTGGAATCCAAATTTGTGGGAGAAATATCAGTAACCTCAGATACACAGATAATGCCACCCTTGTGGCAGAAAGTGAAAAGCAACTAAAGAGCCTCTTGATGAAAGTGAAAGAGGAGTTAAAGAGCTGGCTTAAAACTCAACATTCATAAAACTAAGATCATGGCATCCTGTCCCATCACTTCATGGCAAATAGATGGGGAAACAATGGAAACAGTGACAGACTTTATTTTCTTGGGCTCCAAAATCACTGCATATGGTGACTGCAGCCACGAAATGAAAAGACACTTGCTCCTTGAAAGAAAAGCTATAACCAACCTAGACAGCATATTAAAAAGCAGACATTACCTTGCTGACAAAGGTCCATCTAGTCAGAGGTATGGTTTTTCCAGTAGTCATGTATGGATGTGAGTGTTGGACTATAAAGAAAGCTGATTGCTGAAGAATTGATGCTTTTGAACTGTGGTGTTGGAGAAGACTCTTGAGAGTCCCTTGGACTGAGGAGATCAAACCAGTGAATTCTAAAGGAAATCAGTCCTGAATATTCATTGGAAGGATTGATACTCAAGCTGAAACTCCAATAGTTTGGCCACCTGAATTGAAGAACTGACTCATTGGAAAAGACCCTGATGCTGGGAAAGATTGAAGGCAGGAAAAGAATGGGACAACAGAGGATGAGATGGTTGGATGGCATCACCAACTTGATCTCAACATGAGTTTGAGCAAGGTCCAGGAGTTGGTGATGCACAGGGAAGCCTGGTGTGCTCATGGGGTTGCCAAGAGTCTGACACAACTGAGTGAACTGAGAACACTTCATCCAAAAACTGGAATATATATGATTTCCAACTACACATGGAACATTCTCCAGGATAGATCATATACTAGGCCACAAAGCAAATCTGAATAAATTTAAGAGGACAGAAATTACATCAAGCATTTCTTTCCTAACCATAATGGCATGAAACTAGAAATACACCTGCAGAAAGAAAAATGGAAAAACAAGCACTGGAGACTAAAAAATATGCTAGTAAAAAACTAATGGGTCATTTAAAAAAAAACATAGGAAGTCATAAAATATTTTGAGACAAATGAAAAAAAACCAAACACAAATTTCTAAAATCTATATAGGATGCAGTAAAAGCAGATCAAAGAGGAAATTTTATAGTGATATAGGCTTACCTCAAGAAACAAGAAAAACTCACATAAACAACCTAATTAGTCATCCATAGGAATTAGAAAAGGAAGAACAAACAAGGCCCAAGGAAATAATAAAGATCAGAGAGGAGATAAAATAGCAACCAAAAAAAAAAGCAAGAAAGAAAACATCAATGACTCTAAGGGCAGTTGTTTGGAAAGATAAAATTGATAAGCCTGTAGCTAGATTCACCAAGAGAAAAGAGAGAGGATTCTAATAAACAAAATAATAAAACAGGAGCAATAACAACCTATATTAAAGAGATAGAAAAATCCCAAGAGAATATTTCAGACAGTTATGTGCCAAAAATTGGAAAACCTAGAAGAAATGGATATATTTCTAGAAATATGCAATCTTCTAAGACCAAATCAGGAAATATACAATCTGAATATACAGATCACTGGTAGTAAAATTTAATTAATAGCTTTAAAAACTCCCAGCCAACAAAAGTCCAGGACCAAGCAGGTTCACAGGAGAATTCTATTAATACCAAACTTACAAAGAAGATTTAATGCCTATCCTTTTCAATCTATTCACAAAGATTGAAGAGGAGGGGACACTCCCAAATTCATTGTATAAGGCCACCATTATTCTGATACCAAAAATAGACACTACAAAAAAAAAGAAAGAAAGAAAGAAACTACAGGCCAATATCTCTGATGAATATAGAGGCAAAAATTTTCAACAAATATTAGCAAACTAAGTTCAATAATACATAAAAGGGTCATACACCATGATCAACTTGGATTCATTCCAAGGTCACAAGGAAATACACAAAACAAATTATATAGCACATCTCATTAACAAAAGGAGTATAAAAATCATATGATCACTTCAGTAGACTCAGTAGACTCAGAAAAAAGCATTGGAGAAAATTTAACATATATTCGTGATAAAAACTTCCATCAAAGTTGGTATAGGGTACATATCTCAACATAATAAAGAACATATATAACAAACTCACACCTAACGTCATACTCAATGATGAAAAGCTGAATGTTTTTCCTCTAAAATCATGAAAAAGACAAGGGTGCCCACTCTTTTCACCTGCATTTAACCACAATAATCAGACAAGAAAAACAAATAAAAGGCATCCCAATTGGAAGGGAAGAATAAAACTTTCAGTATTTGCAGATAACATTATATATATATATATATATATATATATATATATGAATAAAACTTTCAGTATTTGCAGATAACATCATATATATATATATACATATGTATATATATATATATATAAAAGACCTTATGGTTTCCAACCAAACACTATTAGAACTAATAAATGAATTCAGTAAAGTTTTAAGATATAAAATTAATATACAAAACTGTTGCTTTCCTATACACTAAAAATGAACTATTAGAGAAAGCAAGAAAACAATCCCATTTATAACTGCATCAAAAAGAATAAAATACCTAGAAATAAATTTAACTAAGGAGGTAAAAAACCTTTACTCTGAAAACTACAAGATACTGATGAAGGAAATTAAAGGCAAAGAAATGAAAAGATATGCTATGTTTGTGGATTATAAGAATTAATACTGTTAAAATGCACTTATTACCCAAGCAATCTATGATTTAGTGGAAAGTGAAAGGGAAAGTCGCTCAGCTGTATCCAACTCTTTGTGATTCCATGGGCCATACATTCCATGGAATTCTCCAGGCCAGAATACTGGAGTGACTAGCTGTTGTTCCCTTCTCCAAGGGATCTTCCCAACCCAGGAACTGAACCCAGGTCTCCCACATTTCAGGCAGATTCTTTACCAGCTGAGCCATCAGGGAAGCCCCTTGTGGGAATTCCATGGACTCTATGGTCCGTGGGGGTCACAAAGAGTCAGACACGATTCAGTGGAATCCTTGTCAAAGTACCCATGATATTTTTCACAGATCTAGAACAAATAATCCTAAAATTCATATGGAACTATAAAAGACCCTGGATAGCCAAAGCAATGTTGAGAAAAAAAGAAGAAGAACAAAGTTGAAGGGATCACAGCCCCTGACTTAAGACGATACTACAAAGATACAAGTAATCAAACTAGTATGGATGGGGGTTGAAGATGGTGGAAGAGTAAGATGTGGATTATTTTCCTCCTCACAAATACATAAAAATACATTTGCATGTGGAGCAACTCCTACAGAACACCTGTTGAACACTAGCAGAAGACCTCAGACTTCCAAAAAGGCAAGCTAAACTTTACATAAAGTGGTAGGAAAAAGGAATGAAAATAAAGATACAAAGAAAAAGGGATGGGTCTTGTACCATGAGGAGGTAGCTGTGAAGGAGGAAAAGTTTTCACACACTTGGAAACCCCCTCACAGACGGGGACAAGGGGAGCTTTGGAACCTCAGAGAGGAGTGCAGCAACAAGTACATAGAAGACAAAGCACAGAGAATTTGGCACAGAGATCAATGCCAGTTGGCATCTCCCAGCAGAGAAGTTGTTTGGACACCCACCACAGAGAGTCAGGGTTGGGTGCTGAGGCTCAGGCTTTGGAAGTCCGACCCCAGGGAGAGGACTGGGGTTGACTCCTATGAAGGACTGGGGTTGACTCTGCCTCCCTCTGTACAATGCAAGTGAGGGAGTCCAAGGGAAAGCCTGGATCTGCCAAAAAGGCAAGAGATCATTGTCAAAGGGACCCTCAAACTCCTGGAGACCCTCTAACTCCACATGTTCCCAGCCTCCAGGATCCAGCCTTCACAAGTGGGATGAGTTGGCTGTGGTCTATGACCCCAGAGATGGGCACACTTGCAAATATGGGGTTTTCTCTTGGGGTTTTGTCTGTCTGTTCTTTTTTTTAGTAGTAGTTTGGTTTGATTTTCCCCTATTTTCTTTTTCCCTTCTGTGCTGTGTGACTTGTAGAGTCTTGGTGCTCCAGCAAGGGGTCAGGTCTGAACCTCCAAGGTGGGAGACCCAAGTCCAGGATGTTGGATTACCAGAGGACTCCCAACCCTATGGAATACTAATCGGCAAGAACTCTCCCAAAGGCCTCCATCTCAACACTAAGACCTGGCCCCACCCAAAGGTCAGCAAGCTTCAGGGCTGCATGCTCCACATCAAACAACTAGCAAAACAGGAACACAACTGTACCCACTAGTAGACAGGCTGCTACTTGGTATGACGTACCAAGCTCACAGACTCCCCATAACATACCACTGGGCCCAACACTGCCTTTAGAGAGACAAGATCTAGCTTCAACCACCAGAACACAGGAACTAGTCCCCCTCCTCCAGCCAAGTCCAACCCCACACACTGGAGGTGGACTCCACAAGAATAACTACAACCTTACAGCTTGTGGAAAGGAGACCCCAAATGCAGTATATTAAACAAAATGAAAAGACAGAGAAACATGCAGCAGGTGAAGGAACATGGTAAAAACCACCAGACAAAACAGATGAAGAGAAAATGGGAAATCTACCTGAAAAATAATTCAGAGTAATGACAGTAAAGATAACTCAAAACCTTGTAAATAAAATGGAGGCACAAATATACAGAATGGAGGCATGGATTGAGAAGATACAAGAAACATTTAAGAACCTAGAAGAAATAAAGAACAGAAAATCAACAATGAACATCATACTAACTGAAATAAAATTTAAAAAATACACTACAGGGATCAGTATCAGAACAGATAAGTAAGCTGGAAGATTTAAAGTTGAAAATAACTGAAGCATAGTAGAATACTGAAAAAAAAGAATGAAAATAAATGAGAATAGTCTCATAGACCTCTGGGACAACATTAAGCACACCAACATTTGAATTAGAGGGGTTCCAGGAGAAGAAAAAAAAAAGATATGAGAAAATATTTGAGGAGATTATAGTTGAAAACTTCCCCAGCAGGGGAAAATAAATAGCCACCCAATTCCAGGAATCCCAGAGAGTTCCATACAGGATAAACCCAAAAAGAAAAAAAGCAAGACACATATTAATCAAACTAACAAAAATTAAACACAAAGAATAAGCAAGGGGAGAGCAACAAGGGAATACAAGGAAATCCCCATCAGGGTAACAGCTGATCTTTCAGCAGAAACTCTGCAGGCCAGAAGGGAGCAGCAAGATATACTTAAACCGATGAAAGGAAAAAAACCTACAACCCAGATTACTCTACCCAGCAAGGTTCTCACTCAGATTTGGCATAGAAAACAAAGGTTTACAGACAAGCAAAAGTTAAGAGAATTCACCACCAAACCAGCTCTATAACAAATGCCAAAGGAACTTTTCTAGATAGGAAACACAAGAGAAAGAAAAGACTTACAAAAACAAGCCCAAATATATAGAGCAAATGGTAATATATATCATATATATAAGTAATTATCATATATATAAATATATAAATCATATATTAAAATAATTATCATATATAATATATAAATCACACATGTGATCTATATCACATATATAATTATTATATATGTGTATAGATCATATATATAAATAATTATATATTTATATATATATATATCATATATAAAAATAATTATCTTAAATGTAAATGGATTCAATTCTCTAACCAAAAGAAACAGACTGGCTGAATGGATACAAAAACAAGACCCATATATATATACTGTCTAAAAACGACCCATGTCAGACCTAGGAACACATAGAGACTGAAGTGAGAGACTGGAGAAAGGAGAATCCTGTCAAAGGTACAGAGAAGAGCTAGCCCCGATCTTGTTCAAACTGTTCCAAAATTGCAGAGGGAGGAAAACTCCCAAACTCATTTTATGAGGCCACCATCGCCCTGATACTAAAACCAGACAAAGATACCACAAAAAAAGAAAATCACAGTCCAATATCATGGATGAACAGAGATGCAAAAACCCTCAATAAAGTTCTAGAAAACAGAATTCAACAATATATTAAAAGGATCATACACCATGATTAAGTGGGGTTGATCGACACAAGGATTCTTCAATATACACAAATCAATGTGATACACCATATTAACAAATTGAAAGATAAAAACCATATAATAATCTCAATAGATGCAGAGAAAGCTTTTGACAAAACACAACACCCATTCACGATAATAACTCTCAAGAGTGTGGGCACAGAAAGAATATGTACCTCAACACAATAAAGGCCATAGATGACAAACCACAGCAAGTATTATTCTCAATGGTAAAAACTGAAAGCATGTCCTCTAAGATCAAGAACAAGACAAGGGTGCCCACTCTCACCACTGTTATTCAACATAGCTTTGGAAGTCCTAGTCATGGCAATCAGAAAAGAAAAAGGAATCCAGATTGGAAAGAAGAAGTAAAACCTTCACTGTTTGCACATGACATGATACTATACATAGAAAACCCTAAAAATGCCACAAAAACTACTAGAGCTAATCAATGAATTTAGTAAAGTGGCAGGATATAAAATTAATATACATAAATCCCTTGCATTTCTATATACTAACTATGAAAAATCAGAAAGAGAAATTAATGAAACAATCTCATTCACCATTGCAACAAAAAGAATAAAATACCTAAGAATAAACCTACCTAAAGAGATGAAAGACCTGTATGCAGAAAACTGTAAGACACTAATGAAAGAAATCAAAGATGATACAAACAGATCGATAGATATATATCATGCTCTTGAACTGAAGGAATCAATATTGTCAAAATGACTATACTACCCAAAGCAATCTACAGAATCAATGCAATCCCTATCAAATTACCAAGGTCATTTTTCACAGAATTAGAACAAAAAATTTCACAATTTGTATGGAAACACAAATGACCCTGCATAGCCAAATCAATCTTGAGAAAGAAAAACAGAGTTGGAGAAATCAACGTCCCTGACTACAAATTATACTACAAAGCTACAGTCATCAAGACAGTATGATACTGGCACAAAACAGAAATATAAACCAATGGAACAAGATAGATAACCCAGAGATAAGCCCATGTACTTGTAAGTACCTTATCTTTGACAAAGGAAGCAAAAAAATACAATGGAGAAAGATAGCTTCTTCAATAAGTGGTAGTGGGAAAACTGGAGAGCTACATGTTAGAATACTTCCTAACGCCATACATAAAAACAAACTCAAAATGGATTAAAGACTTACATGTAAGGCCAGAAACTGTAAAAGCTCTTAGAGGAAAACATAGGCAGTACACTCTTTGTTATAAATCACAGCAAGATTCTCTCTGACCCACTTCCTAGACTAATGAAAATAAAAAGGAAAATAAACAAATGGGGCCTAATAAAACTTAGAAGCTTTTGCACAGCAAAGGAAACTATAAAGAAGATGAAAAGACGACCCTCAGAATGGGAGAAAATAATTCCAAACAAAGAAACTGACAAAGGATTCATCTCCAAAATATAAAAGCAGCTCATATAGCTCAATATTAGAAAAACAACCCAATCAAAAAATGGGCAGCACCTAAACAAACATTTCTCCAAAGAAGACATACAGATGGCCAACACACACATGAAAAGCTGCTCAACATCACTCATTATTAGAGAAACGCAAATCAAAACTACATTGAGGTATCACCTCACATGAGTCAGAATGTCCATCATTAAAAAATCTACAAACAATAAATGCTGGAGAGGATGTGGAGAAAAGGTAATCCTCCTGCACTGTTGGTGGGAATGTAATCTGATACAGCCATTATGGAAAACAGTATAGATATTCCTTTAAAAACTAGAAATAAATCTACCATATGACCCAGCAATCCCACTATTGGGCACATACCCTGAGAAAACCACAATTCTAAAAGGCACATGTACCCCAATGTTCACTGAAGCAATATTTACAACAGCTAGGACATGTAAGCAACCTAGATGTCTATCGACAGATGAATGGATAAAGAAGTTGTAGTACATTTATACAATGGAATATTACTCAGCCACAAAAAGGAATGCATTCGAGTCAGTTGTAGTGAAGCGGATGAAACTAGAGCCTATTATACAGAATGAAGTAAGTAAAAACTAGAAAAATAAGTATCACATATTAACACATATATATGGAATCTAGAAAAATGCATTTATGAACTTAGTAGAGAATGGACTTGTGCACACAGCAGGGGAAGGTGAGCGTGGGTCAAATTGAGAAAGTAGCTTTGTCATATATACAATACATGTGTAAAACAGATAGCTAGTGACAGGTTGCTAAATAATACAGGGAGCCCAGCTTGGTGCTCTGTGATGACCTAGAGGGGTGGGATGGGAGGAGAGGAGGAAGGCTCTGGAGGAAAGGGATATACATACAATTATGACTTACTTGCATTGTTGTAAGGCAGAAACAAACACAAAATTGTAAAAGCAATTTTCTACCAATTAAAAAACAAAATTAATGAAAAACAGTAAGTTGTTGGCAGCAAAAGAGACACATAGATCAAGAACCCAGAAAAAAACCCACACACTTAAATGATCAATTAATTTATGACAAAGGAAACAAGAATATACAGTGGGGAAAAGATAGTCTTTCAGTAACTGGTGCTGGGAAAACTGAACAGGTACATGTAGAAGAATGAAATTAGAATATATTCTCTAATGAACTCAAAATAGATCAAAGATCTAAATGTAAGACTGAAAACCATAAACTCCTAAAAACACTCTGACATAAATTGTAGCAAGATTTTTTGGCTCTGTCTCCTAAAGGAAATGAAAAAAATAAACAAATGGGACATAATTAAACTTAAAAGCTTTTGCACAGCAAAGAAAACCATCAACATAATTAAAAGACAACCTACTGAATGAGAAAAAATATTTTCAAATGATGATGACCAGTAAAGGGTTAATATCCAAAATATATAAACAGTTCATACAACTTCAATATTTAAAAAACTGATTAAAAAAATGGGCAGAAGATCTAAATAGACATACTTCAAAAGAAGGCAAACAGATAGCCAACAGGCACATGAAAAGATGCTCAACCTTGCTAATGATCAGGGAAATGCAAATCAAAACCACAATGAGATATCATCTCACATCCATCAGAATGGCTCTCATGACAAAGACAACAAATAACAAATGTTGGCAAGGATGTGGGAAAAAGGGAATAATGTTGGCAGGAATGTAAATTGGTACAGCCACTATGGAAAACAGTATGGAAATTCTTCAAAAAGCTAAAGACAGAACTACCATATGATATAGAAATTCCACTCCTGGGTACATATCCAAGGAAAATGAAAACATTAATTTGAAAAGCTGCTGCTACATACACCCTAATGTTATTGCAGTATTATTTACAATAGCCATAGTATGGAAGTACCCTAAGTGTCCATCAACAGATTAATGTATACACACACACACAAAAAATGAAATTCTCTCAGTTGTAAAGGAAAATAAATATTGTCATTTGCAACAACATGGATGGTCCTAGAAATTATTATCCTTAGTGAAATAAATCAGAGAAAGACAAATTCTATATGTTACCGCTTTAATGTGGACTCTAAAAAAATATATAAATGTAGTAAGTCCTCTATATACAAACCTTCAAGCTGCAAACTTTCAAAAATGTGAATTGGACATGCATGTCCAATCACGTAAAGCTATTTCACATGTCTGGCATACATTATCACAGGTATGCATCCTCTACAAGTGGTTGTGCTTTTGTACAGTACTGTATGCTGCTGCTGCTGCTGCTAAGTCACTTCAGTCGTGTCCAACTCTGTGCGACCCCACAGATGGCAGCCCACTAGGCTCCTCTGTCCCTGGGATTCTCCAGGCAAGAACACTGGAGTGGGTTGCCATTTTCTTCTCCAATGCATGAAAGTGAAAAGTGAAAGTGAAGTCGCTCAGTCCTGTCCGACTCTTAGCGACCCCATGGACGGTAGCCCACCAGGCTCCTCCATCCATGGGATTCTCCAGGCAATACTGGAGTGGGGTGCCATTGCCAGAGAACGGTATCTTTATTTCAAGCCCAGGAAGTCTAGAAGCAAGTGTACAAGCAGCAGTGATGTAGCTGGTACCACTGCACTTTCCAAGGTACTGTACTGTGTGATTTAAAATGTTTTCTTTGTGTGTGTGTGTGTGTTTTCTATGTATTAATTGTGTGAAAAGTATTATAAACCTATCGCAGTGCTGTACTATATAGCCAATTGTGATAGTTGGGTACCTAGGCTAATTTCGTTGGACTTACGAACAAATTGGACTTACGAATGCACTCTGGGAACATAACTCATTCATTGAAGGGGGACTTGCTGTATAACAAAACAGAAACGGACTCACAGATACAGAGAATAAACTAGTGGTTACCAGAGGGGAGAGGGGAATGGGGAGGGGTGATACATGCATAGAGGATTAAAAGGTACAAACTACTATGTATAGAACAAATAAGCTAATAGGATATATTATACAGCACAGGAAATATAGCCAATATCTTAAAAGATTTACGGAGTATAATCTTAAAAGAGTGAATCATTATGCTATACAACTGAATTTAATATAATATTGTTAATCAATTATACTTCAATAAAAATTTTTTTTACTGCTATAGGTCTCTGGTAAGTTTAGTAGATACAACAAAAGCCAGTAGGGCTGTATTACCATGTGAGCTCATAAACAAATTTGCCTAAACAAGTTTACCACAGTAGACTTTGGAATCTTGCTCCCAGGGTTCAAATCCCAGCTCTGTCATTTACTAATTGACCATGCTAAATAAGTATCTGCTGTTTTCATTGCTATTAGCATTTCTGTGTTATTCCCCAAGCCTTCACGGATAGCCTCTAATCTCACGCCTCTCCAAAGTCTTACAGAAGCTAAACCAAAAAAACATCTAGAGATAAATTCAAGTGGCAGTACCATTCTTTCCATTAAAAAAAAAAAAAAGCTATTATAAAAATAGTCAAAACTCACTCCTTCATTTCCCCTGTTTTTGGTGAGATATACTTTGCAGCCAGCATCAAGAGGGGTGCTATAGCAGTTGGGCAGCCTGAAAAGCAGGGAAGGGGAGAAGGAAAACGGGATGTACAGTGTTTTGGAGAAATCAACTCCCCTAGAGCTCTGCAGGGTCAGACACTGAGCATTCAATAGAAGAACGTATCCTTTCTATATTGATGCATTTTCCAGGTTAGCACCAGGCATGAGAGCAGAGGAATAAAAAGGCTGTGGATGCATAGTCCTACTTCCTGACCCTGAACCAGGTATGAGAGAAACAACTGGAAGAAAGATGAAACACGTGAAAGAACAAAGGAAAATAGATGTATCGTTCATAAGATGTTCAATGGATCCTTTGGAAACGTGATTTCTCTGTCATTAATAGATGTGCATTCTTTGAAAACACTACCTGTTGCTTGCTTGATTGAACGTTCAAAAGGCACAGAAGTCTTTTAAGATCTGAATAGTCCCTAGGAGAAAGAATAACACAGTGTCAACCGACAGAAGACTCTGGGTGAACCAGTTGTGCTACCCACTAGTAACATGGACCCCTGCCACTTGGAGGCCTGCTTTTATAGACTGAAACATATACAAACCAAACATCTCTTTAGTGAATAAAGTCGCTCAGTCGTGTCTGACTTTTTGCGACACCATGGACTGTAGCCTACCAAGCTCCTCTGACTATGGGATTCTCCAGGCAAGAATACTAGAGAGGGTTAAAAAGGGCAAACATTTCAGTGGAGACTCTACCCCAGAGTAGGAGTTGTCAAGGATCTACACTGTGGTTGCTGGTCACTGCTTGAGTTAATAATAAGCAAAAACTCAGTATGGTGTTACCTGATGGTGACTCCTTGCTGTTTTTTATCAGTTGATTTTTCAGTGGCCTTCACTTTTTTGTCTTGATCAGGCATTGTAAACCATCAATGCCCCAGAATTAACATCGCATTCCTTTCAAAGTAAACTGGAAGAAAAAACTTTAGTTGGCTTGTGTGCTCCAAAATATTCTCAATTAATGCAAATCCACTTAAAACATTTATTTAAATATGCACAAACTAACATTTACTTCTAATACAATAATAAAAATGCTAATATGAGTAACATTTACTATTTATCATTCAAAGGCCTCTGGATACATTTAGGGCATAGTTTATAATTATAGTAGTGAAAAGTGAAAGTGAGTTGCTCAGTCGTGTCCAACGCTTTGCGACCCCATGGACTGTAGCCTACCAGGCTCCTCTCTCCATGGGATTTTCCAGACAAGAGTCCTGGAGTGGGTTGCCATTTCCTTCTCCAGAGGATCTTCCTGACCAAGGGATTGAACCGGGGTCTCCCACATTGTAGGCAGATACTTTATTGTCTGAGCCACAAGGGAAGTCAATTATAGTAGTACCTGAGCCTATATTTTCTGAGTCATTCTTGATTTCAAATATTCTGACTCATTACCCCCAACAAGTACTTTTCTGCTTGCCAGGAAAAGTGTCCATATTTGGGGTTTCCAAAATATTTATAAGCAAATACCTGAAGTCCCACCGACACTTTTATGCCATCTTACTTGTCTTTCTCGGTAAGTTTCCTTAACAGCACACTGCTAGTTTAGGGAGCTCCTCTCTCATCGTGGGTCAGTTCAGTTCAGCCGCTCAGTCATGTCCGACTCTTTGCAACCCCAGGAATCACAGCACGCCAAGCCTCCCTGTCCATCACCAACTCCCAGAGTTCACTCAAACTCACGTCCATCGAGTCGGTGATGCCATCCAGCCATCTCATCCTGTGTTGTCCCCTTTTCCTCCTGCCCCCAATCCCTCCCAGCATCAGAGTCTTTTCCAATGAGTCAACTCTTCACATCAGGTGGCCAAAGTACCGGAGAAGGGAATGACAAACCACTTTAGTATTCTTGCCTTGAGAACCCATTGTGGGTCATGTCCCTAAAAATTCCAGAGAAAGCTCCACCAAATGCATTGCACTTGCCAATGCATTACAGTGTCAAGGGCAACACACAAAATATCCTTGGATTTCCAGAATGCCTAAAACTTTCAGGCTGAATCCCCACGTGGGACAACTACAGCCATAATCTCCTCTGCCAGAACTGGGTCAGCCTTGCACAGTCCCTGAACTCACTTAAGCATCCTGTTTAAAACAAGACAATGGGCTCACAATCAAAATAGTCATTCATGCTAACCCTGGGGTCAACCAAACTAAATTACAATTTCAGCTCTCCCCAAGATGGAAACTTAAACTAGCCAATCAGGAATCTCCTGATTAGCACTAGTTAGGTAAGCAGCCTGATAAAACCCTCCATCCTCTTTGGGAAAAGTAACATTGCAATAACCAATCTGCTTTTTGACTAGTATAACTTCATTCCTATCTTCTTCTGCCTATAAAAAGTCTTTCATTTTGTACAGTTCCTTAGAGCTACTTTCTATCTGCTAGACAGAATGCTGTCCAGTTCATTAATTGATGAATAAAGCCAATAAGATCTTTAAAATGTACTCAATTAAGTTTTGTTTTTAACAATTCAGACAGTGGGGCATCCAGCCTGGGAATACAAGACAGTAAGCACCTCACTCTTCTGAATTAAGCCTTGTCATCATTATGGTCACCCTTCCTAGGATCTGATCAGGTGGTGGCTCAGATGTTAAAGCGTCTGCCTACAATGTGGGTGACCCAGATTCAATCCCTGGGTCAGGAAGATTCCTGGAGAAGGAAATGGCAACCCACTCCTGTATTCTTGCCTGGAAAATCCCATGGATGGAGGAGCCTGGTAGGCTACAGTCCATGGAGTCTCAAAGAGTCGGACACAACTGAGCGACTTCAGTTTCCTAGGATAAGCTTTAATACTTCTTTCCACCACTACTCAAAAGGTTAGTATGAGTTCAACAATGGAGAATAATTTATTTAATAAAGCCCTTCATTAATCAATTTCTGATTAAGTTGTTTTTGTTTCCAGAATAGAAACCAAAAAAAAGTTGAAGATACCCATACTTTCAATTACATGGAACATACAAAATTAAACATACTATTGGTTTAGTTCTTGATGGAATGTAAAATTTTCCAGTTGTGCTTCAATGCTACTGCTTGACTTCAGAGTGTTTTTCAGGCATGAAAAAGTATGCGTTGTTGTCCTATAATTCCATGCCTTAATGTATTATACAATTAATGGTCAAAATCCAAGTGTTTCAGAAGTGCTGCCAAGTCGCTTCAGTCGTGTCTGACTCTTTGAGTCGGCAGCCCACCAGGCTCCCCCTTCCCTGGGATTCTCCAGGCAAGAACACTGGAGTGGGTTGCCATTTCCTTCTCCAATGCATGAAAGTGAAAAGTGAAAGTGAAGTTGCTCAGTTGTGTCCGACTCTATCAACCCCATGGACTGCTGCCCACCAGGCTCCTCCGTCCATGGGATTTTCCAGGCAAAAGTACTGGAGTGGGGTTTCAGAAGTACTTAGAGGCAAAAGGAATGGGTGTTTTACTGCAACAGAATCGAGCAAAATTTAATTTTGTAAAATGAACAAAGACAGTATATCTAAGGATTTAAAATTATTTTCCCAGTATAGTTGCATATTTGTAACAAATAGTTCAGCTGGAATTGAGCTGAAGACCAAGGTTCTCATCACAGATGCACATTAAGCAAAGTACAATAACAGTATTTTAGGACTGTGCCCAGGACCTAAAACCATGGATTTATTCTTTCAACAAATATTTATTGAATGTGTACTATGTTCAATCTCAGATTGAAAAGTACTAAAGACAAAAGAGGCTACTCAGATACAGGCTTCTACTACAAAGAAAAACCCACTTAGGAACTTTAAAATATGTTTTGTGAGATATTCAGACAAAGATTTGTTTTGAGTGAGTGAGTGAAGTCGCTTAGTCGTGTCCAACTCTTTGCGACCCCATTGCTGTAACCCACCAGGCTCCTCTGTCCATGGGATTCTCCAGGCAAGAATACTGGAGTGGGTTGCCATTTCCTTCTCCAGGGGATCTTCCTGACCCACAGATGGAACCCAGGTCTCCCGCATTGTAGGCAGACACTTTAACCTCTGAGCCACCAGGGAAGCACAAGATTTGTTTTAGCATCTGTTTAAAATAAAGAAAGGAGAAAGGGAGTAATAAAGGGAAGGGTAGGGAGGGAAAAAGGAAGAATGAATGATCTGTACATAATTTTTCAACAGCAAAAGATCCATTTTCATATATAAATATTAAAATGCCCCAAAAGTTCTAAAATAAATGGAAATCCAGTCAAAATAAATATAATCTAACTTCACCTTTCCTTCAAGAACAGAGGGAAAGTTCCATACAGATACACTGGCCTGTTGGCTTCCAATTCTGCTCAAACCATAGCTCCAGCCTGTTTTAGAAACAGGATGTCAAAGTCACAGTGATTAGCATGTGAAAATGTGTGGAAAAGCTCTTGGGCTTCTGAAGGTAGAGGATCACATCTGCCACAGTCTTACTGCTAAATGCCTTGTCTTATTCTGTGGTTTAATCTCTGTGATTTTATTGACTGGTGGGTGAACAGGAAATAATCCTCTAATAGTTTTATCAGTTTAAGATTAGCTTCTACTCTGTGAACTGGAAGAATGAAAATAGATAACTCTCTAGAAATGTTTCTCTTAATTAAACAGTAAACAAATTCACCAGAATCAGAAGAAACAGGCAATTGCCTTTAGGACAAAAAAGAAAATCCTTTGCACTTGGTGGCTGTTAAAATGGAAACTATTCTGAAAAAAAAAAAAATTCAAGAAGTTGGAAATACTATATTTAATTTAATCCCATATTTAATTAACAAAAATGATTACACTATACCAAACACTATTTAGATAGCATCACAGACTCCGTGGACATGGATTTGAGCAAAGTGTGGGAGACAGTGAAGAACAGGGCATCCTGGTGTGGTATAGTCCACCGCGTCGCATTAACCTGGACACGACTTGGTGACTAAACAACAACAAGAGGGCTATAATTCAAAACTGATGGGTGAGGAAAAGGGCGGTTCACATCTTAAGTCATTTTCTAGAAGCAAACAACTTTCTGAATTAGTGTTTCTCAGAGCTGAGGTGAGGGCAAGAGTCCTGCAGGCAGAGTTTGCCTCAGAGCCAGCATGTAAACCTGAGGGAAGGGTGGTTGGTCCTGGGGGAGATCCTAGCCTTCAGGGTAAGGGAGCAGGGCCCTAGGGGGCATTCCTGGGGCAGACCCCTCCCACATACCCTCTGCTGTAGCTCCTCTCTGAAGTACCTAGATAATAGCATTTGATGCACATTTCCTGAGTTGCTTTACAGATACAGATACATAATAAAGAAGAAATTAACTAGCTGATGATCATAAGCACCTACTGGCACCTGAAGATTGATGATGTTAATGCCCCGTAACCTCACCATCAACCAACCACGACTGTGTAGGAGCTGATCTCACACTCCGAGACCCACCGACTCCCGAACCTGGCCTTTCTACACACTGCTGTATTTAAAATGGATAATCAACAGGGACCTACTGTATAGCACATGGAACTCTGTGGAGTGTTATGTGGCAGCCTGGATGGGAGGGGAATTTGGAGGAGAATGGATACATGTATATGTATAATGGAGTCTTTTGATGTTCACCTGAAATTATCACAATATTGTTTGTTAATTGGCTATATCCTGATACAAAATACAAAGTTTAAAAATAAATAAAATAAAAATGCTTTGCTAAAAGGCATCAGGAAGTTCAGGTTTTTTGAGTATTAACTGCCTGGACTCCTTGCTGGGCCCCTGCACCGTCCTTCACCATAGCTTGTTGTTTAGTTGCTCAGTCATGTCCGACTCTTTGCGACCCCAGAGACTGCAGCATGCCAAGCTTCCCTGTCCTTCACTGTCTCTCAGAGTTTGCTCAAACTCAAGTCCATTGGGTCGGTGATGTCATCCAACTATCTCATCCTCTGTCATCCCCTTCTCCTCCTGCCTTCAGTTTTTCCCAGCATCAGGGTCTCCTTCAATGAGTGGGCTTCTCACATCAGGTGGCCAAAGTATTGGAGCTTCAGCATCAGTCCTTCCAATGAGTATTCAGGATTGATTTCCTTTAGGATTGACTGGCTTGATGTCCTTACTGTCCAGGGGACCCTCAAGAGTCTTCCCGAACACCACAGTTTGAAAGCATCAGTTCTTCAGCACTCAGCCTTCTTTATGATCCACTTCTCACATCCATACATGACTACTGGAAAAACCATCAAAGTGATGTCTCTGCTTTCTAATACACTGTCTAGGTTTGTCATAGCTTTTCTTTCAAGGAGTAAGCATCTTTTAATTTCATGGCTGAAGTCATCATCTGTGGTAATTTTGGAGCCCAAGAAAATAAAGTCTGTCCCTGTTTCCATTGTCTCCCCATCTATTTGCCATGAAGTGATGGGACAGAATGCCATGATCTTAGTTTTTTGAGTTTTAAGTTTTAATGTTGAGTTTTAAGCCAGGTTTTTCATTCACTGCAGCTAGATGTCAGTAGACTAGCTTTACTGTGCGTGGGCTAGTGGACCTGAGTTTGGTTCTGTGACACAGGCACTGCTGACTGGGGCAAAGAGACTCCAGTAGCTTAAACAAAATTATCCCAAAAAAGAGACCCAAAGCTGGCTGCTAGAAGCAAAACTCTGAAGCCAATACCTGGGCACAAACCATCCTTGGAGATGGGGCCTCTGTGGACGTCCACATCCCCCACGGATCAGTGTGGTTGATGGGGATTCAAGGGCCAGGCTGCAGGTGCACATGGAGCAGAGGCGGGGCCGTAGCTGCCAACTGCCCAGCTAACCTCTCTCCTGCTCAGACTGACCTCTCTGAGTCCTTCCAGGTCTCCCTTCTCCTCCGCCCACGGGCTGCTTTGGGTCATTCGGCCTCAACTCATAAGTCCCCTCCTTGCTGAGGACTCCCCAGCACCCATTTGCCCCACACTCTCACCACTCCACCCTGTTCCAGCCCCTCATGGGGCTCATCGACATCAGAACTCTAGCCAGTCACTGGTTTCCGTGCCCCGTGTGGGCAGGGACCACATCCGCTTTATCCCCACACACCAGACAAATGGCAGAGTAAGCACAGTGTGTGAAATCAAAAAGTATTTGTGCCACAATCTGTAACAAGTGGCTCAGGCATTTTTACCAAAGTTCATGAATTACTTGCTTTTTGTGCGTGGTATGCTCATTTGCTCAGTCATGTCCGACTCTTTGCAACCCCATGGACTGTAACCTGCCATGATCTTCTGTCCATGGGGTTTTCCAGACAAGAATATTGGAGTGGGTTGCCATTTCCTCCTCCAGGGGATCTTCCCAACCCAGGGACTGAACCCAAATCTCCTGCATTGCCGGCGGGTTCTTTACCACCACGCCACCTGGGAAGCATTTGCTTCTTAACAATTCTTAATTTTGGAACTAGAGCCCCCCGTGACTCCCAAACCCTGAGTCTGGTGCTCCTCCTCCGAGCCCAGCACAAAACCCCACATTGCAGACCTGGGCCAAAAGCAAGCAGTACTGGGCCTCCCACATTCTCCAGACACATTGCAGGTGACAGTAAATGTTTATTAAACAAAAAAATTAACGAATGGATGAATAAATAAAAGTTATTTTAAAAACCAATGTAATTATCCCTTTAGTTCAAAACTCTTTCATAAAACTTCCTTTTAAACCAAATGGATTGATAAGTATTTGCAATGTTATGATACTATTGAACACACTCAGGAATGACCTAACTCAGTATTTCCCAACCTTTTTGGCACCAGGCTCCAATTTTGTGGAAGACAATTTTTCCATGGACTGGGGTGGGAGGATGGTTTCAGGATGATTCAAGTATATTACATTTATTATGAACTTTATTTCCATTATTATTAGATTGTGATATATAATGAAATAATTAAACAACTTAATACAATACAGAATCAGATTATCTGGCATTAGATTCTCATAAGGAGCACACAACCCAGATCCCTCACATGCACAGTTCACAGTGGGGTTCAAGCTCCCATGAGGATCTAATGCAACTGCTGACCTGACAGGACACAGAGCTCAGCAATGTGAGCAATGGGGAGTGGTTGTAAATACAGATGAAGCTTCCACTTGCTTGTCTGCAGCTCACCTCCTGCTGTGCAGCTCAGTTCCTAATAGGCCTTAGACTGGTACCCCTGATCTAACTTATTCAACCTTTAGGAAGAAAATTAGAGTCCTCAAATTGTGGTGTTGGAGAAGACTCTTGAGAGTCCCTTGGACACCAAGGAGATCAAACCAGTCAGTCCCAAAGGAAATCAACCCTGAATATTCATTGGAAGAACTGATGTTGAAGCTGAAGCTCCAATACTTTGGCCACCTGATGCAAGAGCTGACTGATTGGAAAAGACTCTGATGCTGGGAAAGATTAATGGTAGGAGGAGAAGGGGACGACAGAGGATGAGATGGTTAGATATTATCACCGACTCAGTGGATATGAGTTTGAGCAAACTCCGGGAAATAGTGAAAGAAAAGGAAGCCCGGCGTGCTGCAGTTCATGGGGTTGCAAAGAGTTGGACACAACTTAGGGACTGAACAACAACAACAAAATAAGAGAATATTCATGAGCAGTGTTTCTCAAATTATCTATAAAGTTTTTTTTTTTTTTTTTAATTTCCAATATATTATGGACCAACACTTGTAACTGAGCGGTATCTTATTCGGCAAAATAAGTCCATCACTGATTATGTGCTTGGACAGCATGGTAATGTCAAATTGCCATAAGTATTTCTCAATGCTTGCTCCCAATTTTGTACTTCTCAATCGTCGACATACTAGTCTGAAAGACCACCTGACTAGCACTGTTCTAGGTAACTGAGGTCTCTCCTTTCAAATAACAATATTGTTTTCACAGTGATGCTAGGTGACTCTCTGAAAACCATTGCCCTCCATGCGGTGCCTGAAAGGACTAACTCAGTCATTGTCAATTCTAGGACAACCAGGGGAGGACGGGAGTGGCTGGGTGTGGGCTCTTTACTGAGACCCCAAAATCCTATTTCTCTGCGTTCTCTGTACAGTTTCATTTTTTTTAAGTTTCCTGTGCTAAAAATAAAAATAGAAAACCACTCATTTTCTGACATTTATTTTATACATGAGGCCAGAGATTATAACACTTGCTACACAAATACATGTATTCATATGGGGACTTTCATTTGATTTTAAATGGAAAAGATGAAATTTAGTATTTTTTTCTTAAAAGGGGGAATGGGTTATAGAAGTGAAAGATTATATATAAAATACAAGTGCATATTGGGCTTCCCAGGTGGCACTGGTGGTAATGAATCCACCTGCCAATGCAGGAAACATAAGAGATGTGGGTTCTATCCCAGGGTCAGAAAGATCCCCTGGAGAAGAAAATGGCAACCCACTCCAGTATTCTTGCCTGGAGAATCCCATGGACAGAGGAGCCTGACGGGCTACAGTCCATTGGGTTGCAAAGAGTCGGACACAACCCAAGCAACTTAGTACAAGTGCATATTACTTTAAGAACAGAAACATTCATATCTTTACTCTGTACCTATCAGCCATGGAACCCAAATACTATCTCAGATCAGAGAGACAAAGCATTCCATACTTTATAGGATAGTCAAATGGTCTGGGGTTTTCAGCCCTAGTCAATTATGGGCATAATCACAGTTCTGACTCATTTTTGAATTTTAAACCCATTTTTAAAAAGAAACTCTCAAAAGTAATTCCTATCTCCTGTTGTCATCTAAAATTTGGGTTAATACTAAAAGAAAGATGTCAGAGACACACACCTCACTTAGTACTTGCAGGGCAAACACATATGACAGAGAAAAATACCCATGCCACAGTAAAATTGATTGTAATTCATGTAAATTGTGCAAATGTAAGCCCACTAATTGAACAACATGGTGAGTATCTGTGCCATGATTTTCAGGTTCTCTGCCCAGAAATTCTTTGTCATTCCCCAGTTGCTTTAACTGCTCGAGAGATCCTTACATGGCCTCATTTGATTCATTTCGGGAAACATCTTCAAATCCCACAAATAGAAGTTTTTCCTTCTAATCACTTAGGTTGCATCTTTGTAAACTATTCCATTTTACTTACTGCCTTTTATGCTTGTGTTTAGTCACTTGGTCATGTCCGCCTCTTTTGTGACTCCATGAACTGTAGCCCGCCATGCTCCTCTGTCCATGGGGATTCTCCAGGCAAGAATACTGGAGCGGATTGCCATGCCCCCTTCCAGGGGATCATTCCAACCCAGGGATTGAACCCAGGTCTCCCGCTTGCAGGCAGATTCTTTACCATCTGAGCCACCAGGGAAACCCAAGAATACCGGAGTGGATAGCCTATCCCTTCTCCAGGGGAACTTCCCAACCCAAGAATTGAACCAGGATCTCCTGCATTGTAGGCAGCTTCCTTAACAGCTGAGTTACCTGGGAAGCCCTTACTGCCTTTTGAAAGAAAGTGAAAGTCATTCAGTCATGTCTGACTCTTTGCAACCCCATGGACTATACATATACAGTCCATAGAATTCTCTAGGCCAGAATACTGGAGTAGGTAGCCTATCCCTTCTCCAGCAGATCTCCCCAACTCAGGAATTGAACTGGGATCTCCTGCATTGGAGACAGATTTTTACCAACTGAGCTATCAAGAAAGAGTTTTTAAACAAACAAACAAACAAAAAAACACAGTACTTAGAACATAACAGCAGTAAGAGTTTGGCATAACTAATAATAAACTAAGAGTTTATTATTTTTGAGAAACATAGTGAACCCCTATAACAAAAGGAAGTTAGAACTACTTGTGCCAACAACAGGAAGTCTTCCCTTCTTTCCTTGACAGAATGACGGCTAACCTCCATGTTAGATGTCAAGATGCAGTCTGTCTGTGCTCAGGGAGGTATTAAAAACAGAGAACTTTCAGTCCCACAAACAGCTGGAAATGCAAAGTGAAAAATCATTGCTCCAGGTCCTTTACTTATACACATATTTTCTTAAAGTCCCTTTAAAATTTTGAGAAAAAAAAGTGGTTTAAATGTGTATGTGTGTTAGTCGCTCACTTGGGTCCAACTCTCTTCAAACTCATGTTCTGTAGCCCATCAGGCTCCTCTGTCCGTGGGATTCTCCAGGCAGGAATACTGGAGTGGGTTACCATTCCCTTCCCCATAAAATAAGATAGGATTCAAAAAAAGTTATAATTCACATAGACCAACCAGAAATAAGGAAAATGTGTTCAAATGTACTGGTTAAATGATATTTTCTCAATCTTGACAACTGTATCACGGTGCCACAGGCTGCTAACGTTAGGGGAAGCTGAGTGGAGGGTACATGGGAGCTCACTGTACGATTTTTGCAGCTTTTATGCAATTCTCAAGTTATTTCAAAATAAACATTAAAAATACATTGGGAGACTTCCCTTGTGGTCCAGTGGTTAGTATTCCATGCTTCCACTGTGTCCCTGATCGGGGGACTAAGATCCCGACCACAAGCCACATGGCACAGTCAAGAAAAACCAGTGTATTGGCCACTTGAGCAGTTTATTTTAGTAAAGTGTTCTGAGAATAGACAAAGCATTTCTTTTTACAAAGAATAATTATACTTAACGTCACAGATATAGGAGCTTGGTCTTTAGAAAAGTATAAATCCTGCACAGAAAGCATCAGATTATGTTGGACAAACCACTGGAAAATAAAACACACCCAGAAATTTTAAGTGATCAAAAAGCAAAAGAACTGTTAAGAAATAGGACTTGTTCATACCTACTGTAGCTCACAAAGGGAGTCTCTAAACTATGGGCTTGATTCTTGTATCATATTGTTATGGTTCCTCAGTGGGAAATATGGGTGGAGTTAGCAGAACAGACAGTTATCACAAGAAAGGCCCTCCTGGAACATGTAGTATCAGGGGTATGTCACCTTCCAGGCTCACTGCTACTGCTGCTGCTAAGTCGCTTCAGTTGTGTCCGACTCTGCGTGACCCCATAGACGGCAGCCCACCAGGCTCCCCCGTCCCTGGGATTCTCCAGGCAAGAACACTGGAGTGGGTTGCCATTTCCTTCTCCAATGCATGCAAGTGAAAAGTGAAAGTGAAGTCGCTCAGTCGTGTCCGACTCTTAGCGACCCCATGGACTGCAGCCCACCAGGCTCCTCCATCCATGGGATTTTCCAGGCAAGTGTACTGGAGTGGGGTGCCATTGCCTTCTCAGGAACACCTTTAAATGAATGACACCCGCAGAGTAGATGACCAAGCAGCAGAGCTTCAGCGAGGCCTGAGATGGTACATCCTCCTTAAAGGGTTTCAAAAGCACATTAAAAATGAAGCATAACAGGGGCTTGTCCAGTGGCTAAGAGTCCATGTTTCCAATGCAGGGGGCCCAGATTCGATCCATGGTCAGGGGACTAGATTCCACATACCGTAACTAAGGATTCGTATGCTGCAACTAAGACCCAGAGCAGCCAAGTAAATAAAATAAATATATTATTTAAATGAAGCAAAACAAGATACCAGTATAGGACAAGCAAAACAGACCGATAGGTCCCCTGGTGCCGATCAAGATTCAGTGCCTTTAATGAACACAGGAAGAAACAGAGGCTCAGAGAGGGAAATGTGTCGAGGCCATAAGGCACTTTGAGGAAGAGAAACAGAACAAAGTCCAGCTCCCCTTCAGGGTCTGAATATTAAAGGCAGCTCAGAGGGAGACGGAAGAGGAGAATTTGTTGACATTGGCCCTTAGATGAGAGCAAAGGTTGACATATGACAAGCGATGCTTGCATAACTTCACCTCCTGGACTTTGGTGTGCTTACAAATATGCACCCACTCATCCAGGTTCACTCATGAGAACTAGGTAGGTGGTGAGTCTTAAGCATCACACGGAGCCAAAGGTGCAGTTATAACAGAACTGCCACTGGCAGAAGCGGCGGCGGTGAAGGGCAAGTATCGTCAGGGCCTTGCGCCCGGGTCAGCAGACTTGACACCTTCCCTAGCACAGTTTGTTCTTTAAACAACCTTCTGCTTTCTGTTTAAACAAGTGCCTGGGGGATAAAAGAACCAAAAATAAGAAGAGCATCCTGACTGCCTCCCACTCATTCCTCCGAATGTTTACTGAGCAACTGCTAGAGGTTAGACGGCTCAGCAGTAAAGAATCTGCCAGTTCAGGAGACGCGGGTTCCATCCCTGGGTCGGGAAGATCCCCTGGAGGAGGGCACAGCAACCCACTCCAGTGTTCTTGCCTGGAGAATCCCATGGACAGAGGAGCCTGGCGGGCTACAGTCCACGGGGTCGCAAAAGAATTGGGCACGACCGAGCGACTAAACAACATCATAGGTTAGACGTGCCTGTAAGTGTCTGCTTTCATCATCTTCTGGTGAATCTAACCCAAGGTGGGCTGAGAGTGCTGTTTCACATATACATCGCCATGAGTAAATTAGCTGGCTAGTGAGAAGCTGCTGTACAGCACAGGGAGCTCCGCTCGCTGCTCTGTGATGACCTAGAGGGGTGGGATGGGGGGAATGGGAGGTCCCAGAGGGGGGGCATATATGTATACACACAGCTGATTCACTTTACTGTACAGCAGAAACTAACACAACATTGTAAAGCAATTATATCCCAATTTAAAAAAAGTTAACAGGAATATATGGCAACAGACATCATTATCGTTTTCCTATTTTCAAGCTTTATTTCCCATTTTATTAGTAAGCCTTTTGTGACAAAGGATGATGCCCACAGATAGGGTAGAGCCCCTATGGGCCCCCTCAACTGCCCCTGCGTGGCGTTTGTGCCTGTGCTCAGGCCCGTGTGGCTGCTCACACAGGTCTACTTGTGACACAGTGCAGAAGATGCCTCTGAGAGGGAAAGTGAACCTGAAACCCATGTACTAAGTAGGGACACTGTAAAGGGAAAAAGGTCCAGATGGTTTGAAGAAAGAACTTATATTAACCAGTCGATAAAAACAACTAAAGTAGCACATCAAACTTCTCTTTATTCACTGACCTCCATACACAGTAAGATTACATTCAATTCTGATACTGTGTGACAGAGAAAGGTGACAATGATATTCATTCATTCCTTCTGGAAACAATTTTTGATCTCTTCTTATATGGCAGACACTGACGCTACTGTATTGAATAAGACATGGTTAAAAAAAAAAAAATGCCTTCCCCCACAAAGTCAGCCTTCATGGAAATAAATCATGATAATAAGCGAGTGTGCATTCAGCCCAACCAACCAGATCCTCAAAGAATAAAGAGAATACCAGATGAACACATCGATGTTCATAACAAACAGCAGCACTGAATTACTTTCTGAGCCACAAAATAAAATTGCTTCGTCTAATCATATTTCTTTATTAAGTGCATATTTAATTTATTGTGCTCTGTGCACAAGACACTACTGGAGGCTTCAGAAGCATCTGTCCACAACTCAGCTGTGAAGGCAATCAGAAACGTGGAGGTTAAGCAACACAAAACTGCTGATATTGGGGCCTTAAAAAAAAGAACAATTTCTTATAGGTCAGCCTAATGCATGGAAGTAAATAGGAACCCTAGAAAGGTCAAAAAGCAGAGAAAATTAGTTTCTCAAGGAGGTTATAAATTGAATGAGTTTAAGGGAAAGAAAGCCCAGTGGGGGCTGATGAAAGAGTTCTGGAAAGGTGTGTGTGATGGATCAGGAGCACGGGGTGGTAGGTGGAGTAGGGTTGGAGGAAACAGAGCAGATGAGCTGGGCTGGAGAGCTGATGCTGACCTCCTGGGCTACAGCTAACATTTGAAACAGAAGAGTCTCAAATAGTCTCAAATCAAGAGCAGTGCTTGGGCATGAACCTTGGGAAAATGACACTTCCTCTTCCTCAGGCCCTCACTCATTAGATCTCTATTTTTCTACTCAGTGTGGTTCCTGTCTGTCTGCATCTCTGCATCCTCACCACTTATACCCTCATCTGCATCACCACCCCCTGCAGGAACCCCCTGGTTCCTGAACTGCAGGAACCACTTCCTAAATGGACTCCCAACCTCTAGTTTCTCTCTCTTCCCAACAACAAAGCTGTTCTCTGCATAGCATCGAAAGCATTTTTTTTTTGGGTACAAAACTGACCAATTGAGCCTTCATGGGCTTCCCATTTCTCTCAGCATAAAAACAAAACATAAGGAGGTCCATGAGTGTCCTGTGAGATGAAGCCTCAGCTCCCAACAGCTCCACTCAGACCTGGGCCCAGACCCGTTTTTCCTGGACTGAAGGGCCAGATTAGTGCTGAAAGGCCTGGAAGTCTCATTCATCTCAAGGGAATTTTCTCTGATCTCCATGCCTTGAAGCTCTTAATAAGGGGCAGATTCCAGCAATAATTCAATAAAGATGCATATCTGGCTCCTTTCTCTTACTATACACTAGTCAGGGATGCGAGTGACAGTTTGCTCATCCGCAGCATCCAGCTCAGCACTGCTGGTTTATAACAAAATGCAAGTGCTCAATAAATGATTGCTGAATGAATGAATGCACAAACAAACCCCAAGTGAAAGTGACCGGGAAGCTCCAGGTATAACTGGAGGATCACTGTTTATAGATGGAGAATAAAGATCATGAAAAAACTCTCACAAAGGACATGTCTGCCCTAGCTGACCAGCATCTAGTCACAGAATGTTGGTTTTACCAAAGTCTCTTTAAAAACACATGGAAGCCACAAAATAAGTAAGATATCTGTGTTAAATATGGGCTGCCTCAAATATACACGAATGGGACGATAACACTTCCTACAGGAAAGATGAGTATTGACGTTGATGTCAAGTGTAGCCCATGCACACGCATACACACGTCGTATGCATGCCGTGGTCTCCACTGTTGCATGCTAACAGGCTTGGGGCGGTGAAGTCTTCCAGCTGCCTGACTGGGATGCAGCAGCGGTGGAGGAGACCTGGTGTCTACTTGCCCACCGAGTGACCTCAGACAGTCCCTGGGCCTCTCTGATGATTAGTTCCCTCATTTACAAGAAAACAGAAACAATAATGTCCCCATTATAAGATGGTAGTCAGGATGAAATAAAACTAAACTCTTTTAAAGTTGTCCAGGGCACTTCCCTGGTAGTCCAGAGATTAGCACTTCCACTGCTCTTGGTCCAAGTTCGATATGTGGTTTGGGAACTAAGATTCCCGCGTGCTGCATGGTAGGGCCCAAAACAAAACAAAAGAAGCTGTCGGTAGCTAGCTCAGGTGTTATTATGACAGTTTTTCTAAATACTATTATTGGTAATATTACTGCTACATCAGCTTGAAGAGATTGTCATGCTTATTTGAAGTCATTTACCTGTATTCACTGACTTTGGTTCACAAATGACAAACACTGACATAAAATGAAAAAAAAAAAAAACCACTGTTTTTAATGCCACAAATAGTCTTCATTTTAATTTGTTACCTCTGATGTTAGTTTGGATTTACTATTACAGGCACTTTGCTGTATTCATTTAATCCTTACACAACCCTGGGATGAGGCTGGGTTGTATCTCCAGCTCACAGATGATGGAACTGACTGAGTTTCGGTAACTTGGCCAAGATCTCATATCTGGCAACAGTAACAACAATAAAAGCAAATGTTTATGCGGGCTTGCCCTGTGCCAGGACCATTCTGCTTCTATCAGATCAGATCAGATCAGATCAGTCGCTCAGTCGTGTCCGACTCTTTGCGACCCCGTGAATCGCAGCACGCCAGGCCTCCCTGTCCATCACCAACTCCCGGAGTTCACTCAGACTCACGTCCATCGAGTCAGTGATGCCATCCAGCCATCTCATCCTCTGTCGTCCCCTTCTCCTCTTGCCCCCAATCCTTCCCAACATCAGAGTCTTTTCCAATGAGTCAACTCTTCGCATGAGGTGGCCGAAGTACTGGAGTTTCAGCTTTAGCATCATTCCTTCCAAAGAACACCCAGGGCCGACCTCCTTCAGAATGGACTGGTTGGACCTCTTTGCAGTCCAAGGGACTCTCAAGAGTCTTCTCCAACACCACAGTTCAAAAGCATCAATTCTTCGGCGCTCAGCCTTCTTCACAGTCCAACTGCTTTGCTTCTATACATTAACCAATATTAATATAAATCTAACAAAGCTATAAGGCAACTACCTGTACTGTCCCCATTTCACAGATGAAAGAACTGAGGCCCACAGAGGTTAAGTAATTTCTCGGAGTCACAGAGCTGTAAGTCCCTGGTGGATGAGCAGGAATTTAAGGCCAGGCAGGACCCTCCTTATTAACTGAATTCTATACTAACTCTTCCTTTTGGTTGCCTTTATCCTGCTATTTGCCCAAGTGAACTTTCTAGGTAAATGTTTATCAACTTAATAATAAAATATTACTTCAGACACATTTTTCTCAAATCAATTAACAATTCCCTGTCATTTATGCAAAATACACTAAATATTGTGTGACTTTTCCCTGATGGCCCAGGATCAACATCAAGGCTGCTGTGCGTTATCCAGTCTGCCTCTTGTCTTTATTTCAATTTTTGTATAAGGGTTTTTTAGTCTCTCTTCTAGATACGTGCCATTTGATGGTCATTTTGTTGTTTTGATTCTCTTGAGGGTTATAAAGCTAGATTTCTTGTCAACTATGCTGCTGCTGCTACTGCTGCTGCTGCTGCTAAGTCGCTTCAGTTGTGTCCGACTCTGTGTGACCCCAGAGACAGCAGCCCATCAGGCTCCCCCGTCCCTAGGATTCTCCAGGCAAGAACACTGGAATGGGTTGCCATTTCCTTCTACAAAGCATGCAAGTGAAAAGTGAAAATGAAGTCGCTCAGTCGTGTCCGACTCTTAGCGACCCCATGGACTGCAGCCTACCAGGCTCCTCCATCCATGGGATTTTCCAGACAAGAGTACTGGAGTGGGGTGCCATTGCCTTCTCCATTGTCAACTATAAGTACTCCTAATACAAGACTGAATAAGCTCTGAATTGAGCTGACCTCATGGGTGTGAGAGCATGACCTTTATGATGACTGTTGCAGATTTCAGCTGAGATGAAGGGAACTCTGACCTCTAGATATGGATGAGCATCATTTTACCAAATGAGAAACCATCTATTTTACTCAGTGCTCATTTTCATGATTTTTTTTTTAATCACACATGTCAGGCGGATATATGAGTATATGTAGAGTTCACTTTCCTGTGGAAGACCAGGTCTCAAAAATGTAAGAGTCATTTCCAAATCTAAGCCATACAACCTGTTCCCATGGTGACACTTTCTATCCCCCACATCCTGCTTTATTTTCATCTCTTTATCTCTCTCTCCCAAGCAAAGCATAATAGAAACAGCTAACACAGGGCCCCCAAACCCCAGGCCATGGGCCAGTACCTGTTGCTGCCTGTTAGGAACCAGGCTGCACAGCAGGAGGTGAGCAACAGGAGAGCTAGGCAAGCTTCACCTGTATTGCAGCCGCTACATACCACTCCCTTACTACCCGAGCTCCGCCTCTGCTCAGATCAGCAGTGACATCATAAATCCTGAAACCATCGCCCGCTCCTCCCTCATTGCTGCCCAGTCTGTGGAAAAATTGTCTTTCATGAAACTAGTCCCCGGTGCCAAAAAGGTTGGGGACTGCTGAGCCAACATGTACATGGAACTTCCTACATACCCACCATCGGTTCAGTTCAGTTCAGTCACTCAGTCACGTCCGACTCTTTGCAACCCCATGAACTGCAGCACACCAGGCCTCCCTGTCCATCACCAACTCCCGGAGTTTACTCAAACTCATGTCCATTGAGTCAGTGATGCCATCCAGCCATCTCATCTTTTGTCGTCCCCTTCTCCTCCTGCCTTCAATCTTGCCTAGCATCAGGGTCTTTTCCAATGAGTCAGCTCTTCGTACCAGGTGGCCAAAGTATTGGAAGTTTCAGCTTCAACATCAGTCCTTTCAGTGAACACCCAGGACTGATTTCCTCTAGGATGGACTGGTGGGATCTCCTTGCAGTCCAAGGGATGCTCAAGAGTCTTCTCCAACATCACAGTTCAAAAGCATCAATTCTTCGGCGCTCAGCTTTCTTTATAGTCCAACTCTCACATCCATACATGACCACTGGAAAAAACCATAGCCTTGACTAGATCAACCTTTGTTGGCAAAGTAATGTCTCTGCTTTTTACTATGCTGTCTAGGTTGGTCATAACTTTCCTTCCAAGGAGTAAGCGTCTTTTAATTTCACTGCTGCAATCGCCATCTGCAGTGATTTTGGAGCCCAAAAAATAAAGTCAGCCACTGTTTCCCCATCTATTTGCCATGAAGTGATGGGACCGGATGCCATGATACCCACCATAGTTCTAAGAAATTTGTCTCTACTGATTCATGTAAGGCTCACAACAACTTCATTTTACATGCAGGGAAATTGAGGTGCCAAGATTAAGTAATGCAGCAGAGGCCCTGTGTACAGCAGCGGCGGAGCTGCAATTTGAACCCAGGCATCTGGGGTGAGACTCTGAGTTCTACGGATTCTGGGCTACCACCCTTGGGAAACTGGGCTCTGAAAGCACAGGGTCTTGGTTTCACTCCCTGCTGGACACCCAGAAAACGTTTATCTCCTCTCCACCTCTTCAAGGGCTCCATGCAGTCTACTCTGACTATCCTCAAAGTCTGTTTGACTCAGACAGGCAGGGTGACATTCTAGGCCTTTCTTTCACCTACTTGAGACTTTGCTGGTTACACTTTCTTTTGCCCCATCCTTATCTGGCAGAGCACCCTGGATTCATCAAATGCACACAAAGCTCTCACTTGAGTCCTTTACCTGTATCAGAGCTGTTGCTGTACACAGAAATTTGTGATCAAGTAGTACAGTATAGTGTGTGCACTTCCCAGGTAGCATAGTGGTAAAGAATCCGCCTGCCAATGCAGCAGACATGAGAGATGTACATTTGATCCCTGGGTCAGGAAGACCCCCAGGAGGAGGGCATGGCTACCCACTCCACTATACTTGCTTGGAGAATCCCATGGACACAGGAGCCTGGCAGGTACAGTTCATGGGGTAGCAAAGTGTCAGACCCTACTGAAATGACTAGCACGCATGCACACATCCAAGCAGTATGGTGTGACTAGGTTATAGGATGATGTCCTAGAAATTCACTTGACTGAACTAACTGATTTTTACCTTTTGTGAACTGACCATGGAAATTTCACAATTCCAACTTCAGTGTTTCTTGTTCTACTTTTAAAAGACTTTATTCTTTAGGGCAGTTTTAGGTTTACCACAAATTTGACAGGGAGGTATAGAGATTTCCCATGTACCCCCCTACACACTAGCATAGCCTCCCTCATGATCAATACTACTTGCAGATGGCACAGTTATTCCCAAGGATGAACCTACATTAACACATCATTATTATCCAGAGTCCATAGGTTACTTTAGAGTTCACCACCTATGTACAACAGACCATTGGTTATCAGGGGTTAGTAGGCCATGGAGGAGGAACAAACAGGTAGAGCACAGAAGATTTTTAGGATAGATTTTTACATACTCTGTATGACATCATAATGGTGGATACATGCATTATGTCCAAAGACATAGCACAGCCTCCCTCATGATCAATACTACTTGCAGATGGCACAGAACAAGAAACACTGAAGTGTGGAATTGTGAAATTTCCATGGTCAGTTCACAAAAGGTAAAAACCAGTTAGTTCAGTCAAGTGCAATTTCTAGGACATCATCCCATAACCTAGTCACACCATACTGCCTGGATGTGTGCATGTGTGCTAGTCATTTCAGTAGGGTCTGACACTTTGCTACCCCATGAACTGTACCTGCCAGGCTCCTGTGTCCATGGGATTCTCCATGGACATAGGATACTTTGTATCCTACGTACAACACCTATGGTGAACTCTGTACAACACCTATGTACAACATTATGATTCATACAGAGCATGTAAAAATCCACCCTAAAAATCTGTGCTCTACCTGCTTATTCCTCCTCCACTGCCTGCTAACCCCTGATAACCAATGATCTTTTCACTGTCCCCATAGTTTTGCCTTTTCCAGAATGTCATATAGTTGGAATTATACAGTATATAGCCTTTTCAGATTGGCTTCTTACTCTTCTTAGTAATATGCATTTAAGGTTCCTCCATGTCTTTCCATGGCTTAATAATCATTTCTTTTTATTTTTGCCTGTACTGCGTCTTCGTTGCTATGCGAGAGCTTTCTCTAGTTGTGGCGAGTAGGGGCTACCCTCCAGTTGTGGGGTGCAGGCTTCTCGTTGTGGTAACTTCTCTTGTTCCTGAGAATGGGCTCTAGGCTCCCAGGCTTCAGTAGTTATGGTGTGTGGGCTTAGTTGCTCCGAGGCACGTGGGATCGTCTCCCACCAAGGACTGAACCCATGTCCCCTGCACAGGCAAGCACACTCTTAACCACCAGACCATGGAAGTCCCTGAATTTCTTTTTAGCTATGAATAGTATTCCATTGTCTGGATGCAGCACAGTATATTTATCCATTCCCTCTCTGAAGGACATCTTGGTTGTTTGCAGATATTTGGTAATTGTGACTAAAGCAGCTATAAACATCCTTGTGAATGTTTCTAATTTTTTAAAAAATTTAGTTGGAGGATAATTGCTTTACAGTTGTGTTGATTTCTGCCATACAACAACGTGAATCAGCCATAAGTATACATGTGTCGCCTCCTTCTTGAACCTCCCTCACTCCCACTCCCCATTCCATCCCACCCCTCCAGGTTGTCACAGAGTAGCAGGTTGAGTTCCCTATATCAAGTCATTTAGTCTTTAAAATAACTCTATGAGGTGAGTGTTATTATTATCCCATTGCACAGATAAAGAAGCCACAGACAAGGGGCCACAAAGCCAAACAGTTGGAGCCAGGATTCAAAGCCATATACTTGGGTTTGAATATATCTGATTCAAAGCCCATCTCTTGCAAACTACACTGTACTGCCAAGTTGCTTCAGTTGTGTCGGACCCTGTGCGACCCCATGGACTGCAGCCTACCAGGCTTCTCCATCCATGGGATTCTCCAGGCAAGAACACTGGAGTGGGTTGCCATTTCCTTCTCCAAAACTACACTGTACTCTCTCTGTTTTCCATGTTAAACTTATGCCATATAACAGCAGCTACCATTAATATGATTATAGCATGAAATATAGATTGAGAATTGAAGTAGTTTTCACCACCAAGGATCTTGAAATCAAAGTAAAACCTGTAAATTCAGCATTCATCTTTCATAGGTAAAAGCTTTACTGGATGCCATGAAAAACAGTAACTTCTCCTTTTAGAGAATCATCCATTTAACCAGCATTCATTGAGCCCCTGCTACACGCAGGGTACTCTGACAGATATGACAAATGGTGAGTACGACAGACCTTGCCTCGGCCCTCAGAGTGTGTGTCTAGAGGAGGAAGCAGACACATGACCCGCAGTGACTGGGGAGTGAGGGCAGGGTTGGGGAATGTCCAGAAGTGGAGCCCACTGCAGGCAGCGTGAGCAGCAGGTGAATCGGCACACACCGGAAAGAGGGCAGCTGTTCTAGGAGCAAAGGCAGACCTGCTGAGGGAAGGCCTAACCAGGAAGTCTGGATGGGATGACAGGCAGTCTCGGCAGGAAGTGAAATGCCCTTGTATGTTTTTAAAGAAACATCAGTCTACCAATAGATGGAAAAATGGATAGGGACAGTCGGGAAAGGTGGACCCTTGTTGAATTTAACCAAAATACTGGTGGAAATGATAATGCAAGAAGGGCGACAGTGAGGTGGGAACTGATTTGACAGCTATGAAGAAGGCACCGCCTTGATAACTGGTGGAAATGAAGCAGAGGCAGTAAATGTCAATTGTCTAGATGTGGTTTTGGTGTCTTGGTGCCTCGGATAAGGAATCCAAGGGCGAGACACTCCGTGGGAACAGGGAAGATGATGTTTAAGCCTGCACACGTGTGGAGCTAACTCGCAGTTGGGTTCTGGGGTCTGGCGCGAGCGGAGCAGCCTAGGCTGAAGGTGGAGGTTTTCAAGGAATCAGTAGACGTGTGTTGCCTGGAGGCATGGAACTGGACAGGCTCACCCACGTGGAGCAGAGAAGCAGAGGGAATGTCAGAACAGCACCATATAACGGGAAGGCAGAGAAGCGACGCCCAGAAACGGTTTTATGAAGGAGTCTCCAGAGGTTTAGGAGCAAACTGGGAGAGACACACTCAGGCTTCCTGTAAACAGAGTAAGTACTTTAGGGACCTGAAAGGACCATCACGCATCGTCGATGACACTTACCGAGCATCCTTCCGCCCAATACCACCCGTCTGCTAAGAGACTGGCTCACAGTGACTCCCGCAAGCCCGAGAGCCCGCACCCTCTGCCCTGCCTCCTGCCTAGGAGCGCTCACTGCGAGGCCGCAGGCTGCTCCGCAAGCACCCGCGGGCATCTCTCTGGAGACCCTGCTGAAACCGCGAGCCGGCGGAGGGAGGCTTTCTACGACTCACTCACCGCCCGAGGGAGGGCCCCTCCTTCAGGCCGAAGCGCATCTCATCGTTTCTGCTGCGGTCACGCTACTCTGGTTCGGGGCCTGTCCTCCTAGGCCCCACCTCGCGCCTGTCCCCTCAGTCTCAGGGGTATCGCTGCCCGTAGCGCCGTTGGTGCTCCAGTCAAACGCTCCTTCCGGCCACCAACCTTCGCTGCCTCAGCCAATGCCGACGCCTCTTGTTCTGCCCGTCGGGCGTCTCACCCAGTCACCTGCGGCCGTTCTGGGGCCGTGGAGACGGGGACGCCGGCCTCAGGTTGCCGTAGCAGCGGAGAACGCGCAGGGCCAGGCGGCGCCGCGCGAGCGGGGAGGTGGGGCTTGAGGGGAGCGGCGCCGCCTCCCACAGACTCGAGCTGCCCTCCGGGCTCCTGTGGACTCGGGTACCAACCTTCGGCGTTTGAGATAAAATGGGTGGGAAAGAGCAGCTTCACTTTGGGGTGCTTAATTTCAAGAACTGGTATGGACTAGAAATCAACTACCTTTCAAAGCAGATTTACTGTGAAAAGTTTCAGATCAGTGCAACCTGCTGAGGAGCCTCTGTGTGACGTAGAGACACGTTGAACGATTCTGGCCCGCAGCAGGAGATGGGGACATGGTGTGAGCCGCGTGGACACCGGTCACCAGCTCGTTTGTGGGGTTGAGCAAGGAGCTTAATCTTTCGTGAGAGCCTGAATCTTTTTATTGAGAAATGTTTGAATTTTATGACAGCTTAAAATAAACCTCTTAACATCACATGGACTCCATGGACGTGAGTTTAACTCCAGGAGCTGGTGACAGGGAAGCCTGGCGTGCTGTAGTCCATAGGGTCGCATAGAGTCGGACACGACTGAGCGACTGAACTGAACTGAACTGAACTGCAGTTCCTTCCTAAGGATGCATATCCATGCATAGATAGACAATGAACATGAATAATGAAGAAATAGTAATGAAGGAGCTGTGTTCAAACTGCTGAACTACAACCAGGGTGGAATATAGCCCCATTTCAGAAAAACTTCGAATGGACTTGCCCACGAAAAGGGTCAGGAAAATTAGGCAAATGCATTAGAAGCCACTTTTGTGAGGCTGTGGTGTTGGAGAAGACTCTTGAGAGTCCCTTGGACTGCAAGGAGATCCAACCAGTCCATTCTAAAGGAGATCGGCCCTAGGTGTTCTTTGGAAGGAGTGATGCTAAAGCTGAAACTCCAGCACTTTGGCCACCTCATGCGAAGAGTTGACTCATTGGAAACGACTCTGATGCTGGGAGGGGTTGGGGGCAGGAGGAAAGGGGACAACAGAGGATGAGATGGCTGGATGGCATCACCGACTCGATGGACATGAGTCTGAGGGAACTCCAGGAGTTGGCGATGGACAGGGAGGCCTGGCGTGCTGCAATTCACGGGGTCGCAGAGTCAGACACGACTGAGCGACTGAACAGAACTGAACTGAGGAACAAAAACTGCAAGAAAAAAAAAACCAGGAAATAAAATTTTATTAGTGGAACCAAGCTTCAGAAAACAAATGAAAGATACACAGAAGAGAAATAGACATCCCCGTAAAAGGGTGTTGAGAGGCAGACACAGTGAAAAAAGGCATTCAAGAGTATGGTGTCCCACACAATGTAGTATTATAGGCAGGACGTATGCATGGAAAGAGAGATTCAGAGATCTTGGTTTACATTAAAACTATTCTTGTATACTACCAATGGTGTCTTTATAAAGATGCAAAATCAGGGGAAAAGAGAAAAAAAGGAAAAAAAAAGAAAAAGCAAAGAAAAAATGGTGGTCTGATTTCCTAAACCTAATCAGGAAAGAATTTGAGAAGTGGTCTGTTGTGCTGAGGAAGAAGCTGGACAACAAATTTTCAGAACATCAATATGAACATGAGCGGTGATTCACATCTGTCACTCGATCAAACAAACATGGGTGTTGGAAATTCCCCTGGAAAAAAATGCACACTCTATTGCTGCTGGTATTGTATGAGGAACCTTCCTGAGTAGCTGGACGGCTTTAAGTTCATGTGACCTCCTGGAACGTTTGCCACCAGAGGATCCTAATCGCTCACCTCTTTTCATACCTTACATTAAGAGAGGCAACTGCAGTTGTCGGGGTAGTGTTTTCACTACCTTTCCCCTTACTCACACTGGTGAGTATATTTACCATTATATTTCTGAAAGACTGGGCAAATATTACTTATATATATATATATAAATATGACTATTTTTTTCTGGATTCCACATACATAATAAACTACTACTTACACATCACTTACACAATAGGAGGTTTCTTCCTATTGGACTTCCTTATGTAACATGATTTACATAATTTATATATATCCAAATACAGCTTTCCTAGGAACATGTGAAGCCTTTCTTGATATTTTGCACAGCCATATATATATATATCACATTGGGTACGCTGACTTCCTGAAACAGGTTTTCCCATGGGGCACCAGATAAGTATACTCTTATCCACAAGTTTGCCTAGGCAAACTTCTCTCCTCCACTCAGCTAGTTCCTTCATAACTGTCTTCGAAATCTTTAATCCTGTGTTCTATTTTCCTTTGAAGTTTTCTTATTTATTTATTCATTTTATCTTATGATCATAGAGGAGGTTTCAGGTAAAAATAAACCCAATTATTTATACTCAATGCTTATAGAAAAGTGACTCCAGCATTGTATCTGGACTCTTTAAGGGGTACTTATAAATCACATTACTGATTTCAATGTTGTTTCATGGCCATTCTCATGAAATAAGGTAATTTATGAGGTTGGTTTCTGAATTACCTATCCATGAAAAGAATTTCAATCACTATCTTCTTATATAGCAAACTCACATCAGAAAAACTCATAGGATAAATCATTATGGAACAAGAACATGTACAATTTATTATAAATGATAGGATATAGGTTGCACATCCATGCATAAATGAAAGGAACATGCATAATGAAAAGTTAGTAATAAGGTAGCTGTGTTCAGCCTACTGAAACAAAACCAAAGTGGGATCGTCTCATTTTATAAAGAAGGAGAAACTTAAATGGACTTGCCCATTAAAAAGTTTAGAAAAAGACAAGCATATTTGAATTCATTTTTGTGAGAAATATAGTCAATCAGTCAGTTCAGTCGCTCAGTCCTGTCCGACTCTTTGCGACCCCACGGACTGCAGCACGCCAGGCCTCCCTGTCCACCACCAACTACTGGAGTTTACTCAAACTCATGTCCATTGAGTCAGTGATGCCATCCAACCATCTCATCCTCTGTCGTCCCCTTCTCCTCCTGCCTTCAATCTTGCCTAGCATCAGGGTCTTTTCCAATGAGTCAGCTCTTCGTATCAGGTGGCCAAAGTATTGGAAGTTTCAGCTTCAACATCAGGCCTTCCAATGAACACCCAGGATTGATCTCCTTTAGGATGGACTGATTGGATCTCCTTGCAGTCCAAGGGACTCTCAAGAGTCTTCTCCAACACCACAGTTCAAAAGCATCAATTCTTTGGTGCTCAGCTTTGTTTATAGTCCAACTCTCACATCCATACATGACTACTGGAAAAATCATAACCTTGACAGGACGGACCTTTGTAGGCAAAGTGATATCTCTGCTTTTTAATATGCTGTCTAGGTTGGTCATAACTTTCCTTCCAAGGAGTTAAGCGTCTTTTAATTTCATGGCTGCAGTCACCATCTGCAGTGATTTTGGAGCCCAAGAAAATAAAGTCTGCCACTGTTTCCCCATCTATTTGCCATGGGACCAGATACCATGATCTTCGTTTTCTGAATGTTGAGCTTTAAGCCAAACTTTTCACTCTCCTCTTTCACTTTGATCAAGAAGCTCTTTAGTTCTTCTTCACTTTCTGCCATAAGGGTGGTGTCATCTGCATATCTGAGGTTATTAATATTTCTCCCGGCAATTTGGATTCCAGCTTGTGCTTCATCCAGCCCAGCATTTCTCATGATGTACTCTGCATAAAAGTTAAATAAGCAGGGTGACAATATACAGCCTTGACGTACTCCTTTCCCTATTTGGAACCATTCTGCTGTTCCATGTCCAGTTCTAACTGTTGCTTCCTGACCTGCATACAGGTTTCTCAAGAGGCAGGTCAGGTGGTCTGGTATTCCCATCTCTTTAAGAATTTTCCACAGTTTTTTTGTGATCTACACAGTCAAAGGCTTTGGCATAGTCAATAAAGCAGATGTTTTTCTGGAAGTCTCATTTTTTTTATAATCCAAAGGATGTTGGCAATTTGATCTCTGGTTCCTCTGCCTTTTGTAAATCCAGCTTGAAGTACCAGAAGTTCACGGTCACATACTGTTGAAGCCTGGCTTGGAGAATTTTTAGCATTACTTTACTAGCGTGTGAGATGAGTGTACACACATTATGAAGCTTTATGAGTGTTTATTTTGTGCCAGGGACTGTTCCAAACTCTTTCATCGTTGTTTGACTTACTCTTCACATCGTCTGGTTATTTCTCATCCTAGTTTAGAGCCAGGAGGCCCACAGCAGAGCTGGTAATTGATGGACGCAGGGGAGATCTTAAGAGTTCCAATCTAGAGCCCAGCCTTAACCCCCATGCTGCTCCCTGAACAATTCAATCTCATCTTAATATAGTTTCAAGTCCCATGGGCATGTCCATTAGTGCGGTGATTAAACCTTCCAAAACCTGATTCAAAACAAAAAGGTGACAGGAAAGGCAGACGTATTCTCTAGAGACATTTTAAATATTAAGCAGGAGACAAAAGTATTCCTCTGAACTTTTATCAGAATACTCAATGAGCTTCCCATCTTTCTCTTTCTCCTCTTTCTTAAAATAAAATCTTAATGTTTCGGCCTCCCCTGAATACAACTGACAGTCACATAGACGATTAAGAGGCCTGGGACACCAGGGGCTCTGGAGGACAGGGGCAGCACACCCACCTGGGTGGCGCCGCCCATCCTGTGCTCCTGAGGTGAGATGGACACAAGGCCCGCAAGGCGCTCACGCCTGCATCAGGCTCGTGGCTGACGTGGTAGAGTCCAAGTTTGTAGGACTTCAAATCCCCTACTGGTGTTTCTGAACACCCCTTTCACTATCATAATGTGAATCCACAGGTTATATAAATCACGTTCCAAAGTAAACTAGTATAATGTCATAACTAACATAAGGAACAAACAAAAGTACCTTAAATAGATATTGAAATAAATATTCAGAATCAACAAGAACACACACAAAAAAACAATTCCCCAAATTTCTAAAATGCCCCTAGACCACTGGTCTAGGAAAAGAACAAAAACAGTAAGAGAGTATTTTTAAACACAGACACACACTCTTGAGTGGAGGCAGGAAAACGCTCTTACAGCAGACAGCACACGGAGAGCACAACTAGAAGAAAAGGCACAACTCACGCTGAGCTTTGAAAGAACAGCAGAGTAACAGGAAGGAAGGTTTTCCAAACAATAGGAGTGTTTCCCTGAAAAGCACAGTTAGTGATGTGAAGGTCACAGAACTGATGCTGGAGAGATCAGACCTGCCTTAAGGAGCAAGAGCAAACAAAACCGAGTGGGAAACTCACTGCTTTCCTTGTTCTCCCCACCCTCAATGCCCACAAAATCTCAGGGCTCTGTAGCTGGGGATAATACATTGACAAAAAATATTTCTTCCCTCAAGTAAATGTAAACAGAACTTTCAAATGAAGCTTCCAAAACCTTAAGCACTTTTTTCCATCTCACTCCCAAAGGTTATCAGATTCACTGTGGGAAATCAGAAACCTTACAGCAAGTCCAGAAAACACAGGAAGAAGTGCTCCATATGTGCCTAGTGGAAGACAGACTAAACCCCGTCATTGGCTATTACTAAAAAAAAATTCATAATAAAATTAATCACTAAAAACAAAAAAGAAAAGCACGCCTGAGATATGCTCATTACCCATCATGCAATGTGATGCGTGTTTATTACACTCCACATTGTAAGATTCTCACTCTAAACAGATGTGTCTTAAAATAGGGACTATACTGGACCAGCCTATCTTAAAGG
Organism: Bos indicus x Bos taurus; assembly: GCF_003369695.1. Classification (NCBI taxonomy): domain Eukaryota; kingdom Metazoa; phylum Chordata; class Mammalia; order Artiodactyla; family Bovidae; genus Bos; species Bos indicus x Bos taurus. Next base: position 59,035,110 of record NC_040097.1, on the reverse strand, counting down.
GCTTTAATTTCATTATTTCTTAACTATCACAAAATCATGGTGAAACACACACTGTTTTGTTTCATTTTCTTCTCTCACTGTTTCCTCTTTTCTGTCTCCTGCTTACTAAAGCACAGGAAAATCAGGAGGCAGCAAACAGAAATTACTTGCTTTTTCCCCATCCCCTCTCATGTAGGGGGGGCTCTTCTAATACCAAAGTAAAGACAATATTCAACGACTGATTCAGTAGACTTTTATTGCTCTTTCAACTTCAATAACATCTCCAAAAAATAGTTTTCTTCTAATCTTATGAAACAGATTTGAAAAGCAAGATTATTCACATTCTAGACTGGTAGATACTTGTACTTCATATAGATTAAAAATATCAGTTCTACATTTTAAATGTTTAATTTACTTTGGATTTTATTATAATAGAAAATATCATTGTATTGATAATTATAAAAGTCATAAAAATTCGAACTGTACTGTTCTTATTATACCAAGCTATCAAATACTGTATAAATGAACAATAAATTCAATTTCTATTTATTTAAACGGAGTAAACACTGGAAGATAAACCCCCCCAAAACAAAACAAAAAATACCTTTTAATATGAAAGTAACAAAAGGAAAACCACAACAATCAATCAATGCACAAAAATCTGATTAAAAAAACAACAATTACTCTAAGTCAACTGCAGAAGTCAATCTATGCTAATTAAATTTAAAAATTATCTTTAGATGATTCCATTTCCAACTATTGACACTTACATTACTTTTTTTTTTACATTACTTTTTAAAGTTAGAAAAGTACCAACTTTACATTAAAATTGCCAAGTTCTGAATTATGAACACTATTTAAAATTTGAATGTCCTTAAAGTCTTTAACTTTCTAAAAAAATAAATAGTTGTTGGACTAAACCAAAAAACAGTTCACATAGTTCTATTGCATATGATAACAATGATGTGATCTACATAAATAAATTTAAAACATTAAATTATTTAATTTAAACATTTTTGAATCACAATGTTATATCAATGGCTTATACATCCGAAATCTGAGCACTTTAAAACAGGATTCACATGTTATACTGTTGAGCACATTTACATAACTGTTGTACATGATACAATCCTTTAAAAACGGCAAGCTCTGGTGTCATACCTCTGTTTCAGAAACCACTTTTCTTTTTACAGAATTCTGAACCTACTTTTTGCAAAAGGAAAAGGTTAGAAAGCTATTACATATATACATAAACTTTGGGTATATGGAAGAAACAGAAATGGTTTTTTAAATGGATAAAGGAAAAGTTAGTAATTTTGAGTGGTAAAGAAATCTGCTTTATAAATACATGCATTAGCACATAAAAAAATTGTCCTACACATTTTATAGACTTGGCAAATATGAACAATGATATGCCACAGCTTTTTAAAACAAATTGAGAGATTTATGATTGACCACATCATTCACACAGGCACACTCACACAGACAACAGCCATTAGACAGATCACGCACCTCACTTTGTGTATCTAATATTAGAGAATATAGAGCATCATTCTTTTATCACAAGGAAGTAACTAGAGTTCATTGTCTTCCCCAAAGCTGCAATAATTAGAGTGAAATAGTATTCAAAAGAAACTAAATTTCAGATGGTCAACATGAGGATGTTATTAGTCTCTGTAAACAGATGTCTATAATAAATAAAACCGGTGGAAGAAAGAGTGTCCTGAGCGGCCCCGCAGCCCAGGTACTCAGCAGCTCTGAGCTCTATCCTGGAGACCAAGGCATCTGAGGAAGTGCAGGGCTGTTTCTATGACTTTATTTTATAAATGGAATATGCACAGGTTTATTAATACTTTTGCACCTTGAGGTAAATCAGTACATAGCAATCACTACTGCTCATCTATACACGTTTAAGGCAACATTTAAAAATCAATATAAGTATAAATAAAAGTTTTCACTATCTTTCAAAGAATGCTATCCATGATGGTTATTTTCCAAAAACGGTGGGAAAATATCATAGCCACATAAAACAAGCTATTACTTAAACATGAATTAGCTTTGCTTTTCAATGGAGTAGTCATATCGGATCATTTGGTAAGTCAAGTAGTCAAAAGAAAGCAGAAACTATTTTACAATTAAAACAGTAAAAACATGGAGTGCAAAGCATTCTGTAAGTCATGGTTTTTCTGGCACTGGATAGCCAGTTTTCATAATTTAATAAAATCACATAAACACTATGATCCCAAGGAGGTTTCAGTTTAAATTTTAAAATATACTTCCTGTAAAATAAGCACACTTTGTTAACCCTGTGACGTCCAGACCCAAGGAAATGATGTGAGGAAATCATCTTGTTCAGGTTAATCAGGGCAGTTTACAAAACTGTAGCAGCAAATACTGGGGTCTTTGGAAAGGATTATGCTGCTATGAACAAAAAGGACTCACTTCACTGGAAGCTCGTAACAGTAACAAGCACCATGGGTACCACTCTCTCACCAAGTACCACAGCATCTCTCTTCTTCAGGCAGCGCCAAAAGATGCCAGCTACACTTTCTAAAGAAAATTAGTTACATTTCCAGCCTCCCATGAGGCAGAAGGTGAATCCGTTATTTTAACTAGAATTGGGTAACATGGTCTTAGATGTGGAAATTTCATGTTAAGTAGTTTGGAATGGATTGCTAGAATTGCTAAAACATCAGCTTTGGGCATCGCTCATGATCTTCTATAAGATCAACTCTTCATACTTTTGTACTTTGATTAGAACTGATTAAAGAGAGCACTGGGATTTCATTGAAATTTTCATCCTTACATTCATGTTATCATTTTCAGTATTTCAGTGGCTTCTCAATACTTGTTTGGTTTTTAGAAATCATCCTTTTGCCAAATCAGTTTCACAACCCCATTCATCCAGTCCTACAGGCTTAACAAGAACGATATTTATTTATTTCATATGGAGCTAAAAAGTATATAAAAGATGACTAAAAAGATTTGCTAGAAGTTAAAAAGACAGCTCAGAAAACCAAAATCTAAATAAAACACACAAACACAAACTAGGAAGAATGTCATCAATCTGAGCTATACACATAGTAAGTCTAAATTTCTTTTAAAATACAAATATGGCAGTGCTTTATATCAAAGATGTAAAATCTATCAACTGCTTTCAGATAATAAACCATAAACGCAAGTGAGCACCAACTGTCTACATTAAATTTACTCTATATGTGTCATCTTTTCAAATGTTTATATAACATTTAAGCATCATATCAATTAAAATAAATTAAATATCTTAAAATGAAATCACAGATAACAATCTATTAAACATTACCTATACAACAGAAAGAACAACGTAAAGAGAAAACGAAAGGTAATTCTTAAGAAAGTAATACTGATCGTTAACCCACTTAAGAGAATTCTGACTCCTGATTAATTATACTTACAGAAAAATAATCAAGAACTTGAACCTGATACAAACTAACCACATTTTACATAAAAGACATCAAAAGTAGAGAACAGAGTGGGCCTATGGGGCTCTAAAAGGGTATTAGTATATAGAAAAAAATTCTATAAAGGCAACAAAGTTTAACTAGTTTAAACTGGTTATTTTATAGCTTTTAAAATTCATTAACTAATGACTGGTACCAGGGTTAAATTATAAAATCACTTGCAATTTTACTTGTTTATCAGAATGGAAACCTAGATGTGGGCGTTTTAAGGTTTAAAATACATTTCAAAAATATAAAGGTCAAAACTGTAGGTCTTCTCTAGAAAGCTTCCACTGTTGTAGCTCTGCAGCCAGAAGGTTCCCATAAACCGTGAAACGTGATGGGCGCGTACGGGACAAGGGACGCAGCGGCATCCGCACCCCAACACAGGCAGAGCGCCCTGCTCTCCCCTCAGCGCACTAGCAGAAGGGAAGTCATATGGGAACATTTCTAGCAACTCAAGGAAAAAATTTAAAAATATGGACAAAACACATATCACTTAAGGTTGGTATGAACTGCCACTGATTTAAATAGATTTAAAGATTATTTTTTTTAAAGAACAGATTTAAAGAAAAGTAGACTGAATGCATTTTCCCACATTTTTCTACTGCAGAACAGAAAAAAAACTTCCAACAGAAAAATAAATATTTGATTAGTAAGAACCATGTACCTCACTTCCAAGAGACCATTTCATTATAAACACAGTCTCCATGGTGCTCCTAACAAACTTCAGACACTACTTCAAAAAAAAAAAAAAACCAAAAACCCAGTAGTCACGCATAAGGGGCATGACATACAATATTGTTATATATAGCAACACAAAACACACATTATATACACACACACATATATGTATATGTATCTAATCTATCTGTATATATAATTCTTCTTGGTTCAAATCTATAATGAAGTTTCAGCATCCAGGTATTTCTTTCTTGGTTCATCTTCAAAATTTATTTTCACACTTACAGGTTTTTCAGGGCTATTTAAAACAAAGAATGAGAATAAGTAATTTTGAAATGGTCAAATATTACATTCACACATGGCCAACAGTAAATATCCATAATACCTTTGAGATGGCTATTCATACTATAAACATACCAGCTGCCATTACTATCTTACTGCTTTCTTTTCATATCAGTAAACTTTGATGCCCAAAGGCAAATATTTAAAAAGTCTTAGCTTTTTAATATATATTTTTGCCACTGAAATTCACATTTTCTTATAACTCAAAAGTTATTGGTTAGGGTATGAAGACTACACCTGACTTAATAGTTTTACTTTATATATGAACAATTGTAACACTTGACTTTTACTGACAAACATTTAATCAAATTTAAATAATTTAAACAACTATTTAAATATTTAATATTTAAAAAATTATTTAACCTTTGTCAGTATAAATAAACATCAGATAATTTCCTGCAAAATGGAACAAATTTCCAAACCTTATCTCCCCAAAGTTCACAAATACAAGATTCTACATTTTCAAGTTAATATCAAAAACAATGATTCTGTGTACATGAATTTAACTGATTAATTATAATAAGAATATCTGGGCTTTGAACATTTTTCAAAATATAGAAACATGCTATGGTTTGCTGCCTTCTCCAGACAAAACTGAAGAAGACACCTCAAACATTCTTCTGTTGAACAACATAAAACATTCTCTTTCCTCCTAAGCTATTTTGAATTGAGGGGCAACCTGAATGAAAGGCAGAAGTACTTACAAAAGACAAAATAATATTAGTCTAAGGTCTTTATACTAACATTGTGGGCCAGGGGTGCTGACAGGAGTTGAAAATTACTAAAAATTACTAAAAGAGTATCTAGTGAAATTTGGGCTGCATGAAATAATCCAAAATGACAAAAAGTTTAACTTTAAAACTTTTGAGATCATATATATAAGTGAAGGAAACAGTCTAGCTTAGAGAATTAAAACTCAAGAAATGATGGGAGAAAAGCAAAAAAAAAAATCTGGTAACAAAGATTAAGCAGAAGCAAAGTTCTAAAGGAGGCAGGGAAAGATGGAGAAAAACCTGTGACTGCTTGCCAGGAAGTTTTAATCTGACATCCAAGCTGCAAATACAGTCTAATAAAGCATATATGTCTAATACAGTGTCTGGAACAAAGTATACACAAAATAAGTTTCTGTTGACTCTGAAAGACTGAGTATTCTACAGGATAATACCTAATTTCTCCAGAGACATGAGGGGTTAAAGTACTAATGATTATCAAGTCAGAATTCCTGAAGTTTAGGTCTTAAAGTGAGGGAGAAAGAAAGAAAAAAAGGTTATTACATAACAAGAAACATAAGGGGTTATGAAACAGTTGTGTAATACATGGTTCATTATAAAACTAAATGGCCTTTACAATCATGGATTAAATTTCTTACAAGTATCTCCTAGGAAAATGTTTACCTCATCAGAAGATAGAGTAGGCTGAAACAAAACAGAACAAGGTATATTTCTGGGGGGACCATCAGAGCATAACTGAGGCAGCATTCTATTTTAGTATTCAACCCTTAGTAATTTTTTTTCTTTATGTGGTTTCTGATCTTTTATATATTTATTCCATATGTATATATTTATTTTTATTACAATATAATGCCAATTCTTTTTTTTGAAGTAGGCAACTATAAACTTAAAAAAAAAAAAAAAAATCAGTACCCATATCTGCTCCAGGACACAGTAAAATGATGGACAGATGAAGAAGGAAAGAGGAAGAAAAAAATGTTGGTTTTGTTAAGTAAGGAGAATATAAATTACGTAAATTGAGTTAAATTGAATGGTTTCCTAAATAGCTATCCATAAGTAAACTAGAAGTCGCTACAGTTAGAAAATGCATAAATTGTCACAGCTACCTCGTGTTAGGTCTGGTTACTTTGGCATTCTCAGTGTTCATGGACAGTGCCTTCCACTGTGCAGTTTTGGCCATTTCATCTGATATGTTAACAACTGAGGGATCAACACTGAAGAACAAACACACTTTCTGGTTAGTATTCAGTACTTGCAAAAGCATTAATACTGTCATTCTTATTATCTACATAATATTTGCTTTCATCAACTTAAAATGGAGAAAACTCTTTGCCATGCACTTAAACCAAGGTCCAGCAAGATATCAGTACTTTGAGTTCTATTATAAAGGTCTCATAGGGAACTGCATCTTTCCTTATAATCAAAACTAGGAATGAGACTAATTAACTTGGCAATGATACTCAAAGGTGATTATCTTGGCTATAAGTATACTATTAAAATAACGCGAAAGAATATATTAATGTGCTTTTAAATATAAAAAGTGATACAGCATCAAGTCAATTAGAAAACTTTTATAATCTGCACAAATTCCAGTTGCAGCAAACAACTATCCGAAGTACATAAAGAAAAGTAACAACTAGGACTTAAAACATTTTTTTCAAAGTTTTTACAAATCATTAAAAAGAATTCTGGGAAATGGGATGCTTTAAAATTAGAAATTAAAATACTTCAACAGATAAAATACCAAAAAGGTTTGTCAGTACCACTTTTAGCTGGTTATTACAATATCAGTAATATGGTAGCCTCAAAGTGTTACTATTAATATATAAAATTTATCAAAATCCAAAGAACAAAATACTTCCTTTCATTGTAAGAAACAAATGTAATTATACTGTGTCTCTATGAAATACTGCAAAAATTACCTCAAGGCCCCAAGTCCAGTAATGAAGACATCCATAAGTAACTTGGGGCTTAAGGTTGTCAGTCCCAAGTAACAAGAAAGTACTAGGAAGTTAATAGAAACACACTTGCAAGTCCTTTTTCTTCAACCAAACAAAAATATTTCATGCAAACAAACAACGAATACAAATGTCAAAACAGATGTTAAATTACACTGTGGTGGCAGCCAGGTTATAAAGGGCTATAGAGCAGGCCTTTGTTCACACGTTAAGTCTGCACATCATTGATGATGGAAGACTGCAGAAATGAGTGACAGAATCTCTGGAAAGTCTCCAAGGCTGCTTTATCAAGTTTTTACAAGCGCACACATCTGGACACCCAGATTCACCATGGCAGTACCTGAAACCCGGTCTACCCCAAGAAAATGTTTCTTTGCTCAGTTGCCAACTTCCAATAATTGAAAAGAGAAATTCCTGAAACACTTTCTAGGTTCTAAATGTTTCTTCCCTACTTTCCCATTAGTAGAAATTGAGACTCCCTCTCTGAAGAAAGTAGACACTTTGTTTACCTCCAAAGTAAGAACTAGATGGAAAAAATTTTGTCTACATTCAATAAATTATTTTCATATTTTGTAGACTTTACAGTTTCCAAATGCTTTCCTATGTTGCTAAGTTATCTTACTTCATTTTTATGGCATATAATCCAAATCTTGGAGAAGGGAATGGCTACCCACTCAAAGTATTTGTGCCTGGAGAATTCCACTGTAACCCAGCGGGCTACAGTCCACAAGGTTGCAGAGTCGGACATGACTAAGTGACTAACACACACACACACACAAACAAATCCAAAGCAGGCAGACTTAAAGTTCTGGCAGACAAACAGGTCAGCCAATTCCTGGCAATCTGGATGTTCAAGTTTTAAGCAAAATGGCATTAATCATGGCTCATGTCATGATTAGACAAAGTAAATATATGTATGTATACCCATTCTTTTTGTTAAATATCAGAAAGTATAAGTATGGACTCCACTTATATTTGTCAAGGTCCATGTGTGATCACAGTAAGGAAAAGCTAATGTAGGTCCTACAGAAATTAAGTGGCCAACATCTCAGCAAACTGCTCAGTCACCACTAACTACCATGGCAGTTCCTATTCTCTTTTTGGACCTCCCTGGAGGCTCAGACGCTGAAGAATCTGCCTCCGATGCAGGAGACCTGAATTTTATCCCCGGGTTGGGAAGATCCCCTGGAGAAGGGAAAGGCAACTCACTCAAGTATTCTTACCTGGAGAATTCCATAGACAGAAGAGCCTGGTGGGCTACAGTCCATGGGGTTGCAAACAGTCAAATATGACTAAGCAACTAAGACTTTCACTTGCACCCTCTTTTTAGCACAAAGTCAATACATTGATTCATTTAATAAACATTTACAGAATCTAGAGAAGCAGAGCACTATACATGGATATATCAAAATGTCTATACTTGGCATTTAAGATATATACAAATTTGAGGGAAAATCATGAAAGGATACCCATGATAAAAATTAATAGTAAAAAGTATTAGAGAAAAATTATCTGTGAATTCATTTTCAAAACTAATCAACACATAGAGTCCAAATGTGACCTCTGTAAAAACTATAAAGTTAAAAATGAAAAAAGGTTGAAGCAAGATAATTAGATATTAACAATATTTTCCATTAACTGGTCAAGGAAGGAACCTATATACCTTCTAAAACTGAATTTTGTACTATATATGGCTATTTGTAAACATAATAAATATACAGATGAATCAGATGTGTAAATAAATCATAGTTCCAAACTCATTCTATGAGGCCACCATCACCCTAATACCAAAACCTGGCAAAGATGCCACAAAAAAAGAAAACTACATAGAGGCCAATATCACTGATGAACTTAAGTGCAAAAATCCTTAACAAAATTCTATCAATCAGAATCCAACAACACATTAAAAAGATCATATATCATGAACAAGTGGGCTTTATCCCAGGGATGCAAGGATTCTTCAATATCTGCAAATCAATCAATGTAATACACCACATTAACAAACTGAAAAATAAAAGCCATATGATTATCTCAATAGATGCAGAGAAAGCCTTTGACAAAATTCAACATCCATTTATGATAAAAACTCTCCAGAAAGCAGGAATAGAAGGAACATACCTCAACACAATAAAAGCTATATATGACAAACCCACAGCAAACATTATCTTCAGTGGTAAAAAATTGAAAGCATTTCTCCTAAAGTCAGGAACAAACAAGTGTGCCCACTTTCACCACTACTATTCAACGTAGTTTTGGAAGTTTTGGCCACAGCAGTCAGAGCAGAAAAAGAAATAAATTTGGAATACAAATTGGAAAAGAAGAAGTAAAACTCTCACTGTTTGCAGATGACATGATCCTCTACACAGAAAACCTTAAAGACTCCACCAGAAAATTACTAGAGCTAATCAATGAATATAGTAAAGTTGCAGGATATAAAATCAACACACAGAAATCCCTTGCATTCCTATACACTAATAATGAGAAAACAGAAAGAGAAATTAAGGAAACAATTTCATTCACCATTGCAACAAAAAGAATAATACTTAGGAATATATCTACCTAAAGAAACAAAAGACCTATATATAGAAAACTATAAAACACTGGTGAAAGAAATCAAAGAGGACACTAATAGATGGAGAAATGTACCGTGTTCATGGATTGGAAGAATCAATATAGTGAAAATGAGTATACTACCCAAAGCAATCTATAGATTCAATGCAATCCCTATAAAGCTACCAAAGGTATCTTTCTCAGAGCTAGAACAAATAATTTCACAATTTGTATGGAAATACAAAAAACATTGAATAGCCAAAGCAATCTTGAGAAAGAAGAATGGAACTGGAGGAATCAACCTGCCTGACTTCAGGCTCTACTACAAAGCCACAATTATCAAGACAGTATGGTACTGGCACAAAGACAGAAATATAGATCAGTGGAACAAAATGGAAAGCCCAGAGATAAATCCACACACCTATGGACACCTTATCTTTGACAAAGGAGGCAAGAATATACAATGGAGAAAAGACAATCTCTTTAACAAGTGGTGCTGGGAAAACTGGTCAACCACTTGTAAAAGAATGAAACTAGAACACTTTCTAACATCATACACAAAAATAAATAAACTCAAAATGGATTAAAGATCTAAATGTAAGACCAAAAACTATAAAACTCCTAGAGGAGAACATAGGCAAATCACAGCAGGATCCTCTATGACCCACCTCCCAGAATATTGGAAACAAAAGCAAAAATAAACAAATGGGACCTAATTGAAATTAAAAGCTTCTGCACAACAAAGGAAACTATAAGCAAGGTGAAAAGACAGCCTTCAGAATGGGAGAAAATTATAGCAAATGAAGCAACTGACAAAGAATTAATCTCAAAAATATACAAGCAACTCCCGCAGCTCAATTCCAGAAAAATAAACGACCCAATCAAAAAATGGGCCAAAGAACTAAACAGACATTTCTCCAAAGAAGACGTACAGATGGCTAACAAACACATGAAAAGATGCTCAGCATCACTCATTATCAGATCAGATCAGATCAGATCAGCTGCTCAGTCGTGTCCGACTCTTTGCGACCCCATGAATCGCAGCACACCAGGCCTCCCTGTCCATCACCAACTCCCGGAGTTCACTCAGACTCACGTCCATCGAGTCAGTGATGCCATCCAGCCTTCTCCTCCTGCCCCCAATCCCTCCCAGCATCAGTCTTTTCCAATGAGTCAACTCTTTGCATGAGGGGGCCAAAGTACTGGAGTTTCAGCTTTAGCATCATTCCTTCCAAAGAAATCCCAGGGCTGATCTCCTTCAGAATGGACTGGTTGGACCTCCTTGCAGTCCAAGGGACTCTCAAGAGTCTTCTCCAACACCACAGTTCAAAAGCATCAATTCTTCACAAATCAAAACCACAATGAGGTACCATTTCACACCAGTCAGAATGGCTGCTATCCAAAAGTCTACACGCAATAAATGCTGGAGAGGGTGTGGAGAAAAGGGAACCCTCTTACACTGTTGGTGGGAATGCAAACTAGTACAGCCACTATGGAGAACAGTGTGGAGATTACTTAAAAAACTGGAAATAGAACTGCCATACGACCCAGCAATCCCACTGCTGGGCATACACACTAAGGAAACCATAATTCAAAGAGACACGTGTTCCCCAATGTTCATCGCAGCACTGTTAATAATAACTAGGACATGGAAGCAACCAAGATGTCTATCAGCAAATGAATGGATAAGAAAGCTGTGGTACATATACACAATGGAGTATTATCCAGCCATTAAAAAGAATACATTTGAATCAGTTCTAATGAGGTGGATGAAACTGGAGCCTATTATACAGAGTGAAGTAAGCCAGAAAGAAAAACACTAATACAGTATAATAACGCATATATATGGAATGTAGAAAGATGGTAACGATAACCCTGTATGCGAGACAGCAAGAGAGACAAAGATGTATAGAACAGTCTTTTGGACTCTGTGGGAGAGGGAGAGGGTGGGATCATTTGGGAGAATGGCATTAAAACATATATAATATCATATGTGAAATGAATCGCCAGTCCAGGTTCGATGCAGGATACAGGATGCTTGGGGCTGGTGCACTGGGATGACCCAGAGGGATGGTATGGGAAGGGAGGTGGGAGGGGGGTTCAGGATGGGGAACACGTGTACACCCGTGGTGGATACATGTTGATGTATGGCAAAACCAATACAATATTGTAAAGTAATTAGCCTCCAATTAAAATAAATAAATTTATATTAAAAAAATAAAAAAATAAATCATAGAAGTTTTTAAAGCTAAAAAAAAGGCTTACATTTCCCAACCTATATATTTAGTTTGTAGATTTTAATACAAATCGCCAAAATCATGTATGATAAACATTAATTTTTCCCTAGTATGAGCCCTCACTGGCAATGGGCAGATGATACCTTTGAAAACTGAAGGAGAGTTCCAGGGCCTCTAAACACTGTCACCTGTGGGAAGGTCGTCCACAAGCGTTATTTTCTAGCACGCACCAACCTCCGTCATAATGAGGGCAAGGGAAAAAAATAAAGTTGTACTACTGAGAGCATGGGAGTATCCTAAGACTGGGTTTAAACTTCACTGAAACAGAAGGAGTGAGAACGACAGGACAATCTGTGTTGGACGTGGAAGCCAAGGTCTCTCCCTGCCCGCTGCATTCTGCTGCTGTCAGCAGGAGGGGAAGGAGTGAGCAACTTCCTCTTCCACCTGCAGGAAGCCCTCCTTCAGCCTACACGTCAGGTGCAGTGTTTGTCATTGTTTAAAAAATAGGCATCATGACTTTAGCGACACACCGCATGGCTCATTTATCCAACTGTCGTGTAAATGAAGCACATTTTAAAATGCAAAACTGCATCTCACCTGTATTTTAGCGCCTTTACTGGAATCTGCAGGAGGCTTCCCCCTTCAAATGGAAGGTGCACAGTGTCTTCACCAGCTTGGAGCATTCGTTCAGCTTCCTTGAAAAGAACAGACGGGTAGAGGTAACTTTTCGCAGAATATTTCCAGGACCAATTAATATATCAAAATCTTAAAGAATCAGACAACCAAACTGACAATATTTATTTAACTTGCCATGACTGAAAATTTCATTTTATTATTATGAACACATACTTGTAACACAAGGTGAAAACAATCACTTATAAAGATTAATTTTTAAGGGTTATACCTTCCAGCTCTGGGAGTTAATCATTAGTACTATTTAAATATCAATTTAGCTACATGAATTTTATTTTTAAAATTTACTACTATTAGCATTACTTTTGGCGACTCCACATAGCACAAGGGATCCTAGTTCTCTGACTATTCAAAGTGCAGAGTCCTAACCATTGGACTGCCAGGAAAATCTCCATAAATTTTATTATCAACTATTACACAGGTACACAATGAGAGGGGGGCTTCCCAGGTGGCACAACTGGTAAAGAATCTGCCTGCCAAGGCAGGAGACACAAGAGATGCGGGTTCAATCCCTGGGTTGGAAAGATCCCCTGGAGAAGGAACTGGTAACCCACTCCAGTATTCTTGCCTAGAAAATTCCATGGACGGGGAGCCTGGCCAGGTACAGTCAGTCCATGGGGCTGCAAAGAGTCAGGCATGTCTGAGCACGTAGACACCATGTACAATGAGCAACAAAATCTTGTGAAATCTCATGGCTCTCATTACAATACAATATAAGCAAAAACCTCACTTGGATAAAGTGGGGGTTTCTCAGTCTCAGCAACACCGACATTTAGAGCCAAACAACTGCTTGTCCTGGGAGCCAGTCCTGTCTATGGAGGATGTACAACAGGCCATACGTTGCCAATAGCAGCCCCTTTTCTGACCATCCCCTCAAGTCGAGAACACCTAAGCTAAGAAACATGAACCCAAATCATGACACAACCTTAATGAGGATGGAGAGGGGGCAGTATAGGAGACACGGAGAGAGCACCTGTCTTATGAAAAGAAATCCCACAACTTGGGGGTGACCATGTACCTGGTTTTAACAAAAACAATATAAGATTAAAACCAATAAAGCCTAAATTTCTCAGCACTCCCTGCAGCTCAGTGTGGTGCCAGTGGAACCTCCTGGATGCCATTTCTGGGTGGCACGGTGGGACTGCTGCCGCCTCCCACCGTCTCTGACTCCGCTGCCAACGCAGCCCACGCTCAGCAGCCACTCTGACCCACCACAGGATGCTGAGGATGCAAAGTCTACGCCGCGCTGGGAGAAACTAACAGAGTTGCTGACAACTGTGGAACCACCACACAAGGTCACTTAACTTTCAAGATTCCTTTTACAGGACAAAAAGAAAAAACTCTTGTGTTTAAGGCAGCTCTGCTTTTGTTTTGTGATATGCAAATGACCTTATTCTAAGTGATATAGGAAGTAATGAGCAAGCAATTTTACCTAAGTATTTTATAAATAAATTATATCCTATTTGAAAAATCATCAAAAGCTTATGTTTACATATATATATATATACACAGCCTTGAAGGAAACAAAATTGTTAAAAATTTTGGAGACTCCATTTAACTGTTTCACAATTAATATCCTCATTAAAAAGTCACAATTTTTATTTAAAAGTAAACATAAAACCAGTAATTTGCCATAAATCAGCACTGAAAAATCAAACCATGAAAAAATGCCAACAAGTTTCTAAAAGCATTTGTCTGCAACTTTAATAAATGCTTTTTCATAAATACTATGCAACACAAGTTATAAATTGTGCTCATTTCTCTCAAAAATTAGGGAAGAAAAAAAAACAGCAATTTTGAGATCTATTTAAATAGGACCACAACTTTTAAAAATGTATTATCTTATCTTTGATTTTCAAACAATATTCTGACTGGGAAAATGAACTGAGGCACTGAAATTAACAGAATCATCTATGCTACATAACTCAAGTGTGCCCTTTATAACTGGTTGCAGTACTGAGCTGGTTGTTAAAAAATTCAAATTCAGTATAGAGTATTCATGTAAATCTCAGTATACAAATCAACTAAGGGTACATAATATTGAATATAAAAACTAAAATTTTACTACATTTTCTATAAAAAGATATCTACTTAATGCCACTTTTGTCCTTACATATGCCAGATTATTAAAATGCTGTTAAAATTAAAATGAATGCTAAAATGTACTCATGTACATTTGAGGTTATGTTAGATGGAAGACTGTGATGTAGAATTATTTTGTGTTATCTGGTAAATTCTTACGGCTATTGACTTATATACATATCATATGTAATTTTTCTAAAGTATCTCTGTGTAAAGGCCGAGGGCCAGTTGGTAAAATGGGTAAGAGCCTGTGTTTAGGACAGTCTACTTACTAGTCTCTCTCTCTGTTTCCTTATTTGTAAACTGGAAATAATAAAAGTATGCACACTTTTTAAAGTAATGCTCAAAATTCTCCAAGCCAGGCTTCAACGATATGTGAAACGTGAACTTCCAGATGTTCAAGCTGGATTTAGAAAAGGCAGAGGAACCAGAGATCAAATTGCCAACATCTGCTAGATCAGAGAAAAAGCAAGGGAGGTCCAGAAAAACATCTATTTCTGCTTTACTGACTATGCCAAAGCCTTTGACTCTGTGGATCACAATAAACTGTGGAAAATTCTGAAAGAGATGGGAATACCAGACCACCTGACCTGCCTCTTGAGAAATCTGTATGCAGGTCAGGAAGCAACAGTTAGAACTGGACATGGAACAACAGACTGGTTCCAAATAGGAAAAGGAGTACGTCAAGGCTGTACACTGTCACCCCGCTTATTTAACTTATATGCAGAGTACATCATGAGAGATGCTGGGCTGGATGAAGCACAAGCTGGAATCCAAATTGCTGGGAGAAATATAAATAACCTCAGATATGCAGATGACACCACCCTTATGGCAGAAAGGGAAGAAGAACTACAGAGCTTATTGATGACAAAGGAGAGTGAAAAAGTTGGCTTAAAGCTCAACATTCAGAAAATGAAGATCATGGCATCAGGTCCCATCACTTCATGGCAAATAGATCGGGAAACAGTGACAGACTTTATATTTTGGGGGGCTCCAAAAACACTGCAGATGGTGACTACAGCCATGAAATTAAAAGATGCTTGCTCCTTGGAAGAAAAGCTATGACCAACCTAGACAGCATATTAAAAAGCAAAGACATTACTTTGCCAACAAAGGTCCGTCTAGTCAAGGCTATAATTTTTCCAATAGTCATGTATGGATGTGAGAGTTGGACTATAAAGAAAGCTGAGCACTAAAGAATTGATGCTTTTGAACTGTGGTGTTGGACAAGACTCTTGAGAGTCCCTTGGATTGCAAGGAGATCCAATCAGTCCACCCTAAAAGAAACCAGTCCTGAATATTCACTAGAAGGACTACGGCTGAAGCTGAAACTCCAACACTTGGGCCACCTGACACGAAGAGCTGACTCATTTGAAAAGACCCTGATGCTGGGAGGGATTGAAGGCAGGAAGAGAATGGGACGACAGAGGACGAGATGGTTAGATGGCATCACTGACTCAATGGACACATTGCTGCTGCTGCTGCTGCTAAGTCGCTTCAGTCATGTCCAACTCTGTGTGACCCCATAGGCAGCCCACCAGGCTCCCCCGTCCCTGGGATTCTCCAGGCCAAGAACACTGGAGTGGGTTGCCATTTCCTTCTCCAATGCATGAAAGTGAAAAGTGAAAGTGAAGTTGCTCAGTCGTGTCCAACTCTGTGCGACCCTGTGGACTGCAGCCCACCAGGCTCCTGCATCCAGGGGGACTTCCCGGGCAAGAGTACTGGAGAGGGTTGCCACTGCCTTCTCCGCAATGGATATGAGTTTGAGTAAACTCTGGGAGTTGGTGACGGCCTGGCGTACTGCAGTCCACGGGGTTGCAAAGAGTCGGACATAACCGAGCGACTGAACTGAACTGAACACTTTTTAATAATAAGGTTCTTAGGAGGACTGAAAGAGTTGATTCCCACTGAAGTGACTATAATAGTGTTTACTACTTGGTATAAAATATTAAAGTCAGTTAATAGTGTACATTTGAAATTTTTTTTTTTTACCTCTTTCTCTTTTTTCTTTTTGTCGTCTTCTTTCTTTTTCTTACTTTCTGGCATGAGATCATCAAGCCAACTAAGCTCTCTCTTTGTGAAACACAGATCCATGAGTTTGCGAACAAAGACTAATGCAAGAACCTTTAAAAAAGTAAGTGAAAGAATATTCAGTAATATCTAAAAATATATAAATTATATCACCTGGAGAAAAAGTGTTTATCAAATCATAAATAAAAAAGCACTTCATATAGCTTATTTTAAAATTACTTTATATATCATCTTATTTCAAAGAAACCTAGTCACCTATTTATCTTTTTCAACTTTCTGCTCAAAGATATAAAGAAAATGATGTTTTTAGCCTTTTCCTATATAAGTCCCTTGAATTCTGTATAAAATTATAAAGCAGATTAAGCATAATGATTATCTTTACAAATAAGATTATTACTTTTTATGATGACTTTACATTATATAAGTAGATATAATATTTAAAATCTCTTCAACAAGGCATTAGAGAACCCACTTTCCAGCATTAGATTTTACTCTACAAATTATGTTTGTGAAAAAGACACAATATTCTTTAGTTTGCTTTTCTTTGCTGCTAAGAGCTTCCCCAGTGGCTCAGCTGGTAAAGAACCTGCCTGCCAATACAGGAGCCACAGGAGATGCAGGTTCGACCCCTGGGTTGGGAAGATCCCCTGAAGAAGGAAATGACAACTCACTCCAGTATTCTTGCATGGAAAATCCCATGGCAGAGGAGCCTGGTGGGCTTAAAGGTTGAAGATGTTTTCAAATGTTCATTGGGAATTTGATTTTCTCTTTTTTTTTTACTTTTAAACAATTGTTATTTTATATTTGAGTAGAGTTGATTTACAATGTTGTATTATTTTCCAGTGTACAGCAAAGTGATTCAGTTATACATATACATGAATCTATTATTTTTCGGATTCTTCTCCCATATAGAATACTGAGTTATTCCCTGTACTATACAATAGGACCTTGCTGTTTCTCTATTTTATATACAGTAATGTATATATGTTAATCTCAAACTCCTAATTTATCCCTCCCCACCACCTTTCCCGTTTAGTAACGGTAAATTTGTTTTCTATGCTTGTGAGTCTGTTTCTGGTTTGTAAATAAGTTTCTTTGTATCTTTTTTTTTTTAATTTTTAAATTTTTTTATTATTATTTTTTTAGATTCCACAAATAAGTGATATCCTATGATATTTGACTGTCTCTGACTTACTTCACTTAGTATGATAATGTCTAGATCATCCATGTTTTTGCAAATGGCACTATTTTGTTCTTTTTATGGCTGAATAATATTCCATTGTTTATACGCACCACATCTTCTTCTCCATTTCTCTGTCAATGGCCATTCAGGTTGTTTCCATGTCTTGGCTACTGTGAACAGTGCTGTTATGAACATAGGGGTGGCATATACCTTTCTGAATTACAGCTTTTCTCTGGATATATGCCCAGGAGTGGGGCTGCTGGCTCACATAGTAGCGCTGGTTTTTTAAGGAATCTCCGTAGTGCTCTCCGTAGTGGTTGCCTCAGTTTACATTCCCATCAACATTGCAGGGAGGTGCACTTCTTGCCACACCCTCTCCAGCACTCTTTGAAAATGTATTTATTTTTGGCCGTGCGGGGTCTCTGTTGCTGTGCGTGGGTTTTCTCTAGTTGTGGTGCTTGGGCTTCTCGCTGTAGTGACTTCTCTTGTTGAGAAGCATGAGCTCCAGGGTGCGAGGGCTTCAGAAGTTGTGGCGCACGAGTTTCAGCTGCTCTGCAACATGCGGCATCTTCCCAGACCACGGATTGAACCCATGTGCCCTGCACCGGCAGGTGAATTTTTTTTAAACCACTAGACCACCAGGGAAGTCCGCCAGCATTTATTGTTTGTAGACTTCTTGATGAAGGCCATTCTAACCAGTGTGAGGAGGCACCTCACTGTAGTTTTAATTTGCATTTCTCTAATAATTAGCTTCCCAGGTGGCGCAGTGGTAAGGAATCCATCTGCCAATGCAAAAGACGCCACGTTCAATCCCTGGGTAGGGAAGATCTCCTGGAACAGGAAATGGCAACCCACTCCCGTATTTTTGCTGGAAAAATTCAATGGCCAGAGGACCCTGCAGGCTATAGTCCACAGGGTCACAAAGAGTCGGCACAACCGAGGACCAGCGCGGTAACTGGCGATGCTAAGCGTCTTTTCACGTGCTTTTTGGCCATCGGTGACGTGTCTTCTTTGGAGAAATGTCTATTTAGATCCGGGTTCTTTGCTTCTTTGATATTGAGTTGCATGAACTGTTTGGGTACTCTGGAGGTTAACCCCTTGACAGTCACATCATTTCCTGATATTTTCTCCCATTCTGTGGGTTGTCTTTTGTTCTGTTTATGGTTTCCTTTACTGTTAAAAAGTCTGTAAGTTTGATTAGGTCTCATTTGTTCATTTGTTTTTATTTTCATTACTCTAGGAAGTGGATCTAAATAGACATTGCTGCAATTTATGTCAAAGAGCATTCTGCCTAGTTTTCCATCTTCTGTTCTTACTGTTTCTTACCTTTTGCCTTTTTTTCCAGTTGGTTTTCAACTGACGGCTGTTCATGAAATTCTAACAAGTTCTGTGTAGTTTGGATAGAAACTCTCTGTTTTATATGTAATGAATATTTTCTCCCAGTTCATAATCTGATTTTACTAAGGACATACAAAACAAATATCATGTGGTCAAAAATATCATCTTTCTTTCACTGTTAGATTTCCCTACCTTCTTTGAAAAATTATCTTCAACCACTCAATTATATGAATAGTTTTCTAAATTTTTACTATAACTTGTTTTAAAATGTAAATCATGAACTGATTTACTATTTCTTTCGGAATTTGATATTACATAGCAACTTTATTTGGGCTTCCCTTGTGGCTCAGCTGATAAAGAATCTACCTGCAATGTGGGGGGAACCTGGGTTTAATCCCTGGGTTGGGAAGATCCCCTGGAGAAGGGAAAGGCTACCCACTCTAGTATTCTGGCCTGGAGAATTCCATGGACTATACAGTCCATGGGGTCGCAGAGTTAGACATGACTGAGCAACTTTCACTCACTCACTCAGCAACTTTATTTAGCTCCCAGTATGTAGTCTAATCTTTTATTATTTTTCCATTTAAGTGAATTTACTGCCTTTAATGAAATATTCAGGTGGTAAATTCTCATATATTCTGATAAATTTCTGAAGTCATTAGTCCTGTTTTCAGATCTATTTGTCAATTCTTATGAGATTTCATACTGTGTTAGCCATGCTGACTTGATGGCAACTTGTAAATATTCAGTTATCAAAACACTATGGCATTAGCACAGAATCAAGGCCTTCAACCCTCAACCCAACCAGGAATTCTAATGACCTTTCTTGTGTTATTCTCTGATATTTATTGCAACTATATTTTCCTTTAGTATATAATTTACGTATCTAAAAATATCATATATAGAGTTTGATGCTGCTGAAAACTACACATACTTTTGTAACCCACACCCCAATAGGACACAGAGTATTTCCACCATCCATGTTGTGGCTCTGGCATCTATTTTTCTCTATGAACTTTAAAATTACCCAGTTCTCACTGATACCACCCTTCTGCCCCAAAGACACAAATATACATGCAAATAAAATTAGTGAACTATATACTTAGAAGTGATATTTTAATAATACTAATAAGTACCCAAAACAAAGACTATGGTGTATGTTTCTATCTGTTCAGGTCTTAATTTTATGTCCTGCAATATTGTTAAGGGTCGACTTGTGTCCCTCTGGAAAACATTTAAGTACCAGCCCCTAGTACCTCATAATGAGACTTTATTTAGAAACAGGGTTGCTGCAGCTGTAATTAATTAAGAAGAGGTCACGCTGGAGAGAAAGGGCTCCTTGTGCAGCACTCTGCTGCTGCTGCTAAGTAGCTTCAGTCATGTCCGACTCTGTGCGACCCCATAGACGGCAGCCCACCAGGCTTCCCCGTCCCTGGGATTCTCCAGGCAAGAACACTGGAGTGGGTTGCCATTTCCTTCTCCAATGCATGAAAGTGAAAACTGAAAGTGAAGTTGCTCAGTTGTGTCTGACCCTCAGTGACCCCATGGACTGCAGCCCTCCAGGCTCCTCCATCCATGGGATTTTCCAGGGAAGAGTACTGGAGTGGGGTGCCACTGCCTTCTCTGTGTGCAGCACTCTAGCGCTGTGCTAAAATGGTCCTATGCTGACACAGTGACCACACAGCACAAGCCATCAGAGACAGACCAGAGTTACACAACTGCAGGCCAAGGGGCACCAAAGGCTGCCTGCAGAGGCCAGGGGGAGGCAGAGGAGGAGTGCCCTGCAGGCGTCGGGGGCAGCAGGGCCCTGGCCATACCTCGTTTCTGACTTCTGGCCTCCAGAACTGTGACACAAATTTCTGCTGCTTTAAGCCAATGAGTCTGTGATACTTTACCAGCTCTAAGAAACGAATACAAATATTACTATACTTTTATTCTCTTTAAATAAGTATCTCCTTTTCAATTTATTAACTATTTTATAGTTTTTGGTCACTATTATGAATAAAATTTTTTTCATTTCAATTTTTAGCATTATTACTAAGATAGAGCCTGTATACTGGTTATCATGTTTTCTTGTATCCAGCTACCTTAACAAAATTCTTACTAATTCTATTAAGAGATTTTAGTCCTTTTTGAGTCATTTGGGCTAATACGTATACAAATAATGCTATCGTGTCATTATACCAATTATTATATTACTCTTATCTTATACCATAGTCAGAACTTGCAGTTCATACCATTAACACTAGTAAACAGTGGGCTTCTCCCTCTATGTCAGGGGTAGGCAAACCACAAGACCCTGGGATAAATCCATTCCATCACCTATTTTGTATGGCTTATGAGCTAAGAATAGTTTTTACAGATGAGCATTTAGATCTAATCTGATGAGAGGAACAGTAACTTTTGACTAACTCCAATTAAGTGAGATATTGTTCCAAATGAAAAATTCCCTTCTTCTCATTGGCAGTCTTTCATTTAAAAAAAGCTGTACAACTGCGTTTTGAATTTTATCAGTAAGAACTGTGGAAATTTCTCTCCTGTTATATAAGTGTCTATATAATAGTCTAGAGACCTTCAAAGCTGACCCTTTACATAAAAAAGTTTATTGACTTCTACTTTAGATGCTCATATACTGGTATAGACTCATGTACTATTGTCTTAAAACCCCTCAAACCACAGCTGTGGTTATGCATTTTTTCTCTTTCTTAATCTTTTATATTTACTTATTATAAAGGAGTTATCCATTATTGATTTTTACAAATAAAAACTTCAGTTCAGTTCAGTTGTTCAGTCGTGTCTGACTCTTTGCAACCCCATGAATCGCAGCACACCAGGCCTCCCTGTCCATCACCATCTCCCGGAGTTCACTCAGACTCACATCCATCTAGTCAGTGATGCCATCCAGCCATCTCATCCTCTGTCGTCCCCTTCTCCTCCTGCCCCCAATCCCTCCCAGCATCAGAGTCTTTTCCAATGAGTCAACTCTTCACATGAGGTGGCCAAAGTACTGGAGTTTCAGCTTAAGCATCATTCCTTCCAAAGAAATCCCAGGGCTGATCTCCTTCAGAATGGACTGGTTGGATCTCCTTGCAGTCCAAGGGACTCTCAAGAGTCTCCTCCAACACCACAATTCAAAGCATCAATTCTTCAGCACTCAGCTTTCTTCACAGTTCAACTCTCACATCCATACATGATGGCTGGAAAAACCGTGGCCTTGACCAGATGGACCTTGGTTGGCAAAGTAATGTCTCTGCTTTTGAATATGCTATCTAGGTTGATCATAACTTTCCTTCCAAGGAGTAAGCGTCTTTTAATTTCATGGCTGCAATCACCATCTGCAGTGATTTTGGAGCTCCCAAAAATAAAGCCTGACACTGTTTCCCCATTTATTTCCCATGAAGTGATGGGACCAGATGCCATGATCTTCGTTTTCTGAATGTTGAGCTTTAAGCCAACTTTTTCACTCTCCACTTTCACTTTCATCAGGAGGCTTTTTAGTTCCTCTTCATTTTCTGCCATAAGGATGGTGTCATCTGCATATCTGAGGTTATTGATATTTCTCCTGGCAATCTTGATTCCAGCTTGTGCTTCTTCCAGCCCAGCGTTTCTCATGATGTACTCTGCATATACGTTAAATAAGCAGGGTGACAATATACAGCCTTGACGTACTCCTTTTCCTATTTGGAACCAGTCTGTTGTTCCATGTCCAGTTCTAACTGTTGCTTCCTGACCTGCATACAGATTTCTCAAGAGGCAGGTCAGGTGGTCTGGTATTCCCATGTCTTTCAGAATTGTCCATAGTTTATTGTGATCCACACAGTCAAAGGCTTTGGCATAGTCAATAAAGCAGAAATAGATGTTTTTCTGGAACTCTCTCGCTTTAAAACTTAGTTACATTTAATTCTTCTTGAAAAATAAGGGCAATGAAAGGTGTACATTTTCCTACATGTATAATTTAGCTCTGTCTCATAAATAAAAAGTTATTCATTTCAATATCTCCTCAATGTTTTTTTTTTTTTTTTTGTAACTCAGTTTTCCACCCCGGGCTTATTTTAGAATTTAATCTCTAAATACTGAGTATGTCTTAGTGGCTTTTCAATATTCATTTGTAATTTAATTTATTTGCAATCAGGGAATATTACCTGTATAATTTTCAAAGATTTTCTTTGTGGCCATGTATATAAATCAACTTTTACATAATATTTGCAAAAGGATGAATAGTCTCTAGCTTTTAGGTCAGGCTAATATTTGTTTCATAAACATCCTAAACTCTGAAGTTGTTTAAAAATACAAAACAGTATTCTATACCCTAGGACTAAAAACAAAAACGAAATTAGAAAATGACAAGCAAAATTTAACTTTGAAAACGATGGGTTTCTTAGCCAGAAAGGCCTAATTCACATTTCAAAACATCTGAGGTTCTTGAAATCCTTTTCTCAAAGTTAACTATAAATATTAGTAAGACAACTGCTATCAACACACAAAGACGTTATTATTAATAGTTAGTAATAAAGTCTGGAAAAAAGACTCACCATCATGGGGAAAACGACTGCAGCAGCAGAGGCTTTTATCACCCACAGGAGGACCAGGCAGGTGAGCTGGACGACGGTGAAGACATGCACCTTCCAGAGAGGCACGTAACGCAGGTAAATCAGGTCGGGCTGGTGCTTGGCTGGCATGCCAAATAGCTTAATACGGTCAAAGAACTGGGTATCAAGTGGAGAACAAAACAGGAGAAAGTTTTCAACAAAAATGGCATTTCTGCTACGTAGGAGAAGAAACTGTATCTACTTTAGGGTAACTTCCCTGGTGCCAAGATGTCCTGATAACACAGGAGAGTGTTTCAGTTGACAACATCTTCATCCAGGAGAAAAAAAGGCAACCATTTGAACGAATGTGATTTCATGAATCAGAAACTCAAGTCAACATGTTTTAAATTGGGGAATTAAACTAGCTCCACAAATTTATCTATGAAAAAACGCACAACTCATTTAATCTTTTTGACCTCTTTTTCTAATATGTAAAATAAGAGAATAACAATCTCCCAAAGTTCTTTCTAGATCTAACATGACCAATTTCTATGAAAATAACCTGAGGTAACAATCACCAATTTTTCACCAAATGAAACAGAAACCATGAGCTGTTTCCTAGGTCTCTGAGCTTTAATTTCCTCATTTATAAACTGGGAATAAAAGCAGCCCTACACACCTCACAAAACTGTTGCAAAACAATAAAGTGAAGTAATGAGACCGTCTCCTGACCACAGGAAGGCAGACCCTGGACTGTGTGAGAACACAAGGCTGCTGCGTCCGAGACGCCCGGTGCCCCGGAGCCGGGACCACACGCCGTCTGCGGCCGGCAGTGGTGCCAGCGCCACCCGAGCAGCTGCACGTCCTACATGACGACTGCACCCACACAAATCCTCACGCGCGCTATCGGCCTGCCCAAGAAAGGCTACAAATGAGACAAAACAGCAGTGAAATCACTGGATTCTAGCCTGTGCTCCACTGCTCGGTTAAAAATCTTCAGGGAGTCTATTTCTGCGTCACAATTTACAAAATTAGCATTTCTTCCTTTCCTGCTTTCCAAGGTTGTTTTGAGGCTAACAGAAAATCGCTTAGTACTAGGCTCTATGAACTGCACTGCCCCACACAAACGGAAGGTGTTGCCATGGTTATAGAAAACTAATATCTACATTTCTTTTTCAGCAACTGAAACTGCTATTCCACAGGCCAGAGATACCCTTTTCCCCATTCCAATCCTTTTAATCCTCCCTCTTACTAAATTAGCCTTCATTAATAGTTACTTTTCATTAGCTTCAATTAAAATATGTAAGGACATAGGTCATGATTTCACTTTCAGGGGGAAAAAAATGTACAACAATAATTATTTAGAAAATGTGGACTTGAAGTCAATAGTTAATCTGCCCCCAAAATATCAGAGCTGAGAATACATCACTACCATCACAAAAACAATCTTTGAAAATGTAAAATGTTTACATTTTTCTACAAAATCATTAAATGCTTACGACTTGCCTGGATTCCTTTTAATGAGGAAACTCCCATATAAAGGAAAACACCATACAGAACAGGCATTGGAATGAACTGGAAGTAAAATGATCACAATTAGAAATCATGCAACTAAAGCAATTTCACATAAAAGATACATAAAAACACTGTGAGTTCCTATGAGATATATTTAAAAGATCTTTCAGTGATGACAGGGAGTTCCCCGATGGCTCACTGGTAAAGAATCTGCCTGCATTGCAGGAGACACAGGAGATGCATGTTCAATCCCTGGTCAGGAAGATCCCCTGGCGGAGGAAACGGCAACCCACTCCTGTCTTCTTGCCTGGAGAGTCCCACAGAAAGAGGAGCCTGCCGGA
Source organism: Bos indicus x Bos taurus (assembly GCF_003369695.1). NCBI lineage: Eukaryota > Metazoa > Chordata > Mammalia > Artiodactyla > Bovidae > Bos > Bos indicus x Bos taurus. The sequence goes on along the minus strand of NC_040097.1, from coordinate 59,009,438 downwards.
CTACAGTCCATGCGGTCACAAAGAGTCGGACATGACTGAGCTTCACACTCAGTGATGCCACTTGTGATAATGGTGATCACACACACTTCAGTCATGACACTGAACTTTTCTATGAACAAGAAAAGCGCTAGTGTACAATAACCTGGAAGAATCGTCTTCTTAGGCTCTCTTCTGCTGATGCCAAGTCGCTTCAGTCGTGTCCGACTCTGTGCGACCCCAGAGACGGCAGCCCACCAGGCTCTGCAGTCCCTGGGATTCTCCAGGCAAGAACACTGGAGTGGGCTGCCATTTCCTTCTCCAGTGCATGAAAGTAAAAAGTGAAAGGGAAGTCGCTCAGTCGTGTCCGACTCGTAGCGACCCCATGGACTGCAGCCCACCAGACTTCTCCATCCATGGTATTTTCCAGGCAAGAGTACTGAGTGGGGTGCCATTGCCTTCTCCGAAGGCTCTCTTAAGAAGGGACTATGTTCCATGGTTAGGAGTACAGGCACCACAATCAGACTATTTGGCTCAAAAGCCCTTTTAACCTGTAACTGAGACTTAACTTCTTTTTCTTTTAGCTTCTGCGTCAGACTGTCTTGAAGGTTAAAAAACTTCAAATTCATAGAATACTCAGAAAAGCACAAGGTACATATTAAACCACTCAAAAAGTGTTAGCCATGACTATCACTGTCACTACCCCTACACTGACTGTTAAGCAGCACCATTTACTGAATATGTATAATAAACAAACACCACTCCCCAGAAGAATGTTCTCATTACTTCAGCAGGAAGTGGATCCCAAACTGCCTACAAGCCCATGTCCAGGTCTTCCACAGGAAGGCTAGCAACACTGACTCAAACACCACATCAACACTCACCCAGGGAGAGACCTCTGAGGAAAGGAGAACTAACCGCCAGCCAGCGGAGAATCACAGTCACTCCCTACTCAACAACCTTGTATGTGCTTAACTAAGGACAGCGCAAGACAAGAAAACACGTCAAAAGCGTCATCAGTACCCTCGGGGAATCCCAAGATAATATTTAATCCATAAAGCAACTTTAGAATGCTAGGAAAAAATGAATAACCAGAATGGAAAAAACTAAAGATATGATTATCAAAATAATTTAAAAGAATTTTAGAATAATGATTTTGACAAGACTAAAGAGATCATTAAAATGATAAGGAAAATAGGGGAGATTTTAACAGTGAGAGTAGTGAAGAGGAATGTAACAATGTATCCAGGAGGTCTAACATCTGTCTACTTGAAAGTGAAAAAACATCTAAGAGAAAACAGAAGAGGAAATAAACAGCTGAAGAATATTCACATAGTCAAGGCACAAGTTTCCAGAGTAAAAGGATGCACAGAGAGGCAAGCAGGGTAAACTAAAAAGTACCTATCTATCTACCTAAGTACCATGGTGAAACTGCAAGACACTATGAGCCCTGGGTGTTCACTGGAAGGACTGATGTTGAAGCTGAAACTCCAGTACACTGGCCACCTGATGCGAAGAGCTGACTCATTTGAAAAGACCCTGATGTTGGGAAAGATTGAAGGCAGGAGGAGAAGGGGAAGACAGAGGATGAGATGGCTGGATGGCATCACCGACTCAATGGACATGAGTTTGAATAAACTCCGGGAGTTGGTGATGGACAGGGAGGCCTGGCGTGCTGCGGTTCATGGGGTCGCAAAGAGTTGGACATGACTGAGTAACTGAATTGAACTGAGAAAGGTAAAAAATGCTTCTGAAGATACAAACACCAAAGAGATATCAGATCTCTTATCAGAACCACTGATCTTCAAGAAGCAACAACTTTAAGACTCAAAGAAAAATACATCTGAACCTTGAAATGAATACCCATCTATTAAACAAATGTGAGTAATTTGAAATATGCAAGAACTCTGAAAGTTCACTAATTATAGTACCATACATGCAAAAATTACTCAACGAATTCCTTTAGCATTATAAAAAAATTCATTTAGCAATACAAGAAAAAGTGGAACATGTATATGTACTTTTTTAAAAAGAGAAGTTAACAGATATTAAGAAAACTTATCAGGCTATTATTCTAAAACAGTAGGAGCTTGGGAAATGAGATGTATTTCTGCCTCCACACAGGCTGATCTCACTGCTTAGTCCTCGGCAAGTATTTTTATATCATCATAACACTGATTACACATCTCCCAAAGGTTTACATTTCTATAATTTAACTTAGAAAAAAAGGAAAAAGAGTGTAAATGTGGGCAACCTTTACCATAAAAAAATGTAGCCAACCAAAAAACAAGTGATGAAAGGGAGAAGGGGATGTGGGGGTAAATCCTCACGAAAGATATAACCTCAGATCAGAGGCTCTCAAGCTTTTTGGTCTAAGGACCCCTTTTCACTCCTAACAAGTACAGAGAACCCTCCTCCCAAATATTTTTGCCTATGTGGATTCTATACTCAGAGAGATACATAAATAGATAAGCAGTTAGTTGTATCGGAAATAGATACTCACCACACTAGAAATTAAAAGAAAAATTTTAAATAGTTTTTCTTAGTTCATTTCAAAATAATAAATGCCTTACAAGGTAATACAAAGAATATACTTTTACTGGAAAGCTCTAATTTGCAAAGAACGTAAGATTAAGTGAGAAGAGCAGCAGTACTCCGTGTCCCTGTAAACCTCTTCAGTGGGTGGCTAACAGAGGACCCCACGCTCACGCCTGCATCTAGCTCGGCGTGCTGCCTCCACGGTTCTGGCCAGAGGCCGAGAGGACAACCCCGCCTCACACAGGCGCACGCCTGGGCAAGCGAGGCTCTGCAACCCCAGACAGAGGTCCTTGGGCGAGCCTTTAAGAATCACTGTATTAGGCAGTGAGAATCACTATTTTCACTATTTCATTAAAGATAATAAAGTTAGAAATAACATTATAAAAGTATATAGAACCGTAATGGCATTGACTAACAAAATATCTTATAAAACAAAGGAGTAAAGTGTTAACGTCTACAGAGTTGCTTTTGGAAAGTGAGATAAAACAAGCTTTTCATTTTAGAGCTTTCTTGATATTCTACTTGAATTTTTCTGCTGCTACTGCTAAGTCACTTCAGTCGTGTCCGACTCTGTGCAACCCCATAGACGGCAGCCCACCAGGTTCCCCCGTCCCTGGGATTCTCTAGGCAAGAACTCGGGAACGGGCTGCCATTTCCTTCTCCAATGCATGAAAGTGAAAAGTGAAAGTGAAGTCGCTCAGTCGTGTCCGACTCCCAGCGACCCCATGGACTGCAGCCCGCCAGACTCCTCCGTCCATGGGATTTTCCAGGCAAAAGTATTGGAGTGGGGTGCCATTGCCTTCTGCTTATATGCAATTAATACTTTAAAATGTTTGAAACTACTAAAAAAAACCATGTAAAGGGCAACCTTGGTCAGTAGGGGGCAGCATCCACACCAGATGGCTCCGCACGCTTCTCCTCGTCTCTTGCTGTTGTAACAAGACACTCACCACCATGAAGAAACTACCCATCTGTCTATCTGTTTCACCACCCAGACTGCCAAATTCTTCAAAGTAGACACTGTCCTATTTGTTATTGTTTCCTCAGTAACTAACAGTACAGAAAGTACTCAACAAATATTTGGCCAATTAGCTGGCTCCATGAAAGAAGGCCAAAGAATTCTAGTACTAACAACAGTTTTTTTAGTTAATTCGTTAACACACATGCATACAATGCTCCACATTTGTACTGTAATTTATAAATAGTTTACAAACAAAAAAAAACAATGGAGTTGAGCTCTTTCATGATGAACAAAAAATACCAGATTATATACTTAGCTAGGTTTGCTATGACTGTTTTTTTGTTAAATTACCAGATTCCGTAGACTATGTATAGTAAACCTCAGATGTGACTAAAAGATATGTGTTACTACTTATATCTCATTTAGTTCATCAGAAGAATGTACTAATTAATAGCAGTATCTTCTTTACATTTCAAGTAAATTACTGTTTCATCCACCTTTCAATATTACTTCCTCTAATATGCTTATTAAATTCTCTAGGTATATTCTTCTTTTAGATCGTAACTAAGCCACAGATGAACTTCTTCCAAATCTCTAGCCTTCAATACTATCCTTTCACATTATTTTTCAAAAGGATACAATCTAACCCTGATGCCTACCATGGCAACCACCATTCCAAAATATTATTTTCCAAGTAAACTCTAGGAAATGAAACTATTTTAGATATTTTAACGTTTCATTTTCATACCACCAAGTATAAATTTTATGACAAAAAAAAGAGTTTTAAAACATTGTAACAAAGAGATTTTACCTTTAGTACTGAAGTCATGAACACAGACAGGCCCATTAGAATAAAAATCATTAGCCCTGTCACCCGCTGTTCACGAATGCCCAAAAACTTGGGCTGCTCCCCAGGAGCAGAGCATTCAGATTCCACTTTCAGGCTGTTGACGTGACTTATGGACAACACGGTTGCAGCCACAAACCATGGAAGTCCCATGACAGAGCACACTCCCAGCATGACGCCAACCACGAGCAGGTCAAGGTGGTAGCCAGCTCCTTTCTGAAAAGGGAAACCAGCACGAATATTTGTCAGCATATGCTGTTCTTTCAGGTTCAAATTCTGCACTACCCATAAAGAGAGAAGAAACTAATGTTCACCACCTCCAACTCAAAGAAACAAATCTTGGGACACATTCTGAAAATTACCTTCAACTTGTGCTCCTTTCTGTTGATGATGACCGCTGTAATCTGCTGATCCATGAAGATGAGGATGGTGCAAAGCAGAGCTGGAATGGCAGCTATTAATAAGGTCCACCAAGGGTTCTCTCCCAGGGGGCTTATGATCCAGCCCCTATTTTTATCAGTAGGCTGTTAAAACATCGAAAAGTTCAAAGGAAGAAAGAAAAGTTTTCTTCTAACAGCACAGACTGTGTCTACCCTCAGGAAATGCCAAGGGGTTGGAAAGAACTGGACACTGGACTCTGTCGTGAATTATCTGCAGAGACGCTAGTGGGGATTTTCTTGTCCCCGAGGCAGGTCCCTGCACACGTGACTGAGCCACTCTCTCCATCTGGAGGTAGAATTTGCGTTCTCCCCTTGGACTCGGGAACAAGGCCATGGTGACCCTGTGATCCTGCATCTTGACCTGGGAAGACCTTGCTGCTGCTTTTCTAGCCTCCTGGAGCCCCGGGGTTAAGCTCTTGAGTAAGCCTGGATGAGCTTTCTTGAGGATGAGACACAGGATGATGAGACAGGGGTAGGAGGCAGCTACCAGTCCCTTCATTCAGCCCTCTGTGCTGAGCTCCCAGACATGCCCCCACCGAGGCAGTAAAGATAGCAGACACCCAAAGATCCCACAGCAGGAGACCAGATCACCCCACCTCAGCCTAGGGCCAACGCCACAGATTTAGGAACAAAAAGAACTGTTGTTTAAGGATATGATGTTTTAGGAGATTTGTTATGCAGAAATAGGTAAGTGAAGCAGAGTTTCATTCCCACACACGCCTATCCACTCCATATAAAGTGAAGTCAGACAATCTACTAGGTCAACTCTTAAAACTATTAATAAACTGCCTTGAAGATCCTACAGACCAGTCACCATGACAGCGTCAGCACTCAGTCTGCACTGGGCCTCAGACCACTGTTCTTCCAAAGCAGGGACTGACAAAAACCTGACACTTTATCAGATACTAATATATTTCACTGCTGTAACATAAAATCTGCTTTATAATGAAACATTTTTAAAGCTGTAAAGAATCTAGCATTCTTGGAGGGTATTGGATATGCTGAAATTTAAGCATATTTCTATTACTTAGCCTTTATATTAAGCCAATTTTTTTCTACAAGAAAACATTTGTCAATATAAAGGGGAAACTAACCATTTTCAAATTCATATATTATCATCTCCCCACACTGATACACATGATAATGCTTCCCATTCAATACTGCACATGGATAAAAATGTTTTATCTATATAATGCATATATTCTTAACTATTTCCCCAAGTGTATTTAATAACCCTTGATTTCAGTTTTATACTTCAAAGCTAGATAAATGAGTAACAAAGATATATTTGGAACCGGAATAAGGAGATGGGACCAGGATTACAGGAAATTACATTAATATAATTCACAGTTTTGTCAATTTGTAAAACTTGGTAAACACAGAATGACTTAGATATAGTCATATCTAATGACCTAAAAGTTTTAGTGGCTCAATATCTATGCTTTTAAACAAAGGTCTCCAAACTTTTTAATTTCTATACTCTTAGCAGCAAAAAGACATTTATTTACCCAAATGATTCTATATTCACTTATGCATTACATTACTAACAATTATCTTTATGGTGAAATTTGTATCATAAATATTGAGGATCATTTTCCACGATGTATTCTATTTTGGAGGACACAGGTTTTAAAAATGATTCTATTTTTTAACCCCAGTGAGAGGGAAAACAGACTAGATTTATCTTCGTTATATTATTTCTAATCCCCTTTAAATTTTCTGCTTCTCAAAGAAGTCATATAATTTGTTAAATGTAAATATAGGCAATGACACAAATCCTTGACTATTAAAAATTTCCAGAAACTATTCAAAACCTACCATCTCCAACTTAAAAGGGAAAATAACTATCAGACGCTGCATTATGCAGGCTGTGGGGTCGGCAAAGGGTCAGATATGACTGAGTGACTGACCAACAGCAACTACACAAAACATCTGTAGTTCCAGTGAAACCAAAGAGTTCATGGCTCCTCAGACTAAGCGTCGTTTTTCTTGTGGAAAAAAATTCTTTCTTGATTCTGCTGAAAAATGTTACAAGACACTTTCCAATTACTGTCAGATGTATCAATCACTCTTCTGGAAATTTTAATTAGGATCCCCTTGCTACTCTTATAAATCAAGTTTGAGTTACTTCTTCACAAAGGAATAAAGAATGTTTCTTTCTCCTGGAGAGTGTATCATCAACTCCAGCTATGAGAGCAGGGTCAAAAATTTTCCATGACTCTGATCTCCTCACTATGAGTATTTCCACTCACTCTCTGTGATGGACTCGATTTGATACCTTCTTGCTTATTTCCTAAATATGTCCACTTGTCTCTGTTCATCTTGTCATTGTTTATATATGTGCAAGGTATATATAGCCTTTCCTTTCAAAGCACCAGCTCTTCACAGAGAATGTGCATATTTTAAAAATAACTACCTAGGAGGCAGTATCTTAAAGCAGTTCGGTATTTCCCAGTAACAAATAGCCAAGTGTTTTAATCCTTACCTCAAATTTTTCAGGAACATGAAGTTTAGGAGATGGAACTCCTACAAGGTAGTCAATTACAACCATTATTACTATGGTGAGAAATACAGCAAAGTCACTGATTGTCGATCGCACCTATGTTAAACGGGTTATGTTAGTATAGACACAGAAATACTGTCCTTTCTAAATAATTCATATCTTTTACAGATTAAATACGCCACTAGAAAGTGTGAATGAGTTTTTAATTAGTGATGATGCATCAGTGAAACACATTTATAACTCATATTTTCTACAAAAGATAAGAAACGCATTTCACAACTACCTATCATGTCCCTTGATGCCACTGTCTTTCTATTGTTAGCTCAGATAGGGAATACACACCTTTAAAATCTTGTTCGAATGTAATTGCTTTACAATGTTGTGTTAGTTTCTGCTGTAAAATGAAGTGAAGTCACTCCATGCATACACATACTCCCCCTCCCTCCTACACCTCCCTCGCACCCAGCCCCTCTAGGTCCTCACAGGGCACTGAGCCGAGCTCCCGTGGTATACCGTAGCTTCTCACTGGCTTCCTCCCTCCCACCCAGCCCCTCTAGGTCCTCACAGGCACTGAGCTGAGCTCCCGTGGTATACTGTAGCTTCTCACTGGCTTTCTGTTTTGCATATGGTGGTGTGTATGTCAATGCTACTCTCAATTCGTCCCACCCTCCTCCTCCGCCCTACATTCACCTGTCCGTTTGCTACGCTTTTCACTGTGAATAATTTCCTTACAGCTACTTGACATAAAATTACTAACCTCAAACAATATCTTATTGTTTTGAAACAAATCAAGGAAATGAAAACTAAAAACGTGAGAATTACAAGAACGACAAAATCAAACCCCAATTACCTTGGTAGGAAAATAGCGCTTGGTCTTAAATTGCTTGAGGAATGAAGACAGAAAAAACGTTGTGAAAAATAAGATGACGGACCAAAAGAGCACATCTGGAATATAAGGTCCATGGAGACTACAAGCTGATCCTACAAATGTACCGTGGTAGACTTTACATTCCTGAAAAAAGGGGGTGAAAAACAGAAAAGGGAGGGATAAAGGGGATTCTCAGATAGCCAATAAATTAACGAGGAACTTCTCTGAAGTAAGATGCTACTTATCAAAAGACACGCCATTATTTTGTTTCACTTAGAAAAACACACCATCAAGTCAACATTAAAACACAATCAATTTTAAAACACATCTTGAGTTCAGAGAGGTAACAATTTGACAAATCTGTGCCTCTTAGAAATCATTGAAATAAAACAATGTATTTTGTCAAGTTACTATGTCACACACTCCCTTCTTTCAACTCTTTATTTCCTTTAGTGAGAGGTTTACATATTGAGTATTAATTCCCAAATATTTTGTTTGCATCCTTGGTCAGCAATTTTACTATCTTTCCATTACTTTTGAACAAGTTGCTTAAAATAAAATCAAAAGTCAGAAAATTACTACTCTGCCCTTACAATGCTGAATAAGAGATGGCTATAATACTAAATTGTTTTGGCTTTTTTGACTTTTTTCTGACTTTTCTAAAGGTGAGATTAAAGCAGTAAAGTGAACCACCGAAATATTTCCATTAATAAAATCAATAATATAATCAATAGTATAGCACAATTACAGAAATATATTGACTTGATTTTCCTTTTGAGGGAAAAGAATAACTGAAAGACAAGCAGAGATTAATGAAAACAACTGAAGTCCTTTTCTCTTTACTTATATTCTAATGAGATTCATTTTCAAAACATAACAGATCAGGTTTACTGAAAGAAAAATAGCCAAAGGAGAATCCATTATTCTCAATTTCTATGTGCTAACCTTAGTAATCTACAGTTTACAACATGGATCATAGAAATAAAAGCTACAGCTATACAAAGAAACTCAACATGGCCCTATTAGGTATCTAAAAAACCACACTGAACAGACCATGTAAGTAAGCTGAAATACTAAGACATCCTATTCAACATGAAATGAGTTTTTTTGTTTTTATTTTTTTTAACAAATCACTTTCATTTGAAAACCTGAAGGAAATGGCAACCCACTCCAGTGTTCTTGCCTGGAGAATCCCAGGGACGGGGGAGCATGGTGGGCTGCCGTCTATGGGGTCGCAGAGTCGGACACGACTGAAGCGACTTAGCAGCAGCAGCAGCAGCAGCATTAACTCTCTTTCAGAACAAAAATTACTTTTTCAATATACAATAGTTCAGCATTATTCTAAGCTGATGACTTACTGACACAGTGCTGTGTGTCCACACTGTCCCCAGAACCATCCGTGTTGATAAGATGTCATAAATCTACACTGCCCATACAACTGGCCAGCAGTCAGTCACATGACAGGACTGGGCACTTGGAGCACGTCTAGTGCAGCCAAGAAACTCAACTTTTAATTTTATTTAATGTACACTTAAATATAGACACGTGACTGCACTGCACGGCGCAGATGTAAATGATCGGTGGGATAACACTGCAAATGAAATCCCTCCAACTACATACTCAGGAGCTAACTATCACCCTAAGAGAGAAAGGAATGACCTACAATTGCTTACATGATATAAAAAGCACCAGAGTAGCTCAGGGGATGGTGGGTTTTCACTGATACTGCTAGCGTCACTGGACACCTTTATTTCTAAATCCCAATCTGGGAAGTGACCAAAACAGCTACTCTAGGGCTAGGACAATATTTCCCAACAAAATACAAAAATATGTGTGTAACAGTCTTCAGTACCCAGTAGGTGCTCATTATACATTTCTACCCTTTTCTTCCTTTTCTTTCTGCCAGTGCTCAAGTCAAACTAGTTTCTTCAAGGTAAACAGGTTCAATCTGAGCATCCCTGATCTCCTGAATAGGCAGGTCCCAGAGAGATAGCCTGAACAACAGAAGCAGGACAAGTGCGAGCTGCTGAACTGTTAACTTCAGGACCTGCAACCATAGGCCGATGAGCCTATGAATCCAAGAGGAACTAGAAACCCGAAAGCATATTCACATCTTTCCAATAATTAATATCTTGGAGGGCTTCCCTGGTGCTTTCAGATGTTAAAGAATCTGCCTGCAACACAGAAGACCCAGGTTCAATACACTTTCACTTCTTTTTTTCAGTATCCTGGAAGCCAAATATAGTCCATCTTGATCTCTCTTCCCTTGATCTCTGTTTCACTTTTTTTCAGCTTCTACACTTCAGGACATGATTTTTAAAAATGTGGTAATTCCTATTTGGTCAACACAACACTATATTCTAAAAACAATATCCACCAATCAAGAAGAAAACGTAGGTTTACTCAGAAAGGGGCTTCCCATGTAGCTCAGCTGGTAAAGAATCACCTGCAATGCAAGAGGCCTCAGTTCAATTCCTGGGCTGAGAAAATCCACTGGAGAACAGATAGGCTACCCACTCCAGTATTCTTGGGCTTCCCTGGTGGCTCGGCTGGTAAAAAGAATCCGCCTGCAATGCGGGAGACCTGGGATGGATCCCTGGGTTGGGAAGATCCCCTGTAGAAGGGAAAGGCTACCCATTCCAGTATTCTGGCCTGTATAGTCCATGGGGTCGCAAAGAGTCGGACACAACTGAGAGACTTTCACTTCATTTTACTCAGAAAAAGCTCAAGAACAAGGTTAATTGTTTGCACCAGCCTTCGCTTCATTTATACTCACAGACACAGTGAGGTTCCCCCAGGGAATGTCACGGGCTGTCACATTATTTTTCTCCCACATCTTCAGCGTTTCATTGCCAGGGTTAGAAGGCTCAACACACACACATCTGAGAAATGAGAATTGGATACAGTTTTAAGGATTCTGAACTTCATGTTTATACTGTGTTAAATCAGTCACACAGTGGAGTGGTTTTTAACTTCCTTATTCCACGTTATAATGCATGGGGAAAAAAGTGAAAACATTTCAGAAACAATGGAACGGAATGAAGTTTGGTTTACATAAATAAAACAAAGAAAATGCTTACTTAATGGAACTAGTTGGACACATCCCTTGGGGCAGAACTATTTTCTTTAAAAATCTGGGAAGACACCATATTTAACATGGTCAGCCTCCAATGAATCTCATCACTTAACCCCATGGAGCTGCTGCCGCCCCAGTGCCCACACACACAACAGGCACCGGGAACCAGTACAACTTCTACTCTTGTTAATCCCACGAATTCTAGCAATTCCTTTATTCATCTTAAGAGTCACCCTTAAAGTAATGGGTAAAACATCATTTTTCAGGGCAGGACTAGGAGAGTCAAACTAATCAGAATTCAGTTCATACCCAGAACTATCTGACTTGCTTGAAAAAGCTAGAAACCCACACATGAGAAAACAAATCTCTGAATATTGATTCAAAAAATGAACAGAACAAACAAAAATATTCTCAACTGGACCATGAGCTGTTTGAGAAAAGGTGGGAGGCTGGACTTTGGATTCACAGAGGCTCTGTCATTTACTAGCTCTTTGACCCAAGTCAAGTTTTAACCTCAAAGAGCCTCAGTTTCTTCATACACAAAAGGGGCTATGATACGAATGACTCACAAAGACATAATGACTAACACTGATACGAATATTAAGCAACACTCAACACAGTGTCTGCCACAAAATGTCAGCTGAACAAAGGACTTGCACACACAGAAACAATGCTGTAACCGCTGTCACGAGCTGTGAAAATCATGCTCACACTTCTTAAAAATCAGAGTAACAGGGAAAGAGAGAAGACAAAAATTTATGTTAAAAAAAATAGTTTGAGAACAAAGATGACACAAAATAGACCTGGTATCAAAGTGTCGCTAATATTTTCAAACAGGTCAATATCTTACAGGAAGCTGCAGACTCCTCCGTCCTCTGTCCATCAAAGCCGAGAGTGTGGAGGACAGAGGGGGAGGAGAAGTGTGACGCGGGAGCACAGGGCGGGGGCAGGAGGAGGAAGGGTTTTGGTCACCACCTTCCTCCGTGAAAGTTCACCAAATGCAGGCTCAAGCTCACATGAACTGTACGCAGGACAGCAAATACAGGCATCCACCTCAGAACATGTCGCTTTAATAACCTTCGTGACGTTTAAGTGTCTGCCAACCCTTTGCAACTATTATAATTACTTCTCAAATCCCATTTTTTGAGTCTTAAAATATTTTCATTTCATGCTTTATCACAAAGAAAATAATCCACTAAATAGCATACAACAGTATACTGAAATTATATTTTAAAATAACATCCACAAAAATTAATGAAAACGCACAACATGAATATTTAAATATACGGTGGGCAGTTGCCAAACAACTGAACTTAAATTGGCCGATCCAATTTAAATATGAAACCAAAAATATACACACCTGGACCAATAGTTTCATGGAATAACAGTGACTGAATTTGTTCAGTCACATTTATGTCCACTGAGTGCTTTGGTAAGATCTCACCTGTAACAAACAAGTCAACCTCCATATTGCCAGTTGGGTAGTTATAGCTTGATATACAGTGAGCATCACGTTGCAAAAAAAAAAAAAATCTGTTTTCTTTTGCTCTGAAACGTCTGCAAAAATACATTTTAATATTAGGGGAAATAGAAACACTTACGAGTAGCTGGTCAGTTCCTCTAAATTGTTGTGCATATTAAATGCATATGTTTCTCCTAAATGGAAGAGCTTCTCCAAAGCCTCGTAGATGAATATGATGCAGATGAGAGCTGCAAAAGCCTCCTCAGTGAACCGAGTGATGTAACACACCAGGCTGCTTGCATCTGTTGCAACCAAAACAATGCACAAGAAAGAAGTCCATAGACCAATACTGGTTCTCAGAGACAGATAGGAAAGGTGGTAATCTCTGTTTGGGAAGAAAAATAAATGTGGACACGATCAACATATACATGCCAAACAGTACTGGTACTTAAAATTTCCACAATAAGCAGTAAGAACAAACACATGACATTTCTAAAGACAGCTTATTACAGAATAACAAAATAATGACTAGAGAAAGCTCTATGTGCTTTTTTTTGCTTCAACTCAAGACTAGCTTGTTATTAGACTTAACGGTTATATTTTACTTATACAAAAGTTTTACAGCGAAAACCTACCAGGCAATATGTACTTAAAAACAAAGAGCTCACTTTAGAAACCAGTTATGAGGCATAAGCGACAGACACCGGCCTCCAGGACACCTGGATGTGCGCTGCTCTCTCTGCAGACCCAGGGCCCCAGTGTGAACACAGCGGCCACACCCCTGCCCCGCCGTCACACCTTCACCACCACTAGCTCCGCCACCACCAGCATGACTCATTTTCCAACTCAGTTTCAAATAAGTGAGTCTAAAACAGGTCAGGCCACTACATTCTCTATTTATGTGCGTATCATGCCAGATCAGAATCAGCTTGTTCAGGAAAGAAAGAACCAGAACAAGAGGAATTAGATGAATCAAACATGTAACAGCACCAAGTTGTTCCAGGTTAAACATCCAGCTGCATTGCTCTCACCAAAGGGACAGTACTGCTGGGTCAGATTCTGAGGCCATGGGCCAGCGGCCTGCACTGACCCCGTGCATGAACACCCCCCACCCGCTGCCTGGCAGAGCCAGCATCCGCCTTCTAGACGCACCTCTTCCTAAACTTCCTAGTAAGACCGGCATACTGTACAATACCTAATTCAGATTTAACACCTTCTTACTAGGCTGAAATCTGCTAACACAAAAGATTTTTATTGTCCCCCACGTGACATGCTTATCAGAATTCAAATCCACGGACTTTATACTCAAGGTGACTGGCGTGAGAGCAGAAGCCAGAGGAGGGTTTGCCACACAGTAGCCCCAAAACATTGAAAAAATATATATATATACTGATCAGATCCTCTTTTCCAGCTATTAATAAATACACAAAGAACTTTTAAAGTTAATACAATAATATATATATATATACACTATACACTTACGTAAACACATGTGAAAAGTGGATAGCTATTACATACCTGCAGAATTTAAATAAAATTTTTTCAAACACTAAAACTGGACCTGTGCTCCCCAATATTGTGAGAGGTTGCCCAGCAAACAACGAGTAGGCAATCCCAGTTAATGACGCTCCAAAAAGAGACTCTATTGCACTCTGTTTAAGGAAAGAAGAAACGAATAAAAGTAATACATCGTGAACATATCTCTAACCTACTGTAGTACATGTAAGACACCTGAAAAATAAAAATATTAATCAAGTGGTTTAAAAAAATACAGCAAATGCAACTTTAAATCTCAAACTTAACATTTAAATAAGGAAAATTAAAAACATTTTAAATACACTACAAAATTGTTTTGTTTTAGCATACTAGAGGTGAACTTTTGCAATCAACCTTAATTTAAAGCTCAACACTGTGGGAGGCAAGGAGAGTGGGGTACATGGAAGACAGACACAAGAGGCTTCAACCCCCTCTATATAACATGATTTCCTTCTGAAGCCCGTGGTGAGGACAAAGATGCATATATTATTTCAGTATTTTGGTATGTCAAAATAGTTCATTTAAGAAAATAAAAAGTATTTGCAGTGTTTGATACCATGTGTTCCAAAAAAAATCTACTCCTTCAAATAGATGACCAAGACATCATCACATGGTCCTATCATTCTCAAATTGATTTCCAAAGACAATTTCCCACACATTTTAAAGAAATTATTCTAATATGACTGGCTTAACCAATAAATATAAAAAATGAAATGCTTAACACAAATAAATGAAAAATCTCCTGGAAACCATAGAAAAGGAAAACCCATTAAAGTTGGGTTAAAATGATAAAATGAAAGACTCAGAAAAATCTTAAAAGCTAGTAGGCCAGTTTTATTTCACCACCAATGTCACACCCTAACTGATTAGGTCATGAGTTGGGAAAATGTGTAGACTCTGCCACTACAGGGAGGTGGGGGCTGAAAGAAAACAGTTTCCATTCACAAACATTAAGGTCAACTGGAATACATGACCAGGAAAAGGGAAAGCCTAGCATTAGGAAAGCAAAGAGAAGGCACTTGTGAGAGACAGCCCTCCTGGACCTGGAGGCAGCAAGCAGCGAGCAGAGATCAGGGCTCCAGGGGACCAGATCTGAGGAAGCAGACCGCCTCCTGCGAGCCGTGAGCTGCTGAACCACGGCCACATCTCAAACTCACCCAGCCCAACTTTCCTCATCTTTGAATGTGGGTGATGAAAGTCAGGAGAGCTTAATGAAGCAGTGTTTCTGAAAACACCAGCAGGAACAGAGTCTGGCATCTGGGATGCACTCAACAAACGGTAGCAGCTCTCAACATCAGTACTAACAGCGTGTCAGAATCAAACTCACAGCAGAAACAGTTATGTCGCAAATGAGACACTCAACTCTTAGTATAAAAACAGGATCAAACCCACATACAGACTCCACTTTTGGCAAAATGAAGAAGAGTTCATGTTAACAATATATTTATGAGTTGTATGAGATAAATGTGTTTTCTTGCCCACAGACAAAAAAGACTGTCCTAGAAGACACTGATAAGCTGTTATAAAAATCCTTGGTTCAATTACAGTATGCATATTTAGAGCTCAAATCAAAGGGAAAAAATGTCTAAACATCACCCAGAAATAGAAAGCAGGGAAACAGAAACAAGGAGATGGCAGATAAAGAAATGCTAATGGCTGGGGGGTGGGGTGGGTTGGGGGTGTGGAGAGGCCGAGGGGCACAGACAGAATGAACTCCCCCCACCAGTGCTGTGTGGAAAAAGCAGACTCTGCCAGGTGGAGACCTTTCTTACCCTTCCCCTCACTGCCACATTCACTAGTTCCTATACCCAGATCTACTTTTTCCCCAGTTTTAAACCATTTCTATCTTCACTGCCAAACCGAAGCCCATCTTTCCCTAGAGAAATCACAGCCCCACTCTGCTGCCTCCCCCAGCCCACATTCAGTCTCCATGCCACCCAGCAGAAGCCCGCCTTCGGCACCCCCTCAGCCCCTCCACTGCAGGGCGCGGGGCAGCCCCTGCTGCTGTCGCTGCTTTCTCTACCTCTGATTTGGTCTCTGCAAAGTTATACCGTCCAGATTTCTCATTCAAAGCTCAGGCTGTGCCCATGTCTAATCTGCTGGGCCACTTTCTCCTCACTCCCCTCCTTCTTCTGATCCATAAATGGGGATAACTTCCCACTTCTCCTCTCCCTTTAAAGTGCTAACTTCATCTATCTCAGCTTCCCACTCTGTATTTCTTTCCTACCACTCTAGAAACTCTGGATCTACACTTCCTAACGTCTCCACTTTTACCTCAAACTCCAATAAAGCACCTGAAAAGAAACACATCGTCTCCGTATCAGGTCCCTCCACAATCCTTCTAACTTCTCTGCTTCTATAGGTCTTCCTTCCTCTCACTGGTGTGCCGCCCAGCACACCACGACACAGGAACTGCATGTACACTGTCTCATCTTCCTCTCACTTAGGCCCCAGAGGACAGAAGACACATGCCCGTGTCTTACCCGTGTCCATGCTCCTGCAACGTCTAGAGTGCTACCACACACATGGGGTACTAAAGAGCAGGATGAGGTGGGGAGCCAGTGAGTGACAGTCCAAGGGGAAGAAGCAGCATCTCCGTGACGGTAACAGACAAGACACACGTCCTTGGGGACCGGCAGAAATACACATACCACTTGTGACAGCTGCTTTAAGCAGCTTACTAAATAGATATATATCTGGTATAATAATAGAAAAGAATAATGTAAATGAGTCTAAATAACCAAAAGGAAACTGAGTTGAAAGGAAATTTCAGTTGTCAGGTTTACCTCATGTTCAGCTTATGAAACACTTGAATTAAGCAATTATTACTACTTTAGGTTTGGTTGGTTTTTACAAAGCCTAAGATCTATAAAAGATAAACTTTCTCCAAGGAGTAAATATCATTAAACAAAATACACTTAGGAATCACAAACTGTCTCACTTAAATGCCATTAAAATGTATATAAACAGCAACAAAAAACACTTTCTCAGTTTCACACAGCAGCAGGTGCGGCTCTGTAATCACAGCCCCAGTATGGTATTATCCAGAACAAAACATAAAAGCTTTCATTCTAGTCATGGCAATATACAGATGTAGTTTTCAGTTATACTTTCCAGTTAACACTTTGGACAACTTTCACACAAGTTTAGTAACAGCAAAATTAAACACCGCTTCAAAATCCACCATTGTCCATAATTATGCTCCCTTCTTCCCAATGGTCTGCCTGGTGGACCCACCAGGGCAGACGAGTTACTGGTAATCACATGGCTCTAACTAGTCCTATGATGCCCTGAAAGTCACAGAGCACCCACCCCGTGCCCCCAGTGAATTCTCCCACCCACGACCCACCGGGACGAGTTCAGTTCATCTGAACACCCCCACCCACTCTCCCCCCACCAAGACAATACAAGCCTTTTACTCAATTGATAAAACCATTCATCCAGCAAGCCATGAAAAACTTTTCTTTTTTTTTTTTTTTTACCTCAACTGTGCATCTTCTCCTGTTCAAATGGCTCCCCCATGCTTTCCACAGCCATTACCTTTGGGGGAAGTCTGCTTTGGGGCGGGTTAGTCATGCTGTGGGCAGACTCTTCAAATACAAGTAGGAAGAGGGAGACAAATGCACAGACACTTGCCTCTGAGCAGCTAAGAGCCTGGCCGCTACCAATCTTTGTACTCACTATTCTGCCTTCTGTAGCTTCTCCAAGCAGCCCTCCAAAAGTGATTACAGGAGACATACAGGCACAGTATAGGAAAAGAATCGAGGCCAGGCACTGCAGACTTAATGCATCCTTGAAGTCACTCAAGAAAAAAGGTGCTTTCCTTTTGATGTCAAGTATCAAACCACCAAAAAGCCTAAATAGGTGAGATGAAACTCGTCAAACTGTACACTAGAGGATTCTGGCTGTTCACACTAAAACTATGGGCTACATAAAACTGCTGGTGCCTAGCATTTGTCAATAAAAATTAATATCCTATTTAAATAATGGTACAAATTTTAGAAGACACACTCATTTAATCTAGTCCACTGACAGCAGAAAGGTAGATCTCACTAAATTAAAGGAGACACAGCATCTATATCTTACAGACTATATACTGAAAAGACTACAGGCAAACGACTTATATAAGTAAATACAATATCAAACACAAATGTGCAAGGAAACGTACAATAAAAATAAATAAAACCTAACAGCCCATTTATGAAAATGTGTGTAAGCAATGCTATTAATCATTATCTACATTATAAATCTTAAAGGCAAGTGTGAGAAATATCAGGAATGCAATTATAATATAAATCATAAGTCCCCAAATGCCCTTTAGTAAGTACCTGTGCTTAGGTTCACTCCGTAGTGAATTAAATAATTTTACTTTTAAAATTAATACTCCAAACACATAAATATTTGGTCTAGAAAAAAGTCTAAAAACTATTTCAGTGTGTGTAATTTACTGTATATGTAGTCAAACCAGTGTGCATATTAATAAAACAAAGATGTTTAAATTAGTAAATTTAAATCTATATTTGTACATCAGATCCTTCTCATTTCAGTGTTTCTTCAATCAGACTTTTGGATACACCTGATCTGAAAGCACTCCACTACAAAACAAGCTCTGTGAGGAGCAGGGACCTTGTCTTATTCACTGCTATTCTATCCAGGGTTTAGAATACTGCCTGGGAAGCAGCAGATACTCAGTAAATACTGGTGACAAACCAGTAATTCTATAAAATACATAATCATTTAAATCCCTACTGCAGAAAAATACACCAAAAAAGTTAATATTATGCTTTCAAATGCTTGAGATCAGCATTCCTCAACCTTACTGGCACCAGGGACCAGTTTCATGGAAGACACTTTTTCCACAGACTGGGAGGATGTGAGGGGCGGGGGGCAGCTGTAAACCCGCCGCTCCCCCGGCTCTGAGGCCTGGGCCCTCATGGGCCATGGACCAGGGCCAGGGCTGGGGACTCTCGCTCTAGACGTTTCAAACTTTACCATTCTAGTTGTTTCCAAAGTTAACACTGAAATGAACCTAAACATACACTGACAGCTGGAAGAAGTTATCCTATAAATACGACAGCAATGGGACTAAAAAATCTACAAAGGAAAGGGTGCCAACTTGTAATAAAAATGGTGCCAATGATAAACTAATGAAACTATATCATCACGTCAAAAATTTATATGTGAGTCTCAGGTAACATGATCAGTAGGGGCCTGACTATGTACTTGTTAGTGACTAACCCTACCTCAGTTTGAAGAAGTAACAATACCAATAACTCAAATGAGCACCTTTTGCATGGGGGCAGAGGTTTACTCTAGTATATTCAGAGACTACTACTATTTAAGATCCAAGATCTTTAGCTCATAGGGAGCACCAATGGGCAAACAGTATCACTATCCACATGCTTTCTTCTAGACTATGGCAATACCACGGTATTTTTCTATCTCTACAAAAAATTCTAAGACAATGTTTGTACCTGAAAATATTTCTATTTTTTTATCCCAAGAATTAACTTCTGCAACAATTTTTCTAACTAGGTTTCCAGAGATTATATGCTTGTCTGCCTGATTTTACATCATCTCATGGTATGCTGCTCACGGAAGAGTTTTACATCTCTGCACACACGACACAATGGCTGCGATTTCTCTCTGTTCCCATCGTTCTGACTTTCTATGAGAATGGCAATAGGGCGCCATGCTTTCTCAAGAAATCTTCTGTACAGCCAATTATATTAACCTACTACAGAACTACAGCATTCTTAACATATGCTGCATAATGTTTCTGTTTTAAATTAAATCCTAGTATACAGAACCCAATATATTCTAGTAAACTATTTTTAAATGCATAGTAATTATCCTTAACATTATATACCTATGAAAACAATACACTTTTTTTTTAAAATATGGAAAAATACTAGACAAACTTAGTTTCCAAACACTTGGAAAGCAAAAGCATGTCTCTGCCTTGTCCATCACATCAGTCTCTACCCCCAAGAGACACCCGCACGGAAGCAGCGTCTGTACCCACCGTCCAGTCCTCTGGAGCTCGGGCCCCGCGTGGTGTGCTGCCTCCTTCGGGGCGTCGCCCGAGCTGGGGGCAGATCCATTGGGAAATACAGGAATCTTTCTCTTTTCCTGCATTTCACAAAAAAAGAAAAACAACAACACACACACCTTTCAGAATCCCGTTTTAAGGAAGCCAAAATAGCATCTTTGTTAAAGGGAACATGAGCTCTCCCATTGATTATATGTCTAACCAGTACTCCTCGAAAAAAAAAAATGCTTCCTAGTATCAACTTCCACTCTAAAGACACTGCACTTTGAAACAGAATCTAAAATTTGTCTCTGTTAATATTTCAAATTTAAACTGGCATTTTTCATTTTATAATCTAACATCAAATACACTATAGAACACTCACACACATCATTGAAAATTACTACTCAGCAACAGGGACATAAAAATCCAATAAAACATCTCTTCAACTAAAATTTTAAATCCTTATTCATGTTCACTAGTGAAAAAATATACTTTATACTTTACATTAAGAAAAAAAGTAAATGCCATTTTTTCTTATTAAATACTTCCCTTAAGATGTAAGTAGCATGAGTCATCAAATAAATTTTCATAAAAATGAATTCCCTACTATGTTTTATTACAAACTCAAGAGTACTATTCTCATGATAAAAGATACTCTCCTCCTCAGGGAGCAAGTTTTGCTACCTCCAAAGGTCAGAGGTTACTGGACCAAAAAAAAAGTGGGTTGGGGGAGAGGTGAAGTGGGAATAGAGCAACAGAGGGACAGAGAGAAGGGAGACAGAGAGAGGAAAGAAGAGGGATGGGGAGAAAAAAACATGGGGTGGGGGTGTGTTCATCCCAGGGCCACCCCCAGATCAATCACAGCAGTGAACTCCCTGGGTCACATGTTCAGTATTTACAAAGTAGCACGACTTACCTATAATCCTAAAACTACCATTTGAAAATGTCAAGATTAAAACTAACTTATATCACAGTTCAAAGGGGAAAGAGGAAACAAAATTACTGAACTCCCACAAAACAAATCTAATGAAAATACTGTACGTCACAATTGATGCAATACAGCAAAAGCATCACTCAAGAAAACAAAGCAGCTCTTACATTAAGAAAAATGAAAGGACAAAAATAAATGTATTAAGCATTTAATTCACCAAATGTGAAAAAAAAGTCTTTCCTGAAGGAAAGTGAAAGGAATAAAACAGCTAAATGCAGAAGCTGAGTTACAAAACACAATATACTTTTTTAAAAAGGAGAACTGAAATAAATATTAAAAGTTGCTCTATTAGAACAATATGATTAAATATCAGCTAATATACAACCAAAGATATGACAAGGGGGCAAAGTCACAAATTTTATTTATATACAAGATAAAAATATACAGTGAGAGGGGGAGAGACTACACAGCACAACCCTGTGCAACTAAATGAAAAACCTTGATAAAATGGGTACTATACTTAAAAAAAAAATTTCCCAAAATTGACACCAAAAATCAGGAAAATAGGTCATTTTCTAGGAAAATATAACTTACCAAAACTGATTCCAGAAAAAAGAGAATGCTTACACAAACCAATTTCCACAGAAGAAATAATAAGCTGTTGAAGTCTACCATATAAGAGTCAAGCTCAGGAAATTCTACTAAAAAATCTTGCAAACTTCTAGAATCAAAGTATTCTAAGCCACTTAAAGAGCACACAAAAAGGAAAACTTACAAATCTGTTTTTATGAAACAAGTTTAATGATGATACCAAAATGTAAAGACTGCACAAAAATCTATAGATCAATCTACTTACAAATGGAGATGGAAGCAACTTAAATAAAACATTAGACAAAGACTACAGACACTTCAAAGCCTAAGCTGGGTTATTCTAACAATACAAGAGTGTCTTCAAATTAAAGAACCTATTAATATGATTTACCATAATAACTGGTAAGTAAAATTCATATGATCATCTCCAGAGATGCTAAAAAGCCCTTTGACAAAATTCAACATTCACTTATATTAAAAAATTCAATAAAACATAAATTAGGGTATTTTCTTAATATGATAAAATATGTATTTTGGCACCAATGATAGTAACTTAATAAGAGAAACACTAATGACTTTGACTACAATTATGAAAAAATTAAGAAAGGCCCTTTAAAGTCAACTACTATGTAAAACTATTAGAGATTTTAGTCAATACCATTAGACAAGAGAAAACATGTTAAAGGTGTAAGAGTTAGAAAATGAATAGTATTATCTTTTATTGGAGACCACATGACTATACACAATAAAAGAATTGAGGAAGGCAGCAGGATACAAAAGAAATATACAATAACCAATAGCCTTCATACATATACATATATATAAAAGCAACAGGCAATATAATGGAACAAAGACCTCAATTATAATAGAAACAAAGATAAAAGACTTATGTACACACTCACCAAGAGGAGTGTAAGGTGCCCATAAGGAGAATTTTATAACATTCCTTAAGGACACAAAAACTGACTTGAAAATAGTCAGGAGAACAACTGGGGAAAGATATACCATGTTCTTGAAAAGATTTCAACTTTCCCTCAGTTCATTTAGAAATTTAATTTCCATCACAATTTTTTAAAAATTACACTTTATTTCTGTAAACAGAAAGTTGATTTCAAAGCTCGTATGAAAATAAATATGCAAAGATGACCAAACAAATTCAGAAAAACAAGAGTAAGAGAGAGGTCAAGAATGAATGCAGATCTATCAGATATTAAAATATACCAAAAACTCTCAGAAATTAAAGTGTGTACGTGGTCCATGCCTAGACCAATCAATGGAAAAGAAATCCCAGAAACAGACCTGAATGAATATGGAAATTTAGTAAATGATAAAGACAACATCACCAAAGAAACAGAAAAATGCTTAATTTTTTAATAAACTGGGACAAACAGACAACAATCTAGAAAAAAGATGAACTGTAGGCATTCTCTACATAGTACATCATGATAAACGCAAAAGGATCAATGAATAATTCAAATGTTAAAAAAAAGTTGGTGGAGGGTGATGAACAACAAATATTCAGGAATACTCAACTTCACTAATTACAGAAATACAAATTAAAATCACATTAAAATGCTTGATACAGTTAAGATAAGGATACATATAATACTGACAAATATCCAAAAGTCTGACAAGACACCATGCTGGTGAGGCTGTACGGAAATAGGCGTTCTCATTCATCACCAAAATGAGTCCAAAACAGTTCAACCCAAGAAGAGGAGATTCTGGCAACATCTGCTAAAACTGTCAGTAAATTCCCATGTAAGCCAGTAATCTTATTCCTGGGAATCTATCCTACAGACCCATCTGCCCAAGACCAAGATGGCAGGTGAACACTACGATGTGGTCTGTAACAGCAAAAGACTGAAGACAGCCTGCACCAGGACAGGACAGACTACAGTGCGTCCACACTGGAATACAACAGAGCTGTGCGGAGGAGGAGGAGGAAGATTTTACCATTTCTTACCATCACACCTCCAGGAAATACCGTTACCTGAAAAAGGCAAGGTGCAGAACACTACACATAGGATGCTCACGTCTGGTAGGAAAGAGGAGAGAACAAGACTGCGTGTTCATACTTCCCTGTACTGAATAAAAAGTGGAAGAATAACACGAAACGAATAGCAAATGATGACCAGCAAGAGGTGGGGACAGGGTGGGATGGCAGAGACGACACGGTGGGGACAACTTCTCCAGGTGTAGCTCTTCACACAGTTTTGAGTTTTGAAAATGTATAAACTACTTGAAAAAGCTTAATGAAAAATTAAAAAAAGGAACTCAAAGAAGCATTGTGTAAGGTCCTCACCTGAGAGGGAACACTCTTCGGTGGCTCTATGCGTATGGAAGGGTCCCACTCTCCTGGAGGTAGGACAGTCACTTGATCTAAAAATTCATCAATTCCAGATAAGAGGTCATTTCTGTCTTTTGCTTTATAAGCTACATCATGAAAAATCTAAAGAAAATAAACACATTGAGTAAAACGATTTTAAAGTTGAAAGAAAATTCCATACATAGTAATCCACTTTCGATATCATAACTAAGTTTACATAAAGATAATTACCTAAACTCTTGACCCTACCTTCGATAACAACTTGAAAAAATAATTCACTATTAGTATTACCAGATAAATTAACAGTAAAAATCAAACAACAAAAGAAACTAATGACTTGCTAATACACAATAATTTTTAGAAAGAGGAAATTTTACTTGGGAAATAACATTTTAATGTCATTTATCCTAAAGGTATAATGAGGTATGATAACAATTTTACTTAAAATAATTAATTAATTTGATCCTTCCTATTGACTGGGTGCCTACTGTTTGGTAGGTACAATTCTTTTCTTTTTCTGTTGTTTATTTTTGGCTGGGCTGGGCCTTGACTGCTACATAGGCTTTTCTCTAGCTGTGCTAAGCAGGGGCTATTTCCTGTTTGCGGTGTGTGGGTTCCCACTGTGGAGGCTTCTCTTGCTGGGAGCACAGGCTCTAGAGTGTGCAGGCTTCTGCGGTTCGGGCACACAGGCTCAGCATGTACAGCTCCCAGCTCTAGAGCAATGCTCAGTCAGGAGTCGTAGCTTAGTTGCTCCAAAGCACGTGGGATCTTCCCGGACCAGGGACTGAACAAACCCATGTCTCCTGCATTGGTAGGCGGATTCTTTACCACTGAGCCACCAGGGAAGTTCTGGCAGGCACAACACAGATAAGTCAAAGTCCCTGCACTCAAGAACTCAGGGGCAATTACGTGAATACACTACTGCAGGTGGATAACAAAAAGTCCTGTACAGATGAAGCAGGGTGAAGGAAGGGAATCGGATGGGGGAGAACAGGGTGGCTGAGCAAGGTGTCTCAGAGGAGGAAGCGCTGCAGGAGGAATCTGACTGAGATGAGGGCGCAGCATGCAGGGAGTAGGGTGAAGGGTGGAGACAGTGCTCAGCGTCCAGAGGCCGCCACGAGTATCATATCCAAGGCGCAGAAAGGAAGTCCAAGTGGGCGGGGCAAACAGCAAAAAAAAGGAGCCAGTCAGAGCAGATCAGGTTCAAAAAGCACAGAGATGAGACTCTATTAAGGCAGCAGTGAAGAGCTTAAACAAATACACAACAGGGAGGCCACGGATACATCTACATTAAGGAGATGATTTATTCAAATCTGCGTATTACTGACAGCACAGAGGAAAATACTGTAAGAGAAAGATCCATAAAATACACTTTAAAATCACCAAAGAAGGTAAGAGAGTCTATAATTTAATATGCATTATATGCTTCACAATCAGTGTCCGCGTCCAGGGGCGTGTTCGTTACCTCATCCGTCATGAGGGTGGCTATTGATCTTCCAATTTCGTGATACTGTGGTGCCTTGCCTGCAGGCCCCAGCAACAGAAACAAAAACCTAAGGGAACATTAAAACGGAGAGATCTGAACATGAACAACAGACATAAGTCTAGGAATCATAAAGAAATCACACGAATGTAAACACAGAAACATTACTCAGACCTCCTTTTCATCCTCACATCCTAATGGCCGCAAAAAGGTTGGCAACTCTATTCAGACGAATCACAAAACTAAAAACGGCATTCATAATTAAGTTTTGCCAAGTTATTACTTTCCATCTTTCTTAGAGTAAAAAAGTACTTAAGGAATCAGTGTTTTACATTAAAGATGGTGCTGCCCATCTTCTATATCCTTTCGAATTTTGAGTAAACAACTTTTTCTGGTCTGTACTGATGAAAAGAAGTAAATAAGTAAATAAAGTGAATACCAATCCCATTTAAGTACTTACTTTGGCTTAAGAAAATAGTTGAGTATTCATAAGAAATTCATGGTCCCTCAAACTACAATCTGGATAAAGACACTATAAGGGAAAATAAGGGACTAACCCTTTTGGAAGTAAAAGCATTTTATTTGCAACTCTTATCGTTTAACAGCCTCTTATTGTTTAACAACCTCTTACTGCCTATCCCATCTCCAGAGGATCTTCCTGACCCAGGAATCAAACAGGGGTCTCCTGCATTGCAGGCAGCTTTTTTTTTTTTTTTACCAACTGAGCTATTAGGGAAATCCAAAAAAAATTATTTAACTTCCTACTTAGGTATATTCTTATTAGCATACAGTAAAATATTAATATTCATACTTATCCAAACTGGGAGTATTCATCTTCCTGGTTTGTAAGAATTTAAACATGAATCTATGAATTACTTTTCTCATTTATCTCAGTACTGTACCATTAATGCAACTCAGGAAAGCTTATTAAAAAAAACTAGCATGTACATTTCAATCAGGCTGCAATTAATTCTTCATATTTATTACTATAAAAATATATTCTTAATTATTCTCATTTGTAATTAAGTTCATATAATCAGTAGCTAACTGATCACACTTTGTATTAATAACACAACTTGCTAATTATTCTTAATGTATATTGAACAGAAGATTGGATCAGGTCAGAACAAAGCATTCTGCCTAATTCAGGGGCATTATTACATTTAATCAACCCTGAAGTACTGTTACCCTCATTTTACAAGGAAAGTTTAGAAAGCAGAAGCCTGGCTTGACCATCCCACAAAAAGCCGCAGGGCAAGGATTCAACTCCATCCTCTCTGACTTCAGTGCCTGCACAGAACATACTATGAACAGAACTTTATTATAAAAACATAAATGCAATGTATTTTTTAAAGGATGCTTTTTTTAAGTTCCAGAAAGAAAAGAAAGAAAAGTGAAGTCATTCAGTCGTGTCCGACTCTTTGCGACCCCATGGACTGTAGCCTACCAGGCTCCTCTGTCCATGGGATTTTCCAGGCAATAGTACTGGAGTGGATTGCCATTTCCTTCTCCAGGGGATCTTCCCAACCCAGGGACTGAACCTGGGTCTCCCTCATTGTAGACAGACGCTTTACATCTGAGCCACCAGGGAAGTCCAGAAAGAAAGAAAAATCTTTAATGCTCTAATAGTCAAGGCACTGGGGCAATGACGCCGTTAACCATAAAAAGGAGTTTTCATTACATAAAGCAACATGTTCCTCTAGATTTGGGACATTCTGGAAGAACGTTAACTGCAGTTAACCCTCCCTTACCTTGTAGGGACGGGGACCTCAGTTAGCCCTGAGAGAAGAACAGCGGGAGCCAGTCTCACAAACGCAATTATAGGTCTTTCTAAAAAATCCACCTCTCCCACCAGAACATTGGATGCCTCAGCTCCTGAAGGAATTTTTCTCATGAAATTCATATCAACCTATTGACAAATAAATAATAATTTAAAATAAAGTGTACATGGTACTAATCAGTCTAGAAGGAAACAGGAAAAAGATGCTTTAAGACTACTATTCGCTAATCAAAACTGGTGATCTAAAGGATGTGTAAGTGCCAAAATTCTCACAAGTACAAAGAATGAAGCTGACGAATATAAAAGGGCAACCAAAACAGTACTACCAAACAGTACTCCCAGCTGGATTACTGTCATGATCTTCACTACTGCAGAGATCTACATTACCGATATAGCACTATTCATTAAAAAACTATTGAAGACAAAAGTATAGTTCACAAACTAACAATGGTCCATGAAATTATACACAGTTCTAAAAATATTCATTTAGTCATTATCTACTGTTTAATCTTAGACATGAATTAGTTCCTTGGTATTTTATGTATTTTATAAATCCTTTTTATTTTAATGAACTATGGGCATTCCCCAGTATTTTCAGTAAGTGGGAAAAATCGTTTTTATTTTCATTTACAAGTAAAGTAGTCATAATTGGCATACGTATATGGTAGTGCTGTATAACTGAATTAGGTTGTCTGTGTATAATTACAAAGAAAAGGTTATGGACATAATATCGAAGTACAGGAACTTCTTCGTGTGTATGCAGCTTCACACAAGTCACTGAACAACCACTACCAGGGCTTCTAGGAACACAAATCCAGCACTTACAGCAGGCCTCTTGAGTCCCACACCCAGCGTGCCACAACTACAGTGCCAGGAGGCAGAGTCCTGCCCGACAGGGGGCAAGCGGGTGTGCACAGGGATGGACCAAGTGAGAGAAAGCACAGCTGTGACAGGAGCAACACAAAGGAACAGCACCCGCCACGTCTAGAGGAGATCTGTGATACAGACCACAGCAACCTGCTCACAGCAACTCCGCTGCTGAAAGCCTGACACTCATCTGAGATAACTGGAGCATCAGTTATAAAAACACGATCAGGTTCCAACAGAACAACAGTACAATGTCCCAAATGCAAGGCTTTTAATTTCAGAGCATGAAGCTCAGTAAGCTATAACGCAAATCATCATTTAAGTGCCTTTTCTACAAAACGTGATCTATAGACTTCGCATCATAAAGGCTTAAAAATTGAATCTTACTTGAAATAATGGCATTTAATTAGAAGTCTGACTTTGTATCCTATAGTGAATACCATCCAACACCATCAAAAAAATTGCAATGGATATCAGATATTCAGAGGTAGTACTCATAAAGTATGCTTTAAATTCAACTGTAATTTGAACTTGCAGGGTTTTGCTTTGTTCTTTTGAAATAAGCTCTTTTTCACATTTCATTTAAACACTCACCTATAAAAATTAAAAATCACAGTTGAGACAGGTGAGTTTATTTTCAGTCCATGTCTTTACCTTCCCCTACCCATGGGGAAGCACCGATGTTCCCCAGTTACATTCCAGAAAGCACTGACACCACAGGACAGTAATTCTGGGATCACATTACAGCCGAGAAAAGGCTGAATTGTTACTGCTGAAACATCACTCCCAGAATTATCTTTCCGGTAGTGGCAGCTCCACAACAAACGCCTGTAGTTTGTGATATCTATGCGTGGGTATAGAGGAAAACACCGTATTACTCCCATATTGTCAGAATTTCTGACACTAGTAAAATATAACATTATTCAAGTGCTATGAGACTGTTACCTTTTTTCACAATTTCTTATCTTAAATTAACATCACAAGCATCACATCAGGTTTACAAGCACCGGTTATTAAACATTATTATAATCTCTGTTAATACAGTCACACTGCTAGCAACTGCCTCAGTAAGCATGATTATGAAAATGTATAGTTCATAACAGAAATTACCTTGCTGAAGTCAACAGTACTATTTTCTCTGCTTCCTCCACTTCCATTACCTTTCATTTCTCCACTTTTACTATTGTCCAAGTTTCCAGGTGCAGACTGTGGAGAGGCCAAAATACCTGTATTTAAGAACAAACAAATTCCCAAGTAGTAAGAAGAAAATTCACTTTGCAACCTGAATTTGCTCATATCCTGAAAGTGATGGGTTTACTAAAAGCAAATGTGCTAGGTAAAAAAAAAAAAAAAAAAAAAGTGCCCAGTGTTAGTACCATACCAGCAAGAGTGGAATAACATTTTAAGCCATAATGAAGCTACACATGTTAACATTTAAAATAACATAATTTGCATTTACAAAAATGGTGGCCTTTTGCAAAAAGAAAAAGTGAGAAGGTGGAAGACCTGGGTCTGCTCACCACTATAAATACTTGGCACATCAACTGTCACTGTATCCTTAGACATGTGAACTGCAGACCTTAAAGATGCCTAACCACACTTACACACTTACATCAGTAACAATGTAACACTTCTGATAAACCCTAAATCCAAATGCAAGAGCTACATCAATGAAATATACACTCATTTTGCCATAATCTTCATAATCAGAAGTTTCCTCATGAATTTTCATCTCTCTTGGGTAAAATTCAAGTGCTGTCTACTGCCATTATTCCTAAGGACTATGTTAAAACACAACAGCAATGTTTTACGATATAAATACAAAGAATGTGGATCTTATAAGGGAACAGATCTATGTTAAAATAAGTCCTCTTGGCTACTTTGTAGCTATGTGCGTGACCTTAAGCAACTCACTCAACCTCTAAGACACAGACAGTTCAATCTATAAAATGTGTTTGTTTGGATTAGAAATGATATGCTACTGCTGCTGCTGCTAAGTCACTTCAGTCGTGTCCGACTCTGTGCGGCCCCATAGACGGGCAGCCCACCAGGCTTCCCCGCCCCTGGGATTCTCCAGGCAAGAACACTGGAGTGGGTTGCCATTTCCTTCTCCAATGATATACATTCTATTAAATTAGCTTGTCTGGATTACAAGTGATAGATATATGTTCATGCAAGGTATACTCAGTTCAAGTAAAACTCAGCAGCAACAAGCCACACACAAAAATAACCTAAAAACACCAGTAGCATATTATTAATCATTACTACTATGTATTTTGCAAAAAGTTCAAATGTTATAAAAATTTTAGAGTACATAACACAGATTTCTACCATTAAATGTACCTAATTTTTTCAAAACACCCAAACTTTCTAGTTCAAGAATACAGTAATCTTAATATATTAATACAGTAATATTGGTATTACTAATTAGTAATATTACACTAATATTAATATATTACCCCAAACACTGAATATCACAGGAGAAAATGCACCAGACAATTGTCACAGACTTTACCTCTAGTTTTAACTCTGCCACTCACGACAGCCTAGCGACCCACAGAAATTCACCACTGCACTGTTTGTGGTTAGAGCCTATAAACTTTAAACAGTGGCAATTAAATTTTAAAATTTTAAGCGTATCAGATATAGTCTATGCATTTTTGTTTTTATAGAATACAACATACACTAACTAGTAACCTGAAACTAAGTCATTTGAGTTCACAGCTTAAATTCAATAAAAGAAGACTTCATGACACCCACTTCTCTGTTAAACACCTACACCAGGATGCCACTGTGACCCCAAATTTCAGTCCACTTAGTCATATGCAGTCCACTTAGCCATATAACCATTCCCTAGAAATTGTAAACAATTCCGAAATAAAAACTATTCCCTAAACTGAACTCATTTTTCTCCATTTTAGCCTCTTCTTTGACCTTTGTCCCTAAACTTACATAATAGAATCCATTCCTCTATTAAAATACATGTCCAAGTGGGAAGAAGAAAAAGTTACGCGATATTTTTCAGTGGTTTCCACCAACTCCCACACAAGAAAATGAAGAGTATCATGAATGCCCTGGCAGCAACTACAAGTGACCATCAACACACACACGCTGCTAACTACAAACTGCATCCAACCTGCAGACACGTAACCAAAGAAAATATAGACACAGCTTCTCAGAACAGCCCTAGCCACCACACCTGGGGGACAAGAATGGGATGCGGAGAAGGCTCAATAGGAATGGGAAGAAGAAACGACCTGCAACTCAATTCCACCAAAGTCAGAAGAGAGGGCGCGAGGAAGTCAGGGGCTTACCTGCTCACCTTGAACGTGTTAAGGCGGCAGGCCGGGCACACTCAAAGTTTCCCACCACCGCCTTCTCCACGCAGGCTTTCCTAATGTCAGCTAAGTTAAACCTATATCCTGGAAAGGTAAAGGAAATGTCCTTGCTCCTACAGTAAATTCCTAGTGCTCAGAATTAAATGAATAAATTCCCCCAAATTAAAACTATAACGAGCACAGATAACTTGGAAGGACTTTCTTTACTTGCTTTAAGCAAAAGAAAAAGCAAATATGAGTACGTATAAACTCAATCCTGGGATTTAAGTCATACTCTGGTAATTCTATTATTTTGCCCTTCCATTTTTTTCCCCTCAAAATAGCATATCTACCTAGAGAAAAATTAAGCAAAGATATTGAAGTTTCCTGTCATTAAAAATTTGAAAGCAGAAGTGTTTGGAGCAGCAGTTCCCATCCACGGGAGTTTATGAAGGTGCTGGCAGCTGGTGGGTGTGGGCCAAGGGTGGTGCTCGATAGCTGATGATGCACAAGACACCCTACCACACAGAAGTGTCACCCCAAAATGCCAGCAGCGCCCAGGGTAAGAAACGCTGCGTCAGAAGGCATCACAAACACTGAAAGGGAGTTGCGTCTTTTACGTAAGCGTTCTCTAAAAAATAGCTAATGGGAAACACTGCTTTCTTTGTTTTTCTTTCCTACAGGTATTCACAAATTGTGACCTCATGACACAAAAAATCTCTGGCATTGGTCTCTCAGAAATGATGCTGAGGCCACCTTCTTCATCAGACTTCAGGAAAAGACAGCAGGGTTTCCAGGTGCTCTAGGCAGCGGGGACTAAGGAAGAGCTGTCCCTGTTACTGTGACTACATTCCTTCTACAGTGTCATCTTAGATAGCAATTATGAGCTCTCCCTTGTCCTCAGAAATCCTCTCTCTTCCCTACACTCTAGTTTTTTCCAAAAGGCGAGTAAATCCCATGGCATACTTAACAGCAGAGGGAGTAAAAATTTAATTATGTCCATCAATTTTCAGTTAATTGCTCTTTTTACCCTCTTAACATGACCTAATAAGTCACTGGGAACCTGCATGTCCCTTTCTTCCCATACAAAGTTTATAGTCTCTTATCATTAATCAGATTGAAGCTGGTAAAACAAGAAATAGTCAGTATTACTGAGACATATAGGTAAAAACAAATGCAAGGGAAAGTGACTTCAAGTTATTTTTGTTCAAGAAAAATAGTCAATTTTGTTAGTCCTTTTTAATGAAGTAAAAGTGTTCATTATTTCTGAGCAATTATTTCTAGATATCCTTCCTCCATTGTTGTTTAGCTACATTATAATACATCTTTTCCACAAAGTATTAAAATTTACAATGAAATTCTATACTATTGTTGTAGGTAATTCTGGGTTCAATTCCTTTGTCTGGTCATTTATGGTCTAACCTTAACATCTCTAAGTCTTAATTTTTTTCACTGTACAAACAGTGATAAGATAAACTCATCAAATAGAAATATAATAACCCTTAAGTGAGTTACAAACCGTTTATCCACTAAGACATAATTTTTCTAATTTATGTAGAAATAAATCCTATCTGCAACTATAGGAACTCTACTCCTAAAAATTTCAAGATTAAATTCGGATTAAAGATAGATACAGCATTAAATAAAAGACAACTGAAGTCTACTCCAAATTATAAAACTAGTCTGGGAATAATGATGACTCCAGGCAGTCAACAGTGAACCTCAATCTTCTCAGAGACAAGATGAGAAAAAGAACATTCATTCTACCTTTATCAGGAAGGTGAAAACATATTGCATTCCTTACACAAAAGCACCAAACAGTAGATAAAAGGCTTTTCATTATACTTTATGTAAAGCATGTGTTCATTCACTTGATGGAATGAAATGCACAAGAAGAGCCACCATTTTTTTTTAATCATGGCAAATTAAAAGATGACTTGTAAAAATGTCTACATTTGTCTGAGCCATTCAAATGTATTGACCTGTAAAACCTCAGTAAAAAATTTTCAAAGGGCTTAAATTATGTGTAAGCTCCTTTGAGATCATTGTAAAACTTAAAATTTTTAAATAATTCTATCCTTCTCTATAATACACTATAAAGAAAAAAAAAACATGCAGAAGTCAAAATAAATTGTAAGCATCATCTACATAATGCTGATAAAGCTATGTGCTGAGAGGCATTCCAAGTGCAAGTGGTCCGGAGGCAGAAAGCACCACACGTGAGGACTTTGGATAGTTGCCTGCAGTTACGTCAACATTCTCCTCAGTCTTCTGCTCCTGGCCTTGCAGCGCTTCTAAGTCTTCCTCGGGCGGATGGATTACTACTGTGGGAACGCCGGCACTGGCAGGCGACACCAGCAGCTCTGGGGCCTGCGGCTGCCTCTGCCGGGAAGCTCTGGCGTGAAGGCGGCTGAGGCTAGGGCTGGAAGGAGGGCTGCTCTGAGGGGTGGGTGCGGGGCTTGTGCACCTCGAGCCCGCAGGGGTCCCGGCTCTCGAAGAAGGAAGAAGATGACTGACAAGAAGAGACAAAGGTGATTCTCCTCTCAAGGAAAGGTTTGAGGCAGACAGACCTGTTCGCAAAGAGTGGCGGGAGGCTGAGAGGCCTTCCCCTGAGGTAAAACAAATAAATGAAAAGTGATGAAGTTTTATCGCAGAAGGCAAACGAGACACACAAAAATCAATTTACACTGTAAACCGCAAGCTTTAAAAAAAGGTCCAAAATTTCAAATTCATGCTGTCAGGGTTAGCATGACAATCTGATTTTTAAATATTAGAAAATCACTGGGAAATGGCTTAAACTATAATTAGTTCTCTGAAGGTGCATCCAAAACTCAAAACAAAAAAATGAAAAACAACGTTAATGACAGATGGAGAGGGACAATATTCTGTTAGGAACGAGAAAGTCCAACAGTGTGGCTTTAAAACAAAGAATAATAACAATGCAAAGCTGTTGCTTTAAAAAATGATAAATAGCAAATGAAAATATAGCACAAAAATAATCTAAGAAACAGAACCCCAAACAAAACTTACCAGCACTGACAGCTTATAGTTAGTGCACTTTATCTACACTGGACCAAACTGCTACATATTCTCTCACAAGAAGAGCCCACATGAACAGTATCTAGTGATTCCTAACTTAAAGTTAGTATCAAGTCTTTATAACATTAAGCCAACAGGGCACCATCTACTGACAAAACTCTCAAAGTAAAATGTAAAAACGTAAGGCGAGTCACAGGAATGTTTTTTCAAAATAGAAACATGTCAATTTCAAAAGATAACATATTCTTGAGCTCACTATCTAACTGATATTAATAAATGTCCTAAGATATGCTTCCATATCTAATGCAGCAGATAAATTAAAACAAATACATATGATGTTTAATTTAACTAGCAAAGGATAAAGTATTTCTTACCAACAACAATGATAAGGAATTCTAGAGTATTTCAAAAGGTCATGTATACTTATAGTTCAAACACCAGGTTATTTTAAGGAAGAGTAGCTTAGTGGAACGATATTTTTTTTTTAGGAAAAGCATGAGAAATATAACAATCCCAACTGATCTAAGTCCGGGGTCGCGAACCTCCGGAATCTAATGTCTGATGATCTGAGGTGGAGCTGATATAGTAATAATAGAAATATCCGGAATCTAATGTCTCACAATCTGAGGTGGAGCTGATATAGTAATAATAGAAATGAGATTCACAATAAATGTGACGTGCCTGAATCATCTCAGAAGCAGCCTCCACCTCTCCGACCCTGGTCCATGGAAAAACTGTCTTCCATGAAACCAGTTCCCTGGTGCCAAAAAGGTGGGGAACTACTGATATAATAAAAACTACGTGCTCAAGAGATTCCCAAAATATTACATATATTAACTATTACTCCATAAACCACCACTATTTAGGTAAAAAATAAGCCAGATGCAGAAAAACTGTTAAAATTACAACTATAGTAGTACAGCAAAATAAAAGAACGCCCATGCTAAAATGGCATCTACAAGAAAACAGCCAATGTCTTATGATTAAAAGGAACCAACAGACAACTGGAGGATAATCAGGAACCACTATGTATGGAGGAGAAAGATTTGTGGTCTCTCTGGGCAAACGAGTTCACTTTACTCAACTAGAAAATATGCAATATATGGAAAGATGAAAAAAAGCGGTGACATGGATGGCTTGCTTTCAAACTCAACTTAGGCCCGTAAGAGATTTCTTTTATTCTTCAGGTCCCTTGAAAATAGAAAGGCAGTTTTAAATAAATTAAAAAGAGTTTTAATGGTCAAATACTCAGAAGAAAATGGACTTAATTATCTTAGACTGAGCCACAGAAGGAGACTGAGTACTGCTAACTTTACATGTGGTAAGTCTTCCACCTGTGAGTGTGCTTGTAGCAGCTAAGAGCCACACTCTTATTTCAGAGATAGAAGGATGAGCAGAAAGGTTTGTGGCCCAGCCCCCACTCCTCTTCACTGTAACTCTCAGGTGCCTTGGGTAACAGTAGCAGCTCAACACAGCAGTGACCTTCAGATCAACCCCAGTTCTCTGCCAGAGATCTAACAGATCAACCTGGGTTTTCCAGAGTCACTGTCACATCAGAGCCATCTTTGAGACCCTAACAGAACCGCAGTGACAGCATGCCAGCTGTAAGACAGGGACAGAGGGGAGCAGCTACCGAACAGTCTCCCCAAGTCCCATCAACCCACTGCTGAGCCGTGAGTGAGTGGACGTGGGTCTGTGCCACCCTCCGTGACTTGAAGACATCATGAAACAGGAACGAGTACAAAAACCTTTTACAGATTATGTCAATAAAAAGCTGGGAAAATTAAAAGCAAACCAGCTCCAAAATACTGTTTATGCCCAGCAAGTACAGTCTACTCAGGAGGAAAAAAAAAATCCTAGGAAAAATCTAATATTAAAGGTCCAAACACAAGACTTTGAATTTTCAAAAGATTAAACTACATTTATAGATAGCAATTTACAGCTCTTATATCAACCATACAAGAATTCTTGAACAGAAACAAAGAAGCAAGGAGGAGAGTAATCAGGGTTACGTACAGTGTAGTATCTGAAAGAAAATGAAAGTCAAAATCGCTCAGTCATGTCCGACTCTTGAATTCTCTAGGCTAGAGTACCGGAATGGGTAGCCTTTCCCTTCTCCGGGGGATCTTCCCAACCCAGGGACAGAACCCAGGTCTCCCACATTGCAGGCAGATTCTTTACCCGCTGAGCCACAAGGGAAGCCCAAGAATACTGGAGTGTGTAGCCTATCCCTTCCAGGGGATCTTTCTGACCCAGGAATAGAACTGGAGTCTCCTGTACTGCAGGCAGATTCTTTACCAACTGAGCTATGAGGGAAACCTACAGTAGTGTTTAAATATTACCAATACTTCAGTGTCCCATTTTAACAGAATAAATGCTTAATTTTCTCATCTAAGTAATTTCTACAGAAAATTCTGCCACATTATAAAGACATTTCAGAAATGAAATATTTAAATGTACAAATACTATTATTTTTTGAAAAAAGAATTAAAAAGATAAAAGACCTATGTAATTATCTACAAAAAATGAGTTTCTTTTCCCAAATGCTAACTGTAACAAGCTGGAATGCTGTTAGTAAAGTGTTAGAAAAATTGGACACCACAACTTATCTCACCGTTCCTTTCAAGCAAGTGAGGGTCAGAATGTTTCTTGCCTATGTCTGCAAAAGAACGAACTAGGGGGATCCGGCTGGTGAACCTCTTCTCATTCTGATGGTGGTGCCTCTTTAGAAGGGCTTCTCTGACATTCTCTCTGATGGACTCGTCCAACTGGCCAGAGGCGATCATGTTGTCCAGTACCATATCTAGGCAAAGAAAAATACACAGATAACAATCATTGTTACTACATAAAATTAGCACCTGGATGACGGTAACACATAATCAACAGTAACTGAAATCTTACCAGGAAAATAAGATTCTTACATAGCTCTCAAAAGCATTATTCTCTTCTAACACTTAATAATGGATGCATAATGATAAGTATGAACACTACCCAACAAAAATGAACATATTAATAGAGACTTTGATTTTAATAAATACTATTATTTACTACAAAGCTATTGTTACACACCAAGAGCCTTCCTATATAGCTGAAGGTGCTTTACTGATATGTATATAATAAATTCCATTAAACTGGATATTTAAATAATACTGGTTTCCTAAGAAATGAAGGTATTTTATGGCTTCACTTCATATTTTTCTCCAAAACTGTAGATGAATATCTGTACTCATTCATTCAATAATTAACTATTTACTGAGCACCTATTATGTGTTAGGAATACAGCAATTAACCAAGCAGACTGAGTTTCTGCTCTCACTCGTCCAGAGGTAGAAAACCAGTGCATAACTGAACAGATAAAACATGAAGTAGTAACTCTGTGGAAGATGTACGTATCAGGCTTGAGGGGGTGTGAGAAATGGGCGGGAGGGGGGGGTTGACGGCAATGATATTTTATATGTTACTGTGCTGTCTGGACTATTTTTAATTTACAAAGTACACACTGATATAAATACTTTTGTAAAGCACCACTAACTTGAAATAAGAGTCAAGCTTTCAAATCTGTAATATTCCTCAGAGAAAAACTGTAAGGGATCAAACTAGCAGGGAAACTCTAACAGTAAAACCACAACTACAGGCTACCATGTATGTGAAAACTGGACTATACATTTACTAAGATATACTGTATTATGTGATCACTGGAAAACCAAAGTAAGACATACTACATTTAGCTAAATTTAATATTTCTAATTCCCAAATCACTTTCTTAGTCATTTATAGAAGACAAGAAAGTTAAGGACTTTGATAACTTAAAGATTTGTAGCACAAGGTCAAATTAACAATCTGGAAACATCAAAGTATTTCCAGCCTGAGAAATTCTAATAAATTTATGGTTCTCTTGAAAATCAATTACGATAGCCTTTTCTTTTTATACTGAGGTGACTATAATGCTAGTCAGTCACACTATAAAATTTATTACTATTGAATTTGATTTTGGTTTTGAGCAACTTCAGCTAATGACCAAGTAGCTTCATCACAGCCATCTTTTTGTTCTTTCTCTCTCCATTTCCACTGGTACCACCCTCCACACTTCAGGCCGCTGGCATTTCTTGCTGAGACATTCCAAGAGAATAAACAACCTCCTGGCGTCTAACCTGTTCTAATCCAAAGCCACCCCACCTCCTCCTCCCAGAGTAATCCTGCTGACACACATCGAGATCACTGCTGTTGCTCAGTCGCTCAGTTGTGTCCAACTCTTTGCGGCCTCATCAACTGTAGCCCACCACGCTCCCCGGTCCCTCACCATCTCCCAGAGTTTGCTCAAATTCATGCCCATTGAGTTGGTGATGCTATTCAACCATCTCATCCTCTGTCGCCCTTTTCTCCCTTCGCCTTCAATCTTTCTCAGCATCAGGATCTTTTCTAATGAGTTGGCTTTTCGCTTCAAGTGGCCAAAGTATCGGAATTTCTGCATCAGTCCTTCCAGTGAATATTCAGGACTGATTTCCTTTAGGATTGACTAGTTTGATCTCCGTGCAGTCCAAGGGACTCTCAAGAGTCTTCTCCAGCACCACAATTCGAAATTATCAATTTTCTGGCACTCAGCTTTCTTTATGGTCCAACTCTCACAGCCATACATGACTACTGGGAAAACCATAGCTTTGACTAGACGGACCTTTTCGGCAAAGCTTTCCTTCCAAGTTAACACCTTTTAGTATCATGGCTACAGTCAGTTTGCAGTGATTTTGGAGCCTAAGAAAGTCAAATCTGTCACTATTACCACTTTTTCCCCTTCTACTTGCCATGAAGTGGTAGGACCAGATGCCATGATCTTAGTTTTCTGAATGTTGAGCTTTAAGCCAGCTTTTTTCACTCTCCTCTTTCACCCTCATCAAGAGGCTCTTTAGTTCCTCTTCACTTTCTGGCATTACAGTGGTATCATCTGCATATCTGCTGCTGCTACTGCTAAGTCGCTTCAGTCGTGTCCGACTCTGTGTGACCCCAGAGATGGCAGCCCACCACCAGGCTCCGCCGTCCCTGGGATTCTCCAGGCAAAACACTGGAGTGGGTTGCCATTTCCTTCTCCAATGCATGAAAGAGAAAAGTGAAAGTGAAGTCACTCAGTCATGTCCGACTCTTCGCGACCCCATGGACTGCAGCCCACCAGGCTCCTCTGTCCATGGGATTCTCCAGGCGAGAGTACTGGAGGGGGTGCCACTGCCTTCTCCGTCTGCCTATCTGGGGTTATTGATATTTCTCTTGGCAAACTTAAATTCAACCTGTGATTCATCCTGCCCAGCATTTCACATGCTGTACGCTGCGTGTAAGCTAAATAAACAAGGTGAGAATACACAGCCTGGTTGTATCCTATTCCCAATACTGGACCAGTCAGTTGTTCCACATCTGGTAATATTCTCGTACTTAAAAATCACTGAGAACCAAAATGCCTATCAAATCAAACCCAATTTCTTAACCCAGTAATTCAAAGATAGTCGTAACTCACCTCTAATTTATTTTCCTGCAAATCTCAAGAAATCTGTGTACTCACAGAGAACTGACCTTCCTGAGATCATACCTGTTGGTACTTTCCAGCCTTCTCTTCCTTCTCTTCCTCGTCAGAACGCTTTTTTCCTCTCACACCACATTCCCCTTGCTGCCACATGTTCACATTCTATGGATATGTTACAGTTAATGTACCTTTTAGGTCTCCCCAGATACCACAGTCCAGAAACAAGGAAATGAAAAGCTCCTTCCTCTGCACCGCCAAAGAGCAGACTCCGGATCTTGCTTACAGCACGAGTCACAGTCTTCCTGACACTGTAGCTACATCTGTCTCAGTTCATCTTTCAGACTCCAAACTTACCAAGGATAAAAAGGGGTTATTTACGTCTAACTCTTCATACACAGCTTCATGCACAAAACAGAAGCTCAACATGTAACCATCAAATCAACGGTCTAGAATTCCACTTTATTTTCCTTATTTATCTCAACTTCACTGCAATTTAAACATAAAGAAGTCACTTTGTTGTCACCTGCTATTTCATCGAGAGTGCTTGCTCTCATATCCAGCATGACTGTTCCATTTAAGATGCAACTTCTTAGCTCAAAAAGACTATGTAAAGAAAGAGTTGCCACATAAGGTTTACTCCACCGGTCACCACCATCTTCAACGTCCTCTTCAAATTTCAGCCATCTGAAATGTATAATGTATACAAATATGTTACAAATAGTGATGATTCTGTTAAATATGATAAATGCAAGCATATTCTTATAAAGAGAAAAAAAGATCACCATCACCAAAATAAAATTTTTATACACACTTTTACAAATTAAGCTAATGGTCTGTAACATTGAGAGTCACTAGATCTTGGCAGTTCCTCTTTCTAGTCCAGCTGTCACAACAGTAAGTCTATAGAAACAAATTCTGGAATTCCATCGTGTCAACTTCCAATCTTATTTTAAACTTTAAATATGCAAAATGTCTTCTCAGATTTTTTTCTCTAATTAAAGACATGAAAATCTACAGTTAACATAATTCCTTTTGTGTTCTATTATGGTATTAAGAATTATTTAATGAAACAAATTATGAGAATAAAGAGAAAAATTAAATACTGAATTTCTAGACACAGGGAAATTCTCTACTCATTGTTTTAAAGCATTGTGTGTCTCATAATTTCAGTTTTATGTTTTCATTACTCAAAGAAACCAAGCAGCAGCAGCTGAAAGCATCGAGAGCGTCACCACCTGGCAGTTTCCTTCCATTCGTACTCCTCTCCATCTCTGTAGCAGAGCTCGTCCATCTCCGTGAAGAGGTCGTGGGGGATGTGCTCCTCGTCATCGTCCTCAGTGCCGAGGATGAACTGGACTCTCTGGGATGGCGTGTCTTGACAAAAATCAGAATTTAAAGAAGCACACTCAAAAATCTTCCTCAGTTAATACAAAGGTAAATTAAATACAGAATTTCCAGAAGTGAGGAAATTCTCTACTCACTGTTTTGTTACAAATATATTCCATTAAAACAAATTTCTTCTGATTATTATTAAAATAATACAATTCTGAAAGGAAATAAGGGCCAACAATCTGGAACAAAAGAATTTCACAGAACGATCACCTCTACAGATGGAAAAGAAAAACCGTATGTTAAAGATAACTCATACTAGTCTTCAACAAACTTCTGTAAAAACAAAGTAAGCAACATCCAAAACCAAGAAAACACTGTGCATAAGAACAGGACTTTTCCCTCACCAAAAATAGATGGAAATGTTAGACAACATACAACATTTAAAATAGTTAATTCAAGTTCAAAAGTTAAAAAAAAAAAATCCCTGAGTTCCAAAAAAAAAAATGATGAGAAAACACAAAACTCCTTTTCTTACTCTTATGGAAAAGCAAGTTTGTCTCTGAGGCCAGAGACGTAGGACAGGTCACTGCCACTCATGACCCCTGAGTTTATCTGTGTGGATAAATCTGTGCGGGAATCTGTTAGGATTCCCAACCAAGAAATTAACATACATTCTAGCCCAGAACAGCTGAAAGCCACAGGGGCCCCAGAATAAATACATAAGCATACAACAACACGCATCAATTAAAAACAAAATCAAATTCTTCCAGATATGAGAGAGGATGTCAAATTCAAATTTTACATCTAAGTAAACAAACCTCCAGGAACTTAAAACCCCAACAGGGAAATTAAAACAGGTTACAAAGCAGATTACAACTGTTAAAGGAAAAGAGAGATGTGAGGAGGAGGTTATACAAAATGCATTAATGACAAGACAAAAACACACAAGGTTAAGAGATACAGAAAACAGAATAAGCTAGTCAAATAGGAAAAACACCAGAAAGAGGAAAACGTAAAGGACAGCGGAAGAGGCGTTCGCAATGCAAAGCTGTACAGTATGCACGTGGCGTGGCTCTTCACAGAAGGGGATATTCTGGGACCAACACACGGCAAACCACGGTGTGACTGGGCTTCCTAACGCCTGGCTCAACAGTTAGGTCTTATGTATCTTTTGTGAAATTTATCCCCAAATGATTTTTCTGGTGCTACTGTGTCAGTATTTAGTTCATTTTCTGATTGCTCACTGCTCTTATACAGAAATACAGTTGATTCTATACCCTGATTTTGTATCCTGCAACCTTGCTAAGCTCATATATTTTTGTAGCTTTGCAGATTACTTAGGATTTGCTACCTATGTGATTCTGTAATTGTGAATAAAGACAATTTTACATCCTCAGTTTTCTTCTGGATGTATTTCATTTCTTTCTTGCCTTATTCCACTGGAGAGGTGTGCCAGTACCATGCTGAACACAAGGGGTGAGAGAGGACAGCCTGCTTTTTCCCAATTCATGGGGAGAAAACCTTGAGTGGCCCACCTGCATTTCTAGATGCTCCTATCACACTGAGGAAGCTTCCTAATATTCCTAGTATGTTACGGGAATTTTATCATGAATGGGGGGTGGAATTTTTCTGTCTTACTGATATGATTACATGGGGTTTTTCTGCTTTATACTGTTAATAAGTTTACATTGATACAGATGTTTAAATTTTAAAAATGACCCTGAACTTCCACTTGTTTATCAATTTCCTATTGCTGCTACAGTCAATTGCCACAAATTCGGTGCCTTAAATAACATCAATTTATTCTCTTATAGTTGTGGAGACCATAAGTCCAAAATGGGTTTTATGCAGGGCTAAAACCATGGGGATGGTTCCTCCTGGAGGCTCCAGGTTCTGGAGGCTGCCTACATTCCTCTGGTCTGGACCCCTCCCACTGTATCAATACCACCACTGTCTTCCTTTGATCTTTTGACTCCTTGTGATTAAATCTGGCTCATCTCCATTAATCCAGCATGATCTCTGCGACTCAAAATCCTTTAATTTATCCACACCTGTAAACTCACCTTTGCTAAATATGGCTGACACTCACAGATTCCGGACATTAGGGACACAGACAAGGCGGGGCCACTACTCAGCATACTACTGTCATGATGGATTCGCTCTCCTAAATACTGGTGGGAAAAGGTGGGACTTCTGAATCTACATTTGTGAGAAATAACTAGTGTGCAGTTTTATTCTAACATCTTCATCAAGTTTTGGTACCAGGGTAACGCTGGCTTCACAAGATGACTGGGAAGTGAGGAAGTTTTCTAATATTCCTAGTTTGCTATTCCTAGTTTTGTCATCTTTAATAATCGGGCAGAGTTTGTGTTATTTCTTACTTTTATATGTTGCTATGTATGGGGGAGAAAATGTTCATCATGGAAATGTATGAGACTCCAAATTTAATTTCTTTTTCTACATGTAGGGTAATTGAAGTTACCCATTTCTGCTTAATAGCATGTAATCCTAAAATACTTCCTCATTTAATCTGCAGTATCAATTTTGTTGCCATAGAATCATTTATAATAGTCCCTTCTTAATTTGTAGAATCTGTACTGAAAATTTCTGCTGCTGGATTTGTGTCTTTTTTCCCTTTACATGATCAGTCTGGCTATTTAGATTTATCAATTTTATTGATCTTTTCAAACAACCAGATTTCGGTCTGATTGATTTTTGCTAATATTGGTCTAATTTTTATTTAATTCATTTTTTCTCTCATTTCAATTATTTCTTTTCCTTATTTTGGTTGAATTTGCTCTATTTGTTCCTTCAATTTCTTAAGTTACAAGCTTAAATCACTGATTAGGTCTTTCCTTTTTTCTAATATAAAGATAAAATGCTATACATTTTTCTTTAAGCACTGCTTCAGCTACACCTGACAAATTTCAACATATAGACATCCTCACTTTGCAGAGAGCCATGCTAAATGAGGGCTGTGCATCTCAAAACTATGTCCTCACTTTGAAGAATGTCCTCCCAGTCACTGCCTATACTGGGTTTTCATCTTCATGAATTCAAGATACTTTCTAACTTCTATTGTGATTGCACTTAAACCATGAGTTACTGAGAAGCTTTGCATTTAATTTCCAAGTATCTGGGTATTTACCTCAGTATGTTTCTAGGTTAATTCTATTGTGGTCAGAGAATGTAC
The DNA here is from genome assembly GCF_003369695.1 of Bos indicus x Bos taurus. Taxonomy (NCBI): domain Eukaryota; kingdom Metazoa; phylum Chordata; class Mammalia; order Artiodactyla; family Bovidae; genus Bos; species Bos indicus x Bos taurus. The sequence continues at coordinate 58,964,829 of NC_040097.1, read as the reverse complement.
TTTCAGTCTTTTCAAATGTACTGACTTGTTTTATGGCCTCCTAGAATATGATCTTGGTAAATCTTCAATATGCACTTGTAAAGAACATATATTTTGCTGTGGTTGAGTTCTATACGTGTGACTATCAGCCTGACAGTGTTACTTAGGTTTTCCACATCCTTACTGATTTTTTGTTCACTTGTTCTATCCATTACTGAGGAAGGAGAATTGTTATTTCCAACTATACTTGTCAATTTCTCATTTTCCAACTTTATCAGTTTTTGCCTCATGGATTTTGAAGCTATGTAGGACGGTTACATCTTGGTTTCAACAATCTGATATGTGGGATTTGGTGGTTTTCTTCATGTTTCTTCTCCTTGGGCTTTGCTGAACTCCTTGGACCTGTGAGTTCAGAGATTTAATTACTTTTGGAAATTTTTCTGGCACTCCAACTATATATATGTTAGACTACCTAAACTGGTATTATCTGACAAATTACTGATGCTATTTATTGGTTTTTCAGCTTTTGTTTTCTGTTTCATTTTGATTAGTTTCTATCACAATCTCTTCAAAAATCACTAATCTTTCTTGTTCTATAATGTCAAATCATCTGTTAATCTTATCTGCTGTACTATTCATTTCAAATATATATTTTTCATGTGTAGAAGTTCCATTTGGGACTTTCATATATTTTCAGCTTTGTTCCTCATCAGTCTATTTTTCTCTCTCCCTTTATTTTAATAAATAAAGAGCATTTATTATACTGCTTCAACATGCTTCCTTTAGAATTCCATTAAGTCTGTCATTTCTGGATCTGTTCCAACTGATTCATTTTTCTCTTGGTTATGCCTACTTTCCTACTTCACTATATTTCAAATAAGTTGTGAATGTCAGATATTGTGCACTTCACATGGTTACATGCTAGGTTTTACTCTATTTCTTTTAGTAGTACTAGAGTTTGTTCTGACATGCAGAAACTTAAGGTCAATTCAATTCTTTCAAGAATTGAATTCAATTTCTTTCTACTATAAAATTTTTTTTATAGTAGATTCACTGCAGTCTTGAGTGTAAAACGCAGTCAATACCCTTCCGAGACCTCCACCCTCAGAATGGTGGGAACTCATCCTGTGCCTCGTCTTCATGTGAAATCCAGGATCCATTCACTGCACCTGCTTTCGGGAAGCCATCTGCAAGCCCCAGACAGTGTTCTGTCACACACGCCCACGTGAGTGCTCAGCCAAAGACTGGAGAGTGCCCTTCCTCAGACCTTTAGAACTCTCTATGTGCAGCTCTCTATTTTCTGGCACTCTACATCTTAAATGCTAACGTTGTAGGCCTCCCCAATCCCAGCCTATCTCCTCAACCCTGAGAGCTGCGAGGCTCTGTCCCAGCTCCTCATGTTGCAGCCTGGGAACCACGTCGCTTGATGAGCTCAGGAACCACAGGGCCCATCTCACTGCTTCCCCTCTCACAGAGCTCAGTGTCCTGTGCTGCCTATTGTCCAGTGTCTGAAAATTACTATTTCAAACACTTTGTGCAGTTTTCCAGCTATTTAAAATTGGAATGCAATTTCAATTCCTATTATTCCATCATGTCCAGAAGCAGCAGATCAGCATAATCTCTTTTTAGAGAGTCAGGGGAGGAAAGAATCCACTTCATTCACAGCAATTTCTAGGATACAGACTGGCAGTTGAAACCAAAATAAACCCACTTCTGTGGCATAAAACTTTTCTAGGCATAATAACTCCATGAAAAAGTCACAAATATTTTCTCCACCAAATATATTTTTCAAACCACTATATTTAGACTTCAAATGTCAGACCTCCGCTTGAACGTTCATTAAATCGCCTAACCAGGTGAACATATAAACATAATTTAGTAAAAATTTTTTCTATTAAAAAATATTGTGTACCTTTTTACTCACAATGAAATAAAGAAGCATATTCATCTACTCACGAAGTAAAATATTCTAAACTGAATGGATCATCACATGGAATAGCAGAATACTTGTTGCTCAGTCACATCTGACTCTTTGCCACCCCAAGGACTGTATGGAGCCTGCCACACTCCTCCGTCCACTGGATTCTCCAGATGAGAATACTGGAGTGGGCTGCCATTTCCTTCTCCAGGGGGATGTTCCAACCCAGGGATTGAATCCATGTCTCCTGCTTGGCAGGTAGATTCTCTACCATTGAGCCACCTGCGAAGCCCAGCAAGATACTTCTCAACTACCAATAGCATCAGGGGCATCAGAGTCCACTAGTGATCTTTTCTAAAATGAGCATCGACTTTGCCTTTGCTAGTGACGTTATCTTTTTTGGCTATTCGACCACTTAATATTGATAGAGTTTATCGGGCTGTCAGTATCTCTTAGGACTGGTGAAGAGATTCCCATCATGTAGCCTCTCTAAGTTGAGGCTTCTCCATCTATACAATGAAAACACCACCACCAATCTTTGGTTTTTTTAAATGCTGAGAATCAAAGGGCATATGTCAAGGGCTTTGTGGAATAGTTCGCAGAAACAGAAGTTCGTATTTTACTAGGCCATCAGTATTTCCCTTCCTTCAGTCATGACATAAGCTGTATAACACACAGTAATTCTTTCACTCTTCAACAAAACCGTTTTTTAGCACAGCACCCACGTGCCATGGGGTGCAGCTCTCTTGGCTCCTGAGAGCACACAACAGGACCTATGGTGCAGACAGCCGCAAGGGCCACAATGTCCTCAGAAACCAATGATGCCCTGGATGTCAGCTGAGCACATGTCTAAGGTCCCGCTCAAGCCGCACAGCTATTCTTTCTGCTTCTCGCCTTTCCAGCTCTCAGCGCCACTTAAACAACCAGCAATCGTTATTATCAGATATTATTAACTTTCTTTCCTCTACTATATGCCTTTTTCCCTAAGATTCCCAACATTTACTGTGTCCGCTGGCACTTCTTTATTGCTCTGCTCTCAAGCAAAAAGTCTTGTCTTTCTAAAGACATACTATCTAATCAAAGCACTCTTTTTTTTTCCACAAAAAACCAAGTAATCCAGCATAAGGGATAAAATCTAATTAAAATAAATACATTTAAATAAAAAAAAAATCTTCTGGTCAAAAAATGTACTTAAAAATGAAAACTCTTAAAAATTTCAATCTCTTCCAGGAGCCTAAGGATTCCAGATATTTGTTCACTGCATATGTAAATAATGAAACATATAATAGAGAAAAGGAAATAGAAACCCTCCTAAACTGAATTTGAAGTGCCAAGACTCAACATTTACAATTCCAAGGCTAGAATACAATAAAGAAACCAAAATCCCTTACTTTTTTCACCCATCTCAAGTAGATCTTAAGCTATAAACTAAGCATTTTTCTTAAAGAAAAAAATATTCTTACTTCAATTACTACTTCTCAACGCATATAATATGTAAATTATAGAAATATGATTTTTAAGAGGAAATGTCTATTTAAAAATAAAATTTCCAGGAAAGCACCTTAAAGCGTCAGTGGAGACTTGCCCAGGACAGAACTCCCACCCCTCTCACTGTAAGAAGGAGACTCCTGTGCCCAGGACAGAGCTCCCACTCCTCTTACCATAAGAAGGAGACTCCCGTGCCCAGGACGGAACCCCCACCCCTCTTACCGTAAGAAGGAGACTCCCGTGCCCAGGACAGAGCTCCCACCCCTCTTACCATAAGAAGGAGACTCCCGTGCCCAGGACAGAGCTCCCACCCCTCTCACCGTAAGAAGGAGACTCCCGTCCGTCCTCTCTGTCCGAGTCCTTGTCTTTCCTCCTCCGGTGGTGATGTTTGTGTCCGCGATGCCTGTGACGCCGGCGACTCTCTTTACTAAACGGGACGTGAACGCCGATGTACACAGCTCGATGGCCTGGTAAGACGTTCAGAAACATTACTAGCAGGCCTCATTTTACAGTCACCCTGCTTTTTACAAACTGAAGGTTTGTGGCAACCTTGCACTGAGCCAACCTATCGGCACCATCTTCCCAACAGCATTTGCTCACTCCCTCTCTGTGTCGTGCTTTGGTAGTAACTCTGGCAATGATTCAAACTTCTCCATTAGTATTATATTTATTATGGTGATCTGTGATCAGTGATCTTTGATGTGATTATTGCGACTGTTTGAGGGCAACACAAGCCATGCCCATACAAGGTGGCAACCTTACTTGATAAATGTGTGTGTTCTGATGGCTCCATGGACTGGCCATCCCCTCACCTCTCTCCTTCTCCTCGGGCCTCCCTGTTCTCTGAGACACAGTGATGCTGAAAACAGGCCAGTTAATAGCCTTACAACACCTCCAAGTAGTCAAGTGAAAGGAAAAGTCACATGTCTCTTTCTTTAAATCAGAAGTTAGAAATAATTAAGCTTAGTAAGGAAGGCATGTCGAAAACCAAGAGAGGCCTAAAGCCAGGCCTCTTGTGCCAAATTGTCAAGAAGTGGATACAAAAGAAAGTCTTGAAGGAAATTAAAAATGCTACTCTAGTGAACACATAAACGATAAGAAACTGAAATGACCTTACTGTTGATATGGAGAAAGTTTTAGTGGTCTGGATAGAATCTAGATGAAACAGCTTTCTATTGGAAGAAGATGCCAACTGGGACTTTCACAGCTAGAGAGGAGTCAGTACTTGGTTTCAAAGCTTCAGAGGACTGGCTGACTCTCTAATGCAGCTGGTGACATGAAGCTGAAACCAATGTTCTTTAACCATCTGAAAGCCTAGGGCCCTTAAGAATTATGCTTTTCCTTTCACTTATTTTATTTAACTCTAGTTGATTTACAATAGTATGTTAATTTCAGCTGTATAGCTTTAGATTCTTTTCCATTATAGGTTTTACAAAGCCTGGATGACAGCACATCAGTTGACAACACAGTTTACTCAACATTTTAAGCCCACTGTTGAGACCTACTGTTCAGAAAAAAAATTACTTTCAAAATATGACTGTTCATTCACACAACATCTGGACACCCAAGAACTCTGGTGGAGATGGACAAAGAGGTTAATGGTGTTTTCATGCCTGATAACACAACATCCATTCTGCAGCTCATGAATCAAGCAGTCATTTCAACTTTCGAGTCTTATTATTTAAGAAATATATTTTGTAAGGCTACAGCCGCCATGGGTAGTGATTCCTCCAACGGATCTGGGCAAAATCAATTGAAAACCTTCTGGAAAGGATTCACCATTCTAGCTGCCTTGAGGAACATTCAAGATTCATGGAAAGAGGTCAAAGTATCAACATTAACAGAGGAGTTTTTGAAAGAAGTTGATTCCAACCCTCCTGGATGACTTTGAGGGGCTCAAGCCTTCAGTGGAAGAAGTCGCTGCAGATGTGGTGGAAACGGCAAAAGAGCTAGATTTAGAAGTGGAGCCTGAAGATGGGAATGAATCACTGCATCTCCTGATAAAATCTGAATGGATAAAGAGCTGCTTCCTACTGATGAGTAAAATAAGTGGTTTCTTTGGATGAAGTCTATTCCAGTGAAGCTGCTGTGAAGCCTGTTGAAATGACAAGAGAGGAATTAGAAGACTACATCAACTTACTTGATAAAAGTAAAAGGGTTTGAGAGGACTGACTCTAATTTTGAAAGACATTCTACTGTGGGTCAGATGCTATCACAGTACTGCAGGGTACAGAGAAATCATCTGTGAATAAACAAGGTGGCAGACTTTATTGTTGTTGTATTTTAAGAAATTCATCCCAAGCTTTAGCAACCACGACCCTGATCAGCCACCAACATCAAGTCCAAACCCTCTGCCAACAAAAAGGTTATGACACACTGAAGGTGTAAGTGATGGTTAGCATTTTTTAGCAATAAAGTATTTTTTAAGTTAAGGCAGATACTTTGTTTTTTAGACATAATGTTATTGCACATTTAACAGACTATGATATAGCATGAACCTAATCTTTATATGCACTGGGAAACCAAAAAAATTACTGTGACTCACTTTGTTGCAGTAGTCTGGAACCAAACCTACAATACCTTCAAGTATTGCCAGTATTAGGTTTCCAAAAAGGGAAAAAGGAGTTATAAACAAAAGAATACCAAATTCTACTTTGATGGAAAAGCATTACATATAAGCTCATGAAATTAACAATGCTAGTCTCCTGTTGGGGCTTCCCTGGTGGCTCAGAGGATAAAGCATCTGCCTGCAATGCAGGAGACCCGGGTTCGATCCCTGGGTTGGGAGGATCCCCTGGAGAAGGAAATGGCAACCCATTCCAGTATTCTTGCCTGGAGAATCCCATGGACACAACAGTCCATGGGGTCGCAAAGAGTCGGACACGACTGAGCGTCTCTTATTTTACAGAGCACTACATAAAATATTACATCAAAGGCTAATGCCATCAACTGATAAGCATACTAGATATACATATATGTATACTAGATATACATATAAGAATACTAGATATTCTGTAAGTATTCATGTGCAAGTTTGAAAAGAAATTTTGAGAAAGAAGAACTTGGCCCACCTGAAATCATACTATGTAGACATCAATGTTTTCCATCTACATTTACAGTCAATCCTACTTAGTAGGTCCTTAAGATATATGCTTTAATAATGATTATTCACAAATGGATAGTTGTAAATATTTATTAAGTTTTGAAAATCTCAAATTAGTAAGGTCCAAATTAATGAGAGATACATAAAGTTTAAACAATCCAAATACTCTAATTAAAGGGTGGAAATTGTCAGACTGGATTAAAAAGCAATAAAATAAGGTTATAATATACTTTTAGAATAGAAAAAGCTACCTCTGATGTTGCATTATCCTAGTTTTGTATTCAGACCAAAAAACAGTTATGAACAAAAAGGTCCTATATATCACAAGGAACTATACACAATATCCTGTCACAAACCATAATGGAACAGAATATACATTAAAGAAGAATGCATATATGTGTATAATCGAGTCACTCTGCTGTACAGCAGAGATTGGCACAACACTGGAAATCAACTATATACTTCAATTAAAAAATTAAATTTAAAAAAGTGATGAAAGACAGTCCCTGCTCTTTGCCCACTAAATGAAACTCAATCAGGCCAGCTGACAGCTCACAGCACTATATCCAACAGTGAGAAGGAGAAACTTGATTTCTTAAATTGTTTAAATGAGGTTCCTGTGTAAAGTTGTGATAGGGGAAAGGGGATGGAGACCACAAGTTTAACTCATCTGCAGCTGTGCAAAACCCATCTGGCAGAGAGCTGCTTTCTCTATGTACAACATAAAATAGTTAATGTTGAAATATAAACTGTTCAGGGCATTCTTTTTCTAATAATACCTGTAAGATGGTCAGAAAAAAAAACACAAGAAACTCAAGATCTTTATTTTTAGATGAGATTTGAAAGTAATCAATTCTCATTATTCATGGATTCTGCATTTGTAAATATGCCTACCCACTAAAATTTATTTGTAATCCCAAAATCAATACTCATGGTGATTTCTCAGTCATTTACAAATATGCACAGAGTAAAAAGAATTTGAGTTGCCTGACACACATGTTCAATTATTATAAAAAAATTATCAGAAAAGTCCCAAATGAAAGCATACAAATATAATGATTGCATGATGACAGATGGTAACTAGACTTACCATGGTGATCAATTTGTAATGAGTCAGTTCAGTTCAGTCGCTCAGTCGTGTATGACTCTTTGCGACCCCATGGACCCCAGGCTTCCCTGTCCATCACCAACTCCAGAAACTTACTCAAATTCATGTCCATCAAATCAGTGATGCCATCCAACCATCTCATCCTCTGCCGTCCCCTTCTCCTCCTGCCTTCAATCTCACCCAGCATCAGGGTCTTTTCCAATGAGTGAGTTCTTTGCATCAGGTGGCTAAAGTATTAGTTTCAGCTTCAGCATCAGTCCTTCCAAAGAATATTCAGGGCTGATTTCCTTTAGGTTTGACTGGTTGGATCTCCTTGCAGTCCAAGGGACTCTCAAGAGTCTTCTCCAACACCACAGTTCAAAAGCATCAATTCTTCAGCACTCAGCTTTCTTTACAGTCCAACTCTCACTTCTATACATGACTACTGGAAAAACCCTAGCTTTGACTAGACAGACTTTTGTTGGCAAGGTAATATCTCTGCTTTTTAATATGCTGTCTAGGTTGGTCATAGCTTTTCTTCCAAGGACCAAGTGTCTTTTAATTTCATAGCTGCAGTCACCGTATGCAGTGATTTTGGAGCCCAAAAAAATAGTCTGTCACTGTTTCCACTGTTTTCCTATCTATTTGCCATGAAGTGATGGGACTGGATGCCATGACCTTAGTTTTTTGAATATTGAGTTTTAAGCCAACTTTTTCATTCTCCTCTTTCACTTTCACCAAGAGGCTCTTTAGTTCTTCTTCACTTTCTGGCATAAGGGTGGTGTTATCTGCATATCTGAGGTTATTGATATTTTTCCCAGCAATCTTGATTGCAGCTTGTGCTTCATCCAGCCCAGTATTTCTCATGGTATACTCTGCATAGAAGTTAAATAAGCAGGGTGACAATATACAGCCTTGACATACTCCTTTCCCAATTTGGAAGCAGTCTGTTGTTCCATGTCCAGTTCTAATTGTTGCTTCTTGACCTGCATACAGATTTCTCAGGAGGCAGGTGGGTAGTCTGGTAGTCCCATCTCTTGAAGAATTTTCCATAGCTTGTTGTGATCCACAGGGTCAAAGGCTTTGGCATAGTCAATAGGGCAGAAGTAGATGTTTTTCTGGAACTCTCTTGCTTTTTCAATGATCCAGTGGAAGTTGGCAATTTGATCTCTGGTTCCTCTGCCTTTTCTAAATCCAGCTTGAACATCTGGAAGTTCATGGTTCATGTACTGTTGAAGCCTGGCTTGGAGAATTTTGAGCATTACTTTGCTAGTGTGTGAGATGAGTGCAATTGGGCAGTAGTTTGAACATTGCCTTTCTTTGATATTGGAATGAAAGCTGACCTTTTCCAGTCCTGTGGCCACTGCTGAATTTTCCAAGTTTGCTGGCATATTGAGTGCAGCACTTCCACAGTATCATCTTTTAGGATTTGAAATAGCTCAACTGGAATTCCATTACCTTCACTAGCTTTGTTCATAGTGATGCTTCTTAAGGCCTACTTGACTTTGCATTCCAGGATGTCTGGCTCTAGGTGAGTGATCACACCATCATGGTTATCTGGGTCATTACGATCTTTCTTGTATAGGTCTTCTATGTATTCTTGCCAACTCTTAATATCTTCTGCTTCTGTTAGGTCCATACCATTTCTGTCCTTAATTGTGCCCATCTTTGTATGAAATGTTCCCTTTGTATCCCTAATTTTCTTGAAGAGATCTCTAGTCTTTCCCATTCTATTGTCTTCCTCTATTTCCCTGCACTGATCACTGAAGAAGGCTTTGTTTTCTCTCCCTGCTCTTCTTTGGAACTCAGCATTCAAATGGGTATATCTTTCCTCTTCTCCTTTGCCTTTAGCTTCTTTTCTTTTCTCAGCTACTTGTAAGGCCTCCTCAGACAACCGTTTTGCCTTTTTCTTGGGGATGGTCTTGATCACTGCCTCCTGTACAATGTCACGAACTTCCGTCCATAGTTCTTCAGGCACTCTATCATATCTCATTCCTTAAATCTATTTCTCACTCCCACCGTACAATCGTAAGGGATCTGCCTTGGGTCATACCTGAATGGTCTCGTGGTTTTCCCCACTTTCTCCATTTCCGTCTGAATCTGGTGACACATCAAATCCCTGTGATGAGCACCAGGCACGAACAGTGCTGTGGGCCAGTTAAACGTCAACAGAAGATTAATTTAAAAATTATAGAGGGTTTCTTTGGGGGATGATTAAAATATTCTGGAAATAAAGGTTTGATAGTTGCACAATACAGTGAATATTCTAAAAAAAATCACTTTTAAATGGCAATTTTTACATTATGTTGAATTATACTGCAATTAAGAAAAACGAAAAAAAAAAAAAAAAGCATAAAACTCAGTGATCTTACAGTTTTATTTTAGTGAAACTATTTTCTTCTGAACACTGTCCAAAGTGGAAATTAAAGAATCACTGTGCAGTGTGAGTTACAAAGTTGTTACTCCAATTGGTACTAAGGGGTTTTGGCACACAAGGCCCTACACTCCAAGATAAAAATGAATTCTGAGTTTGAAACTTAGAAAGACTAGATAAAATTAGTAACAATATGCTAGAATCCAGAGACTGGGAGATGGAGCCTTGCTATTTTTCCCGTTTTTATCGTCTCCTTTCGTGTTCTCCATCACAACTTTATTTCATCAAAGCCCTATTCAGTGAGACTCTGAGATAAACTTACTCTCTCCCTCATACTTTGTAGTGAAATTCAGAGATGCACAAAGGATGAAGAGCGAAAGGCTGGGTAATCAAAGGGAGCCAGGACCACAGCCAGGTGGCTCTCTTCAGCTCTGGATCACACCTGCATGAGGGATGACGGCAAAGTGACGGACCACGTGGGTCACGGTACAGCTGAACTAACAAAATTACTGCTGAAAATGTTAACCTCTCCAGTGCCTACAATTTACAGAATCAAGCTTCTAGGTAAACGAAACTCTCTGCAGAAGCCCTCGTAAGCCTAAACTTTTAAAGTCAATTTTGAAAAACGGGTTTTGTCCATCTCAGAAAGTAAACATGCAGAACACTTATTTGGGTCTCCTTCCAACTCTTTTTGTAAAGCAATGGCTCCATTCAGCTGAAGACTTTAACCTAAAAATGTAGGTCTCAACATCTGAATGAAATGATTAAATTATAAATTTTTTTTTTAAATGTAGGTCTCAAAAAGACCCCAAAATAAATCTATCAAAATTTATGATCTACATAAAAGCCTATGATCACCACCGTAGCAAGTGTTCGGGGTTAACATCACCAGCAGTAAGGTACTGGTATCACCGAATCACCGGTCCAGAGGTGAGAGAGGCCATCGCACGTGGCACGTGCCCACACACCCATCATCTGCGCCATGAGAGCATCACGTCACAATGTGACATTACACAAACCCTCATTCTGGGATGTTCTACTACCAACTATTACTCTTCCAAAGTGGCAAGGTTATGAAAAACGGGGAAATCTCTTCATTTTCATAAACTTATGATTAAATAAAACGTTAACATCAGAAAAAGCTGTATATACAGGGGACACCATGTACTAGCCTTGCAAGTCTTCTGTAACTTTTAAAATTATTTCAGAAAAAAGGAAAGAAAGAAAGAAAACCAAAACCATTTGTCAGGACTTCTTCCTGCTCAGGGAAAACAGACTGGCAAATAACTGATGTGCTACATAATTCTATGCTGAGGTTTTTATAAGTATTTTAAAAGGCTGATTAACAGACCTATAAAATGAATATTTAGATGACACCAGTGGTAACTGTGGCTTATTATTCTGGCACATTATATTTTGCTCTTAATTCAAGTTACCCAGGTTGTTAGACGGAGAAGGTAATGGCAGCCCACTCCAGTATTCTTGCCTGGAAAATCCCATGGACAGAGGAGCCTGATGGGCTGCAGTCCATGGGGTCGCTGAGAGTCGGAGACGACTGAGCGACTTCACTTTCACTTTTCACTTTCATGCAATGGAGAAGGAAATGGCAACCCACTCCAGTGTTCTTGCCTGGAGAATCCCAGGGACGGGGGAGCCTGGTGGGCTGCCGTATATGGGGTCGCACAGAGTCGGACACGATTGAAGTGACTTAGCAGCAGCAGCAGGTTGTCAGAAAAAAAAAATTAAAGAATTAACTGATTTTATAATTGTGGCATTCAATTTCCAAGGTAAGTAATGGTGACCATTAGTAAAATTTGAAAACCAATCTGATATTTATGTTTCAAGGAATGTTCTCTTTGTAGATATGGGTATTGGTTGCACAGGTTTTTGCAATATATTCTTTAAACTATGTTTAGAAAAGTGTTGAACACTCTTGTAAATGAATGCTCTACAATAACAACAACAACAGTTTCAACAAATAATTAGTAAAACTTAAAGGACACTAACATTCACTAGTACTTTATACTGCTAAACAGAAGTTATTTTAAAAAACTTACTCTCTAGTTCTTCTTTTTCAAACTTGGTGTTCACAGTTGAGCTGGTTTTGCCAAGATCCACAACAGCTTCTTCATCAGGACCCTAAAAAGAAATGATTCTCATTCATTCATGAAATCAACATACACTGAGGGCCTACTGCTAGGCGTGTTATTTGAGACGGCCAGAAATATGTAACAGAGGACCTTCCTGTCAAAGAACTGAATTCATACTATGGCTAACTATATTCTTTTAAAAGTATGTTTACAGGCTTTTTTTTTTTTTTTAATCCACAGAAGACCATCTAAAGTCTAATGGAAAGACCTGAAATGACAAAGATTTTCTGGGCTTCCATGGAAATTACTAAGTAACTGGTATACATATTCACTTCAGTGGAACGACTCTCAGAAATTAGAAGTTAATCAGAAATTACAGAGAATCGGGATTGAGGGAAACCCTTAGATATCAATATAGAACACTTTTTTTTTTTTTTTTGCTTTTAGGTATTCTAAACAGAAAGAATCCCACTTAACTCACCTATATTAGATATTGGATACTGGATTATGGTTAAATGTACAATGGTCAAAAATAAGTCCACAGACTTAACATGTTTCACTTTCAATCGTAAATTACCAAGAACCAAAGTTATAAGAACTTTTTATTTGTCTACAAAGGAAAAGTCACCTCAAAATTTAACCTCTAAGGTCAGTCCACCTTTGAGTTCTTAACAGTTTTGTTCCACTTTTCTGCTCAACAAAAAGACTAACCGTATTTACTGTAATACATTACACAGAGTATTTTTAAAAGAAAATTTTAGCTTTAATGTTGCTTCTCGACTTCTAACTTAACTTACAAAGGAACATGATAGACTACTCATAAACTACTTATCGTGAACTCAGTATGTACAAGATTCTGTGCCACTGGCTGAAACAGATGGCAGAAGCCCCTTGCCCCCACACCTGAGCTCTGCGGCCCCCCAGACCTCCCGGCACAGCTCCTGAGGCCTGCAGTGCACCCCCACTCCACGGCCCCGACCTCCCGGCACAGCTCCTGAGGCCCACAGTGCACCCCCACTCCACGGCCCCCCAGACCTCCCGGCACAGCTCCTGAGGCCCACAGTACACCCCCACTCCACGGCCCCCCAGATCTCCCGGCACAGCTCCTGAGGGTCACAGTGCACCCCCACTTGTGGGCAAGGCAGACAAGGGAGACACCACCTGTCACTTCTAGCACCTCAGGGAAATCTGCTCAACCTTAGGTAACAGAGACTGGAGAGCAGAGTACAAGGAGCGGGGGACGGGGGACAAGGACCCTCCTGTGCTCAACAAACCTGGGTTTAGGATACAGGACAGAGGATGACACTCAAGTTTTGAAAAGGCAGACAAAGATTCTGAGGGAGAACTGACTGATGTCACAAAGGCCTGTCTGAACTTCGAGCGTGACCTGGATCCCTTCACGGAGAATGCACGTGTGTAGTACACAGGAATCCAGAAAACAGAACCTCATTCAGCACAGACCCACACTGGAGAGACCCCGTCCCACAGCACCTCTGTCAGAGGATCAAAGCAAGAGATGAAGGAAGTAAAAGGATGTCCAGAAAGGGCCAAAAAGCCAGAAAGGAGCAGAAAGGAGCCGGGTGCAATTAAGAGGGCAATGAGCAGGAGGAAGATGGGCACCAGGAAATGGACAATGTTTCTGTTCAAACAAAATTAGAGCACTACACTCCTCCCGGGCTTCCCTGGTAGCTTGGCTGGTAAAGAATCCGCCTGGGATGCAGGAGACCCCAGTTCAATTCCTGAGAGGGGAAGATCAGCTGGAGAGGGGATAGACTACTCACCCTAGTATTCTTGGGCTTTCCTGTGGCTCAGATGGTAAAGAATCTGCCTGCAATGTGGCAGACCGGGGTTCGATCTCTGGGTCAGGGAGATCCCGTGGAGAAGGGCATGGCAACCCACCCCAGTATTCTTCCTGGAGAATGCCCATGGACAGAGGAGCCTGGCAGGCTACAGCCCATGGGGTCGCAGAGTCTGACCAGACGGAGTGATTAAGTATAGCACATACCTCCCAAAGCAGGAGGGTTGGTAAAAAAGCTTTCAAGAAGGAAATAAGTAATCTGTTCTCTCTAAAGGTTCTTAAGCTTTAAATGATAACTTTGTAGGCAAGAGAGGCAAATGAATATAAGAGAACTGAATAAAAATAAAATAATATTAATTACAACCCTGTTAGTATTCCACTTACTATTAGTTTCCCAGAAGAAAGTTACTTTACCCATCAGATTATATTTTTCAAGTTCCACAGGAAGATAAGCTCCCAACCATCCCCATGGCCCTTGTGGCTATTCCAACTGCCCTGCGCCTCCTCTCCACTTAGAACAACAGATCAGAAGGACACATGACACAGTCAGCTTCTCATCACTTTCCGTGTCCAAGCATCACCGGAAGGATCAAAGTGTTTCAGAAAGGAGCAAAACTGGAGTTTGCTTGGATAAAATGATCTTTCAAGGTCTCTTCCAACTCTTGACCTTAAAATATCTTACTTTGGGGAATAGCTTTTTTTTCAGGGCATACAAAGTAAATTCATATATAACTATTTCCTGGCTATCTAAACTCTCAGTGTCCTAATTCTCATATCTTAAAACTCAGGAACTGAATCAATTTGATTAAATTTTCAAATAAATTCGCTGCTATCCAAACCCTCACTATTTGCTAATCAAAACTCAGAAACAGACACAGTGTATTAGGAAAAGCAGATCTCAATATCCAAACTGAATTTCTGGAGAGAGGCTAGATATCCCAACTGCAGAATCAAACAAACCTGGATATCAGGGAGGTATATGACTCTAAGGACTGGGATCAATTCAATACATGACACTCGTAAGTTAAATAACTTGCTAAGGCTTTATATGTAAAGAATTGGGTGGCAGGCCGTGTAGACCATGATACATTTTCATGTAAAGAACTAAGAAAGAAGACTGTATTTGTGATTAAACTAACTTAGAGCAGCCACACTCCTCTAGAAATGAGCAGAGGCTAAAGCAGGAAACACATACAAGAATAAAGAACTAATAAATCATCCATCCATTAAGCACATCACACTCATGAAACCTTTAGGTTCCCTTCAATGAATTCATGCAATGTAGTCACTAAGCATGTAGGGAGATACAGAAAAAGAAGCCACGGCTATTAACCAAAAGACACGGGTTGTGTGATCCAAGAGGTAGCAAGCACTCTGTGTATTCTAAAGGGATTAACTGCTCCCATTCCAAACTTCCATTTCCAAGAACAACTGCCAAGGAAGCAAAACAATACACTTTTTCTCTCATCCCTAACAACAATAATAACCTCTCATTTCTATCAAAGATGGATTACATGGTTAGATATACTACTAATAATTAGCTAACACAGAAACAGCTGAGGCTGGGCAAGCTTACAGTATTTATTTATTTAAAATACGCATATTCTTTGACCTCTAAACATCTATCACGGAAAAATACTGCCACGTGTGAAAAAGGGGGCATGTAACACAGAGAATGTCTGAAAACTCATCTTCTCACAGCTCACCCACTTTGCTTTCCTTAGACTCTGTGAAGCCTTGAGTAAGCAACTGGAAGCCAAGTGAGAATATTATTTTATTGTTAATGTTTGGGTTTTCAATGAGAATGCTTTCACAGGTAACTTGTAAAATAAAGTTAAAATTTTTGAGGTCTGGAAAAATTACAACACTTAACACTGTTAAAAAAAAAAAAAAAGCAGGGAGCAGGTATCTGTATTTCTCCCTTCCCTTAAAAACATTATCTCCTTTCCAACAACTGTGAAACATAAGTCAGAAAGGCAGTTTGTTATAAAGGCAAATATTAAGTAGGCACACACACTGCCTATCTCAACACAGTACAAGTAATTCAACAAAATAAGCAGGGTCCAGGGACCTTCCTGGTGGTCCAGTGGCTAAGACTGCGCCCCCGGTACAGGGGCCCCGGCTCTGTCCCTGGTTGGGGACCTAGAGCTCACACACCACAAGGAAAATATCGCATGCTGCGGTGAGGATCAAAGATCCCACATGCCACAACCAAGACCCGGTGCAGCCAAATAAATAAACCAATAAAACTGCTTAAAAAATGCAGGGTGCACATGGCTATATCTTAAAATCCCTCAGAATGAAGTCATTGATATTTCACGGTAGAAATGCATTTCTGAAACAAATATACTGCATTTTAAATTCTACCATCTTAGGATAATGCTTTAAGCCATATTTCTAAACATGGATTAAGTTACTATACCATACGAAGTACAATTTTATTTTGCTCCTTTTAAAAATATATACAAATAATGCATGTAAATAGCAAATACTTGAAAGGTTAAACGTCAAGCCACTGACACTGTCACACGGGTGCTGGGGAAGCAGAAACAGACAATCCTGGAGTGTTTACTTTTCCGTTACAATAAACATGAAATTTTGGTAATTTTTAAAAAGAATAAATTCAAGTTTCAATTTAACATGTCAGTTACTTTTAAATCTGCATCTAGGAAAAGAACTCTTCTTCATTTTTTAACTTCAAGAACATAGTGGAAAACTAAAAATAGCAAAAGCCAAGAGCCACCTCGACATCAAAATGTTTTCATTCTTAACCTCAGATGAGTAAGCCACACAAGCCAGTCCTTATAAAGCCTGCCTAGAATGAAACAAATCCAAGGCACTGGGAAAGCTCAAATAAATGAAAAATAAAAAAGGCACCCTTAGTAAGTGTATCAATGCAAGCTTGTCTGACTCTAATCTTAAGAAAATTATTTTGCCATGGCTTCAAGTTTTTATTTATAAAATAAGGTAATTATTCAGAATGTATCTACTCTATAATATAGAAGAAAACAGCTTTAAGAATTATCCACATAAGATCACACAGAAAGTTTAAATTCTCTGTATATGAAATGACATAGGCACAAGGTTACTTACTACAGCTTGTAACTGGAAAACACTGGAAAGCATCCCCAGGGTCCCTGCAAAGAGGAATGGCAATGCCCCAATCGGAATCCCGAGCTGCTAAAAAGTGAAGACACTCTGCACTGACATGAAGAACATTTACCACCCGTTATAAGTGACACACACAAGGCAGAGACTGCATGTACAGTGCGCTGTCACACTTTCTGTGCAGGAAGTCCCCAGAAGAGGACTGTCTGAATATACACGACGACCGCTGAAAGGACAGACAAGCAAACGGCAAAACCGGTTACCTCCGGCAGGAAGAGTGGACTCTGAACTTACTGGGGTTTGTTTTCATTTTTTTATTGCTTTGATTTATTTTAGCCACGTAAATACAGAGGCAGACTGAAACGTGCAATCTTCTGAAAGCCAGGTCACGTACGTACCTCGCCCTCGTCTACAAGCATCACTCGCCCCAGAAGGAGCTGAGGCGAGGCGCCACGCGAACGTGCCAGGCACAGGGCACAGCCGCAGAGGAGCCTGCACTTCACCAAATCACAGTGAGGAAACCAAACACACCCTCTCACTGGCCCCATGGCTTTAAAACTAGATTAATTAGAAAGACTTAACAATTACAGAAACAAGTATCTATTATGATGTGAAGATTCGGCATGTATCCTGAAATAGTATTATGACCGTCTAGGAGAATTATTCATAGAAAGTACGTTCCTAAGTACCTAGGATGAAATGCCAAGAGAAGGCAAGTAACTCTCACGAGGATCTAGAACTGTATTAGTCAGGGAATTTTCAGAATTTATGCCATCTTATAAACTCAGACATACCGAGAGGGCTTGTTGAAATTCAGCTTCCTGTGCCTACTCTTGGAGATGCTGACCCAGTGGTTTAGGTGGAGCCCAATCATCCATCCATGTTTTCCAGTCTGCCCACCATATCCCTGGTCACGTTACAGACCTCTGCTGCTGCTGCTGCTGCTGCTAAGTCACTTCAGTCGTGTCCAACTCTGTGCGACCCCAGAGACGGCAGCCCACCAGGCTCCCCCGTCCCTGGGATTCTCCAGGCAAGAACACTGGAGTGGGTTGCCATTTCCTTCTCCAATGCATGAAGGTGAAGTCGCTCAGTCGTGTCCAACTCTTCATGACCCCATGGACTGCAGCCTACAAGGCTCCTCCATCCATGGGATTTTCCAGGCAAGAGTACCGGAGTGGGGTGCCACTGCCTTCTCGTTTACAGACCTCAGCCTCGCATATTTCAATTGTTCTGCGACAGAGGCTGCTTCCTGCCCTCAACCACTTTAGGAGACTTTATAGGGACCACTCTCACTTCATTCACACTGTTTTCATCCTTCAGAAAAGGAAACATACATTTCAATTCATAAGAAAACAGTGAAGTTACTATATACTCTCTATTACAAGCAACTCTAAATCTGTTAAGTAGTGCTCTAAAGGCTGATTTGTATGTCAGAATATTTTCCCAGGATTCCTAGGGCAATCTATCAAAGTATATATAAATAGTAATGTTGTCCTACAAAACGCAAGTGTCTTCCAAATATTCCCAAACTCATCCCATCCATCACCAAGAGTTGAACTTAATATTTAAAAAACTTTAAATTTATGGGCAAAAACCTTAAGAGTAAGCTAATAATCTTTCTTAATCTAAAGGGGGGAATCATCAATGATTGCTATTTCACAAAATAAAAAGCCAAATAATGATATTCATAGTTTCTCAAGAATTCACTTGGCATTTTTGATTAATGCATTACTCTAAAATAAGTGGAAGAGGAGTAAAAGGTATATGGAAAGTTAAAGTAATTTAAAATGGCAAATTTTAAACTCAGGCAATCACATGATTCCCACAGAAAAAATTCTGAAGCCCTGAAAAAAATGCTTTGTCAACAGACAGAGGAGGAAGTGAGTAGATTCCGACACTGGAACAAAGCTTCAGAAAATTTTATTGCAAACACATACCATGATTAACACTAAAGACAATCTGAGCTTTAAGGAAAGTTACAAAGGAAAAAAGTGAAGAGGTCAAAGAATGTAAGAGCAAGAGAACTCAAAGAGGTGTGGGGCATAAAAGTTGGCAAGTGACGGCCTCCAATAATAAAGGAGATTGTTAGTAGATACTTCGTTGTCAGAAACTTCAGTACAAAGCACAAGAGTCACAGACAGATGGAAAGCCTCCCTAGGGTCTATCTGAAATTATAAATCACAAATAGTTATGGCACTGTGGCTATGAGGAGATCCTCATTCCAGTTCTACTTCAGCACACACACCAAAAACACACAGAAACCACTTACTTTGGGCTACCAAGCACATATGCGTGCTAAGTTGCTCAGTCCTGTCTGACTCTTTGCAACCCCATGGACTGTAGCCCACCAGGCTCCTCTGTCCATGGGATTCTCCAGGCAAGAGGACTGGAGTGGGTTGCCATGCCCTCCTCCAGGGGATCTTCCCGACCCAGGGATTAAACCCACATCTCTGATGTCTCCTGCATTGGCAGACGGGTTCTTTACCACTAGCGCCACCTGGGGAGCCCACTAAGTATATATAAATTAACAGAAATGAGAATGCTATGCTATGTTATGCTAAGTCGCTTCAGTCATGTCCAACTCTGTGTGACCCCAGAGACGGCAGCCCACCAGGCTCCCCCGTCCCCGGGATTCTCCAGGCAAGAATACTGGAGTGGGTTGCCATTTCCTTCTCCAATGCATGAAAGTGAAAAGTGAAAGTGAAGTCACTCAGTCGTGTCCGACTCTTAGCGACCCCATGGACTGCAGCCCACCAGGCTCCTCCGTCCATGGGATTTTCCAGGCAAGAGTACTGGAGTGGGGTGCCATTGCCTTCTCCCAGAAATGAGAATAATAAAATCTAACTCTGAAATGGGCTTTTAAAAAAACTACGTCAACTCCATCAATAATTAAGATGTACAGAAAACAAGCAGGAAGGAAAATATGTGCGCGACGGCCCAGAGAATGGGGCCGCAGCAGGTGCAGCAGGTACTCCGTCAACATCACCCAGCTTTGGTCAGCCAGGGGTTATCGTTAGCCAGGCATTTTTAGAATTTCACTGGATTTTTTTCACTGAAAAATCAACAGGAAAGAGCCAGGAAACCCCTCACAAATACGGTCTATTTGCCTACCCTTTCCCTCGTTATTAACTCTGACTCCATGGATCTGATAGAAAACATAACAGAGAGGTCTCATTTCCTTAAATAATGACTAGGAGCCTGGATTCATCCATTTATTCAAAAAATGCATACTGAGTGGACACTATGTGCCCAAGCATCATTCCAGATACTGGGGCTACATCAGTGAATCAAAAACTGTAATATAATCAAATTGCCAGCTTATCAATTAATTTACGGGGGGGGGGGGCTCCCCATGATAAGACATCAAGGGGTGAGTGAATTATCTTCTCCATTCCAGGCCTTACACAGGTATGGATGGGGGCGTACTTTTCCAGTTCAATCTTCTCGTTTTACACACACACAAAGCTTAAGGGACTTGTGGTTCTTTAGCCAGGAGACAACGGCACAAGGTCACTATTATACAGGCCAAGAACACACAGTGCTCCTTTACAGTATTTATGAAAACATGTAATGACATGTTTATGTAACTAGTTGCCTAACTTTTCCAGTCTAAACAATCAGCTCCAAGCAGAAGGGAATCGAGTCTGTTCCACTCACCGCTGTCTGCTCAGCACCAAGCAGGGCCTGCCCTTGGTTAAATGCACTGACTGCTGAGTGTGTTCCAAAGGACAAGACACTGGGCTGAAAAATTTACATGGGATACACCTCCTTGTGAGCACAATTAACGGTCAAACATAGAAAGGCACTCAATAGTGTGGAATTTAATCAATCAGTTTCCAACAAAAAAGCCCAGCATTAACCCATTATAAAATCAAACGTCAATTTACAAGTAGGAATGCCCAGCAACATCAAACAAAACTAAGCATTGTATCAAACACATCTTACTATTACCTCTCATAGTTACTAAGGCAAAATCCACAATTTGTACTGTTTTGGTCAAATGATCAAAAATGAGATTTTTAACAAAATGTCAAAGGCATAAAATTGAGGAAAGGGAATGCTAAAAGGTTATTTAACAATACAGTTGTAGACTCGGCCTATTTCCTCTTTTGATGCCTGAGGGTTACAAAATCCACTATTACAACAGCATTAGACGATCCCCATCACAAAGTGAATTACTGTAAGACAGATGGCTAGAGCCCAAAAGGGAACACCTCCCATAAAGTATGATTATTAACCATGGAGAGCAATTTCAGAATTATCAAATACTTCAGCTTAGCTTCAAAACATATTTAACCATTAAGACAAAGTAATTTCTTTCCTAATACCTTAGCCATATAAAACCGCTTAAAGCCTCATTCAAGTAATACCAACTAATCAAAAATATATATTTTACAGAATAATTAATAAAACTGCTACAACACTGCAAGGATTTACTTTTCAGCAGATGACTTGCACAGCCAAAGACCCAGAGGATGATGATCACTATTCTAAGCCAGTGCTAATAATAATAAGCCTGACATTTCTTCTAGCTTCACTATTACACTCTGAAAGATTCAAACTGGTTTGTAAGTAACACACAAGATCATAAGTAGGTACATACAAGTAACTTCTTCAGGCGAAATCTTTCCATAGTGGTAGGTAAACACCTCGTTTCTGATAGCGTACTACAGCAGTCCCTCGCAGAGCCCGGGGCGGTGAGGACGTACCTGATTTAGGTCACTGTGCTTTGCACAAATCAACCCTCTAAGTTGCTTTCATGCTGCAGCCAATCACCGTCCTCTAAGTCACCTAATCTTCCTGCTAATGACTGCAGCTCACACAGGGTCAGAGCGTAAGAGATCTGCCAGGTAATAAACACACGCAGCTATAACTGAAAATACCGAAAGAGGAATGCAGCAACCAGCTTTCAACATCAACCCTTCTACATTAGTTAAAAAGAGAGCATACGCTGATGCTATATGGAATGGGGGTATGCGTGTTCACGCGTGTTTTAGAGAATTAATTTTCAACAACATAGTTAAATCTAACTCTTAATTTCATCTAATTTTCAGGAAAGATCCAAATATGTTTTCACCTGAAGAGAGTTTTGCCTCTTCGCCCTTACTGTATTTATACCAACTTACTGTAATCATATATTAATAACAGGAATAATAAATCCTATTGTGGCTTTAATTATCATTTTACCCCCAAATTGAATATTCATAAGGATAACAGCTAAAAGCAGCACCCCTCGGACCTTCAGACTCAAGCTCTCTTCCCACCCACAAAAAGTGCTCCCTCTAGGATCTAAGCACTTCATCTCCCTGCATGGTGCGTGTCTCACTGCGCTGGGTGACAGGAGCCCTCAGCTCAGGGACACGGGTAGAAGAAGGGGAGGGAGAGAAATAAGCAGCTTAAGAGGCCTCAGGAGAAAAGGAGGAATTAGGTGCACATATATTTTTAACTTCCCAAATTGCAGAACAAAATGTTATTCTTCCTCAAAAAACAGAAGATCCATTTCTGCAATATGTTACCTGTTATGATGCTATCCTGGGCACTACTAAACCAATATTCAAATTAAAAGTTTTAAATCAGGTTTTACAGGTTAAAGAGAAAAGTAAAGTAAGTTTTAGTTTACTACTTTCTTGACAAAATAAAGATATAAATTGAACATATAAACTCGGAAATTTTAATCAGGCTAGTCCATTAAAGATTTTTCAGTTTTATCGTATAGGAATACTTAATAGTCCTTTTAAACCAATCTACTGAGGTATGACTGACACATGAAAAGCTTAACATGTTTAGTAAATACAAGTCAATGGTTTGGGAATAAGTGCACACTCGTGAAGGGCTTCCCGGGAGGCGCCAGGTGGCCTGCCTGCCAAGGCAGGAGACTTTTAAAGACACGGGATCCCTGGGTTGGGAAGAGCCCCTGGAGGAGGGAATGCCAGCCCGCTCCAGGATTCCTGCCGGGAGAATCCCTGCAACAGGAGCCTGCTGGGCCACCGCCCATAGGATCGCAAAGAGTCAGACACGACTGAACCGACTTAGCCCAGCACAGCATATACTCATGAGACCATCACCAGCATCAGGGCCACAGCCATTATCTGTCACCCCTAAAAGTCTCCTCTCATCCCCGCACTGTCATTATTATTTGCAAATGCCGCTGTGTGTGCCTGTGGTAAGAACACTTAACCTGTAAGATCTACCCTTAAAAAATGCTGAGTGTACAACGCGGTGCTGATAGCTAGCTGTAAGCACCACGCTGCACATATCACTTACACACTCTGCATCCCTGATCATCACTTTCTCCTGGGCCCTGGCAGCCACCGTTCTACTCTGCTTCTATGGTTTTGACTGTTTTATATTTTCATATATTTATATTTTCAAGTATAAGTGAAATCATACAGGCTATGTCATTCTGTGTCTGGCTTACTTCACTTGGCAATAAATATATCTGCACAAATCAAAACAGTCTCACTTATTTCCTTCATCTCTCTGCCCCATTTTCAACCTTTTCTCCAACTTTATCACACAAATACAAGTATACATGCATGTGTGTGTGTGTGTGTGTGTGTGTGTGTGTGTGTGTGTGTGTACACATATGCAGACACCCCCAGCGGCTCAGTGGTAAAGAAACCATCTGCAATGCAGAAGCCACAGGAGACATGGGTTCAATCCCTGGGTCAGGAAGATCCCTGGAAGAGGAAATGGCAACACACTCCTATATTCTTGCCTGGAGAATTCCACAGACAGAGGAGTCTGGCAGGTGACAGGCCATAGGTTCGCAAAGAGTCACACACAACTAAAGCGACTTAGCAGCATGTGTGTGTGTGTGTGTGTGTGTGTGTGCACGCACGCGCGCACAATACTCACCAAAACTGGAGCTACATACAACTCACTGTTGTATAACTTGCTTTTTTTCCACTTACAAATCCTAAAGATTCTTCTGTATCAGTACACGGAAACTAAAATTTTAATATAATTTATTAAATTAACCCGTGTATGGTAGAAAATTCAAGTCTTACTGAATTGTTCCCGAACAAGCATTCCTCGCAGCCCACTTACACTCACCAGACATCAACTGCTTTCTGTTTCTGCCTTGTAACTATCCCTAGTAGCTAGAGTTGCCATCATAATTTTAAATAACGTACCATTTGAGACAGTATCTGTTTATCCTACAAAAAAAAGTTTTCACCCATATATAGCTTTTTCACTTACATTCTCCCTTCCACATCCTGGTTTCAATTAAATTTGTTTTTATATCAAGACTGATAATACTTACACTTACATTCTCTTCTATATTTATAATGAAGCCTTCTAAGATGTGTCCTCTAGTTAATTCTAAAATTTTAAAACACATGTTAAAAAGCATTCAAAGGCATGTATGCATGCACTACCCACAAGCACATGGAGGTAATGCCCTGGTGGCCACCCCTAACCAGTGAGGCCTGCTGCTGCGGCTGCTGCTGCTAAGTCGCTTCAGTCGTGTCCGACTCTGTGCGACCCCAGAGATGGCAGCCCACCAGGCTCCCCCGTCCCTGAGATTCTCCAGGCAAGAACACTGGAGTGGGTTGCCATTTCCTTCTCCAATGCAGGAAAGTGAAAAGTGAAAGTGAAGACGCTCAGTCGTGTCCGATTCTTGGCGACCCCATGGACTGCAGCCTACAAGGCTCCTCCGTCCATGGGATTTTCCAGGCAAGAGTGCTGGAAAGTGGTAAATGCTCTGCACCCCTCCGCATCCCTCGGGCAGGCAGCTCTGACAGGCAGGCAGTCCACAAGGCTCCTCGGAGGGCCTGCAGGGCTGAGCGCCAGCCCCCACTGTAACAGCCCATCTCTGACTGATGCACCTCTTTCATTCCCTGTCCATCACTCTTGCTTCATGGGCTCAGTTTACAAGTAAATCACCTGCAGGGTTTCCCTGGTGGCTCGGCAGTAAAGAATGTGCCTGCAGTGCAGGAGACCTGGGTTAGATCCTTGGATCAGGAAGATCCCCTGGAGAAGGAAATGGCAACCTACTCCAGTATTCTTGCCTGGGAAACCCCATGGACAGAGGAGCCTGGCAGGCGACAGTCCGTGGAGTGGGACACAACTTAGCAACTAAACCACCACCACCATAGTGAAAATCCACGCCAACACATACAACATAAACAGAGCACTGCTACAGGCAAGAACATGGATAAATTTCACCAACATAGTCTGGGAGAAAAACACCAAACATGTACAACTGTCCTCTGTGTTTCCAGTCAGGACAGAGTTATCTTAAAGCAGGAGGGAGGAGAGAGTGGCTGGGGTGCTAGTAACGTCCTACTATTTCTTTCCTAACGTGAGAGCTACATGCATCCGTCTACTTCCCGATAACTGGTCACACTTACCATCTGTTCATGTTTATGTTTTACTTCAGTTAAAAGAAAACTAATATAAATAACTACATTAGTACCAAGAAACAGAACAAGGAAGAATGAACTCTGGAAAATTAAAGACTTTCAATGTATAAAAGGCTTAGATCTCAAACGGTGTAACAAAAAGAAGAGTTGGAAAACATTAAAGATGAGAGATAAACAATCAATTCAGAAGGTTCAACTTCCAAATAATATGAGTTCCACAAAGGGTAAAGAGAAAACGGATTAAAGGAAATTATCATCAAAAATTAAACTATGAGAAGTTGCTAGAATAAAAAAGAGATAAGAGCCTTTAAAATGAATGGCCCCTAAGAAATAAAACACACACACACACAAAAACAAAATGAATGGGCCCTAAGTGACAAGAATCTTAGATTAGTAACTGTAGAGTCTCAGGGAACTGTGGTTTTAAAAATGAATGCTATGGAAGGGAGTGGAGGAAGAGAGAGGACAGACACCGGCATAAGACCTTTTCAGTATCAACCATGGAGGAGGAAGACACAGACCTCCAAGTGGAGACAGGAGCACTCTGTCTCACTCAGACTCTCATTTCTATTTGTGTTTGTTCTGCAGTCCTTGTCTTCTAATAATGGACTGAATTGTATCCCCTCAAAATTCATTACATTGAGGTCCTAACTGAAAATAACAATAATCACACTAATTGGGAGTATTCAGTTCAGTTCAGTTCAGTCACTCAGTCGTGTCTGACTCTTTGCAACCCCATGAATCGCAGCACGCCAGGCCTCCCTGTCCATCACAATTGGGAGTATTAGCATTACTTAAATACTATCTCATTCAGAATCAAGATTAACGGCTGAACCATTAGAAAAGGATCCATTTCTCAAAATACGCTTTCAAACATGCAACTCAACCATTATGACTTAGGTATAACGAGAATAAGAAGACTCTGACTACATGTGGGTTTTAAAGTATCTTTGATACTAATTTCTGATTAATTTAAATGCTGTCTTCTCTGTAATCACACTCTGTGCTTTTTCAGTCTCTTCACTGAAAGGCTTTCAATGGCTAAGTCAAAGATCTCTGGTGAACGTCACATGGCACTTGAAAATACGTGGGTTATTTTCAAGCATCTTTTGATATTGATTTTTAACATAATAAGAGAACAGATGCTCTAAGATTTCAGTACCTTTAGACCATAAAACTTTTGCCCTTTGTTTTACATTCCTGGATGTGGTCCAGTGTCTCCTGGTTTATAGTCTATGGGAACTTAAACAGAATTTGCAGCCTGCTGTTGTGTGAAAATTGTATAAATCTTAACTATGGTAAATTGCTTCATAGTGCTTTTCAGGTCTACTGTATCCTTCTACTTTTCTGTCTATTCACTCTATTAATCTCTGAGAGTTTGATATTGAAACTCTAACTAAAAATCGTAATTTATGTATTAAAAAACTAATTGTAATATATAATGGAAATACATAATTTTGTTCTGTTTTCTAAATCTCCTGTAAATGCATTATGATAATTTCATCATTTAAAACATAAAAAAGAGGAATAAAAAGAACCTGACTAAAAATGATGAAATTATTGACCAGACACCAAAAGCAAACATGTTAAAGTTCAAAACACTAATGAGTTCACTCTTTACATGAGTCTTAAGTCTCTACTACCTCTAGGATAAGCCATTCATTTGTATGCTGTAGCTAATGCAACAAAGAAATCAAATTTTAAAAACCCAAAATAAATATTTATTTGCAGATAGTATCACTGTGTACCTAAAATACAATAGATTCCACCAATTAGCACAAATTAAAAGATTCATTTGACAGCAGCCAGTTACAAGATAAATAAACACCAACAGCTTTTCTCTAAACTACCAATAAATAACAAGAGACAGAAGTAGAAAAAGACCCTATAAAAGGACAAAATGATAAACTACATAGGAATAAATTTAATCTAAAAACCTATAAAGTTTTACTGAAAGACACTGACATAGAATCTGACACTCTATTGTCCTGGGTGGGTGGCTTTAAATAAATACACCAAGGAAAATAATAATACAGCTTTCTACCTGGGTGGGTAGCTTTAAATAAATACACCAAGGAAAATAATAATAAAGCTTTCTATATGAATACAGAAATTATAAAGCGAATCAGAATCCCAAAGGGTTATGTTTATCTTTTTAACTGAACTAAATGATTCTGAAGTTTCCATAAAAACTAGAATTTCCAATAAAGTCAGGGGAAAAGGTGGGGGCACTGTGTCTGATAAATATTCCCGTATACCACGAGACTATGGTAAGCTAAACAGTATGGAACAAAAACAGAAACAATTCCATACAGTAAATATTTGCCGGACAAAACGGAATGAAGTGACAGATTAAATACATAATGCAGGAAGGACTGTTTGGTTCTCTAATTTGATGAAGCTGTCTATGTCAAATGGCAGGTAAAAATAAATTACAATGGATTAAAGACAATTTGAAGAATAGGTATTTAAAATTAAGAATAGTGTTTTATATTACTGGAGTGGGGACATATTCTTTAGCAAGATGAAACAACTAGAAGCCATGAAGAAAAAGACTGATACAGGTATTTTTTAATCTATTAAAAAAAATCCAACACTTGTCTAAAGCAGACAATCAAGAGACAAGATAGAACATGAGGAAATACATGTAGTGTAACAGACATGGCATTGAGTATTTCTAATACAAGAAACTTCTTAAGGGATATAAAGGAATATAAAAATGGACAAAGAATGTGAATCAAGTAATTCCCTTTGGAGAAAATACAAACGGCCAATAAATAACCACATATTAAAACAAATACTCTTACTAGAGGTTCACCCATTAGATTAGTGGGGAAAAAAGTCTAATTAACGTCTGAAGCTGGCAGAGGCAGTGAGACACAGAGACAGGCTGATGCTTTTAGCGGGAAGGTGTAAACTGCTCAGAACTTTCTGAAGAGGAAGCCAACAAGAATT
This sequence comes from Bos indicus x Bos taurus, assembly GCF_003369695.1. NCBI lineage: Eukaryota > Metazoa > Chordata > Mammalia > Artiodactyla > Bovidae > Bos > Bos indicus x Bos taurus. Next base: position 58,936,560 of record NC_040097.1, on the reverse strand, counting down.
AACGTACAATTCTGAGGACACCCTTTATGGGGCAATATGACTTTTGGCTATCTACTCCACAGAATGAAAATACCAAAATATAAAGATAAGGCCAAGTATGTTTACTGTTCGAACTGGCAAAAAACAGGAAACAACCTGAAAGTAAATAAACAGGGGAATTTACCTTGTAACAGGACAAAGATATAAAGAACAAGACGGAACCACACAGTCCCACTCAGGAGACATCAGGAATATTTTTAAGAAACAAGCGAGTTATGGTGTTACATGCTTACTACGATCACATTTTTATGTTTTACAGAAGATAAAACAGTTCTAGGATAAGTTATTACTATCCTAATATACAAAAGAAACTTAGACTCTAAAAGAAAGTAGTTCTCTGAAGGTCCTACAGCTGGTATGTGGATAAGCTAGAATTTAAAACCACGATGCCTCCCCTACAGGGACATGCACTTTTCAGGAGGCCACTTACAAACATTATTTTTAATTCTCATCGTAAGAAACTCTGTAAGGTAAGTGAGCTGATCATTTTCCACCCCAGGGCTGTCTGACCTCACACCTGGGCTCTTTCCACCAGGCCACATACTTTCCCCTAAGTGACCCCATATGTAATTTTATTTGCTCTTATGCTTTATTTAGGGAATTTTAAGTGAAAGATAATGGCATTCAATCACAGACACATTCACTGAATTAGTTTTGAATATTTTTGATGTATTAGAAATTCAGTAATAGCTAATAACTACCATAAAAAGCAAGAACTTTAACACAATGAAATCAGTATCAATATTACAATAAATATATGCAGATACCATTTTAATTTGGTTTCCATAGATAAATTTGAAGCAAATAGCCAAGAAAAGAAGAAAAGTTCCTTTAAGACAAACGGAAACCAGTCTAATTTTAAGCTATGTTTCAAAGAGGAGCACTGCCAGTCCACACTCTGCTACAATCACTGGAGAGCTCACACCGCTCACACCAGTGGGGTTCTCGCCAGCCACCACTAGCCTTCATCAGTGCGATGTGAGCTCGCCCCCTGGTGGCCATCTTTAGCCATGTGGCGTATTTCTCTCACCACGTGTTTATGATGAAAAGCAAAGAGCAAAGTCTGAAAAACTTCCCACACAGCTATTTTTTTTTTTTTAAACTTGGACATTTAACTTCATTCCAAAAAAAATGTAAATACTGAGAAGGCAAAAAGAAAAAAAAACACTGAATAAATAATCTGTTTCTATAGTAGGATTCAGTAGAGTTGTACTTTTCATGAGAGCATTTATACCCACCACTGAATAGTCTATGTGTTACATGAAGTAGAATTAGTTATGTTTTTAACATTCCTGCAAATACACACAGCATTTTTGAATTTTATTTTTAAACATATTTTGAAGTATACCTGTAATTTCACGAGAATTAAATAGTTGACAAATCTAATTCACAGAAAAAACTTAACACAGGATAAAAATTGTTTTATCAAAAACTTTTCAGAAACAAATATGTCATGACAGAAAATGGCAAGTGTACCTGACAAGTGTATCTCTATTTTTGTTAATAATAATCCACATTTAAATGCTAGGAACAAAAAATATATAGTTCAATATACCTTTACATGGAAAAACCCTAGCTTAGAATGTTCCTAAATATTAATTATTATTCATTCTTGTAGGTCTCATCTTGGGCGACCATTAGCTAGGAGTATTAATCTAAGAAATTAAAAAAATAATCTGATTGGTAAGAATTTAAATAAAACTAAAATTGGTTTAACTATACAATTACCGATGTCAAAATATGGCTTAAAATAGTAAATTCAGATATATTTAAACTCATGCTTTCAGCAGAATGAACTCCTCTCTCCCTGCATCTAAGACACTCAAAACCAGTGAAGGGTAATTTCTCTCACTCCAAAATCTCTTCTCTCTCGAATCTCAGGACCTTTTGCTCTCTGCGCCTTGATTCTGTGGTCAGGGCTGCGGGGTCTGGGGCCGGACACTCCCCTGCTGTGGGCAGTCTGTGAGCTGCAGGATGGTCAGCAGCATATCTGGCCTCTACCTTCTCCGCACCAGCAGCACACACAACCCCTACGCCCCACAGCTGTGACAAACAGAATACACCCAGGAACTGCCAAAAGCCCCTCAAAAACTGAACACACACCCAACACGCACCCCCACTGAGAACCACTGCTTTAGAAATAACCGGGAATTGCTACTCACTTCCAGCACTTCAAGACGCTGTGAAGAAAAAAAAAAAATTACCACATTCTTCCTCGTAAATCACCATGAACTCAGACATAATCCAAAGGCTCATCCATTTATAAAAATTGCATTTAGCAATGAACTGTACAGGAAGAAATGCATCTCAAACTTGAATTTAGAGTTTTACTGAAAGCTACCTGTTCTCAGTTTACAGACAAGCCAATGACGTCATGTGGATAATTTTATTCTAAAAAATATTCCTACTGTAATTTCAATATAACATTTTCAGCTAAATGCAGGATGGACATGTTTTTATAAGCATAATTTTGAAACCTTGCAGAATGAATCTTCAGGTTTTTTAAATGCAGAGCACCTCCGCCCTGACTCATCCATACTGACTAAATACACTGGAAAAATCATTGTAACTTCTCCTGCTTGTATTTCACAACACAGTTTTTTGGTTAATATACGAAATTAAAACTCATAGTCCTACCCTGCTTGGAAGGATGCGAACTAGACAGTCAGTCTGACAGAAAAATAAAAGGAGGGCAGTTGAAGTAGAAGCAGAAATAATAAGGGGTGTCAACTGGTACCTGACAAAGAAGCCATATATCAGAGAATGAAAAATAAAGACGAGAGGCAGTTGTTTTCTGTCCTCTCTCTGAAGCTCTTCTTCAGCTTCTTCCTGGATCCCAGGAAAAACTCTACAAACTCAGAATAAGTACCTAAGACTTAATTAAATCTGTAAAGACCACCAGTTTAGATATATCTCTGACACCAGGCAACCAAAAGAACCCTGCCTGGAACACACACAATTCCTCCGACTTGTTTTTACTTACTAGGATAAAAGCCGTCATTCACAAAACAGCAGTAATTTGAGATTTTAAAATTAAAACACTGCCAAATGTTTGTTATGCAGGTAAACTGACAGGTCTTTACCAATTACAACAAATGGCTCTTGCCATTTACTCGTTGGTATCAGGGGCCTCCCTGGTGGCTCAGATGGTAAAGAATCTGCCTGCAACGCAAGAGATCCCAGTTCAATCCCTGGGTCGGGAAGATCCGCCCTGGAGAAGGGAACGGCGACCCACTCCAGTATTCCTGCCTGGAGAATTGCATGGAGAGGCCTGCTGGGTACTCCTTGGTATTAGTTCTTTTTAAAGAGTCAAGATAATGTTTACCTTTCAAATTACCCAAATCTGAATGGATATTGATTCACCAGTCATACTCATGCTCAATAAAATATAATCCAACTTTAATCATTTTTAGTAACTCCTTCAAACAAACCCATGGTCGGGCATTTTGTTTCGTATTCTCCCAATATTGTCCATATTTGTTCTGTAGTAAGAGAAACATTTTATGGAGTAAAAACAAAACCTCCTTACAGTAGTAACTCATTCTATGCTTACAGAAGGCAAAGGAGTAAAGGAAAACAACTTGGAGGTCATCAAGATAACATAAGAAATCAAAGATTTGGGTTTGGGTTATCTCTTCTTCCCATATAACATGCATAGGATTATCTCTTCTTCCCATACAACATGCATAGCAATCTGATTTTTAAAAGGATAAACTGAAGCATAAAGACCATAGAAGAAACTGCACCAAATGAGAGATTTCATAAAAGTTTTGGAAGATGCAAAGTGGATGTAGGAATGGTTATTTCGTCTGGAAAATAGACAGTAACCCAAATATAGTGATGGGAGAAATAAGGTAGGCCACAGAAAGCAAAACATGTTTAATTAATTAAACACCGTATAAAAATTCATTAAGTAGATTAATTTACATATTAAATTGTAACTAAATATTACATACTAAATTGAGAAACAGTTTCTAATTAATGACCTAAACCAGGAAACGATCTCTACAAATTGTATTAGCATAAAGTTTATTGAAAACTATACCTATACAAATATAATACAATTTGTCAACTAGTTTATTTTAGCTGAAGATAAAACATGAATGGGTATAGGTTCTAGATCCAGATCGCCTAAATTCAAATCCTAGCTCTTCTACTCACTAGATGGTCAAGTTATAACCTCACTGTCGCTCAATACCCTCATTTGGAGAACGTGGCCAACGACAGTGCTTTCAACTAATAGGTTATAGAAAGTAAACAAGATGAATGCAATGTGCATAGGGAAGTTCCTGGCACAAAATAAGTCCTCAGCTAAATATTACTAGTATCATCCTTCCACAGGATCATCTTTACTTTTGTCTCACCAGAAGAACTGGTAACGAAGACTCTCTCCTTTGGCCAAATTTCAGTAGTCCCTACACCCCCACGACGGCCTCCGTTAAAAAGAAGTCTGCTTTACCATTCTTTAACAAGTGTCACTGAATGATTGTTTCTGTAACAGAAGATTTTTTTTCACACTGGAAGCCAGCTAAAAAGGTTCTGCATTATTCCAGACAATAGAAATATGGTGATGAAAGGAAATATGGAAAGAAAGAGACTTAGTAGACATGGTCAGGACGCTGGATTTGGTGTATGGAGAGGGAGTGAAAAGTCACAGATAACGCTCACATTTTCAGATCTATGTAACCAGAGAGTGGTACCATTCACTGAGATAAGAAAGGCAGAGAGCACGAACGTTAAATTCTAAACATGTGAAGTCTCAGCTGAGTTATCCTAGTGGAAATAGCAGTGGATAGGGCTCCCTTCTGGCATATTCTACACACTCCATAGAGAAAGTAGTAGCATTTCCTAGGACTGAGGGGAGAGAGGGTACAGTCTGAGAGTAGGGAATCTTCAATGTACCCAATGCAGACAACAGGAGACAATTAGAAGGACAGGAGGCATTTTCTGTCTTTAAGGAACCAGAGAATGGTATCAACTTGCTTTGAGCAACCTGCTGCTGCTGCGTCGCTTCAGTCGTGTCCGATTCTGTGCGACCCCATAGACGGCAGCCCACCAGGCTCCCCCGTCCCTAACACAACCTAACACAGTTAAACTGATTGAGAATTAGGGATTTATCAAAATATTTAATACTATCAGATATGACAGTATTCTCTCTCAAATAAGACAGAGGCTGGCTACAGGCCATGCAAATGGGGGGTGGGGGGTGTCAGGGGGAGCCTGGAGGTAATGGACCTTTAGAAACTCAGGGGGTGGGCAGTAAGTGACTCAAGAGCCTCCAAGTTCAAAGAATAAGAATTACAGGATTAATGGAGTAAGAGAAGAAAGCCTAAAGAAAAAAAAAAAAAAAACGAGCTTGGGCTTAGACGTCAGTATCTAAATTTAAGAACTCACTTAAACGAACTCCAGAAGTTAAGGCCATAGGTGATGAGCGTTACAGAATGGAAGTATGGGTCTTGCTGACAGACGAGCAGGTGAGAAAAATGGACAAACAAACATTGCTCGCCCCGCCTGCACGCTCAAGTAACCTGCGACCACACCAGGCCTCTGCCTGAGGAGCCCACAGAAGACTGAGTCGGGGTCGATGCTTACAGCAGCTGAGAGAAGACCACCAGAGGGCAGGGAGGAAGGCGCGGGGTGCTGGGGCCACACCATAAGCCTCCGAAGAGCAGACCCGCCAAGGCAGTGAGAATAGCCTCTTCATAGTCCTCTGACCTGGTGGCTCAGTTGGTAAAGGATCCACCTGCAATGCAGGAGACCCGGGTTCGATCCCCAGGTCAGGAAGATCCCTTGGAGAAGGAAATGGCAACCCACTCCAGTATTCTTGCCTGGAAAATCCCATGGACCGAGGGGCCTGGCGGGCTACAGTCCATGGGGATAGCAAGAGTAGGATACCACTGAGCAACTATATCACCACCACAGGACTCAGCAGGAAGAGGGGAAAAGCTGGCTACATTATCAACAAGGAAATCCATCAGCTTTCAATGAGAAAGATGGAGGCTATATCCACTACAAACATTCCCTTTCGTATTAAGAAAACGACACTGTTGAGCACAAAATAAAAGGCGTCCTGTGTTTGCTCTGTGCGCATTTTCCACAGCACTAAGACGGATATTAAGGGCACGCACTGTACCAGCGAGAGAGCCAGATATCCTGGTCTGCACTCCAATTCCTCCGCTCAGCAGCAGCACGAACGCGCACAGAGGCCTCAGCTTCCTCATCTGTACAACAGGAATGCAGCCACCCTGCCACGTGCGGTGACAGGGTTATGTTCTAACACTGCTCACAACACATGCACACATATTCAGCTCAACTATCAGCAACAAATAATAAGTTTAAACACCATAAAAAGTAAGCTATTCAGAATAACCGCAATATGAACATCACCCTAATTTATAATAAAAACTGAAAATTAAACAAAATCGACTTGTAAAGTGACTAACACTTTTAGATATCTCTATACAAATGCTATTTTTAAACTTTCATACTTTACAAATACACATCCTGTGAAGTGAATGAACTTTCATGAAGTCAATCTTTACAGAGAGCCTGTCTTAAGCTTCTCAGGCACCAGCAAAAGCATCTTCTACAGAATGAGGGACGAGAGACTGTTCACAGTGGGGCAAGTCTGGGGCAGGGGCTGCAAACACAGCAGATAACAGCACAGAAAGAAAAGGTAAGAACAACCATCATCTTCATGATTTTATTTTCAAAAGCCCTGGCAAGTACGTGAATGAATACCTTTCAAAAAAAGTTTTTGAAGAAAAAAAGCAGATAACAGCTTAGGTGTTTAAATGAAATATATATGGGCCACAGATTCTAACTAAATATGAAAGAAAGTGCAACAGTAGAAAGAGGGGGAAAAGGGTGGTGGGGATGATAAGCAACTAAAAAGCCTCAAAGTTCAAAGAATAAGAATGATGTGAGTGTACTGGTTACCAAATCACATGAATGACCCTATAAATTAGAAACGGACATAAATTCCTATTATAGCTTCACTGACAACTTCTCTAACAGTCATCAAAAACTCAAACATTGATCAGCCTTGAAAACCTCTAAGGGGACTCATTTCTAGAATGGCCTACATAATTTTAGAGGACTTCTGATAAGATGACAGACATGCCTAAACACAGTTAAACTTTTCAAAAGCCTAATACTTCAATTATGTGAAAATGGCTTTCACTACAACCACCTTCACATTAAAAACAATTAATGTGATCAACAAGTTAAAGTCATTGCTATGGTGCCAAAAATGATGACCCAACCGGCAGTCTCTGAAAAAGATGAGTACTTACGCAATCTCCCAAAAATAATTTAACTTTTTTCAGAGATAATCATTCGACTGATTTGTGTGGGAAAGAGTTATAAGAGAGTAACTTCAGATACTTAAAAATATTTTTATTCCAAAAATAATGTACACTCTCTGTAAAAATTTTGAAAACTAAAATATAAGAATCTGTCTACCTTCAAATTCTACCTCCAAGACATACTCAATATTTACTCTACTTCAATATTGAATATTAACAATATTAGAATTAATAATACTGAATACTGAATTTTTATTCCATTAAATAAACACAAAAAATTAAATCATATGGGAACATATTCTACGCTTTTCACTGTCAGATACTTAATCTGCAAATATACTCAGTTTTACATTATAGTCGTCTCTAAGGATTATCCAATACAATAAACAAATCCAGTTTCCTTCCAAGCCGCTTTTAATTCAATGTCATTAAGCATCCATGCTTCTCATGTCGCCTCTTAGAAAACCTCAGAGCAGTTAATCCCCTGCACTAACCGAGTCCTGAGTCAGCAGCATAGGCACGACCTCTATAGCATCTTCCATATAAGTCCTTTCCGAGTGATCTTTTCATTAAATACATTGCCGTATTTCAGGTACTTCTGAATCAAACCAACTACACAGTCTTTCTAATTACAACAGCATAAATTTATTTTTGCTCAGGAGCCTAAAGGATTAGTTGATGACAGTCTAAGAATGAACAGAGGAAAATCTGCTGGCAGTTCTTCCTTTTCATTACACTTCATTTACTATATACAGAACCAGTAGGCTATTACAAATGAAATATGAGGCTAAATTCGCCAATATAAAAACTGCTGATGTAGCAGTAATTTAAATAAGTCAAATAACAGTGTTTAATCTAAATACTTACTTGCATATGTTAAAATTTTAAATGAGAAAAGAGTAAATGCTATTCCTAAAGGAATGCAACCCAGTGCTAATTTATAGAAATGGATTTCTAAAAATTTATTTACTAATTTTTGGTGTACTAGGTCCTCACTGCCCTGAACCGGCCCCCTCTAGCTGCAGTGACTGTGCTGCGCGGGCGTCTCACTGTGGTGGCTTCTCTCGTTGCGGAGCTGGGCTCCAGGCCCCTGGGTCCAGCAGGCACTGCGAGTGGGCTCAGCACTCAGTGCTCCACGGCTGTGGGATCCTCCAAACAGAGACTGAGCCTACGGCCACTGCTCTAGCAGGTAGCAGAGAAGTCCCAGAAATGGATTTTCTTTTTTTTGGATTTTTCTTTTAAAAACTTTTAATAGCAACCGCTGGGAAGAAATGCATTTTCATCGCCAGTATACACATGTATCTGTTTACACGTCTACATACTGTATACATAAAACAAAAGTTCCACAAAACAGTATTTGCCCTTACTGCTGCATTGTTATTTTCTATTCCTCTTTTCTTTTTTAATGCTGTGTTAATCCACTAGTTGTTTTTGCAAACTACTAAGAAGTCACAACCTACAGTTTGGAAAACAGTGAGACCATTCAGAGGCAACAAATACGCAGACCACCTGCCCTAAATTTCAGATGCTCCCCCACTTAGAATGGTGCAATTTAACAGTTCAGTGTAACAGTTCCATTTTACCGTGGTACTAAACAAGACACATCTGGTAGAAACCACACTTGCACTTTTGAGTTTCAGTCTTTTCCCCAAGCAAGAGATAAGCCTCCCTGCTGAGGCTGCCTGGCCATAACTCCCTGTCAGCTGCACAATCCTGCTCAACACACTTAAAACCGTTCTGCACCCAGACAACCATTACACTTTCCACCTTCAGCACGGGACTCAAAAAATTACATGAGATAGTTTTCAAATGAGGTTTGAGACAGATGACTGTGCCCAACTGCAGAGTAACTGTGAAGCGCCCTGGGCACACCTCAGGTGGGCAGGGCCAACCTCTGCGTTAAATGTGTTTCCAACCGAGGAAATTTTGAACTTATGATGGGTCCACTGAAACACTGACCCATCATAAGTCAAGAAAGATCTATCCATTCTTTCAAAGCTGGACAAGCACAGACTCATCAGAGTTTTAACTAGCTACTTTGAAAAGCAGATGACAAGAAACAGAGGAGTTAAAGCAAGCTAAAGCTGTGCTTCACGACCACGAAGTGAATAAAATATTCTCACTAAAGACTCCAGACCTGCACTCTGTAAATCACAGGTCGTTTATTTACTTCAGACAACAAATTAAGGTAAGAGCTGTGATACTACAGTGGTTCAAGGCCCTTAAGCAGTAACTGGCCCCACCCACAGGCCACACAAAGCTAGTCCACTGGTGCTCGTCTATTACAGTGTAACAGATAATTCTCTGGAGGCCGCGTGGAAAATGTTATCATTTTGGCTTTCTACAAAAATCTTCTCAATGATCATGATCTCTATCAGATACCTCTCTCGGCCCAGTCTAGGTATAGGGTGATGACGCTACCCGCAGTGATCTGCTGAAATTCACTACCACGTGACTGTCGCCTCAAACTGCCCCTATTTGAGAATCACAGCCATAACTGCAGCAGCAAGGGCCCTGCACAGATAAAACAATTCCTCATGGCTAATCCACTCAATATTTCAGCACTTAGCCTTTTAAACCCATTTATTACTAAATCAATTTGATCAGCAATAACAGCAAAGTAAATTACCATATAAAAACTGAGTAGATGCAATTATGTAAAACACACAACTGATAATTTTTAACTGTGATTTGAAATAATGCAACTTAATCTAAAAATCCTTCCCCCACCTTATTGCCCATCTTCCTCATCACACCTTTGATTTCTAGTCAATAGTTACTTGTATGTATTTATATCTTACCTTTACAAAAACTGTCTCTAAAAAAGATCCGAAGTAGCTTGGAAAATATAGGTAAGGAAACACCAATCTCAGCAAAGAACAATTAACTTAAAAGTCCACAGTGACATCCTTAAAACAAACTGTGTTATACTTTAAAACTCCTATGAGAATTCACACATTTGTAAAACAGAATGGGAACTTGGCTGTTTAAACTCAAAATTCAATGTTACATAGCTAATCTGAAAATTCCTAAATATCTCTAAGTTGTTTAATTATCCAATGATTTAAATTCACAAACACATATAAAAAATCAATGTGTGCATACACTTGTATGTATATATGTTCAAGCTGTGCTGTGCTTAAGTCGCTCAGTCGTGTCTGACTTTTGCGACCCCGTAGAGAGTCGGACCGGAGAAGGCAATGGCAACCCACTCCAGTACTCCTGCCTGGAAAATCCCACAGATAGAGGAGCCTGGTAGGTTGCAGTCCATGGGGTCACTAAGAGTCGGACACGACTGACCGACTTCACTTTCACTTTTCACTTTCATGCACTGGAGAAGGAAATGGCAACCCACTCCAGTGTTCTTGCCTGGAGAATCCCAGGGACTGCAGAGCCTGGTGGGCTGCCGTCTCTGGGGTCACACAGAGTTGGACACGACTAAAGTGACTTAGCAGCAGCAGACTGTAGCCACCAGGCTCCTCTGTCCACGGGGATTCTCCAGGCAAGAATACTGGGGGGTTGCCATGCCCTCCTCCAGGGGATCTTCCCAGCCCACGGATTGAACCCAGGTCTCCCACATCGCAGGCGGATTCTTTACCATCTGAGGCACCAGGGAAGACCATATATGTGCGTATGTATATGCAAAACAAAATTCAGAACATTCACATTAGTTAAAATACATTCCTGTTATTTCAGTTTAAAGAAAAAAATGACAATTCAATTTAAGAAGAAACTGTGAACTCTTAATAAAGTATAATTTCTTATTATTATGCTTCAGAAGACAAAATAGGAGCCATTTTATAGTTAACTGTGCCAAGCAGATGCAATTTTCTTTTGCACTGTAATCCCCTGCAGACTAAATTCTGAAATCCTAAGTAACAAGAAAATACAGTAAAATCCCCTCAAGGCAGAATTAAGCTATCTAGCAACCCCTGCAATCTATAAAAAGCCAAGAATCAGAAGACCATCCATCTCAGGTGGTAAACTCTGTGCCAGAATGACATAACAGAAAGACCTTCCCCATCCCACTTAAAAATTACAAGATTTCACTTGTTATCTATAACAAATCTGTAGTAGATAAGAAATTCAAGGACAAAAGAAAATAATTTTAAAAGATAAGATTAAAAATACCCACAAGCCTAAAGCTAGTTAATGATCAGTCACTCAGTCAGTCAGTCAGTCACTCAGTCGTGTCCGACTCTTTACAACCCCATGAATCACAGCATGCCAGGCCTCCCTGTCCATCACCAACTCCTCTTCACTTTCTGCCATAAGGGTGGAGTCATCTGCATATCTGAGGTTATTGATATAGTCTATTTTTTTTTTTGGCTGCACTGGGTTTTCGTTGCTGATCGAAGGCTTTCTCTAGTCATGTTGATCAGGGGCTACTCTCTAGCTGTGGTGCACAGGATTCTCACTGCAGGGGCCTCTCTTGTACAGCATGAGCTGTACAAGAGAGGTACCTGTGCCTCAGAAGTTGTGGAGCAACTTAGCTGCCCCACGGCACGTGGAATCTTCCCAGACCAGGGATTGAACTTGTGTCCCCTGCACCGGCAGGTGGATTCTTAAGCACTGAACCACCAGGGAAGTCCCAGTAATCTATTTTTAAAAGGACAGCCGTATCAGTTCGGTTCAGTTCAGTCGCTCAGTCATATCTGACTCTCTGGGACCCCACGAATCGCAGCACACCAGGCCTCCCTGTCCATTACCAACTCCCGGAGTTCACTCAAACTCAGGTCCATCGAGTCGGTTATGCCATCCAGCCATCTCATCCTCTGTCATCCCCTTTCCCCCAGTCCCCAACCCCTCCCAGCATCAGAGTCTTTTCCAATGAGTCAACTCTTCACACGAGGTGGCCAAAGTACTGGAGCTTCATCTTTAGCGTCATTCCTTCCAAAGAACACCCAGGGCTGATCTCCTTTAGAATGGACTGGTTGGATCTCCTTGCAGTCCAAGGGGCTCTCAAGAGTCTTCTCCAACATCACAGTTCAAAAGCATCAATTCTTCAGTGCTCAGCTTTCTTCACAGTCCAACTCTCACATCCACACATGACCACTGGAAAAACCACAGCCTTGACTAGATGGACCTTTGTTGGCAAAGTAATGTCTCTGCTTTTGAATATGCTATCTAGGTTGGTCATAACTTTCCTTCCAAGGAGTAAGCGTTTTTTAATTTCATGGCTGCAGTCACCATCTGCAGTGATTTTGGAGCCCAGAAAAATAAAGTCTGGCACTGTTTCCACTGTTTCCCCATCTATTTCCCATGAAGTGATGGGACCGGATGCCATGATCTTCGTTTTCTGAATGTTGAGCTTTAAGCCAACTTTTTCACTCTCCTCTTTCACTTTCATCAAGAGGCTTTTTAGTCCCTCTTCACTTTCTGGCATGTCCAGTTCTAGGATAGCCATATATCACCTTTTAAATGTTTTGTCAAATGGTTAAAATTATTTAAAGAAAAACAACTATATTAGGCTTTAAACTTCTCAACATTTTGCCCAGATATAATTATATTCTTTAAATTTGTGACTTAAGGCAACTTGTGAGTTAAGAGGGGGAAAAAATAATGTGTGTGTGTGTGTATATATATATATATATATATATATATAGCCTTCTGTCCCAGGTTCCTGAAAAAGAACTCCTAAAACACTTGTAATTTCCTAACTGATGAGAGTACTAGGAACATCTTTTGTTCTAACATTTGGTCTTTGACCCCGGTTTCTGACACAGGTCTCCTAAGTCCCTTGGAATTTCCTGGGTGAGAACCGGGCTGCACAGCAGGAGGTGGAGTGGGGAAGGTTCTTCATCCTTCTCTCTCATCAGTATTTACAGCCACTCCCCATCACTTGCCTGAGCTCTGCCTCCTATCGGATCAGTGGCAGCATAATAAATCTAATGTCCTTGAATCATCCCACAGCCATCCCACCCACCCCACCCCCACCTTCCCTGTCCATGGAAAGACTGTCTTCCGTGAAACCAGTCCCTGGTGCCACAAATGTCAGGGACCACTGGTTTATCACATCCTTTCATAATCAACTGGTAAATAGTAAGTAAAGAGATTTCCTGACTTCTGTGAGCCACTCCCGAAAATTAATCAGCTCCAAAGAGGGAACTTCTGATTTACAGGCGACAGAAGCCCAAGGGGCCCTGGGGTGGGGGAGGAGCCTTGTATTCCATTATGGGATCTGACAGCATCTCCAGGGGCACAGAACCGAGCGGGATGACAGGACACTGAGCTGCCGTCACAGAGTGCATGTGACAACAGGCACGTGTGGGAGCAACCCGCACCTCTGAGGTCAGCCCTGCTGCGAGGGTGAACATATGTTCAAAGTGAACGTCGGAGGAAAACCAAGTTTTTCCTAACACATAATCCCTCCCCACAGAGCTAAACAGAATCTCTCAACGTCAGGGTTTAAGGACAGCTAAGACATTCTATGTGTTCAATCAATCTGTACACTAACTCTTTTACAATTTTGTTACATGAGATATTTTTAAAAACACAGGATAATTATTCACAACAAGTTTCCAAGGTCACATTCAGCATTTTATATAGTATATTCTTATCCCTAATCATGAAAAACCCCTCTAAGTATTGTAATATCAATTTTACAGATGAGAAAAATGAGATTCAAAGATGGCAGCTGCCCCGAGGCCACCTGGTGGCAGGTCGGGGACAGGTAACCCACCTGTGTTTGAACCACAAGCAGTACCTGTTACTAAAGTTAAGCCACTTCCAAATTTTACCTTGTTCTGAAAAAGAGGTTTAGAGCTTGTGGTTATTTAGTGACTTTCTTATTACTGAATATAAACGGCTCAATAAAATAAAATGAAAGACCAAATGAAGGCCAACGTTAGTCTGAATGAATCCCTTATTCGAAGTTGGCCAAATATAAATAGGCTCATAACAGAACCTTATCCTGAGGATACTGCTAATGGCACGTGCAGAAATGGAAAAGGAAGTTCCTCCTGAACATATTATGAGGTCATCTGGGAACAATTAAAGGAAAACAAAAATAAATACAGAATATAAAGGACTCTGAGTCAACGCACTGGTTAGTTATAGCACCTGTATAAACAGTAAACCACGGGCTGCAAAGTTAGGAGACACAGCCCGGAAAAGAGGAAGGTCCACTGAGGGTCCATGAACCTCAAAATTACCAAAATAAAAGCACATGAGGAAAAAATTCTATTAATGTAAGTAGTAATTTAAAGAATTCACACAAATAGCCAATTTTATACCAATACATATAGTAGTTGGGATCTTTCCTGTAGCTCAGATGGTAAAGAATCTGCCTACAATGCAGGAGACCCGGGTTCGATCCCTGGGTCAGAAAAATCCTCTGGAGAATGGCAACCCACTCCAGTATTCTTGCTGGGAGAATCCCATGCACAGAGGAGCCCGGCAGGCCACAGTCGGACACGACTGAGCGACTGACACTGCCCCTGCTATACACTAGCTGGGGCTTCCCCAGTGGCGCTGCGGTAAAGAATCCGCCTGCTAAAGCAGGAGACATAAGAGACTATGGGTTCAATCCCTGGGTCAGGAAGATCCCCTGGAGAAGGGCACAGCAGCCCACTCCAGTATTCTTGCCTGGGAAACCCCATGGACAGAGGAGCCTGGTGGGCTACAGTCCACAGGGTCGCAGAGTTGGACACGACTGGGCACATATGAGTATATGAAGTAGCTAATACCGTATCTGGGGTGAGATCCCTTTTCTTGCTATTGGCTATAATCTTACACTTTGAAAGTCACTGTTTTCACGAAGCAAATATTGAAAGAAATAATATACAAGTAAGAGACTCACTGTTTTCCAATAATCAATATAAATGTATTTCAAACTTCTAAAAATATCCTAAGAGTCATAAAACTTTCATTTTAATGATGCTTAATGCATACTTGCCAAAAATCCTAGCTCAGGTTTTAAAAAAATGGTAGGCACTCTTACTCTGAGATCAATCCAAACTATTTATTCAATATTCCCACTCAACAGAACCAAGGAAAGGAACATTCTATTCTCTTCTACTGGTAGCTGCATAAAGCAAAGTAGGAGCCTTTTTCTTAATGGTAACACCATAAGTAAAGTAAACAGAATTTATTAATTTACTGATTAAACAATTAACTAGAAATATATTCAGCTTCAAATCTCTGAGTTCATGGTATTATCCTAACATTCATTCATTGAACAAATATTCATTGATAGCCTTCTACAGAAACCCTCTCTGCCTGTGAGTTCACATGTATAACAGGAATCAGTTCAGTTCAGTCACTCAGTCGTATCTGACTCTTTGTGACCCCACGAACTGCAGCATGCCAGGATTCCCTGTCCATCACCAACTCCTGGAGCTTGCTCAAACTCATGTCCATCGAGACAGAGCTGCTACCATCTCATCCCTCTGTCATCCTTTTCTCCTCCTGCCTTCAATCTTTACCAGCATCAGGGTCTTTTCCAATGAGTCAGTTCTTCACATCAGGTGGCCAAAGTATTTGAGCTTCAGCGTCAGCAGCAGTCCTTCTAATGAATATTCAGGACTGTTCCTTTAGGATGGACTGGTTGGATCTGCTTGCAATCCAAGGGACTCTCAAGAGTCTTCTCCAACACCACAGTTCAAAAGCATCAATTCTTCAGCGCTCAGCTTTCTTTATAGTCCAACTCTCACAACCATACATGAGTACTGCAGAAACCACAGCTTTGACTAGGCAGACCTTTGTCAGCAAAATAATGTTTCTGCTTTTTAATATGCTCTCTAGGTCAGTCATAGCTTTTCTTCCAAGGAGCAAGCATCTTTTAATTTCATGGCTACAGTCACCATCTGCAGTGATTTTGAAGCCCAGGAAAATAGTCTGTCACTGTTTCCATTGTTTCCCCATCTATTTGCCATGAAGTGATGGGACCAGATGCCATGATCTTCATTTTTTGAATGTTGAGTTTTAAGTCAGCTTCTTCACTCTCCTCTTTCACTTTCATCAACAGGCTCTTTAGTTCCTCTTTACTTTCTGCCATAAGGGTGGTGTTATCTGCATATCTGAGGTTATTGATATTTCTCCTGGCAATCTTGATTACAGCTCTTGCTTCATCCAGCCTGGCATTTCTCATGATGTACTCTGCATATGAGTTAAATAAGCAAGGTGACAATATATAGCCTTGACATACTACTCTCCTGATTTGGAATCAGTCTGTTGTTCCATGTTCGGTTCTAACTGTTGCTTCTTGACCTGCATACAGATTTCTCAGGAGACAGGTCAGATGGTCTGGTATTCCCATCTCTTTCAGAATTTCCCACAGTTTGTTGTGATCCACACAGTCAAAGGCTTTGGTATAGTCAATAAAGCAGAAGCAGATGTTTTTCTGGAACTCTCTTGCTTTTTCTATGATCCAGTGGATGTTGGCAATTTGATCTCTGGTTCCTCTGCCTCTTCTAAATCCAGCTTGAACATATGGAAGTTCTCGGTTCACATACTGTTGAAGCCTCACTTGGAGAATTTTGAGCATTACTTTCTAGCATGTGAGATGAATGCAATTGTGTGGTAGTTTGAACATTCTTCGGCATTGCCTTTCTTTGGGATTGGAATGAAAACTGACCTTTTCCAGTCTGTGGCCACTGCTGAGTTTTCCAAATATGCTGGCATATTGAGTGAAGCACTTTCATAGCATCACCTTTTAGGATTTGAAATAGCTCAACTGGAATTCCATCACCTCCACTAGCTTTGTTCGTAGCAATGCTTTCTTAGGTCTACTTAACGGGAATAGTAAGTCATTTAAAGATGCCCCCAAAAACGCATGGCTCAAACTAGGCTTTCTCTAAAAAGTCCGTGACCAGTTCTTCACCAACTTAGCCACAGCAAAAACAAAACCAGAAGTCCTAGATGAGTGATTTTACATCAATGTGACAAAAATGACATCCTTCCCCCACCAGTGCTGCAGCTGGAGGGAGAGAGAGCAGAATCTTCAGTGGAGTTTCCATGCTTCATCTGAGGTGCTATAGTCTCAGAACATCACTGAGGTGTACACTCAAATGGAAATATAAAAATACCTTCAGGAGCGGCACTCTCCTTTCCAAATTACTGGCTTCTGAAAGCTAGCTAAGTGGAAATCATTCCTTGGGTCTTATGTTTAACTAAGAATTTAAATGCAGGGCAAGAAATTTCACACAGAACACACACGACAGGAGGAGGAATCGACAGGAGGAGGAACTGCAGTTACAGAGGCGTTCTCCCAGGGCACGGCCACGGGGCGCAGCCCAGGAGACGCCAGTCACCCAGCACTCACAGCAAACTCAGAGCAGCAGTGTGAGCGGCCCCCTGCGACTGGGCCACAGGAAGCTCAACAGACGTCAGCTGGGTATTGTTTTCTCCTTCATTCTCACCCACTTTTCTTCCCATTTTTCCCTTCCCTCTGGAGTCACAGGGGACTAAGTCACCTGGCTTCCATGGTAGAGCCTCTAGCTGGCTTAGACCCTCCTAAGCTCCGACTCAAGAAGGAGAGAACTAAATAACTTTTTTTAACATATATGATCTTCAATCAAAGGGAAGTATAAAAACCACAAAGGAAAAGTCTAAGTTCACACCCACAAAACCATACAGCTACTTGCTTACATGTAAGGCACATTCATTTGTAACAGCAACACTCTCAGTCTCTCCCCACTTCCTACCTTCCACTGACTCCTCACTAATTTAAATCCCTGGATAGAAAGAAGCTGAAAGGGAGAGAGGATCAGGACATCAGTAACAAACAAACTCAAAAATTCCAAGGGATTTGAGCATTCAATATCATAATTGGGCATGTAATGTGTGATTTTACTGATAGACATTTATTGTTAAGTGGTACCTTTATAACATGAAAAATTAAGTAGTTCATAATGTATTAGACTATATCGACAGATATACAACTCTTTCTCATGAAATAACTAGATAGGGATGTCAACCCATGACATAAAACACTATAAGAAATCATCCTATTTTCCTGAATATGTTTGCATGGTTCAAAAATCAAAACCACACTGAAAGGTACACAGTGAAGCTTTGTTCCCTCTCTGGTCTCAAGTCCTGTTCCTTCATACCCTGAATGGCCGTCATTTTTACTAGTTTTTTGATAACCTTTCCAGTGTATTTATACAAATACTAGTAAGTACAGATGAAGTGGAAGTCGCTTAGCTGTGTCACTCTTTGCAACTCTATGGACTATACAGTCCATGGAATTCTCCAGGCCAAAATACTGGAGTGAGTAGCCTTTCCCTTCTCCAGGGGATCTTCCCAACCCAGGGATCGAACCCAGGTCTCAGGCATTGCAGGTGGATTCTTTACCAGCTGAGCCACGAGGGAAGCCCGTAAGTACAATATACATTCTTTATTATGCTCCTTAGAGAAAAGGCATGAAATAGTATCTTCTGACCCACACCTTGATTTTTTAAAATCAATTTATTTGCGAGATCCCTCCACATCAGTACAAAAAGCTCCTCCTCATTCATTTTTCACAGCTGTGGTAACCTACTGTGTGGCTGGAGCATAATTTATTCAACCAGGGCCCTTTCTTGTTGCTGCCAAAGCAACAAGTGTATCACCTCCCTAGGTGATACACTTTCCAAATCTCTCCTGTTACTGTAACAAAGTGAATTACAAACACCACAGGATTTGCTTCCTTAGCCCTACAATAACACTATATAATAATAATATTAGTGACCTGCTCTCTGAGGGCCGCCCCCCGCACTGTGCAGCGTGGTTTCCCCCCTAGAGACAGGACCTGCGCCCGGGCAGTGGGAGCACTGCGCCCTAACACTGGGCCCCAGGGAAGCCCCGGTGACCTCCTGTGCACATTCTGTAAGAACCGTCAGGAATTCCTACCTCACGTGGCTGCACTCTCTCCCCATTAAAGCTGAATGTCTTTATTACAGGATTTCTCAGAGTCTCTAATTAATCACTGTGAATCTCCCAGAAGTACAGCCTGTGACATTTCCCAAACTTGATTTGGCTACAAAATGGTTCTTTTGCAGAACCTTCTACAGGTACACAGGATTCTAGAAAATAAACTTTAGCAAACACTGGGGTGAATTTAATAATCAGTCAGCTAGTTAAGCAAAACATAAACCTATGAACTTTCAAGAAAGGCACAAAACCAAGCTGAGCTAATTTTTAGACTAGGCCTTGGCTGTTTTTCGAATTATAAAGTCCGTTGAAATCTAAATATAAGCTATTTGACCCTCTTCTAGAAAGTAACACACACAAGCTTAAATTTTTTCAGTTCCTGTGGATTCAAGGACCCCAGAGGCACTTCCACAGTCCCCATGGGCATATCTATTTTAGAAGCAATTTTAAATAGACTGCTGTATTTCTATGGCACCATTAATACCCAACGCTAGGACAGAACTCAGGGTACTTTTCACACAACGCTAATAAAAAAATAGCAGAAAATTCACTCTGACGTGCTCCTTGGTGCAAGTGAATAAAGCATACTCAAAGGGATCATATTTAACAATCAATGACATCACGAAAACTAAATTCTATTAAATAACTGTGGGACATACTGATATTACAAGCAGTTGTGGTCTGATTTTTACAAGTGTCTCTTATTGTAAAAAAGTAGTTAACAGAATTAAGAAATTTGGCCTTTAATTCATCTTATACAGTATGTAATCTTTTCTGTGATTTTAAAAACACGAAACATTTTAGACAGTTGTATCTACTAGAAATAAAATTCTGCTGCACATCTGAACGTGACTTTGTAAATGCCCAGGAGAAACAAAGAGAATTCTGTGCTTTTTAAATGTAGAGCAAAGAATTCCCAAGCATGATTACAGTCTAGCGGCAGAAATGATTAGGAGAGAAGAGGTATTAATATTACATTGAAAGGTGATACAGGCAAGGCCACCACGGTTGGTTTGAGGGTGATTCAGAAGGGTGCCGACAGGAGAGAACCAGCAGAGGCTGAAGCCCAGCCCAAGCTCCTCTCATCAAGCCTGATGCTAAGGTTGCAATTTAGACAAACGCAGCCCTGTAATACCCTCTGCCCTCCCTTCCCTGACACTTCCTCCCCCCAGAACCCCACCCACTCAAGGCAAGTATTAAAAAGTGCTAAAATTTTGAAAAAGACATGTTTTCTAGATCAGTAACCCAGTGGCCAAAGCATAGTAAAATGGGAACTTCTAATTTAAATTCTTATCAAAAATTTGTTTCTAAATGATTTATTTGAACAGAAACAGCCCCACTACTACTACGGAACTCAAAGGGAAGAGAGCCCACTATGCATACATTTGTTTTATTCCCTTTTTTTTTTGGTTATTGTTGAATATATTAATTCCTAAAGTGAGAGGAATTCTGTGTAAGTATTGTCAGTATTTTAACAGAATAAAGAGTAGTATTAGGCTGAAAATATTCTGTATATAAAAGAACATGTACCAAACACAAAAGCATCAAGTGTTAACTACATATTACGGGAAATTGAGAAAAAATGATTTTGAGTGTCATCTTTTCCCTTCTCATGCTCTGCATGAGTATAGGCATCTTGCACATTATGAATCCATTTTCAAAGATACATCCACTTCCCAAGTTCCTAATGAGAGATGATATACAAGTCAAGAGCTCTCCAAATCGAGCAATCTGACAAAAAGGAGCAATGCGGCCCTAGAATCCAGGAAGGAGAACGCTACACTGCCTGACGCGTGAGAAGGATGAGACCCAAATGACACTAGTCGGCACAACACTCCACAAAGAAAAAGAAAGGATATTTAAAATATTAGTGCATCTTCTTCTACTTTGTTATGAAAGAATTGTGTTTCACCATTCACTGTAGTATTTATTGCTCTAAATCAACGTATTAAAATTCACACTATGGCTAAAGAAAACTTGAAACACTTAAAAATATGCTTGAAACAGCCAAACTAGAACTTTTCTGTACCAGCATATCAGCTCCAGATAAAAATGCAAATCTATATCATAATCTCATTATGTTCCTAAATAAAGCAAGCACTGAAAACATGTTTGGCCACTCTGGTTTTAAACAGTCAATGAAAAGCATTCAGCCATGGAAGCAGAGTCAGGAACTTCGGAATCCGTCTCCACTCTAGTCTGCTGGCCCTCTGCCTTCAGCAGACCGCCAGCAGCAGCACCGCCAAATACTGTCAGGACACCACGCCACCACAGATCCCTTGATGGTGTATCATCATTATACAGCTGACCCTTGAACAATCCATGTGGATTTCTGTCCAAGAAATACATATCACAGTTCTGCACAATCCACAGGCAGTTGAATCTGTGGACGTGGAACTGCAGATACGGAGGATTTTTGACTGCATGGAGGGTCGGCACTCCTAATCTCTGTGCTGTTCAAGGGTCAGGTGCGGTTACAAATAATCCTGAAAGTCTCCCTAACTTGTAAAATTCAATGAGTATTACTCAACAAAATACATGAAGTTGACTGCTAACAAAAACAGAGGCAACCTTCACTGTAAGTTATAATGTTGGTATAGCTACCCAGTTTGTAAAGGAACCAAAAATTCTCATGTTCACAGGAGGGCTTAAAAAAGAGGGGGAAGTAGCTGACTGATCTTTACACATATAAAAACTGATGTTCATTGTAAAACTGAAAACAGTGTATGCATAAAAGTGGTAACTACAGAAGAAGTAGTAATCAGTAAGAGGAAGCTATCATGGAAATCAAAAGCCGCACTGAATAATCTATCATTTTAACCCTATGAATCACCTGTATGCTCCTTGATATAAAAGACCCATTTTGTGAGCTGCAGATGCTATCCAATTTAAGATCACATCTGTACAAAATACACTAAGAAAGAAAGGAAAGGAAAGTGGAAGAAAAACAACCCGTTACAGGATGTTGACAAGTATCAGTACCAAGGTTTTAGCACACCACATACCACTAAAACAACACACCAGGTTCCTTCAACACCACCCTACTCTGGCTTTCGATTTTAACCTACGCAAGTAACTGCAGTCAAGTGTAACAAAACACTATTTTCATATCTTAAGTTCTCTTAGGAGAAAACCAGTATACTTACCAGGCTCAGCTACCACATAAAGCAATTCAATCCAACTCCAGTGTCCTACGGTTTCAGGTGAACTGAAGACAGATTTGTTATTTCTCCCTTTATCACACCTCCACGGATGGCGACCCAGAGACACCAACTACAAGGCCAAAGGGGAACTGAAAGCCTTATCATGTGCCTGGGGTGCATGATATCCCTAGAGCTATCCAGAGAGCTCCCCAGAGACTGCACACTTACAGACCTGTCAATCACCTCTACTACCAATCACCTCTGAAGTCATACCAGGTTGTTAATATCTCTCATTTCTACTAACAACTGCTTTCCTAAAAGTATTTCTCACAGGCTCATGAATGTATTTTAACTGGCACTCACTGATGGAATTAGCACGAATGCAAATACTACCATTGTATTCACTACACTTGCCAAAATAAACTGAGACTAGAGCTCTGCCCACCTTGTCTGACTGCATCCGCAGTGCCTGTACCTAGGAGATACTTAATCGAAATGCTGTAAATTGGATGAACTTAGCTAACAAGTAACAGAATTCTGTTAAATCACGTACTGTTTACAAGAAGAACATTTGCTAAAACCTGGGAACCTTCTAACAGTGCTATCTGTTGTAACAGGATCTAACAGGATGATGAGTTTTTCTAATAAAGCAAACAAAAGTTGCAGAAAAAGTCAGACACGACTGAGCACACAAGCAAAACAAAAATTGCTTTTTTTTTTTTCCTATTAAGATAAATGACTTTCCTCTGTATCCCAAAACCATACTCAATGAAAATTATAGAATTTTAAGAGAAGAAAGCTTGGAGCCTAAGTTATGAAACAGATGGGCTCCAGTTTCAGAGTAACATAAACTGCTATCAATTCATTCAAAAATTTTTGCATAATTACATACTTAAGATGGCATTTTAGGAATAATCATTTTATTCTACTTTTTTTTTTTTTTTTTTTACTATGCTAAGCAGTTGGTTAGGCATTAGAGAAGTTACAACTGACAAATATAAGCTTCCACTTTTTCAACTTTCATTTACCAGAGGAAAATCGATGAGGAAAGCGTTAACTCTGTCAATGCAAACAGTTCCTCTCTTCCCAGTTTTCAAGTAACAGTGTTCTCTACTAACTTAAACCAACAATTTTCCTGCCCTCTCATTCTATTTTTAGATTGTGATAGGTTATCATCTTTGATTTACATTATCAATGTGTATATGGCTACTGCAGCCAAGTCTTCTCAAGGCTTAGGAGGCATACACTTCCAAAGTGCTCCCCTGCCAAGTCATTAATAACAGCGTTTGATAATCCCCCTGTCCTCTGTCTCCCTTCACTTGAGCAGAGCTGTTTCTGTCTCCGTTGGATATTACAGAATGGGTTCCCAGTGTTATCACAATGAATGAAGGATTTGGTAAGGCAATGCATTATCACAGGCTTCCTTTGCTAGCTAAGAAGATAATATTCAAGAACACATCAGTTTCTCTCCAGCTTTAAGAAAACGCTGAGGCTCTTTACCGCTCTGAACTAAAAGTCTGGAAATGATAAATTTAAGAACAGCCAAGTGCATCTGATACATGCTATTAGAGGTGCTAAGCAATACATCTAAAACGAGCTTATTCAAAGGCCACACAAAGAAGTACAATAGATTCCTTAGGACGGACAAGTTTCCAGGATTCTACTACCATCAGCGCCAGTGATCTTCCAAAAACCACTGCTAAATAACTTCACTGTCTGGATACGTTTTCTCCATGTTTTGAGAAGGCATAGGTGAACACGCTGAAATGATGAGTGGCTACTCTCCAGGGCCTTACAATCTCTAAAAGGACGGGGAGGTGGAAGGGGGTGGAATAAGTGAAATTCTTGAATAAGAATACCATGAAAAGCAATTTTCCTGTTAGTTGTGAAAGACTGGAAAATTTTTCACTGCAACCTTTCCTCCTTTGCTGGAAGTAGGAAAATTTCTAACACCTCTCTGCCCTTTGAGTCACAGCCGTGGGGACCTGTGCATCCCCCACGAAAGCAGGAAGTCGGTTTCTCTAGTCTAGGCCCGTCGGGTATCCCAAACTTGAAGGCAAAACTTCTGAAAGCCCACCCCCGACCGCCGCTCACCCGAGACCACTGCGAGCTCCAGCGTAAACGCGCTCTTGCTGGGAAGGAGTAGCGCGCAGGGCTCGCTCGGAACACCTTCCTCTCCACGTTTGGCCGGTGGCAAGAGGGCACTCGGGTTCTCGCCAGAAGTGGAGGCGGCGCACCGGGCAGATCAGCTGCGAGAGGAACCGTGGCCGCCAAAGGCGGGCGGCTCGTCCACGCGGCCGGAGAAGTCCCGAAACAAAGCGCACGGCTTGCGGGCGGTGGGCAGACGGGGAGCTTCACCAGCTCCTCACCGCGGCCTGCGGCGTCGCCAGGTGGGGTCGCGCGCCTCCCGGGGGAGGGTGGGTTTCCGAGGGTCTGACCGGCGCCGAGATCATCGGAAGCGAGCCCCGGGAGGAGAGAAGGCCGGGAGGGAGAGGCGAACGCCGCGGGGCGAAGGCGGCGCCTGCCGGGCTGCTGGGCCCCCGGGACGTGCTGCCGGCCCCGCTCCGGCCTCCCCAGCGCCGCCCGCCCGCCCCCCGCCCCAGGCAGCCACACAAAGGGGCGGCCGGGCGCGCCGGCCGCGGCGGCGGCGGGGCCGGACCCGGGACAGCGGCCGCCCCGCCGCGCCCCCACCTTTGTCCGCCGTGTCCCGCGCCCCCGCCGAAGAGCCCGCCGCCAGCATCCTGCCAGTTACCCGGGTGAGGAGCGGTCTCATCTGCTCGCCGGTCCCGTCCGCCTCCATGGTCTGCCGTCCAGTCCGCTGCGCGGCCGCTCCGCTGTTGCCCCGTGCGCTCCGCCCGCCGCCTAGAGCCCGGCGCGCGAGGGGAAACGAACTTGGGCTCGTCCGCGAGGAGCGCGCGTGGGGCGAGCCGTGCGCGCGAGACCGTAGCGCGTGCGCGGCGGCAGGCGGGCTGCCTCTCGCGGGGCCCGAGGCCGCAGCGGGTAACGTGGAGCGAGAACTGAGCCAGCCGCAGGCCCGGCGGGGAGGCGGGCGCCGCGGATGCGAGGGGCGGGGCCCGGCCGTGACGCGCCGCGCAGGCCCCGCCCGCGGCCTGCGGGCGCCGCGGGCCTCCGGGACGCGCGCCGGCCCCGCGGCCGGGCGCCGGAGTGGGGCGGGAAGAGGCGGGCGGCGCGCGGCGCCGCCCACTGGAGGCCCTCGGGGCTTCAAGATCATCTCCGCGCCGTGCCACCTCCTCGAGAGGCCTGCTCCTCTTTGTCAAATTTTTAGTGACCGAAGCTAAGCGTGTAGCTCATCTGTCCTCATCCGAGGTGGGGTGGGAGTCACCGCGGAGCCCACCTTCTAATCACGTTCCTCCCGGCGGGAGGGAAGAAGGTCGCCCCCTTTCCAAGGACGCTCACCGGAACCCCAAAGGAGCTAGGTAGTCAGGACTCCTCTCAGTTCTACGGCCAGAAACCCCAGCTGGGGCGGGGCGGGGGCGCGGAGGCGACAGGGGTGAAAGAGGGCACACCTCTGGCAAGGCATCCTCGCGTGCTGGGGCCCCTGGCCGGGCACCGCGGCGGCCCCACGCTCGAGTCCGTCCTCTGGGGCGCTCCCACTCCACATGCACAGCTCTGACTGCAGATAGTGAGGTGCTTCCCACGCAGGTCATTTAAGGATTGGGTGAATATCCATCCGTAAACGTGCTTGGCGGGTATCATGCTTATCATAGGCATTACTGTCAACTGCGTCGTCTTTAAGTGTTCAGAAAAGAGAACAGAAATAACTAAATCAGTGCTATGGAAGGAAATTGTATATTACAGCAGGTCTGGAGCGCTTATACTATCCATCTCAAAATGGGTATTAGTCAAGCTCTTTGTTAGAAATAGTCAAGTATCCTGGATTACTCCTTCCTGGGCTGGGTCTTAGTCCCCTTTTCCCAAGTTTCCCAGAGTGTTACTTCTAGGTGGGCATCTTACTTTGTATATAAACCAAATGTGCTACCCTTTACAGAAGCCTACATGGGACTTCCCTGGTGGTCCAGTGGTTAAGATTTTGCCTTCCAATGCAAGGGTTGCGGGTGTGATCCCTGATGGGGGAGCTAAGATCTCACATGCCTCAGGGCAGAAAAACCAAAACATTAAAAAAGAGAAAGAGCGAGAGAAGCAATATTGTAACAAATTCAACAAAGACTTAAAGAAGTCAATAATTAGACTCTCTGTAAATTAAGGCAGACTTGCTGCACGTCTGATCCACACAACACCACAACATATGTTCTGTTGTCACCCGTTTTACAGATGAGGAGGCCAAGGCTCAGCAAGATCAGTTCAGTTCAGTTCAGTTCAGTCGCTCAGTTGGGTCCGACTCTTTGTAACCCCATGGACTGCAGTACCCCAGACTTCCCTGTCCATCACCAACTCCCAGAGCTTACTCAAACTCATGTTCATTGAGTCGGTGATGCCATCCAACCGTCTCATCCTCTGTCCTCCGCTTTTCCTCCTGCCTTCAATCTTTCCCAGCATCAGGGTCTTTTCCAATGAGTCAGTTCTTCACATCAGGTGGCCCAAGTATTGGAGTTTCAGCTTCAGCATCAGTCCTTCCAATGAATATTCAGGACTGATTTCCTCTAGAATGGACTGATTGGATCTCCTTGCTGTCCAAGGGACTCTCAAGAGTCTTTTCCAACACCACAGTTCAAAAACATCAATTCTTTGGTGCTCAGCAAGATAACTAGTTTTAAATCCTGGTCACTGGAACTTCTCTTTCTATTGCCCCATTTCTGAAAGAGATGGGAATACCAGACCACCTAACCTGCCTCTTGAGAAACCTGTATGCAGGTCAGAAAGCAACAGTTAGAAATGAACATGGAACAACAGACTGGTTCCAAATAGGACAAGGAGTACATCAAAGCTGTATATTGTCACCCTGCTTATTTAACTTATATGCAGAGTACATCATGAGAAACGCTGGGCTGGATGAAGCAGGAGCTGGAATCAAGATTGCTGGGAGAAATACCAATAACCTCAGATATGCAGATGACACCACTGTTGTGGCAGAAAGTGAAGAAGAATTAAAGAGCCTCTTGATGAAAGTGAAAGAGGAGGGTGAAAAAGTTGGCTTAAAGCTCAACATTCAGAAAACGAAGATCATGGCATCCGGTCCCATCACTTCATGGGAAATAGATGGGGAAACAGTGGAAACAGTGGCTGACTTTATTTGAGGGGGCTCCAAAATCACTACAGATGGTGATTGCAGCCATGAACTTAAAAGGTGCTTACTCCTTGGAAGGAAAGTTATGACCAACCTAGACAGCATATTAAAAAGCAGAGACATCACTTTGCCAACAAAGGTCTGTCTAGTCAAGGCTATGGTTTTTCCAGTGGTCATGTATGGATGTGAGAGTTGGACTGTGAAGAAAGCTGAACGCCAAAGAATTGATGCTTTTGAACTGTGGTGTTGGAGAAGACTCTTGACAGTCCCTTGGACTGCAAGGACATCCAACCAGTCCATCCTAAAAGAGATCAGTCCTGGGTGTTCATTGGTAGGACTGATGTTGAAGCTAAACTCCAATACTTGGGCCACCTGATGCAAAGAGCTGACTCATTTGCAAAGACCCTGATGCTGGGAAAGATTGAGGGCAGGAGGAGAAGGGGACCCCAGAGGATGAGATGGTTGGATGACATCACCAACTCGATGGACATGGGTTTGGGTGAACTCCAGGAGTTGGTGATGGACAGGGAGGCCTGGGGGTCACAAAGGGTCAGACATGACTGAGCGACTGAACTGAACTGAATGCCTCATGAAAGAAAGTTGAACACTGATAAAGAAAAAGAATGAAAAGATGAAACAAGGATGAAAAGGAAAGCATATGAAGAAAGAGGGAAACTGGAATTTAAAAAGGCAAAAAAGGAGCCTCCTAAAGTTGTTTAAGCCATCAGTCACTTCTACCCATACTATCACAACGTGAGTGTGATTTATGTTGAAGAATTAAATCTGGGCTCATCCACCTGATGCGAAGAACCAACTCATTAGAAAAGACCCTGATGCTTGGAAAGATTGAAAGCGGGAGAAGAAGGGGAAGACAGGACGAGATGGCTGGATGACATCACTGACTCAATAGATATGAGTTTAAGCAAGCTCCCAGAGATAGTGAATGACAGGGAAGCCTGGCACGCTGCATTCCATGGGGTCGCAAAGAGTTGGACATGACTTAGCAACTGAAAAACAACAATTCTTGAAATGAAGCTTCCCTACCAAAAAACTATAATTAGTGTGTACTAAACACCTTCTATCACCCTTCTCTGCTTTATTTTTCTATACAGCAGTTATTTTTATAACTTTTTATATATTTATGCTTCAGTATGCTTATTGTCCGGAGAAGGCAATGGCACCCCACTCCAGTACTCTTGTACTCTTGCTTCTTAACACACATACAGGCTTCTCAGGAGACAGGTAAGGTGGTCTGATACTTCCATTTCTTTAAGAATTTTCCACAGTTTGTTGTGATCCACACAGTCAAAGGCTTTAGCATAATCAATGATTTTTAACATTAAGCACACATTAACATGTACTCCATGTAAGCTTCATGCAAACAGTAATTTTTTTTTGCCTGTTGTATTCCCAGCATGCCTAGAAGAGTGGTTGGCCTTTCTGAGGTCTCTGCACCTGGGTTAATTCAATGATTGTGGTAGACAGGGAAGAGAGAAGGCAAGCATCCCTAAGACCTAGGATCATCCTGGGAGGCATCTGAGGATATGGCTGAAGTAGTGACAGGAGCAGAGAGGAACCTGTATCCTTGGTGCCAGAATTGAAAGAGCTGAGTAGGCAACTTCAAGAAGGGCTTAAAAACATATGCTCAGGAGACCACGCTAGAAAAATGAATTGTGGAAAGAAAAATCCAACTTGTGAAAAGAACAAGATAAGCCATTGGTTTATTTAGTCCAAAATTATTTTTTGAGTGACTTCTGTGTTGCTACGTACTTTTTTCTCTCCTCACTTCATCCCACCTGCTGGAAAAATAATGTAGTAAAAGTCTGAATTAGAGAATGGATTACTCTCAAGTGCCCACTTAATTCATATTCAGCCAGAGTTCATCCCGAGGTGATGGTTTTAGTAAGTAAAGGAGATAATGTGTTACAATTGCTTTCATGCTAATGGAGATGGCTATAATGTGTTCAAAAGTTCTGAAAGGCAAATTGTTATCTTAGTCTTTTAAATATTCAGTCAGAATGTAGCACAGGGAAACATTTGCTAAACAAAGATGGATGTGCACCTGAATTCTTCACTCACAATGAACTATAGTACCACAAATTACTGACAATTAGCTGTATCCCAGATTCAGGACACTTCCTGGGTTTCTGGAACAGTAGTTAGTACTAGTAGGGACTCGGATACCATCCCTTGGCAAGATCTTCATCCTGAGATGCAAACAATCTTCCCCCAACAGTCCCCTATGAGCCAGAACCTTTTTTTTTTTTTTCTTTTAAGAAAAATAGTCTCTCTGTCATTTTGAAAAGTGTTAGCTGAGGATCCCTTGGCAATTCTCTCTCTCCTCCTTACCTCTTCTTGGTGGTAGCTGCAATGTAAACCATTCCAATCATCTCATTCTATAAGGAAAACTGAAATCCTTGGAATAGTGTTTCCAAGAGCACCAGAGCAGCCACGAGAAGGGAAAGACAAAAGAAAATAGTTGAAAAAATTCCTTTTATTTCTGCAGGCTACGCCTACAGATGTGCTAAGTCACTTCAGTCGTGTCTGACTCTTTGAGACCCTGTGGACTGTAGCCCACCAGGCTCGCCATCCATGGGATTCTCCAGGCAAGGATACTGGAGTGGGTTGCCATTTCCTTCTCCACAGATAAGTTAAAACAAAACCAAAAAGCCCACACCTGATCTCATAGAGTTCAGTGTGGAAACCAATCAAGAAACGAATGTACATTACATTGTGGGAATCTCTAAAATGGGACTTTCTGTACAATGGACACTCTTCAACGATTGTGGTTTCTTACTAATATGTGCAAAGACTTTTGTATGTATGTTTCTGAATTCTTTTATCCTCGTGTATTCAAAAGGAACTACAATTATTGAAACTAAATATTGTGAGCATAATTATGGTCAAATAACATAGCAAGTTAGGAAGGCATCTGGGACCAGCTGGACTAGACAGCTCATTGTTTCTTTTGATCCATGTCTTTGACCACATCAGGCCCTAGTTGCAGTAGCGGGATTTTCTTTGCATCACACAGGATCTTTCATTGCAGGGCGCAGGCTCAGCAGCTGTGGCACCTGGGCTTAGTTTTCCCATGGCATGTGGGATCTTAGTTCCCCAACCAGGGATTGAACCTGCATCCCCTACATTGGAAGGCGGATTTTTAACCACTGGACCAACAGGGAAGTCCCTCATTGTTTCTTTAGCAATGCCATTTTTTCCCGTGTCAGTTCAGAGTTGTTGGCCACCATCTAGCTTGCTCAGGCATCGGAATAGGTGCTCGACTGTTGAGGGACAGGTGGCAAGTGAGTACAGTACTGGCGCTCCAAGATGTGTCAACAAAGTCCCTTTGCAGACTGTCGGACGTCTGGTTGTAGGCGGTGTTCTTTCAAAGTCAGAGTCCATCTCCCGCACACCTGGGCACACCTGGGTATGGTTTATGTTTCAGTTGCTTTCCCGAGACCGTTCCTCTTCGTGCTTGGGCTGGGGGTGCATTGAGAGCCCTTGCTGATGGTTTGTTTTCTTCTCAGGACCACTCTTTTTATGTTATAGCTAAGTTTCAATAAATGCTTACCTCTTTTACAAAAGTGGTCCCTTCAACTGGGCCCATGCCTGAGACTACAATGAATTTTGGAGAAGAATTCACCTGAACCGAAGGGGAAATCTAAAATCCCAAGGCCTCATTTTGGGAAATGTAGACAAAAATGTAGTAGACTTCCAGGGAGGCAGAGATGGAAGAAAATGTCTTTTTGCCATGGAATCAAAACTCTCAAAACAAAACTCTCCACACATGAATGTTGAAATGAGTAGTTGGATTGCTTTAGATTGTCTCAGAGTATTCATAATAACCCCATTTTAAAATAATCTAAAACTAACACTGGATATGTCACATCATGCCTCTGAACTTCTGTCCTCTCATCTATAAAATGGGGATAATTGAGGCCATAATTCCTTATCTTCAGTTGCAAGCTCCATAAATGTCTGAAAAGCTTATGGCTTTTCACAACTCCTTTGGCTACAAAAACCTAACCTCGACCAAGATGAGGCTGTTGATATTCTTTATCTCTCACTGTGGCTGCCCATATTCCTCGTTACTGAAATACTAATGTGCCTGAAAACAGGATGTTGTCCCAGACACTACTAGGAGTGTTTCATAACATTCGTAACTGGCATTATATTACGTGTCTAAAGTCTGATAAATTCTGAAATCTAAACTATCTGGCCCTAAGGGTTTTAAATAGAAGATTACAGACCTGTAAATACTTGATCTGTTTAATTCAAAGATGTTACAAAAGCCAAATAAGGTAATAAATAAGAAAACACTTGCCAGGATGGTGCTGCACCTCGTTAACCATGCAGAGTCCTAGGTATGCTACTAGAGCTCCTGTGTGGAGGCTCTCTCCTCCTGCAGTGGGAGCAGCTTCCAGCTTCTCCTTGTCATCTTGCATCTTCCTTTCCTGTCCCACAACCGTGCCCTCCATCTCCCTAAAATATCTCTTAAAAGCAGCTACCTATGGTTAGGGGTTCCTTCCCACCCACGACCAGTCTGGGTACCTCTTGTACCTCTTCTGTAGCTTTGCTAAACTTGGGCTGGTAAGGAATTACCAAAAAAGAGTGGAAAGAAATCAGATCATGTGGGAATGTAAGCCCTTGAAGTGCTTCTGAATGTTCTCCAGTCATTCTGGAAACTTCTGCAATCTTCTCTGCTTGAGGCCAGAGGCCAAGTATACAGTACAACCTGTGCTTCTGGGTGAACGAGGACACCTACTATCTCTCTACACACACACACGCACACACAAACATAAGCAGCATAAGCCCTAGTCTATTCAGGTAAATTAGCTTTCCTTTCTTATACCAACTGATTCATTTCGTGGGAATAGCTAGTTTATCACCTACTCCAGTGTTCTTGCCTGGAGAATCCCAGGGACGGCGGAGCCTGGTGGGCTGCCGTCTATGGGGTAGCACAGAGTTGGACACGACTGAATCGACTTAGCAGCAGCAGCTAGTTGATCACTCATCACCAGGCAAGCCCACCCGCACGGCAGCTTGTCTTAAATACAACATGTGTCCTCGTAACTTGGTGTAACTAGTACTGAAGTGTTCTAAGGCTTCCTTTTCCTTTCCTTTTCATAACTAAAGTTCATTAAGAACGATTACACACAACTAAAAATTGAGTGGGCAGAGGAAGCTGAAAAAGGTATTTTACAAAGTATGAAGCTACAAGCACTGGCATTTCATCTTTTATTAGAGACAATCAACCAGAAAAAACACTGAGAATTTGGAAAAGTTTCCATTTAAGAACCGAAAATATATCCCTTGCCAATGGGAATACTAGTATTATTATTGTTATTGTTGTTAATATTAGTATTATTAGCCACTCGCTATATTTCCCTCTTTAAATGCCAATTAACAATAGTGCTTATGATGTAAGCAGAGATACAGACCATGACTCCAGTCATCAGCTGCCCATTGTATATAAAGATGCTCTGACTACTTACCATCAGTAGGACATGTTCTTCGAGACTGTGGTGCAGTAGCAGAGATAAGTTGATATGGCTCTTTCTGTGTGCTACTTATGATATTCATTTATGAAAATATATTGTCAGAGTTAGGAATGCAAGTCGGGGATCACAGAACACATGGAAGCTAATTGGTGCGTCAACAAATCTAATCTATTTTCTCCTGTTCATGGGTCACAGTAGATCCATCTATTCAAGGATAATTCCTAGCTTCTCCCTCTAACAATGCTCTCTGGCCTAAACTGGTATGATCTTCCTGAAAAGCAATTTGGCAACATGCATTAATCTAAAAAAAGGGCATGTCCTTCCATCCTGCGATTTCATGATGAGGACTGTCTTCTAAGATGAGTCATAGCTATGGACATAGATTTATATTCAAAGAGGTTTGTGCCAATGTTATGTATGAAAGTAAAAAATGTAAAATCATATATGCACTGCTGCTGCTGCTGCTAAGTCGCTTCAGTTGTGCCTGACTCTGTGTGACCCCCTAGACAGCAGCCCACCAGGCTCTCTGTCCATGGGATTCTCCAGGCAAGAACACTGGAGTGGGTTGCCATTTCCTTCTCCAGTGCATGCATGCATGCTAAGTCACTTCAGTCGTGCCCAACTCTGTGCGACCCTGTGGACAACAGCCCACCAGGCCCCTCTGTCCATGGAATTCTCTAGGCAAGAATACTGGAATGGGTTGCCATTTCCTTCTCCCATATATGCACTACCATATTTAAAATAGATTACTGGTGAAAAGTGGCTGTACAACACAGGGAGCCCAACCTTGTGCTCTGTGATAACCTAGAGGCGTGGAATGAGGGGAGGGGAGGGAAGCTCAAGAGGGAAGTGACACATGTATAATTATGGCTGAATTACACTGTTGTATGGCAGAAGCCAACACAACATTGTAAAGCAATTTCCTCCAATTAAAGAATAGAAAAAGAAAATAAAACATAAGAAACTGAAACAATAAATAAGTATTAAATAAATGTTTGCATATCCATATGATGGAATATAATGTACTCATCAAAAAGATACTCTAAATTTTAGTGGGAAAATCCTCATGATATCAAATTTTTTAAATGATCTGGATACAAACTTGATATGGAGTATAATTCCAGTTATTACTATATATCAATAAAAGATCAACTGAGTGTGATATATTAAAAACTAACATTAAATGATTTAAAAGGAAATAGACTAAAATGCTAAGTAGTAGGATTAGAGGTGATTTTTAAATTTAAAATTCCATTAAAAAATGGAATTTTTTATAGGAATTTATATAGGTTTCTACAAATATCTACTATGAATAAATCACTTTTATATTGAGGGGAAAAAGCTGGAAACATTATTTTTAGAACAAAATAGTCTAAAATACTAATGGAAATTATACAGTGTTTTACAATAGGAAGATTCTGAACTTAAATACCACTTTCAAATAGCCAAACACTTTAGGAATTCCAGGGTGGTCCAGTGGTTAGGACTAGGGTTTTTTACTCTGGGGGCCCAGACTCAGTTCCTGATCTTGGCTAGGGAACTAAGATCCCACAGGCCATGCGGTAAAGCCAAATTAAAAAAAAAAAAAAACAGTGATTAAAAAGCCAAATACAGTAATAGTAACTAAAACTAAACCATACGAATGCAGTATTATGATATTCATAACCTGTTAAGAGGGACCACTTCTGTAATAGAGGACAAGTCAAAACTTGAATGGGTTAAACTGAAGCATTCCATGAAGTCTGTTGCATATCCTGGGGGGTCCAAAGGGAGAAAGTTGTTAAGTTATTAAAGTAAATATTCTCAATGGCTTATTTTCTGGATAAGAAGATTGTTTCTCTAAGGAAGAGAAAGAAAACTGCAGGAGTTTCAGTCTCATGTCTAGGCAACTGAACCTAGCACCCCATTACCCGGCAACCTAATGAGGGTTCCATAGAGGTGGTGTTCCAGTCCACAGGTCATCAGCATCAGCAAACACACATTGGAATTATATATTTTCTGCTACTTATTATAAACAGTCTCAGAGCCCTGCCAAATAAGCCATCCTTAGAATGGAAGATTCTAAAATTACTGCCTGGTTGGAAGCTAGAGTTTTTGTCTTTGTTTTAAATTCTATTAGACCAAGGTTCTCCAAATGTGCTTGTTCATAAGGCAATGGCACCCCACTCCAGTACTTTTGCCTAGAAAATCCCACGGACGGAGGGGCCTGGTGGGCTGCAGTCCATGGGGTCGCAAAGAGTTGGACACGACTGAGCGACTTCACTTTCACTTTTCACTTTCATGCATTGGAGAAGGAAATGGCAACCCTCTCCAGTGTTCTTGCCTGGAGAATCCCAGGGACGGGGAAGCCTGACGGGCTGCCGTCTATGGGGTCG
Organism: Bos indicus x Bos taurus; assembly: GCF_003369695.1. Classification (NCBI taxonomy): domain Eukaryota; kingdom Metazoa; phylum Chordata; class Mammalia; order Artiodactyla; family Bovidae; genus Bos; species Bos indicus x Bos taurus. The sequence goes on along the minus strand of NC_040097.1, from coordinate 58,901,133 downwards.
CACAGAGTCGGACACGACTGACGCAACTTAGCAGCAGCAGCCGCATAAGGACTGTCTTGGGTGCTTGTGAGAAACATGGAGTTCCCTAGAGATTATGATTTGGCAGATCCGTGATGGGGCCAAAAGGAATCCATTATTTTAACAAGGGCCCTAGATGACTGCTCTGACCAGCAATATTTGAGAAATATTATAAACTTCCATTTCCTTTCTAAGCAGTTCTTGCTAGTTCTGATTGCATGCTGTCTTATCTGTTTGATAATTAACATGCACTTCCACTAGCAAACAGAAAGTCCCATGAGAGCAGGAATGAATAGATTCATTCATGAAGCTATTCATTCCTGCTCCTCCAAGGACCACGGCAGTATCTGGCATGTATGACTAGGAACTGAGTAAATATTTCTTGAATCAATCAATGAATCAAAATTTCTTCTGTAGTATCTAAGAAGAGCCCACTTTAAGTCTGGATCATCCTCAAGCTTGTAGGAGAAAGCCTGAGTCTGGAAAGCACAATACGAGTATAGACATGTTATACCCAGGCAGGGAGTGACCTTTTGTTACCTGAAGGAGAGTGCCCATGCAAACGGGAAGTGTTGCAAAAGAGGAGATCTCACTGCCAGTCACAGTAAGACATCATATTTGTAGAGAAAACAAATAGCCTGTCCATATCTACCTACCTGTCTAGATAATGCTTATTTCTTAGGCAAGCATATTGCATGCTGCTCTGATCTGGAAAAAAAAAAATACAGGACTTAACTTCCTGGCTCCTTTGAGGCCACTCTAGGAGAGAAGTGATCACCAAGCAGGTTGAAGGTGAGGACAACTGAGTAGGCTTCCGCTTTCTTCTAATATTTAGGCTCCCCAAGAACTATGCAGGCAAATAATATTATAGAAATCACCCCCAGAATACTTTTCTCTAGTTTTAAAAAGATTAGAGATGCCACGCCATGCTCTGTAGCTCATGTCTGACTGCAAACCCGTGGACAGTAGCCCACCAGGCTCCTCTGTCCATGGAATTTTCCAGGCAAATTAGAGATGGGTATTGAATATTCATTGGTTAAGTATGGCCTTTGTATAGTCAAGTAAGTTATACATGGTGTGCTAAGTCACTTCAGTCGTGTCCAACTCTTTGTGACCCAGGCTCCTCTGTCCATGGGGATTCTCCAGGCAAGGATACTGGAATGGGCTGCCATACCCTCCTCTAGGGGATCTCCTTGATCCAGAAATCAAACCCACATCTCCTGAAGCTCCTGCATTGCAAGTGGATTCTTTACCACTGAGCCACTGGGGAAGCCCAAATTATACAATAGGCTACATACAGCTGAGCAGGTGCTTATAAAATGCTCATTGAATAAACTTCCAGGACAAAGTTAGTTCTGGAGAGTGAGCTACATGGAGTTCTCCAGCTCTAGTTTGTCTCTCTGCCACCTCCCCCCCAGACCCCGATGTGGTGTCCGCAGAGATGACCCCTCTGCCTCCACTCTGGGCCACTGTACCAAGAGCATCCTGTCATCACTGTGACCTGGATTTCAGAGGACTGAGGTCACTGTTGCTCCTCATGCCTGACTCCTGACTAAACCTTCACTGCTGCTGCTGCTGCTAAGTCGATTCAGTCCTGTCCGACTCTGTGCAACCCCAGAGAGGGCCTCCTACCAGGCTCCTCTGTCCCTGGGATTCTCCAGGCAAGAACACTAGAGTGGGTTGCCATTTCCTTCTTCAATGCATGAAAGTGAAGTCACTCAGTCGTGTCCGACTCTTAGAGACCTCATGGACTGCAGCCTACCAGGCTCCTCTGTCCATGGGATTTTCCAGGCAAGAGTACAGGAGTGGGGTGCCATTGCCTTCTCCTCTAAACCTTCACACTTACCTTCAAAAAGATGTGTCTGTGGGTGTGGGAAGCAAATGAATTGCCCATAGACCCAATTTGATCTGTCATCTGTGTTTTTGTAAATAAAGTTTTATCAAAACTTAGTCATGGTCATTCATCTATGTATATATGTATTCATCTAAGTATGGTTAGGGCTTCCCTGGTAGCTCAGCTGGTAAAGAATCCGCCTGCAATGTGGGAGACCTGGGTTTGACCCCTGGGTTGAAAAGATCCCCTGGAGGAGGGTATAGCAACCCACTCCAGTATTCTTGCCTGGAGAATCCCATGGACAGAGGAGCCTGGCTACAGTCCATGGGATCACAAAGAGTCAGACATGACTGAGCGGCCAACAGCACAGCACATGTATGGTTAATTAAAAGATGCTTGCTCCTTGGAAGGAAAGCTATGAAAAACCTAGATAGCATATCAAAAAGCAGAGATATCACTTTGCTGACAAAAGGCCATATAGTCAAAGCTTTTTCCAGGTTTTTCCAGTAGTCACGTATGGATGTAAGTGTTGGACCTTGGATAAAGAAGGCTGAGTGCCAAAGAATGGATGCTTTTGAATTGTGGTGCTGGAGAAGATTCTTAAGAGTCCCTTGAACTGCAAGGAGATAAACCGGTCAATTGTAAAAGAAATCAACCCTGAATATTCCTTGGAAGGACTGATGCTGAAACTAAAGCTTCAATACTTTGACCACCTGATGCAAAGAGCCAATTTGTTTGAAGATACCCTGAGGCTGGAAAAGATTGAAGGCAGGAGAAGGGGGTGACAGAGGATGAGATGGTTGGATGGCATCACCAGCTCAATGGACATGAGTTTGAGCAAACTCCAGGAGAAAGCAAAGGACAGGGCAGCCTGGCGCGCTGCTGTCGATAGGATTGCAAAGAGTCGGACATTACTTAATGACTGCTGCTACTGCTAAGTCGCTTCAGTCATGTCCGACTCCGTGCGACCCCATAGACGGCAGCCCACCAGGCTCCCCCGTCCCTGGGATTCTCCAGGCAAGAACACTGGAGTGGGTTGCCATTTCCTTCTCCAGTGCATGAAAGTGAAAAGTGAAAGTGAAGTCGCTTAGTTGTGTCTGACTCTTAGCGACCCCATGGACTGCAGCCCACCAGGCTCCTCCGTCCATGGGATTTTCCAGGCAAGAGTACTGGAGTGGGGTGCCATTGCCTTCTCCGGACTTAATGACTAAGCAGCAACAAATGGTCTGCGGTGATTTTAGCATTACAACCATAGACCTGAGTGGCTGTGACAGAAATCATCTGACTCACAAAACCTTAAATATCTACTGTCTATCCCATTAGAAAGAAAGTTTGCCTACACCCTGCCTGGATGCATGGGGCCAGATCATAGTAATTATTGTAATAAAATTCACATGTGGTTTTTACTGCTCACCAAGTAGTCTTCTAAGATCTTTGCATGTGTTAATTCATTTAGTCCTCACAATCCTATGAGGAAAATAAAACACAAAGAGGTTAAGATAACACAGCTAATGAGAGTGAGTCTAGATAAGACACATATTATAAAATACGTAGATTATCAGTGGGCTCCAAAAATGATGAACAACATCATAATTTGGAAGCTCTAATAGAACACCAAACAAAACAATCGAAGAAGCAGGTTATTTCTTATAACCTGCTTCATTTTGATCCACTGCAGATTTCTTTTGTGTGTGGAATTAGATGAAAAAGTAATGTTTAAGAAAAATTTTTTACGTTATCCAAAAAAGCTTTCTTAAAAAATTATTTATTCCAGACTTTCTATATTAAAGTATAATTTATACTTCAAGATAGTCATCTTGAGATACTCTTCATTTACTAAAAGTAATTCAAAATATTTTTGAAACTTACTTTGGAAATTATCTTTGGAACTAATTTACTCCCATAAGAAACCCAGTGTTTTTCATTTATGTTACATTTATGTTTCATTTATGTTACATTTAATTTTAGTCCCAAGTGGTATTATTGATATTATTGAGTTTTATGGCCCACTTTCTTCAGCAGATAGGACCCCAGGGACTTGTGACTTCTTTAGAGAAGTAAATCCACCCCAAAGCAATTCTAAGGATGAAAATTTTCCATGGCCTTATCTGAAGAGCTCATTGCTGTCCTCCAGAAGCTGGCTTAGTAAGTGCTCAAAAAATATTTGTTCACCAAATGGTGACTTTCTCAAAAAGAAAGTTCCAAAAATGTTACAGTAAATTACAACTATTGGAAAATCCATCAAGGTGATTGCTTTGAAGAAACATGCATTTGGCTAACCAAGTTCCTTGATTCAGCTATTCCATGAGTAATCACTGAGAGCCAGAGATAGCTACATACTCTGTGGGGCCCAGTGCAAAATGAAACTGCAGGGTCCCTTGTTCAAAAAGCAGGTAAGAAAATGTGTGCTTTTTCTCTTCTGGGTCTCCTTCTCAGCCTGTCACTTGCTTTTTCTTGCTGCTCAGCCTTGTGCTCCTTTGGGCACATGGGTACTTGGACACGTGGGTACTTCCAGGGAGAGTGCAGATCCTCACGGACACTGCAGACTCCCTTCCGGGCTCCACCTGTGGACACAAGAACCTGCGCAATCCCTCCCTGCTCCTGCACCAAAGCGGGGCCCTGGAGGGGAGTGGGTGAGAGAGGGAGGCAGTGGGCACAGGCTGGAGGCGGAGGAGGCTCCCAGGGACAAGGTGGGAGCCTTGGCTCCACACCCCTGGTGCACACTCCATCATGCCATTGGACTTCACTCACAAAACGTAAAGCCAAAGACAAATGATTAAGAATTTCAAGATAGCACTGACCATTGGACTTCACTCACAAAACGCAAAGACAAAGACAAATGATTAAGAATTTCAAGAGAGCACTGACCAGCATTAAACCCCCAGTGCTCAGCTCTTTCAAGTGCTCATCAAGCTGGCCCTGGAGAGAACCCCCTGTTTGCTTGGCTACTAGAATACCATGTGAGCAAGACAAAGACAACGCTTGTCTGCAAGCCTGTGAGTCTAACGGGAGGGCAGATACCAAAAGAGGAAGTTATCCTGCAGCACTGAATAGCATTCGTGTGAACATAGGCACAGCCTGGCAGCCTGGCTTCCTCGTTCCGGTGTCGAGGAAGGCGTTCCCAGCACAGAGTCTGCCAAGCAAGACCAAACCTAGAGGACGAATAAAACCAGAGGAAGAGTGTGGTCAGAGGAAACAGCCCTAGAAGAACTGGGGCTGAGAGCATGTGACATCCCAGGACCCACAGAGGCCAGCTGGAGCCGGAACACACATTTCAGAGAGGGCAGTGGGGAGTGGCAGCCTTCTCCAGTATGCTGGTGGTGGTGGTTTAGTCGCTAAGTTGTATCCAACTCTTGCAAACCCATGGACAGTAGCCTGGAATTTCCAGGCAAGAATACTGGAGTGGGTTGCCATTTCCTTCTTCACTCCATTACAATAGGGAATTCCAACATTTTCTGAGGGCAGTGGAAGCCATTTAGAGGAATTTGAGAGACAGAGAATGACTTGATCTGACCTGTGTGTATAAAGTCATTCCAGTTGCAGTGCGAAGGAAAAAAGAAGTTCCAAAGGGTGGGAAGTTTGTCAGAGAGAGCAGTCAGGGTCAAAGGAGAGAGAGTGGAGGGTGATTTGGGGAGGCATGGGGGCCCTGCATGGGATAAGGAAGAACTTGGGCACCGAAGATTGAAGCCAGTAGAATTCACTTCAGCTTTCATCCGGTAGGTGTGGAGCAGAAGTATCAAAACCGAGCAGGCTGAAGCTCCCATGGGGGTGCTTCCTTGAGAGGCCTGGACCACATTAGCTGTAGGCTCCGGCCCCGAGTTGATCTGAAATTGTGACACATCTCTGAGACCTGAGAACTCTTCCGGAGCCTGTTAACAGCACCCGGTTCAACACCCTTGCTTACAAAAGAACTGATTCGGTGAAGCAAATCTAAAACCCCAGGGGAATGTTATCTCAGCAGTTTCATAAGTGGAGCACAGGTGAGAATGAAGACACATTTCATTCCATGTAAAAAGCCTGGGGTGTGTGCTGACGTTTAATCTTTAGGCTTGTGCCCATAGAAGAGTATCAGGGGGTAAATGTTAGGGAGAGAGCACCCTAGCACTTCAGTTTGCCCAACAACTTTCTGAGCACACTGTCTATTGTGTTTTAGGAATCCCTACTTGCTAGTCAGGAGTCCCCAGCAGCTTGTCATAAATGTGATGGATAAATTCGAAAGTAATTTGCCATCTGAATCTGACCTGCCCAGTGTTGTGGAGGGTGCTGTAAGGGAGCAGAGCTGGTTCAAGGAGCTTGCTGAATGTGCAGAATTGTGGATACTTGTATGCAGTTAAAGACCAGGAAGCACATGGACTTCTCTGCTGGTCCAGTGGGTAAGAATCTGCCTGCCAATGCAGGGGACATGGGTTCGATCCCTGGTCCAGGAAGATTCCGCATGCTACAGGACAACTAAACCCATACACCACAACCACCAAGCCCGCATGCTCTGGAGCTTGTGCTGTGCCATGAGAAAAGCCACCACACTGAGAAGCCCGCGCGCCGCAACAGAAGAGTAGCCCCCCGCTTGCTGCAACTAGAGAGAGCTTGTGCAGCAATAAAGACCTGTGCAGCCAAGATAAATAAATAAGGTCAGTAAGCCAAGTTCGTAATGCTCCCCTGCTCTTAATGCTCTCCTGCTCTTAATGATCTCCATTCTGATCGTAAGAAGGTTATCATTTGAGTTGGGAAAGCTATTGGAAACCACTGAGGGCAGAAATTTTAAAAATTGCCAAGTAACATGGCATGAAATATAAGGGGAATAAGATTTATTGAGAGCAGGGCTGTCACCACTAATGTTCTCACAGGATATCAGACCACCGTTTCACTCATAATCAATTGCTTTCACCCATTCTGTGTTGAATATCAGTAAGTTCCATGAAGACTAGGAACATGGCCCACCCATTTCTGCCTCCCTCTCAGCACTCTACACATTGTCCATAAAGTCCATAAAGATGGGTTAAAGAAGTGAACGAATGAAACAACTTCCCCTTTGGTACTGTGCCTCAGGCTGGTTTTTAACAGATCAAATCTTTAGGCAGATTTTCTTAGTGAAGATGTAAGAAACCATGGCAGGCCAGGATGCTGTTCACTCTTTACTCTCGTCCTGGAAGCCGGGCACTGCCCTTCAACTGTGCGTGGGAGGAGAGGGAAAGCTGGCCCTGACCGCACAGCAGCATTCTGAGTCAAGGACATCAGACCCGCCCTTCGGGAAGTGAGCCAATTAAATGTGATTTCCTCCGTTATGAGGCTAATCAACAAAATTCAGTTAAAGAATCAAAGCACTTTAGAGTCTTATTTTCCCTAAAGTGGTACAGATAACCAATATCCTGTCATAAAAATAAATGAGGACCAGGGGAAACTTTTTCTCATTCTTCCCCAGTGCATTGTCTCATCTTTCATGCCTTCTGTGAAGGGCATGGACGTCAGCAGAACTGCTTTTCTTTACCCTTTTGTTGGGTGGTAATGCCAGCTGGGGCTTTGTGAGTGGCAAGTAATACATCTGGCACAGGGCCAAGCTAACTGCCACCTGAGAACTTTCCACTCTGACACTATTCTCCTGCTCAGGAGTCTTATGGTCCACATGGACAACTGGAGGAAACTGCCCGTGTGAGCTCGTGTTTAAAAAAAAACAAAAAACAACTTTATTTTATATAGGACTATCATTGATTTGGGGGCTTCCCTGATAGCTCAGCTGGTAAGGAATCTGCCTGCAATGCAGGAGACCTGGGTTCAATCTCTGGGTTGGGAAGATCCCCTAGAGAAGGGAAAGATTACCCACTCCAGTATTCTGGGCTGGAGAATTCCATGGACCGTATAGTTCAGGGGGTCACGAAGAGTCAGACACGACTGAGCGACTTTCACTTATCGTTGATTTAGGGGTTTCCCAGGTGGCACGGCTGTAAAGAATACTCCTGCCAAAAGAGATGTGGGTTCGATCCCTGAACTAGGAAGATGCCCTGGAGAAGGAAATAGCTACCCACTCCTGTATTCTTACCTGGAGAATCCCATGGACGGAGGAGCCTGACAGGTTATAGTCCATAGGGTCACAAAGAGTCAGACACGACCGAGCAACCAAGCACTCTCAATAGCTGATTTAAAGTGTTGTGTTTGTTTCAGGTGTACAGTAAACTGATTCAGGTAAACATACACATGTATCTATACTTTTTCAAGTTCTTTTCTCATATAGGTTATTACAGAGGGTTGAGAAGAGTTCCTTGTGCTATACAGTAGGTTCTTATTGGTTATCTATTTTAAACATAGCAGTGTGTAATCCCCACCTGACCTGCCTCTTGAGAAACCTATATGCAGGTCAGGAAGCAACAGTTAGAACTGGACATGGAACAGACTGGTTCCAAATAGGAAAAGGAGTTCGTCAAGGCTGTATATTGTCACCCTGCATATTTAACTTATATACAGAGTACATCATGAGAAATGCTGGGCTGGAAGAAGCACAAGCTGGAATCAAGATTGCCGGGAGAAATATCAATAACCTCAGATATGCAGATGACACCACCTTTATGGCAGAAAGTAAAGAGGAACTAAAAAGCCTCTTGATGAAAGCGAAAGTGGAGAGTGAAAAAGTTAGCTTAAAGCTCAACATTCAGAAAATGAAGATTGTGGCATCTGGTCCCATCACTTCATGGGAAATACATGGGGAAACAGTGGAAACAGTGTCAGACTTTGTGTTTTTGAGCTCCAAAATCACTGCAGATGGTGATTGCAGCCATGAAATTAAAAGATGCTTATTCCTTGGAAGGAAAGTTATGACCAACCTAGACAGCATATTCAAAAGCAGAGCTATTATTTTGCCAACAAAGGTCCATCTAGTCAAGGCTATGGTTTTTCCAGTGGTCATGTATGGATGTGAGAGTTGGACTGTGAAGAAAGCTGAGCGCCGAAGAATTGATGCTTTTGAACTGTGGTGTTGGAGAAGACTCTTGAGAGTCCCTGGGACTGCAAGGAGATCCAACCAGTCCATTCTAAAGGAGATCAGTCCTAGGTATTCAATGGAAGGACTGATGCTAAAGCTGAAACTCCAGTACTTTGGCCACCTCATGAGAAGAGTTGACTCATTGGAAAAGACCCTGATGCTGGGAGGGATTGGGGGCAGAAGGAGAAGGGGACGACAGAGGATGAGATGGCTGGGTGGCATCACTGATTCAACATGAGTTTGAGTGAACTTTGGGAGTTGGTGATGGACAGGGAGGGCTGGCATGCTGCGATTCATGGGGTCAGAAAGAGTCAGACACGACTAAGCGACTGAACTGAACTGAATCACAGAGATGCTGCCATTTCAGAACCCAAGTTTACACAGGTGTCAATTCCAGGTCCCCACCACTTGTGGTTGAAGGCCATGTGTCCTGTCCGACTGTGGCCAATGAGCTGTTTCAGTCAGTGTCAAGGTCCACTGTCCCTGGGCCATCGTGGCACTGACTTTCATGAGCAGCAATCTAGTGTGAACTCCTCTTCATTGCTGGCACCCACGGAAATCTGTTTCTTTTGTGCTTGCCCTTGAATTTGAACTTTTCAAAAAATATTTTACTGTACGATTTAAAGTGGGCTTCCCTTGTGGCTCAGCTGGGAAAGAATTTGCCTGCAATGCAGGAGACCTGGGTTCGATCCCTGGGTTGGGAAGATGCCCTGGAGAAGGGAAATCCACTATTCTGGCCCAGAGAATTCCATGAACTGTATAGTCCATGGGGTCACAAAGAGTTAGATACAAGTTAAAGCAAGAGGGGACAGTCCACATTAATTCATCATACTATATACTGAAATTCAAACTAGAATTAATATGTTAAAGGTAATATAGTTCAACAAACAATTACAGAGGGCCAGACAGCTTCACTGACGAACTCTACCAAACACTGAAAGAAAAACTAAAGCCAATCCTCCTTCATTTTTTCCAAAAAATAGAAGAGGAAGCAATACTTCCAAACTCATTTCTCAAGGCCAGCATTACTCTGATCTCAAAACCACTATATTACAAGAAAAAAATTAAAACCAATATCCTGCATGGACATAGATCCACAAATCCTTAGCAAAATATTATCAAACTGAATTCAACAATACATTAAAAGGATCATATGACAGAAGCAGAAGATATTAAGAAGAGGTGGGAAGAATACACAGAAGAACTGTACAAAAAAGATCTTCACGACCCAGATGATCATGATGGTGTGATGACTCACACTCACCTAGAGCCTGACATCCTGGAATGTGAAGTCAAGTGGGCCTTAGAAAGCATCACTACAAACAACGCTAGTGGAGGTGATGGAATTCCAGCTGAGCTATTTCAAATCCTAAAAGATGATGCTGGGAAAGTGCTGCACTCAATATGCCAGCAAATTTGGAAAACTCAGCAGTGGCCACAGGACTGGAAAAGGTCAGTTTTCATTCCAGTCCCAAAGAAAGGCAATGCCAAAGAATGCTCAAACTACCACACAATTGCACTCATCTCACACGCTAGTAAAGTAATGCTCAAAATTCTCCAAGCCAGGCTTCAGCAATACATGAACCGTGAACTTCCAGATGTTCAAGCTGCAGAGGAACCAGAGATCAAATTGCCAACATCCACTGGATCATCGTAAAACCAAGAGAGTTCCAGAAAAAACATCTATTTCTGCTTTATTGACCTTGCCAAAGCCTTTGACTGTGTGGATCACAATAAACTGTGGAAAATTCTGAAGGAGATGGGAATACCAGACCACCTGACCTGCCTCTTGAGAAACCTGTATGCAGGTCAGGAAGCAACAGTTCGAACTGGACATGGAACAACAGACTGGTTCTAAACAGGAAAAGGAGTACATCAAGGCTATATATTGTCACCCTGCTTATTTACCTTATATGCAGAGTACATCATGAGAAATGCTGGGCTGACTATGGAGAACAGTGTGGAGATTCCTTAAAAAACTGGAAATAGAACTTCCTTATGATCCAGAAATCCCACTGCTGGGCATACACACCAAGGAAACTAGAATTGAAAGAGACACGTGTACCCCAATGTTCATCGCAGCACTGTTTATAATAGCCAGGACATGGAAGCAACCTAGATGTCCATCAGCAGACGAATGGATAAGAAAGCTGTGGTACATATACACAATGGAGTATTACTCAGCCATTAAAAAGAATTCATTTGAATCAGTTCTAATGAGGTGGATGAAACTGGAGCCTATTATACAGAGTGAAGTAAGCCAGAAAGAAAAACACCAATACCGTATACTAGCGTATATATATGGAATTTAGAAAGATGGTAATGATAACCCTGTATGTGAGACAGCAAAAGAGACATAGATGTATAGAGCAGTCTTTTGGACTCTGTGGGAGAGGGAGAGGGTGGGATGATTTGGGAGAATGGCATTGAAACATGTATAATATTATATAAGCAACGAATCGCCAGTCCAGGTTCGATGAAGGATATAGGATGCTTGGGGCTGGTGCACTGGGATGACCCAGAGGGATGGTACGGGGAGGAGGGTGGGAGGGGGGTTCAGGATGGGGAACACATGTACACCCGTGGTGGATTCATGTTGATGTATGGCAAAACCAATACAATATTGTAAATTAATTAGCCTCCAATTAAAATAAATAAATTTAAATTAAAAAAAAAAATAAATGCTGGGCTGGAGGAAACACAAGCTGGAATCAAGATTGCTGGGAGAAATATCAATAACCTCAGATATGCATATGACACCACCCTTATGGCAGAAAGGGAAGAAGAACTAAAGAGCCTCTTGATGAAAGTGAAAGAGGAGAGTGAAAAAGTTGGCTTAAAGCTCAACATTCAGAAAACTAAGATCATGGCATCTAGCCGCATCACTTCATGGGAAATAGATGGGGAAACAGTCGCTGACTTTACTTTGAGGGGCTCTAAAATCATTGCAGATGGTGATTGCAGCCGTGAAATTAAAAGATGCTTACTCCTTGGAAGGAAAGTTATGACCAATCTAGACAGCATATTCAAAAGCAGACATTTTTCCAGTAGTCATGTATGGATATGAGAGTTGGACTATAAAGGAAGCTGAGCACTGAAGAATTGATGCTTTTGCACTGTGGTGTTGGAGAAGACTCTTGAGAGTCCCTTGAACTGCAAGGAGATCCAACCAGTCCATCCTAAAGCAGATCAGTCCTGGGTGTTCATTGAAAGGACTGATGTTGAAGTTGAAACTCCAATACTTTGGCCACCTGATGTGAAGAGCTGACTCATTTGAAAAGACCCTGATGCTGGGAAAGACTGACGGCAGGAGAAGGGGACGACAGAGGATGAGATGGTTGGATGGCATCACTGACTCAATGGACATTGGTTTGTGTGGACTCTGGGAATTGGTGATGGACACGGAGGCCTGGCATGCTGCGGTTCATGGTGTCACAAAGAGTCCGACACGACTGAGCGACTGAACTGAACTGAACTGAGTGTGTAATCCCGATATCCCAATTTATTCCTCCCCACCACTTTTTCCCTTTAGTGGCCATAATGAACTCCCCTGTATACCAGTGGTCCCCAACCTTTTTGGTACCAGGGATCGATTTTGTGAAAGACAATTTTTCCACAGAAAGGAGCAGGATGGTTTGGGGATGATTTAAGTGGATTACATTTATCGTACACTTTATTTCTATTGTTATTATATCAGCTCCACCTCAGCTCATCTGGCATTAAATCCCAGAGGCTGGGGACCCCTGAGCTACGGGATGTTTCCTATGGCAGAAGTGCCTTCTCTGTCTGCTGTCAGCTCTCTGCACAACTTGTGCCCAGCCCATGCCTGAATGTTTAATTTCAGAAGGGTTTCCTCCTGTGTTTTGGCACACAGCCAGCTCTCTCCCCCCTGGCCATGACTTGGCATGTTATCAAGAATGGAAACCGACTTTGATATCATAGCAAGAAAAGTACGTTCAGACCATCCATGTAGCAGAGGCCGCCTTGACAGGTCCTTGCAGGCACCCCTCAGGCTTGATTGTCAGGCTTCAAACTGTCAATTTCTGCCTCTCTGTCCCCCGAGGCCATTTCCGTAAGCCCCGGGAGACAGCTCCCCAGGCACAAAGCAGGCCTGAAGTTGAGAGAACAATAGCCCTGGTGACTGGTACCCCAGCTTCCTCGCCTCTCTGTCAAGATAATGCTCAAATGTATGCTGTGTTTCACAGTGGGGTTAAGCCCCTGCCCACTCTGATGGATTGCATTCTCCACTCCTATATTGTCCCCTGTTACCATCCAACGTTTCTGGGCACTGCAGGAAACCACTAGCCCTTGAGTCTTTGTCTCGGGTCCATTTCTGCGGAAACCTTAACCAGGATGATCAGCAGGCTCCTCCCCAAATTCTTACAACAAGTTTCAAAGCCAAAGGGACATCACTTAAAAATCACCCATAGGGGGACTTCCCTGTGGTCCAGGGGTTGAGAATCCACCTTCCAATGCAGGGGACAGGGGTTCAATTCCGGTCAGGAAACTAAGATCCCACATGCCTCGGGGCAACTAAGCCCGAGCACCATAACAAAGAGCTGCTGCTGCTAAGTCGCTTCAGTCGTGTCCGACTCTGTGTGCCCCCATGGACTGCAGCCCACCAGGCTCCTCCGTCCATGGGATTTTCCAGGCAAGAATACTGGAGTGGGGTGCCATTGCCTTATCCTAACAAAGAGTAGACCCAACGAAACAAATAAATGAACATTTTAAAAAATCATTCAGAGGATGATTAAAAGTTGACAATTCATAGATAAGCCAAGACTCAATTTGCTAAATTTCCTTTACCTAGAGTGTCAATATTCATCAAATGTGCTTCTTCACACTCTGAAAGTATTCTTATGACTGAATGACCTCTGCTAGGGAATAGTTTAACAGAATGTATTTCCAATCATTTTAATGAGCTTTGAAGGTTGACACAAGCCTCTGCACCATGATTCACAGGTGTTTTCCGAGACTCTCATTCCGGTGTACCCAGTAACCTTGGCCGTTTTAGCATCTGTCTTCCACGGGAACGTGCTGTGTTCTGAAATCATGGTCAGTGGCTGGTACGTGTAAATTTTATTTGGAGGTTTATTTACTTTCCACTATTCTTTGTTTTTCTCCCAAATACTGATTTATTATTTTCCTTCTCTTCCCTGTTCTCCCACATTTCTCCCTCTGCTTATTTCTATCTTGTCATTGCTCTTTTTATGACAAGATGATACAGTCCTGCATAACATTCTGACAGAGGATGCTGTGTACCCAACACATCCCTCTGGGGTCAAGGAACTCAGTCCTCTAGCTGAGGGGAGTTGGCTGCTCATGGTTCACAACTCAGTTGCTCTTCTGAAATTGTCCCCGGCTGAAGGAAGCTACCTTGCCCAAGAGTATGATTCTCTCTGGGGACAGCATGATCCAAAAAGACCCAGACCCTCTGTCTCAGCCTGGAACAACTCCAAAGGACCATCCAAGTTCCCAAGGCCTGAGTGGGATCTACTGAGGCTTCTTTTGCGATTGCATCATGATTTACCTTCTCCCTTTGTTATCCTGCTTTCCTTGAAAGTGAAAGTCACTCAGTCGTGTCTGACTCTTTGCAACCCCATGAACTGTAGCCCGCCAGGCTCCTCTGTCCATGGAATTCTCCAGGCAACAATGCTGGAGGGATGGGGTGGGGAGTGCAGTGAGAAGGTGCTACAGAATGGAGGGGACTAATGTACTCCTGTGGCCGATTCATATTGATGTATTGCAAACACCATCACTATCCTGTAGAGCAATTATCCTCCAAGTAAAATAAATAAATTTAAAAATAATAATAAATACTTTTTTGGTAGAAAAAAGGGAATACTAGACTGGGTAGCCAGTATTCTCTTCTCCAATGGATCTTCCCAACCCAGGGATCACACCCAGGTCTCCCACGATGTAGGCAGATTCTTTACCATCTGGGCCACCAGGATTCTATAGTAGGTATAGATTAGTATATAGTTTATTACTATATACTATTAATATATCATTATACTGTTTCCTTGGGCTTCCCAAGTGGTTCAATGGGTCAAGAAGCTGCCTGCCAATGCTGGAGATATAAGAGATGCGAGTTTGATCCCTGGGTTGGGAAGATCCCCTGGAGGAGGGCATGGCAACCCACTGCAGTATTCTTGCCTGGAGAATCCCGTGGGCAGAGGAGCCTGGTGGGTCCTCACAGGGTCGAAAAAAGTAGGACACGACTGAAGCAACTTAGCACACACACACATACATTTCTTTACTATTTCCAGTACTATTCCTGACAGCACCCTCAAATTTATTAAACTTAATGACGATCTCAGAATTTGTCATGGGGCTCCTTGGTGAGGATTCCCATCAGGCTCCTCTGTCCATGGGGATTCTCCAGGCAAGTATACTGGAGTGAGTTGCCATGCTTATCTCATAACTCAGTGCTATAAAGATTGTGTATTTTTAATTGAAGATAGTGTTTTAATAAAAGTTTTCACCTTTTAATGAACATCCAGGTAAATAAAACAATTTAAAATAATTTATTTCTTTAAGTTCAAAAATTATCAGGTCAATTTAATCAAGCAGGCACCCTAGATCAGTTTCTTTACCTGAACCCTCCCTAACACTGCCCATTACCATATTTCATAAAATCGAAATCCTCAAGCATCGAGGCTAAAAGGCTTTAAGAATTAGATGGCTCACAGTATCTAACTGGCTGTTCATGCTACACTTACATCTATGTTTTTGACAGTTGAACAGGTGGACGGAATGTAAACTATGTGCGTTTTGTTGAATGAGAATTTAAAACCATGTGTGTGTGTGCTCAGTCGCGAGGTCACGTGTCCACCTCTTTGTGACCCCGTGGACTGCAGCCTGCCAGGCTCCTCTGTCCATGGGATTCTCGGGCAGGAATACTGGAGTGGGTTGCCATTTCCTCCCCTAGGGGATTTCTCTGACCCAGGGATCTAAACCACATCTCTTGCATTGGCAGGTGGATTCTTTACCACTGGGCCACGTGGGAACATACTTGAAAATATTTCCCCGTCCTCTCTAACGACTGGCTGTGTCTTCTCACCGTCACTGCAGGAAATGAGGCGCCTGCAGGCTCCCAGGGCCTCCCCTAAATCACTGCACAGCCTCTCCGCACTACCCCCCAGCACTCTCATTTTCATCCTTGGAGAACTGATTAAAGTCTTTCCTGGTGATGTTTTCCAAACTCAGGCTTATTTGGTGTATGTTTAGGGGGTGGAAGTGGAGGTGACGGGGTTTATAGAGGTTTTTCCAGTGGTCATGTATGGATGTGAGAGTTGGACTGTGAAGAAAGCTGAGCACCAAAGAATTGATGCTTTTGAACTGCAGTGTTGGAGAAGACTCTTGAGAGTCCCTTGGACTGCAAGGAGATCCAACCAGTCCATTCTGAAGGAGATCAGCCCTGGGATTTCTTTGGAAGGAATGATGCTAAAGCTGAAACTCCAGTACTTTGGCCACCTCATGCGAAGAGTTGACTCATTGGAAAAGACTCTGATGCTGGAAGGGATTGGGGGCAGGAGGAGAAGGGGACGACAGAGGATGAGATGGCTGGATGGCATCACTGAGTCGATGGACATGAGTCTGAGTGAACTCCGGGAGTTGGTGATGGACAGGGAGGCCTGGCGTGCTGCGATTCATGGGGTCGCAAAGAGTCGGACACGACTGAGCGACTGAACTGAACTGATCACTACCAACAAACTAATCAATTAAGCCATGAAAATAGAAAGTGAGCTAACGATAGACTAAAGATGAGAAACAGGAAGAAAGGTGAAAGGGTTCTGTTACTGAAGTGTTTCCTGTGAGTTTCATGAAGGCACACCTGTTGGTACTGCTTGCTTTAATTCGCAGCTACTGAAATGTCTTATTAGCCTGGGTCAGGCCATGGTGTCGCAAAGAGTCAGAAATGACAGTGACTGAGCATGCATGCCAGCAGCTGTAATAAATTGACCTGAAAATATAAAATATTCAAGCCTAATACGAGTTTATATCTTGCTCAGGTAAGTTGTTTGTGGGTGATGGGCAGCTCTCCTGCCCTTCAGGCCCCTTTTGTTGTGTCCTGAAAGTCATGTACTCCCATGTAGCTCATTTGCATCAGCTCCAAGTCAGTAAAGGGAGTAACAGAGTGAGGAGGAGATTGAGCTATTAATATTTTTTAAAGGCTTGGCTCAAGACTTCGCTGGTGGTTTACTGGTTAAGAATCTACCTGTTAGTGTAGGGGACATGGGTTCGATCACTGCTCAGGGAAGACCCCACATGCCACAGGGCAGCTAAGCAGCTACTGAAGCCCATGCTCTAGAACCTGTGCTCTGCAGCAAGAGACGCCACCATAATAAGAAGCCTGTGTGTGTGTGTGTGTGTGTGTGTGTGTGTGTGTGTGTGTGTGCTCAGTCCTGTCCGACTCTTTGTGACCTCTTGGACTGTAGCCCACCAGCCTCCTCTGTCCATGGAATTTCCCAGGCAAGAATACTGGAGTGGCTTGCCATTTCCTCCTCCAGGGGATCTTCGTGAACTAAGGATCCAACCCAAGACTCCTTCGTCCCCTGCATTGGCAGGCAGATTCTTTATCTTTGCGTCACCTGAGACTCCAAGAAGCCTGTGCGCTGCAACCAAGAATAGCCCCCACTTGCTGCAACTAGAAAAAAACCCTGAGCACAGCAAGGATGACCCAGCACAGTAATGAACAAATAAATAGAAAAAATTTTAAAGGCTCAGCTCAGAAACCGCACAGGTCACTTCTGCACATGCTCTTTTGGTTGGAATTCAGTCTCACAGCCTCAGCTGATCACAAGGGCGCCTGGGAAAAGTGGTCCAACTTCCAACGTGAGCAGGAAGAAGGGGGAACTTCTTCCTGCTTCTTTCTGCAGTAAGAACAGACAACAGACCCAGGACTAGACACAGAGCCTTTGTGAGGCTGAAGGAAGACAAGCGAATATGTACCTTTTCAAACCATGCTGAGGAAGCTTAAAGGGGCCAGTCAACAAACATCCACATTCTTCAGCCCTCCTTAGAGTTCCTGAAACTTAGTATTTTAAAATAATTCTAATTTTTCACTAATAGTTGCACCAAAACACCAAAATGATCCCCACAGTAGAGCACTCTGTCTCTCCCAGACAAGACAGATGGCCTCTTAGGAACCCACCGGAGAGTTAAGTCTGGCTTTTCCCTCTCCCTCCCTCTAATGCAATGATCACATTGTTTGGGATGGCTTCTGAGATCACTATCTGCATGCCTCACCACCCTCACCACTACTCTGGGCACTCGAATTTCAATCTCCAAGTCCTGTGAAACTTAACCAGTCCGTTTTCTGAATGTTTTGTCAACCAATGGATAAACTCTTTTCATAAAACAATAAGTTAAGGGGAAAAAAAATCATTTCTCTTGACCTATTGGCACAAGAAAACAGTGACTCTTTTATTGCAACTTTGGAGTCAGAGATGAGAATTTTATTTGAAGATGACAACTTGGCAGTTAATGGTTTTCTTTTTGTACTTACTCGCTCTTCCAGATGAACAACACAGAATAATTGGCCATTCTGAAGATGGGTTCACACCAGGAGAGCTTGCCACCCATACTGTGTTGTTTTTAGTTCAAAAAGGACGTTGCTGAGGGTAGATGTGATCAGGTTTATGAGTCAAACAAAACTATCTGTGTGGGAGGCTTCTGCTTTGTAGCCTAAATAGTTAACTCAGGCGTGTCAACACATAAAACAACTGAATAATAATTAAGAACTGTCGGTGAGCACCACCACACTAGATATTCTCAGTGTTTACCAGTAGCATCTGCTCGTATTTACAAATCACTTTACAATGCTCATAAAAGTATCTTACCTCAATGATTTATTTGTAACAAGTCTTACAGCAAGTGTAGATAATGGGTTTTTTTTTTTTAATTGCTGGTTACATCCCCTAAGGCAAAACCAGCCTCGTAATTAATTTAGGCTTGTTTTTCCTTAACGAAACATCAAGCATCAAAATCACTTCCTTTTTTCACCTAAGCAAAGATGGCCAAAAAGCACACGTCTTACAACAATACTTTAAAATATGCTTTGTTTCCACATGTGGCCAGTTAGGAGAAAAGGAAACAGATATGAAGAGAATAAAGAAGAGGTGGGAGCAATAGAGACAGACAGATGAGCAGATACAAAAAGAGAAAGAAAAGCATGAATGACAAGGGAGGGGTTTTGAGAAGTAAAAAGCAGGGGGAGAACGAGGAAGGAAAACGGAGGAAAAGGAATAGCAGAATTCTTTCTTGAGCAGAATGGGGGACATTTGAACACAGTGAAGAACAGAACCCAGCTTCAGAGAAGGGAACTGGGGGAGAGGTTTTTCTCCTACTACAGCCATTATGATCAGAGCAATGCTAAGATCGAATGATCAAGTCCAAGGTTGGTCCAGCGAGGAGTGGAGGTTTCTTTCGCTTTCTGTGAGTTCTACAAAATCCATGTCTCTCCAGTCACTGAAACGATTCTTTCTTTATGCATTTCATAGATACTTAGATTCTTTTTTTAAAATTGAGATGAAATTTGCACACTATCAAATTCACTTTTTTAAAACTTTTATTTTATATTGGAGAAAAGCCAATTAAAAATGTTGTGATCGTTTCAGGTGGACAGCAAAGGAACTCAGCCATATACATACGTATCCATTCTCCCCCAAACTCCCCTCCAATTCAGGCTGCCACATAACAATCAAATTCATTTTTTAAAAGTGCATTTTTGAGGACTTCCTGGCAGTCCAGTGGTTAAGACTCTGTGCTCCCAATGCAGGGGGCTGTGGGTTCAATACCTGGTCTGGGAACTAATATCCCACATACCGCACAGGACAGCCAAAAACAAACAAAAAAGCATATATTGCAAGGTTTTTGGTAAATTCACAAGCCTGTACATTCATGACCACTACTTAATTCAAGAATATTTTCATCATCCCTAAAAGAAACTGCATGAAAATTAACAGTAAGTCCTTCTTCCCTCCTTGTACCAACCTCTGGCAACCAACAATCTCCTTTATGTCTATATTTATTGGCATATTCTGGAAATTTCATATCATGGGAATCACACAACATGTGGCCTTTTGTGTGTGCCTTCTTTTATCAATACTTAGCATGTTTTTAAGGTTCATCCAGGTTGTAACATGTAAAGTACTTCCTTCCTTTTAATAGTTGAATAATATTTCATTGTATGGATATATTGCCTTTTCTTATCAGTTGATGGATATTTGAACTGTTTTTACCTCTTAGCTATTGTGAATAACGTTGCTTTGAACATTCCTGTATATGTTTCCAATTTTCTTGACTATATGCCTACAATGAAATTGACAAGTGCTTTGATAACACTATGTTTAACCTTTTGAAGAATTGCCAGCGTTTTTACCAGAACAAAAATCACCATTTTAGAGATGCCATACAACCCAGCAATCCCACTGCTGGGCATACACAACGAGGAAACCAGAATTGAAAGAGACACGTGTACCCCAATGTTCATCACAGCACTGTTTACAATAGCCAGGACATGGAAGCAACCTAGATGTCCATCAGCAGACGAATGGATAAGAAAGCTGTGGTACATATACACAATGGAATAGTACTCAGCTATTAAAAAGAATGCATTTGAATCAATTGTAATGAGGTGGATGAAACTGGAGCCTATTATACAGAGTGAAGTAAGTCAGAAAGAAAAACACCAATACAGTATATTAATGCATATATATGGAATTTAGAAAGATGGTAATGATGACCCAATATGTGAGACAGCAAAAGAGACACAGATGTAAAGAACAGACTTTCGGACTCTGTGGGAGAAGGCGAGGGTGGGATTATTTGAGAGAATAGCACTGAAACATGTATATTACCATATGTGAAACAGATCACCAGTCCAGGTTCGATGTGTGAGACAGGGTGCTCAGGGCTGGTGCACTGGGATGACCCTGAGGGATGGGATGGGGAGGGAGGTGGGAGGGGGGTTCAGGATAGGGAACACATGTACACCCATGGCTGATTCATGTCAATGTATGGCAAAACCACCACAATATTGTAAAATAATCAGCCTCCAATTAAAAAAAAATCACCATTTTATTCACACCAGAAATCTGAGTGCTCCAAAATCTCTACAACCCTAACAACACTTGTTATTGTCTAACTTTTTGATCAAAGCCATCCTAGTGGGTGAGAAATTGTTCTCATAGTGATTTTGCAAATTTGGAAAACTCAGCAGGGGCCACAGGACTGGAAAAGATCAGCTTTCATTCCAATCCCAAAGAAAGGCAATGCCAAAGAATGCTCAAACTACCGCACAATTGCACTTATCTCAAACGCTAGTAAAGTAGTGCTCAAAATTCTCCAAGCCAGGCTTCAGCAATATGTGAACCGTGAACTTCCTGATGTTCAAGCTGGTTTTAGAAAAGGCAGAGGAACCAGAGATCAAATTGCCAACATCCGCTGGATCATGGAAAAAGCAAGAGAGTTCAGAAAAATATCTATTTCTGCTTTATTGACTATGCCAAAGCCTTTGACTCTGTGGGTCACAATAAACTGTGGAAAATTCTGAAAGAGATGGGAATACCAGACCACCTGATCTGCCTCTTGAGAAATTTGTATGCAGGTCAGGAAGCAACAGTTAGAACTGGACTTGGAACAACAGACTGGTTCCAAATAGGAAAAGGAGTACGTCAAGGCTGTATATTGTCACCCTGTTTATTTAACTTATATGCAGAGTACATGATGAGAAACGCTGGACTGGAAGAAACACAACCTGGAATCAAGATTGCCAGGAGAAATATCAATAACCTCAGATATGCAGATGACACCACCCTTGTGGCAGAAAGTGAAGAGGAACTCAAAAGCCTCTTGATGAAAGTGAAAGTGGAGAGTGAAAAAGTTGGCTTAAAGCTCAACATTCAGAAAATGAAGATCATGGCATCCGGTCCCACCACTTCATGGGAAATAGATGGGGAAACAGTGGAAACAGTGTCAGACTTTATTTTTCTGGGCTCCAAAATCACTACAGATGATGACTGCAGCCATGAAATTAAAAGACGCTTACTCTTAGAAAGGAAAGTTATGACCAACCTAGATAGCATATTCAAAAGCAGAGACATTACTTTGCCAACAAGGGTTCGTGTAGTCAAGGCTATGGTTTTTCCTGTGGTCATGTATGGAGGTGAGAGTTGGACTGTGAAGAAGGCTGAGCGCCGAAGAATTGATGTTTTTGAACTGTGGTGTTGGAGAAGACTCTTGAGAATCCCTTGGACTGCAAGGAGATCCAACCAGTCCATTGTGAAGAAGATCAGCCCTGGGATTTCTTTGGAAGGAATGATGCTAAAGCTGAAACTCCAGTACTTTGGCCACTTCATGCGAAGAGTTGACTCACTGAAAAAGACTCTGATGCTGGGAGGGATTGGGGGCAGGAGGAGAAGGGGATGACAGAGGATGAGATTGCTGGATGGCATCACTGAGTCGATGGACGTGAGTCTGGGTGAACTCCGGGAGTTGGTGATGGACAGGGAGGCCTGGCTTGCTGCGATTCATGAGGTCGCAAAGAGTCGGACACGACTGAGCGACTGATCTGATCTGATCTGATCTGAATGACTAATGATGGGGAGCGTCCTTTCATGTACCTAACGGTCACTTGTTTGGAGAATTATCTAATCAGAACCATTGCCTATGTTTTAAGCAATCTAAATATCCATCAACAGAGTAATGGATAAAGAAGATGGGATACATATATACAAAGGAATATTACTCAGCCATTAAAAACAAGGAAATAATGCCATTTGCAGCAACATGGATGGGCCTAGAGATTGTCATACTGAGTGCAATAAGTCAGACAGAGCAGAATTATGGTGTGACATCCCTTAAATGTGGAATCTAAAAATAGATGATATAAGTGACCTTATTTACAAAGTAGAAACAGATTCACAGACTTAGAGAATGAACTATGGTTGCCAGGGGGAAGGATGGGGGGATGGGATAGGTAGGGAGTTTGGGATGGACATGTATAGACCTGTTTTTAAAGTGGATAATCAACAAGGACCTACTGTGTAGCACATGGAACTCTGCTCAACATTATGTGGCAGCCTGGATGGAGGGGACTTTGGGGCAGAATGGATTCATGTGTACGTATGGCTGAGTCCATAGGATGTTTACCTGAAACTACCACAACATTGTTAATTGGCTATATGCCAATACAAAATAAAAGTTTTTTGAAAAAAACAAACCTTTGCCCATGTTTTAACTGGGTTGCATTTTATTACGGAGTTATAAACATGCTTCACGTATTCTGGATACAGACCCTTATCAGATACAGGATTTGTGAATATTTTCTCCCATTCTCTGGGGTTAATTTTTCTGCTGTCTTGATGTATAAGCATTTAAAATTTTTATAATCTCCAATTTTTGTTTTCTTTGACAGATTTATGCTTTAGATGTCATATCTAAGAAACCATTGCCTAGGGACTTCCTTGGTGGTCCAGTGGTTAAGAATCTGCCTCTGAATACAGGGGACACAAGTTTGATCCCTGGTCAGGGAACTAAGATCCCATACGCTGTGGGGCTACTGAGCCCACGGGCTGCAATTACTGAGCCCACGGGCCACAGCGAGCGAGCCCACACGCTCTGGACTGTGCGTGCTGCAGCAGGAGAGGCCTGTGTGCTGCTACTAGAGAGAAGCCTCGGCACACCGCAGCTAAGGCCCAGCACAGCCAGACGAGTGATACGGAAAGAAAGGAACCGTGGTCAGTGCAGGGTCATGAGGGTTCATACCTCTGCTGACTCTAAGAGTTTCATAGATTCAACGATTACATGTTTAGGTCTTTGACCCACTTTTTTGAGTTAAATTCTGTATCTGTTATGAGGTGAGTGATCAACTTCATTGTTTTGCATGTGAATACCAGTTGACCCGGCTCCATTTCTTGGACTACTCTTTCCCCACTGATTTTTCTTGGCGCCCTAGAGATGTGTCCATTTCATTTAGTTATCTTACTTGTTGGCAATACAGTTTACAATAACGCTTGAGAGTCCTTTTTATTTCTGTTAGGTTGTTAATAGTATCACCTCTTTCACTGAGTCTTCTTCCTTTATCAACCTAGGAAAATGTTGTCCATTTTGTTGCTGCTTTCGAAGGACCAAAGTTTGGGTGTTTTTATTTTCTTTATTCTTCTATTCCCTATTTCATTTATTTCTGCTATAATCTTTATTATATAAATTAATATATTACATTAATAATATAAATTAATTGATATAAATTAATAATTAACATAAATTAATACAATACATTAATATTTATTATATAAATTAATATAATCTTTATTATATAATATATAATAATTAATATGTTGTAAAATATATTTTAATTTAATTATATATATTATATATATTATGCTATAATATTAATATGATATATTATATATAATATAATATAACATATATATTATAATATATATTATAATATCATATTAATATGATATATTATGTTAATATATTACATTATAATATACTATATACTATATATATATATAATATATATAATTATACATAAAAATATATAATTATATATAATATTATTTATATACAATATAATATATATTATATTGTATATAAATATCATATTTAATATAAACATATATCAAATATTGTATAATTTTATATATTATATATATTATATATCATATATATTATAATCATATATTATATATATGATTAATATAATCATATATTATATTATATATATGATATTATATTTACATACATAAATATATATTATATTCATATATTATGTATATAATTTTAAATGTATATAATTTATATAATTATATATATAAAATATTATTTATATGTATTATATATATATTATATGATACATGAATATAATATAATTTATATATTAAATATAATATATATTATATATTATATATTATAATCATATATTATATTATATAAGATATATATAATCATATTAGAAATAAATATATCATATTATAATAATAAATTATTATATATAATATTATATATTATAATATAGTTTCATATATATAATAATATATAATACATATATATGTGTGTATGTGTGTGTGTGTATGTGTATATATATAAGGCAATGGCAACCCACTCCAGTACTCTTGCCTGGAAAATCCCATGGACGGAGGGGCCTGGTGGGCTGCAGTCCATGGGGTCGCTAGGAGTCCGACACGACTGAGTGACTTCACTTTCACTTTCATGCGTTGGAGAAGGAAATGGCAACCCACTCCAGTGTTCTTGCCTGGAGAATCCCAGGGACGGGGGAGCCTGGTGGGCTGCCGTCTATGGGGTTGCACAGAGTCGCACACGACTGAAGCGACTTAGCAGCATATAATACATATTATATATATAATATATATAATTATATATAATTTATGTATATAATATATTTATATAATTTATGTATGTAATATATATAACATATTATATAATATAATAATATAATATAATATATAATGTATATATAACATATATTACACAATTATATATTATATAAGTATATAATATAATTATATTATAATAATATAATATGATTGATATATAATTATATATATCATATTATATACTTATATAATATATAATATTATATGTATTATATATTATATATAAATAATAAAATCTTTAATATATAATCTTCCTTCTGCTTGCTTTGGGTAAAGTTTGTTCTTTTTTCCCCTGGTTTCTTGATTTGAGAGCTTTTAATTTTCTATACAGACATTTAGAACTGTAGACTAAGCATCGCTTTTGTTGCATCCCATACCTTATGCTGCATGTTGTGCTTTAGTTTTCACTCATCTAAAAGTATTCCTAAGGTCATGTGACTTCTTTTTTGACCCATTATTTGTTTATGAGTATGTCATATAATTTCCAGTATTTGTTAATTTCCCCGTTTCCTCTGTTATTGATTTCTAATTTTAATTTATTACGATCAGAAAACATACTTTGTATGACTTCAATCATTCCAAATTTTTTAAGACTTCTTTTACACCTTAATATATAGTCCATTCTGAAGAATACTCCATGTTTACTTGAGAAGAATTTGTCTTTAGCATTTCCTGGGTGCTATAGATGTTGGTTATGTCAAGTTGGTTTGTAGTGTTATTCAAATCTTTTTTCCTTGATAATCTTCTGTCCAGTTGTTCTATTCATTGTTTGAGTAGTGATGTGTCCAATTATTACTCTCAAAGTTTCTATTTCTCCCTTAAATTCTGAATTTGGGGTTTTTTTGGTTCATGAACTTGGGGCACTGGTGTCAGGTACCTAAGTATATAGTTGTTGTATCTCCCAGAACAATCTGCCTGCCAATGCAAGAGATGCACGAGATGCAGGCTTGATTCCTGGGTCAGGAAGATCTTCTGGAGGAGGAAAGGGCAACCCACTCCAGTACTCTTGCCTGGAAAATCCCATGGACAGAGGAGCCTGGCAGGCTACAGGCCATGGTGTTGCACAGAATCAGACAGGACTGAAATGACTTAGCATGCACAACCTTCACATCACGTGAGGTATGGGTGCACTGACCACTTCATCACTACAAAATGACCTTTTTTCTTTGTCTAGTGAAAATTTTATGTTAAAGTCCATTTGTCTGATATTAATATAGTCACTCCAACTCTCTTTTGGTTGTTTGAATAGTATATCTTCTTCTATCATTTTACTTTTAACCTATTTGTCTTGAATCTAAAGTGTGTTGCTTATAGACAGCATATATTTGAACCATTAAAAAAAATCCTATAAATCTTTGCCTATTAATTGGAGTGTTTAATCACTGACATTTAATGTAATTACTGATAAAGTAGAATTTATATTTACTATTTACATTTTCTGGAGAAGGAAATGGCAACACACTCCAGTATTCTTGCCTGGAGAATCCCATGAACAGAGGAGCCTGGCGGGTACAGTCCATGGGGTTGCAAGAGTCGGACATGACTTAACTAAAACAGAAACACATTTACATTTTACTATTTGTTTTCTGTATGTCTTGTGTCTTTTTAAAATCTGTCATCTTTTTCCATTACTGCCTTTTTTGTGTGTTAAAGTCCAGTTCTCCACTATTAGTAATGCTAATTTTGAACATTTGACAACTAAGAAGTATCAGTCACTCTGAGGTTAAATCTCCCCTGAGATACAGACTGTTCTTCATTATTTCAATAAAACCAAATCATGAGAAAGATTTCAAGACATGGTTGAGGATTTAGTCACCCCTTGCTAGAAAAAGTCAGTATATTATCAAAGACAATATAAAATATTTTGAAAAGTTTTATTTTGTGTCTTAACTCCTTTCATTATTCATTTACACACCAGATGTGAAGTGCCAGCTTTATGCTAGGCAGTAGTGGAAGCACTGGGAAAAAACAGCAAATAAAATAGGCAAAGTCTTTATGAATCTTGAGTTCTAGTGGGAGAGACAGTCAATGACTAGATAAACAAGTACGTTCTAAAATACACAGTGAGATAAGAACTAGGAAGAAAATAGGGTGGGGGTTTCCCAGTCAGTCCAATTGTTGAGACCTCACCCTCTAATGCAGGAGGTGCAGGTTCGATCCCTAGTCAGGGAACTAAGATCCCCCATGCTTCGTGGACAAAAAAACAAAGCATAAAACAAAAGTATTATTGTAATGAGTTCAATAAAGATTTTAAAAATGGCCCACATAAAAAAAATGTTTAAAAAGCAAATAAAATACACAGCAACATAAGATCTAGGAAGAAAATAGGGTAGGGGAAAGATGCCGAGAGGTATGGTGCAGGGGATATTTTAGTTTGGAGGATTCTGAGAAGTGCTCCCTGAGAAAGTGACTTTTGGGCAAGCACCTCAAGGAAGAGACGGTTCAAGTTGCCGTGGTCTGTTGGGATAGTGTTTGAGGTACAGAAAACAGCTGCCAATAACCTCAGCCAGAAGTGAGCTTGGCATGGTTGAGGATCAGCAAAGGTTCCCATGTGGCTAAAGAGAAACAATGAGGGCAAACCTGGTGAAAAATGCGGCAAGTTAGGCGGTCAGTGTTCACGTGTCATGAGCTCATAGGCCTTCTGGTAAGCCAGCAGAGGGTCACGAGCAAAAGAATGGTGTTAGTTTTCATTTTTTAAAGGATCATTCTGGCTACTGTATGCAGAATAAACTGTCGGAGGGTATGAGTGAAGTCAGAAGAACAACAAGGTGGACCCTCCTTAAGGTGATTTCTAATAAACCATGCTCCAGTAAGCCACAGATTCAGGCAGAACCTATGACTTACTTCTAATGGACAGAACATGGCACAGGTGGTAGGATTCACTGTCACAGTTATATGACATTACATGAGACTTCATCTTGGAAGACTGAGATATGAGATCCTGTCATGGTTCTGTTGGAGTGGGCCATGTGTCAGAGACCTCTAGGACCCATGGGCAGTCCCCAGACTCAGAGCTGGGCCCTCTATTCTATAACAAAAAACATTGAATTTTGCCAGTAATTTGAGTTAAGTAGGAGGTGGATTCTTCCTTAGTCGAACCTCCAGATGAGAATGCAGCCTGCCAACATCTTGATTACAGAATGTCAGATGCTGAGCAGAGTTTGTTAAGATATTTCCAGGCTCCTTCTAGACCTGGGAGACTGTGGGATAAGACATGTGCAGGGTTTGTGATAATTGGTCACCCAGCAACAGAAAAACAACACAACCAATTCAGATGCTTTAGTCATAGTCCAGGCAAGAGATGAGAGCTAGTAGTCATGGAGATGGGGAGAAGTGGTCTGACGTGGGATGTTTTGAACACAGAGATTCTGCCAATAACATTTGCCAGTCGCTTGGATGTGGCATATGGAGAAGAGAGGAGTCCAAGATGACTCCAAGAACGGCTCCATAAATGCAAATATCCAGCTTACAAGGATCAGTTGATTTCTATGTTGCCCATCTTGTAAGTAAATCCTGCTCAAACCCTGTTGGGGTGCTGTAGCACCTCTTCCAGGAACGTATTTGACCCTTTTCTAAGGCAGGCTAGTTCTGCTCACACTTCACGTTTCAACTGAAATGTGTCCCTTCCGTGAAAGTGCCATCATGTATGATAGTGGCTTAAGTTTTTGCTCCCGTCTTAGCCAGTTTCTGCTGCTATAACAGAATCCCATGGAACAGGTGGCTTACCAACAACAGAAATCTATTTCTCACTGTCTAGAGCTGGGAACTCCAAGGTCAAGACATTGACAGATTCAATGTCTGGTCTACAGATAGCTGTTTTCTTGCGGTGTCCTCTCATAGCAGGAGGGGCAAAAGAACTCCATGAGGTCTCTTTTATGAGGGCGCTAGTCCCGTTCACGAGGACACCATTCTCATGACCTAATCACCTCCCAAACACTTCACCCCCAAAACATACCAGACTGGAGATTCGATCTCTACATATGAATTCTGGGGACACAAACATTCAGTCTGCAGCAGTCCCCTGGTGCATTTCTCAAAAACCTCTTACAGCATTTGTCTCATGAACTGTGACTCACGTCTGTGCCTCTGTCTCCTACGCAAGGCAGATGGTTTTCATCTTTATATTCCAAAAGCCTAGAACAGAGTCTGGGACATCTAGAAGATATTCAAAAGTTTGATGAATGAATAACTACAACTATTCAACTCTGTTTTACCTGATTCTGTCCTCCCATATCAACATCGTTCATCTCACTATATGATCAACTAAAACAGGAAAAATGTGTACTCATATATTATCTGTATATATGAGTGTGTGTAATAAATAGACCGTACAGTAATCATTTGACAGTGTTAACTCCATAAATAATGTTATTACTCATATTATAAGTGCTGTGTATGTAGGCATGTGCTTGTTTACATGTGTTTTGTGTGTGTAAGAGAGACAGTCAGACAAAGGATTTTATAAGCTTAAAAAACACGTTTAATCCAATTTGGATTGAAGAGCCAGCATTTACCTTCTCAATCTATTGTTTCCTAGACTTGTAAAAGGATAAAAGTGACATTTTTGAAAGGACTTTTGAGGCTGATTATTGGACCACTCAAGAATGTGCAAAAAGAATAAGATAGATTGGGTCTCTTTTTAAAAGGAAAGGAATGTTCCAATATAAAAATATGGTATTTGTGGGCTATGGTTTGTTCAAACACACCGGGCTAACTTTCCAGGCTTCAGTCCAGTTCTGTGATGCATTCAAAAGCCCTGTGCCTACTCATAAAAATGTCTCAGATCAAAGACTTTGACTATTGTTTAAGGTCTTTAACTGTTCTGAGCACAGCAATGTTGCCCATTTTACTTGGGGATCAGAGGTTCAATACTGAACCTGATAGACCAATGCCCATAGTTTCTCTAATTCCAGAAAACAGATACACAAACACACACGCACACACACACCGTTACACCTAAGAGGGCAAGTAACCCGAGAGGATCACAGGAGCGCCTCCGAGTCAGCTCACCATGGGCCTTAAAGTGTTCATTTTCCTACTCTTACCATTCTGAGACACCCAAACTCTCCAATAAGTCACAAATGTGTGATTGCTGTAGTGTGAGAAACTTCTTGGCAACAAGACTTATGGTCTGGAGCATGATGGAGTTTCTGACTCTCCAGACAAAATAGTGTTTAACACTGAAGCATATTCAGAAGTTGAAATACAGTGTTGTAGAGGTGAAACTGATACAGTGTTATAAACCAGAGTTATCTCAACTTTTAAAAACTGATGCCCAACGCAGCACATTACTTTAGTTAGAGTAATTTGCAGATTGCGACCAAAGTGGAAATACCAGACTCAGAAGAAAGCCAGGCCTGAACACAGCGGGAGGGACTTTCTAGAGACAAAATCCAGAAACAGAACAAAGCTAGGCTGCTCAAAACGTTACTTAATCTTAACTTAGTTCTCAGATAAGGATGGAATATCGATTGATACTGACATACATTTACCAGTTTGAGTTGAAGCTGTACGAGAGACGCCATCAGACGGTCAGTCTCAAAACTTGGTCTACGTCATCTTTGCCGTTGTTTACTCACCAAGTCGTGTCTGACTCTTTGTGACCCCACGGACTGTAGTCTGCCGGGCTCCTCTTGTCTCCGGGACTTCCCAGGCAAGAATGCTGGGGTGGGTTGCCGTTTTCTTCTCCAGGGCATCTTTCCAGCCTAGGGATCAAACGTGTATCTTCTGCAGTGCAGGCAGATTCTTTACCACTGAGACACCAGGGAAGCACCTATATTACCTTATAAACATTCAAACAACTGTTATTGCTAAAAATGGATAAAAACTGGAATCTATTTTTGGAAAGCACATTTAGAATATTCACGAAGCCCCTCTTAGCTCTATCAGTGACTACTAGGAGAGTACACCTTTCAGAGGCATGCAGAATGCCATTTAAAATAAACAAGCTTCTGAGGACTTCCCTCGTGGTCCCATGACTAAGGTTTTGTGCTCTCAATGCAGAGGGCCTGGGTTTCATCCCTGGTCAGGGAACTAGATCCCATGTGCCACAACTAAGAGTTTGCATGCCGCAACTAAATATTCGGCATGCGACTTTAAGAAAAAGAAAACAATGATCTCGTATGCCACAATGAAGCTCCCATGTGCCGCAACTGAGACCCAGCACAGCCAAATAAATAAATAAAATAGATGTTTAAAAAACAGTGCTAGACCTTTCTATATTTTTTACTCACTTCGTTCCCATCGGTTAGCGCAATACCTGGCACATAGTCCTTGCTAAATAAACAATTGCTGAATAAATAAATGAAAATGTAATCATAAAATGAAGTAAAATGTGCATTCTTATGAAATAGGGGGAAAAAATCAATACATAAAGAACTATTTGTCAGTGGTTACAAAACCATATTTCAGAGCCAGAAAATATGCATGACTTTTCTTTTGGAGAAATTCATATAATTTCCAGATGAAGATTCGTAAAAAATCCAGCTATGTAAATTAGCAACCCAGCATGATTCAAACAAGTGAATTATGCTAAAATCTGCACAGGTATTTCTGTGATTTTCCTACACAGGAAGAGGATATTTAGAAAATTGTTTTTATGTTGATCTTCTAGACAGGAAATGAAACATAATGACCCTAATACTTTGTTTGCATTTAATAACTATCAAATTTAAAATTTTTATGATTTTTAAATTCCCCAGCAAACCAATTTTCTGATTTCACCTTTTTAAAATGATGCTACACTTTGACAGGAATTTACTCATATATTCTTTTGGCTAGTTAACCTAGCTTCCATTTTACTTAGGGAAACTCTTTAGAGATACAGAGTTTTATATTTTCAGAGTAAAATGAAGTCTTATTGGGTTGGTCAAAAAGTTCATTCGAGTTTTCCATAAGAAGTTATGGGAAATCCCAAATGAACTTATTGAAGTTTAGAAGTAATTATTATAGAAGTACTGGGTGGCAATACTTCTATATTACTTCATTAATTCTGCTTTGTTTTATTCTCATCTTGCTACTCCATATTTTGTTCCACTGTCACTGAAATATGACCAACTTTATTTTCTCTCACATGTTAAGTTTAATATAGACGGAATGGGGTGATGGAAAGAGCAATGGTTTTGAACTTAGAAGATCTAGGTTTGATTCTTGCACAATCTTATTGCACAATGATATTCTTGATATCATGCCTTTGTTTTCTCATCTGTAAAACGGGGATTGGATTATCTTCTTATCAAGACATGGTGAAAAATCTAATATGTACAGTATACATATATAATATATATTCTCACTAATATGTAGTGAGAATCTAATGACTTCCATATAAAACTAGTGGATTGGACACATTCCTCTTAAAATCTGACTATAGCATCAATAAAAGTAAAATCATAAGGCATAAGTCCACAATGATAAAGCAGAAAAGGACATTTAAAAACAGAATTTGGAGACAAGAGGCAATCAGATTTGCAGATTCGAGGTAGCTGAATCTTAAGCCCACAGTGGAGAAAGCTTGGTTAAGACTCATCAGAACGTCCTGGAATTGACAAAAGCTTCTGAAAGTGGAGGGTGAAGAGAACCCTGGCACAGGAGAGTGGTCGGAAGGTGTGTGAAAGCAGTCCTGTCCCTGTACCCGCTCCCGTGCCATGCACGTGGGCAGGCTGCCCATCCCCCGCCCTCACAGAGGGCTGCAAGTTTATTTTCTGGAGAGGGTAAAATGCAGGGTCTCTTTATCTGAATATTAGGCACAGTTCAGCAGATAGGGTCCATGATTAAAAAAAAAAAAGATTAAGTGAAGGCATTAACAGTATTCTAAGAGGTTCTTCACTCACCTGTTCAACTCTCTACCCCAGGAATGTTGACAATCCACCTCTGGACACTCTGGACAGGAGACTGAAAGGGCCTGTTTCAGAGAAATCTGATCAACTTGACAGAAAATACCCAAATATATCTGACCCCAGGGATCCTCTAACCCAGAGCCCAGGCTGGTTATCACACACATTCAGGGGTTCCATCAGCTTTAGAGTCTCCCATTATTATACATAAATAGAAAAATTAATACCAATATTATCAACATTCAAGGATCCTTAATATGAAGAGTACATAAAACACCACCACATGGTGGGAAAAGCCTCTCAGAGGAGGCATAGCTGCACAGGAAGGAGTAAACTTCAAATTAATACTATTAATATCCTTAGACATACAGGAACATACTGTATCCATGAAACATAAGTGAAATGCTATTTAGGGGATAAAGCAAACAGAATAAAAAGAGGCTTTGAAAAAATAATAACATTATAGCGGAAACTAAAACCTCAGTAGAAGAACTGAAAGATAAAATTAAGGAAAACTGCCAGAAATTAGAACTAAAATACAGAGAAGGAAGATAGAAAATAAAAAACATATTAAAGACAGGATACCTCATGAACACCCAACAATTAATTAATTAGAGTATCATAAAGTGAGAACATGGAAAAAAGAGCAGAAGAAATTGTCAAAGAATAATTCAAAAATATATCCTAGAGCTAAAGGACACTAACTTCCAGACTGAGAGATCCTGATAAAAGCCAAGACAATAAAAGAGAACAAACTTCATGCCAAGGCATACTGTTATGAAAATTCATAATAATGAGAAGAAAAAGAAGACACTAAAATCCACCAGAATGTAAAAATAAGTAGTATACAAAGGGATTCATTTTCAGAATGTCTGTGGATTTTTCAATAGAACCCTGCTGCTGCTAAGTCACTTCAGTCATGTCCAACTCTGTGCGACCCCACAGACGGCAGCCCACCAGGCTCCCCTGTCCCTGGGATTCTCCAGGCAAGAACACTGGAGTGGGTTGCCACTTTCTTCTCCAATGCAGGAA
Source organism: Bos indicus x Bos taurus (assembly GCF_003369695.1). Lineage (NCBI taxonomy): Eukaryota > Metazoa > Chordata > Mammalia > Artiodactyla > Bovidae > Bos > Bos indicus x Bos taurus. The sequence continues at coordinate 58,867,038 of NC_040097.1, read as the reverse complement.
AGTGAAAAGTGAAAGTGAAGTCGCTCAGTCATGTCTGACTCTTAGAAACCCCATGGATTGCAGCCCACCAGGTTCCTCCGTCCATGGGATTTTCCAGGCAAGAGTACTGGAGTGGGTTGCCATTGCCTTCTCCATAAATAGAACCCTAGAACTTAGAAAATAATGAACAAATGTCTTCAAAATTCTGAAAGATAATTATTTCCAATCAAGAATTCTATATCTAGGCAAACTATGAATCAACTGTAAAGCTAGAATGTGCAAATCCTCAAATGATTTTCCTCCTATATTACTTTCCTAGGGAAACTAGTGGAGGCCATACTGCAGTAAAATAAGACAGTAGACCAAGAAATAGGAGTAGATGAGTTTTAAGAAACCAGAGCCCCCACCCAGGAGAGAGAAAGGTAATCCCCAAGAGGCTGATGAAGGAAGTCCTCAGTCACCACCTCTCAAGTCTAGTGCTCAGCAAGTCCAGATGGAAGCAACATCAAGAGGGCACCACCAGGAATCATCCTAAAAAGAAGGGTGACGTTGGGGAGTTCCTTGGTGGTCCAGCAGTTAAGAATCCATTGTCCAATGCAGGGGATGAGGGTTCAACCCCTAGTCAGGGAACTAAGATCCCACATGCTGCAGCACAACTACGCTTTCTCACTGCAACCAGAGAGAAGCCCTCAGGCTGCAATGAAAGACCCAGACCCCACGTGCCACAACTAAGACCCAAGACTGCCAAAAATAAACAATTTTTTAAATTGTTTTTAAAAAAAGGTGACATTGAATTTGATGGATTAACTGATACAATTGAACATAGTCATAAATGTATTCTTCTGGAAGAGAGTTTGAAGATAAATTAATGTGTTACACAGAAAACTAAGACAATAAAAAAAAGTGAGATAATGATTAAATCCAGAGAAAGCAAGAAGTTATTCAACCACGAAAATCTCGTCAGTATATGACATGGCTCAGCTGTGGGTAATATTGCATACTTAACTGAGTGTTGATCAAATTTACCAAAGTCTACGTCAAAATTCTCCAAGCCAGGCTTCAGCAATATGTGAACCGTGAACTTCCTGACGTTCAAGCTGGTTTTAGAAAAGGCAGAGGAACCAGAGATCAAGTTGCCAACATCTGCTGGATCATGGAAAAAGCAAGAGGGTTGCAGAAAAACATCTATTTCTGCTTTATTGACTATGCCAAAGCCTTTGACTATGTGGATCACAATAAACTGGAAAATTCTGAAAGAGATGGGAATAGCAGACCACCTTATCTGCCTCTTGAGAAATTTGTATGCAGGTCAGGAAGCAACAGTTAGAACTGGACATGGAACAACAGACTGGTTCCAAATAGGAAAAGGAGTACGTCAAGGCTGTATATTGTCACCCTGCTTATTTAACTTATATGCAGAGCACATCATGAGAAACGCTGGACTGGAAGAAACACAAGCTGGAATCAAGATTGCCAGGAGAAATATCAATAACCTCAGATATGCAGATGACACCACCCTTATGGCAGAAAGTGAAGAGGAACTCAAAAGCCTCTTGATGAAAGTGAAAGTGGAGAGTGAAAAAGTTGGCTTAAAGCTCAACATTCAGAAAATGAAGATCATGGCATCTGGTCCCATCACTTCATGGGAAATAGATGGGGAAACAGTGGAAACAGTGTCAGACTTTATATTTCTGGGCTCCAAAATCACTACAGATGGTGACTGCAGCCATGAAATTAAAAGACGCTTACTCCTTGGAAGGAAAGTTATGACCAACCTAGATAGCATATTCAAAAGCAGAGACATTACTTTGCCAACAAAGGTTCATCTAGTCAAGGCTATGGTTTTTCCTGTGGTCATGTATGGATGTGAGAGTTGGACTGTGAAGAAGGCTGAGTGCTGAAGAATTGATGCTTTTGAACTGTGGTGTTGGAGAAGACTCTTGAGAGTCCCTTGGACTGCAAGGAGATCCAACCAGTCCATTCTGAAGATCAGCCCTGGGATTTCTTTGGAAGGAATGATGCTAAAGCTGAAACTCCAGTACTTTGGCCACCTCATGCGAAGAGTTGACTCATTGGAAAAGACTCTGATGCTGGGAGGGATTGGGGGCAGGAGGAGAAGGGGACGACAGAGGATGAGATGGCTGGATGGCATCACTGAGTCGATGGACGTGAGTCTGGGTGAACTCCGGGAGTTGGTGATGGACAGGGAGGCCTGGCGTGCTTCGATTCATGGGGTCGCAAAGAGTCGGACACGACTGAGCGACTGATCTGATCTGATCTGATCTGATGTCTTAATTTGGAGGCTAGAGAGGAAGTATTTGTGATTGTTGTAGAGGCAGAGTGAGAGAATTAACTCCTCATCTTTCGTATTAAAAAATAAACAGATTAGAACTGGAAGCGGAAAATCAAATAACAGCAGGGTAAGCCTGTTACCTGAACATATAGTGGAAAATATTAGAACAGCTGAAACATAATTGCCTTTGAGGGGGTGAGGACTGGAGAAGGGATAAAAAAGAAGGATTGCTGTTTTCATAGGAAAGTTTACTTAACTTTTAAAACAATGTTCACATACAACTTGCCTAAAAATTAAAACACAAAGAGACTTCCTTAGTGGTCCAGTGGTTAAGAATCCGTCTTGCAATGCAGGGGTTGTGAGTTCAATCTCTGGTCAGGGAACTAAGACCCCTCATGCTGAGGGGCAGCTAAGCCCTCATGCCACGACTACTGAGCTTACAAGCCACAGTGAAGATTCTACGTGCTGCAACTAAGACCTGATGCGATGAAGTTAATTAATTAATATAAATGAATAAATAAAAACCAAAAAATTAAAACATCAAAAAAAGATGATTGAAAAACATACTGTGCTCAAAATCACTTATCAGAGTACCTGGTTTGTAGTAAACAGCTGATAGATATGTTAGCTTTTAAATAAGATAGAAAAGTTAGGTGTTTGCTGTAGTCCTTTCACACAGGAAGAAGGAAGTGATCCAGAAAATAGAATCTAGGAGCACATTGTCCAAGAATGTATGACAAAATCACATCTTTTGAAGTTATGTGGACTTTACTGGGTAGTAACTTAGGCACAGGAAGGGAACAATTTGTTATTTGTCCAGCAAGTCTGTTGAACACAAGTCAATAAAGCAATTTGAGCAAAGACCTTACTTACATGCCATTCACTTGGCCCAGAGGCAGATATGAAACAGGTTAGAATCCTGAAACAAGTTACTGAGATAGACCTGTGAAATGGATCAGGGGCTCACTTAGAGTTCATCTGGAGCTGCTCCCAACCTTGACTGTATACTAGATTCATCTGGGAAGCTTTGAAAAATCCTGATGCCCACCACATCCTAGACCAATTAAATCAGAATCTTCTCCCAAGTCCCTCAAGCGATTCCAGTGTGCCGTGAGGTAAAGAACCACAGCCCTAAGGGGTGAGTTCATGAGACTGGGCTTGCAGTTGCCATTCCCAAATTTCATCAGAGCCCAGGAGAGGTGGAGACATGCACACCCAATGAGGAGAGAAGGTGGGTATCCCCACCCCCCATGTCAAATGCAAATGGCACTTCTAGGCCAACCCACCTCCTTTGGTACAGCTGTATGAACATGTCTCCTGGGTAATCCTAGGGCATCTTCCATTCTTCTCATTCTCACTCATGAGGATAGGAGTTCTGCTTAATCAAAACCTGAGACAATGATGGGCAGTGTGCTTGAAGGCAGAGACCAGGTTCCACCCCTTCCCCTTTTAGTCCTAGTATCTGGGGAAGTAGATCATTTTTCTGTTTCTAGGCCACTAGCCTTCACGGGATGAACCCGCCCCAGTATTCTTGCCTGGAGAATCCCATGGACAGAGGAGCCTGGTGGGCTGCAGTCCAAAGAGTCGCACGACTGAAGCAACTTGGTGCACACATAGGCAGCTTTCACGAAGGAGGCTCAGGCGCTCTGCCTCCCTCCTTTCAACGTCTGTGCATATGGGGCTGGGGTCTCTCATGAAAATCCAGTGCGTGGGGGATAGACCAGTGTCAAGGTCAGTTCCAGCTGTCATAACAAACATACCACAGCCTGGTGGCACAAACAGCAGAAATGCACTTGTTCATAGATCTAGAAGCTGGAAGTCTCAGGTGAAGGTGCCAATACACTTGGGTTCTGGTGAGCGCGCTTTTCTTAGCTTCAAAAGGCCACCTTCCTGCTGTGTCCTCACAAGACGTTTTGTGTGCAAGTAGGGAATGAGGAAGGGGGACAAGAGGCAGGGACAGAGGTACAGAGAGGCACAGAGCAGGGAAGGGGAGAGAGGTCTGCTTGGTGTCCTCCTATAAGCGCTCTAATCTCATCATGAAGGCCACTCTCTTATAACCTCACATACACCTAATTTCTTCCAAAGACCTCACCATCACATTGCGAATTAGGGCTTTATTTTGTCTATTTTTCAGTTTTATTTATTTGTTCAGTTTTTACTTTTGGCTGCTTTGGGTCTTCACTGCTGTGCCTGAGCTTTCTCTAGTTGTGGGGAGTTGGGGCTCCTCCTTGCTGCAGCGGGCAGGCTCAGTCGGTGTGGCTTACGGCCCCTAGAGCACAGGCTCAGTGGGCACCCGGGCTCAGTTGCCCCAAGGCATGTGGAGACTTCCTAGACCAGAGATCAAGCCCATGTGCCCACCAACAGGCAGATTCTTACCCACTGGACCACCAGACAAGTCCTAAGTTAGGGCTTTAACACAGGAATTAGGGGGTGGGGGATTCCAGCATTAACTCTTGCCTCCAGCAGGGTCTTCCAGAGGACGGCAGGCTTTGGGTCATCTCTCCATGACTGGAGGACGTCTGTTTCCTATCCAGTCACTGCTATTTGGCCTGCCCTCCCTCAGCTCAGTGCCCCAGAGAGAATGAACGGGAGAATGTGAGTTCTAAATCTTCTTCTAGAAACACTCAAATACAGTTTGTAGGGAAACTCCATACTGGCCCTCCACTACCCTGATGGCCTGAAAAAGCAACTGAAATTTTCCATTCTCCTCCCAATCAATCAGTGTGTCTGCATTTCACGTAGAAAGCAAGATGCTAGGCTAAGCACTGTATGGAGCTAAGAAGGAAGACACTCTCCTAGCTCACAAAGCAGGAGTGAAATTCAAAATATTTCACAATGGGAGCGGTGGACAATGACGACAGCTGACCTTGAACAACGTGGGGGGAGGGGCCCTAACCTTCACAACAGTCAAAAATCCATTTATAAACTTACAATCGCCTTCCAATTGTATCCTCAGATTGATGTCCTCTGATTGAACCAATGACAGACCAGGTAGTCCCATGGTATTTAATGGTGAAAAAAATTCGAGTGTAAGTGGACCAGTGCAGTGTTGTTCAAAGACCAACTGTATTTTCAAACCAACATAGGACTACTGCCCTGTTTTAGCAACATGAACAGTAATACCAGTGCACTTCAGCTAATATTAGCCTTGCCCCAAAGAGCTGAAGAGCGCTCTGCCAGGTGTGCCCTTGGATTCGGGAATCCAACGGAGAACACAAACGGTATGTCAGGAAACCACTGGCTGAGTGGTCTTGCAGTAAGAGGTCCTGATAAGGAATATGGTGCTGCTGCCAAAAACTAACCAGCAGAATGTGGGAGGGGTCAAAAGAGGGAGGAGATGCTAGCCCATAATATGTCCTACCAATCTCCCAGAATCCTTCATGCTGGAATCCATCTTGGCTCAGAGATGCCGGCACCACCAAGAAGGATGCTGAGTCAGAGTAAATATGGGCCAAGCAAAATGACTGACCAGAGACAACCTCGAAACTAACCCCATCACCACGAAACCTGAGACCGTGAGCAGTTCTCCCTTTACTCTGTTGCTTGCTGCCCAATAAAGCCTCTTGCTTTGCCAGCACGTGTGTCTCCTTCGACAGTTCATTTCTGAGTGTTAGACAAGAGCCCGTTCTCTGGCCCTGGAAAGGGTCCCCCTTCCTACAACAGATACAGAAGCAAATCGAAGCTGGGGCCCCCACCACACACCCCTTCCTGTACTGTATGTGGATTCCTCCTCCTGGGGAGGCCTAGCCACAGAGGAGTTAGGGTCCAGAGTTAATTGTAAGCCTGAACTATCCTTCCCTCAGACAGGCCTTGGCTTTGGAAACAGAAGTGAGAAGAAAAAGAGGTTCTTTGGTTCAGCTGGAGTCAGGGAGGGTAACAGAGTGAAGAAGAGGCTGTTAATTCAAGTTGCCTCAAATTACATTTGTCCACACATGCATGGAAAATTCTGCTGAAAAATAAATGAGGGTAATTTTTCTTTAGGGGTCCTCTTTCATCTCAGGGTTTCAAAGCACTTTGCCACAAAAACTCCCCGTCTTTGCTCATTTTTACATCTAAATATGTAAAAGCCCCAAGAGCTAAAGTTGAGTAAAACCCTTTGAACTTCTGAAAAGTACTAAAGAGAAACGACTATTTTGTTATTATAAGATCCAAGTGGCCAACCAAGGACCACACAGCCAGAAAACTCTCCTTCTGATGAAAGGCCACACCTCTGATCAGAGGATGAGCCTGCTAATTAAAACCACAATTAAAACCAGCAGGGAGGGTGTGACTCAACACCCTTACCCAGAAGCAGAAACACTCATGACTGACTCACACAGGACACATCAGGTTTTCTCCAACAGGCATTTGGAAAAAAGGAAAGAAATACGAGTCCCAGTCGCCCTCCATCTCCTGACCCAGTAAACTCCGTGTCAGTCAGTGACACATTCCTGACTCCCTCCCACCTCAGCAGGAAGAGCCAGTTTGGCCTTCAGGAGATGGGAATGGGAAGCGCTGTTTGCATATGCATTTTTAGGCAAAGGAAAATCTCAGAATCTCCCCATTTCCAGCCTGTGAGTCAGGAGTGGGTGTTTGTATTCTGGGTTCTGGGTTTGAGTCACTACCTTCCTGCTGTTGGTCTTCTCAGTCCAGAGGTAATGACTAAAAAGAGATGAATACAAATGTCTGTGAATGCTTAAAAAGCACGTGGTTGGGGAGAGAGAAAATAGGAGCTTGGGATGAACACACACAGTACTATGTATAAGACAGATAACCAACAAGGATCTAGTGTATAGCACGAGGAACTCTACTCGTTATTCTGTGATAGCCTATCTGAGAAAAGAATCTGAAAAAGATTACATATACATGCATAACTGAATCACTTTGCTGTATACCTGAAACCAACACTCACTGTAAATCAAATACAGTCCAATACAATCAAACGAAACGTAAGAGCGCCTGACAGTTCAGTTGGCAGTTGCAGCAGCAGTTGTTTTCTCTGGAAACAAGTATACAGCATTTATAAATAACAGTGAGAAAGAGGAAGCAGGAGGAAGGAGGGGAAATAAGTCTATAGAGGATGTGATTGCGGAAGTAGAGTCTAGTCCAGGTATAAAAATAGACAACCGCCTGTTTGTCAGTGTGGCCAGTGTGGCCGGGCGCCCTGCGTGCTGCTCCTCGCTGGCCTGGCAATGTGGTGTGGGTGAGGGGGCTGCCAAGGCCACCCGACAGTTCTGGCACCTGAAAGACCACCTTGGCTTTGAAAGCACATCTTCCGGACGCCCCTCCAGCTGTGCTGTGCTTGGCACCATTGATTCCTGTAAAGCACTTCAAGACCACCCAGCATTCTACCAGGTCCCAATGTTACACAGAGACCAGTACCAAACCATACCAGCTTGAAAAACAGTGACCTGACCGTTTGGGCTCCTCCAACAGCTACTTTCTATTTTGGGGATGTGCTGTGTGTGTGTGTGTGTGTGTGTGTGTGCGCGCGCACACACGTGCTCAGTTGTGTCCAACTCTTTGCATCCCCACCAGGCTCCTGTCCGTGGGATTTCCCAGGCAAGAATACTGGAGCAGGTTGCCATTTCCTACTCCAAAGGATCTTCCCTACCCAGGGATTGAAACCCCAGTCTTCTGCATCTCCTGCACTGCGACAGGATTTTTTACCACTGAGCCACTCCCTAAACATGGCATCGACTAACAAATCAAGCCACTTAAAACGGCTGAAAAAAAGAAGGTGATCACCAAACAAACAGGTTTTGATCTGTGGACAGCTGAACTGCGTTTGACCCAGGAAGAAAGCAGAGAGTGCAAGGAAAAAGAGCTTCAACTTTTCAATTGCTTTGAATGTGGAAGTCAAAGCTGGACCTTTTGTATGCAGCAGGAGGCTGGATACTATGTTTCGTTTCTTGTATATATAACTAAAAGATTTCTCGAGGCCCACACACTGTCACTATGTTAAGGACTTTTACAAAGCTCAGAAAAACAGAGCCCCTGCCCTAACATTTCAAATGTTAGTCAAGCTACACAAATCCTTGGCTGGAAAGATAATAAAAGCTAACTCTGATGTCACTCCATGATGAGTCATAAAAGAAGGAAGAAGTATTATGATTCAAAACATTTTCATTTGGGGAAGAAAAATTATAATGCATATCACCACCAAATGGAAAACAAAAATTAAAAACTTGGAGCCGTTTTCCTGGGACCTTGACATTTTTAAATAAGAAGTTTCATTGCTTGCAGAATACTTTTTACATTAAGGTTTTATGTTTTAAAGATAACTGAGGATATTGCAGAGCTTCCTGAACACTCATTTGCTATAGGCTCATATACACCAGAAAGATGTATACACTGAGGCTTATTCCAAAATAAAACAAACCCAAATCAACTAACACATACTTCTGATTGTGAGTTTTTGCTTAACTAACATGCCATTCTCTCAAAACAGCGAAGAGCTGGAATCTGACTGTGGCAGATGGAACTGTTTTACTTTTTCAAAATAATTCTGCTCTTCATCTGCTCAGTCTTGGGGTCCATTTCTTGGAAAAGTGACTGATAAGATACTCTCATATCTTATGACAATCCATCAATTGGCTTCTATGCTAAAACTGAGTTGGCATAACCAGGGAGTGGATCATGTATTTTCTTTTCTATTTCACATTTATTTTTTCCAGTTTTACTGAGATATGACTGACATATGTTGTTTTCGTTTAGTCACTCAGTCATGCCTGACTCTTCTGCGGACCCATGGATTGTAGCCCACCAGGCTTCTCTGTCCATGGGATTTCCCAGGCAAGAATAGTGGAGTGGGTTGCCATTTCTTTCTCCAGGGGGCCTTCCTGACCCAGGGAATCGAACCCAAGTCTCCTGCATTGGTAGGCAGGTTCTTTACCATTGAGCCACCAGGGAAGCCCCTAATGGACACATGGCATTGAATAAGTTTAAAGTGTTTAGCATAATGATTTGGTTTACATACATCATGAAATGATAACCACAGTAAATTTAGTGAAGATCCATCATCTCAAACAGATACAAAATCCTGTGATGAGAACTCTTGGGATTTACTTCCTTGACAACTTTTATATTTAACATCCAGCAGTAATAATTATATTAATCATGTTGTACATCACATCCCTAGAACTTATCTATCCTACAAGTGGAAGTTTGTACCTTGTGACCACCTTCATCCGATCCCCTTCCCTCATCCTCATCCATGGTAACCACAGATCTGATCCATTTTCCAGGATCACGTCTTTTCTGTTACCCTGACTCTTTAGCCATGGATTAGTGATATAGGGTTAGACACTGGGCCCAAGACAGGCCAGCTGGAGTGCTGCTTCGGAGTGTTCACACTGGAGTGTGGCAAAGAACCCCATGTTCTCTTGTCTGAGAGCATGGGGTTTCAAATTTGGAGGTGTAAAATCCCATGGACGGAGGAGCCTGGTAGGCTGCAGGCCATGGGGTCGCTAGAGTCGGACACGACTGAAGTGATGCAGCAGCAGCAGCAGCATTCCTTACCCCACAGAGAAAAAAATGAGCTCACAGCAAGAGAGGTACAACAGAGAAAGTACTGGTTACATTTGAATTTTTAGTTCCGTTTGTCTCTAAGATCATTCAGTTGCCTTTAATGCATAAGATATCCCAGAATCCTTTTTAAAAAGTATCGCTGCTGCTAAGTCACTTCAGTCATGTCCGACTCCGTGCAACCCCATAGACGGCAGCCCACTAGGCTCCTCTGTCCCTGGGATTTTCCAGGCAAGAATACTGGAATGGGTTGCCATTTCCTTCTCCAGTGCATGAAAGTGAAAAGTGAAAGTGAAGTCGCTTAGTCGTGCCTGACTCTTAGCGACCCCACGGACTGCAGTCTACCAGGCTCCTCCGTCCATGGGATTCTCCAGGCAAGAGTACTGGAGGGGGGTGCCATTGTCTTCTCCAAAAAGTATCACTGCCACCCCCTATTTTTGCCTAACCTACTTAAATTTCTAATACACCAAAAAAAAAAAAAAAAAAAAAGAGTCCTACAGTAAACATGGATCCAGTTGATTGTGAAAAGAAATCAATGAAGCTTGCCAATTTTTTTCTCAAAGAAAATTTGATCCAAGGGACTACAGAGAGATGTTTATTTACACTGTTAAGAATCTTTCTACAAATGTCTAATAGCAGACATGAAGCATGTACCATCTTTACAAGGCTATAGACCAGGGGATGTATATCCGAGCTTCTAGGAGTTTATAGTCTTGTCTGAGATACAAGTAGCTTTGTTTCCATGGAAACTAAAGTTTCTTCTTTTCTTTATATTCCCTGCCCCCTATCAGAACAGGAGCCACACAAGGCAGGACATCGGTTTTGTTCATTAATGTGTCGAAGCACCTGCAACCATGCTTCATATACAGTGGGCACTGAACAAAAATGTACTAAATGAATGAACTAACCTTTGTCTGTGTCCCAATCCTGTTTGGTGTGTTAGTTCCTCAAGGGAGCCAGAATTAGGGATGGAGGGAACAATGAAATCAAAAGAACAGAAGATGGACAGGAAGGTACTTGGGACACAAAGAAGCTTAAAGAGAAGCACTTTTTAAATGTAACAATTTGGAAGTACTTCTGTTGTAGCAAGTGATCAACAGATGAAGCAAATACATTTCTCTCCATTCCACTTCAATTCAATTTTACTTACTGCTGGTTATGCTATTAAACATTCTTTCCTTCCTTCAGTCATAGGATCCTTTCAGTTTTAGCTAAGCAAACAGCAGCCCAACCAAAAACCACGTTTTCCAGCCTCCCTTGCATCTAAGTAAGACCATGTGCTTGTTTTGACCCATAGAATGTTAGTGGAAATGACGTGTTTCACTTCTAAATCATGCCTTCAAATGGTATGTGTGTACTCACTTTTAGCCCCTGTTTTCTTCCCATTTACTGTGATGAACTCTTCTTCCCATTTACTGTGTAGACTCTTGCCTGGCAAATTCCATGGATGGAGGAGCCTGGTAGGCTGTGGTGGGCTGCCGTCTATGGGGTCGTACAGAGTTGGACAGGACCGAAGTGACTTAGCAGCAGCAGCAGCCGTAGCAGCCTGCTGCTGCTGCTGCTGCTAAGTCGTGTCAGTCGTGTCCGACTCTGTGCGACCCCGTAGACGGCAGCCCAACAGGCTCCCCCGTCCCTGGGAGTCTCCAGGCAAGAACACTGGAGTGGGTTGCCATTTCCTTCTCCAATGCATGAAAGTGAAAGTGAAGTCGCTCAGTCGTGTCCGACTCTTATCGATCCCATGGACTACAGCCCACCAGGCTCCTCCATCCATGGGGTTTTCCAGGCGAGAGTATTGGAGTGGGGTGTCATCGCCTTCTCCATGCCGTAGCAGCACTGTGATGCAAAATTGATGGCAGAACCTGGACTAGCCATCTTAGACTGTCATATGGAAGCTGCAGGCTGAGGATGACAGAACAGGAACACAGAAGGAGTTAAGGTTTGTGATACCAAGCAGCTGCCATACTAACTCTGGGCAGCTCACATTTGGACAGTTAACATGAAGGAAAAATAATTGTCTACTTTATTTCAGACACAGTTACATTTGGGTCTTTGTTATCATCTGTGTTAGTCACTCAGTTGTGTCCAACTCTTTGTAACCCCATAGACTATAGTCCACCAGGCTCCTCTGTCCATAGGATTCTCCAGGCAAGAATACTGGAATGGGTTGCCATGCCCTCCTCTAGGGGATCTTCCCAACCTAGGGATCAAACCCAGATCTCCCGCATTGCAGGCAGATTCTTTACCAACTGAGCCACTAAGGAAGACCTTTGTTATTATAGCAGAAGCTATGTAGTAACTAATACATTGACACAATCAAAAGTAATCTGCCCTGGAACTTTTCCTATCTTCCATAGGCTTTCATCACACCTAGGTCCTTCAGGTTCTTGACAAATTTCTCCTATGCACTGGATCCTTATTTTCATTCATGCATGCAGCCTATGTGAGGAATCCCTGGTTCTCATTCCTGTTGTAGATTCCTGAGGATTGCTAGGCTTCAAAATATAGTTGGAGTGACCAGAACAGGTTGCTTGAGTCCCGTAAACCTGTTGCCCAGTCATTCTCAGGATCAACAGCGTGGAGTGTGGCATGAACTTGTCCTCTTTAGTCTCTGCAGCAGGATGACACAGACTTGTGGAAAGAGGCCTTGTCTTCCAGATTTCCAAATGGCACCCAGTCAGTGCTTAGTACAGGGTGGAACAATTACTAAGTGCTTCACAAATACCCTAAAACTTCTATAACTATCTTCACAGTTTATCTGGGACTTCCTACTACAGATCCTAGTTATTATTATTATTACCATTTATTTATTTATCTGTTTGACCCCCACTCCAGTACTCTTGCCTGGAAAATCCCATGGACGGAGGAGCCTGGTAGGTTGCAGTCCATGGGGTCGCTAGGAGTCGGACATGACTGAGTGACTTCACTTTCACTTTTCACTTTCATGCACGGGAGAAGGAAATGGCAACCCACTCCAGTGTTCTTGCCTGGAGAATCCCAGGGACGGGGGAGCCGTCCTGGGGTCGGCTCTGGGGTCGCACAGAGTCGGACACGACTGAAGCGACTTCGAATAGCGTAGCATTTGACTGTACCAGGTCTTAGTTGTGGCATGCAGGGTATTTAGGCGCAGCGTGTGGGATCTAGTTCCCTGACAAGGGATAGAACCCGAGCCCCCTGCGTTGGGAGAGCGGAGGTTTAGTCATTGGACCACCAGGGAGTATCGCTAGTTATTATTTTGGTGATATCCCTGGTGGCTCAGACAGTAAGGAATCTGTCTGCAATGCAGAAGACCTGGGTTTGATCCCTGGGTCAAGAAGATCCTCTGGAGGAGGAAATGGCCACCCACTCCAGTATTCTTGCCTGGAGAATTCCATGGACAGAGCACCTAGAGGGCTACAGTGCACAGGGTTGCAAAGAGTCAGACATGACTGAGCGACTAACACATAGTCCATCATAATCATAATCATCATAATCATAGGTCAATATTAATATGCCGAGACACCCAATAGGACAAGGTGGTCCATGCTAAGTGACAGATGAGTGTCAGAAGGCAGGGCATCAAGGAAAGTCGTGGGAGGGAGAGGATCTAGCTCAGCAGGATCTGGCCCCTAGTCTAGAGGTCTTCATGCCAGACAGCAAATTCTCACAGAAAGGAAAGAGGCATGAGAGAATATTCTGTGGGGCTAAAAACCCTATCCCAAATTCCTAAACTGAAACTTGCCACCAAGGGAATGCAAGACAAGTTGAAGGACAAGACATTATACTCAGTGTTTGGGGCAGCAGGCAAGCTTGTTACTGGCACAACACGGTAGATTGAACTGGCCCTAGAACTTAAACCTCATCAGAGAGGGAGGCTGAAGCTGCACTGATCTTTTGACTGGTTCATGCCCAGAACTCTGAAGCATGGGGAGCACCTATAAGCAGATAAATCCAGGTAGTAAGCAAGTTAAGATCCCTTTGGGATGGAAAGCTGGATATGGCTTCATAGAAGAGGAGACTTAATTCAGATCCTAAGTTAAGGATAAACATTAGAAACGGAGAGCGTTCTGGAGCCTTAAGGTGTGCAGGGAAGATGGGCAGCATGAACTGTAGTGTAGAGCAGGGGTCTGCAATCCCCCGGCCATGGGCTGGTACTGGTCTGTGGTCTGTTAGAAAGCAGGCTGCACAGCGGGAGGTGAGCAGTGGGTGAGTGAGTGAGGGAGGCTCCATCTGTTTTCACAGCCACTCCCCATTACCTCCTGAGCTCCGCCTCCTGTCAGATGAGCCGCAGCATTAGATTCTCATAGGAACTGGAAACTCTATGGTGAACTGCGCATGCGAAGGATTAGGTTGCTCACTCCTTATGGGAATCATCCTGAAACCACACCTGCTCCCTGTTGGTGTAAAAATTGTCTTCCACCAAACTGTTCCCTGGTGCCAAAAAGATTGGGAACTGCTGCTCTAGGGTCAGGAAAAATGTGCTGTGCTCAGTCAGAACTGCCAGTTCAAGCAGGAAGTCTAATGGACATATTTAGTTAGCTGTTGGACTGCCTTTGATTTCAGGAACTGCTTGTTCACCGCTCTTGTCAATCTCAGGGTCCTACCTTCCCCCAAGGGAATAGATGTGGGACTCAGTCTCTCGAATCAGGACATGTGGAACATCTCTGGAGCAGAGTCCTTTGGGGGAGATTAATAAGGACACAAGAAGAGAAGGGATTATTTTTTCTGTGATTACTAGTTATGAAGACGGTGTAAATTGAGCTCTGCCATGGGCATCTCTGCCATTAAAGAGAAGAAGGTTACCTAAGAATTAAGCCACCTGGGAAGGATGACGAGCCAGGAGGGAAGAAAGGAGATCCTAAGGACAGAGTCTAGTCTGACTCTCAGAGCCAACTGAGCCTGGAGCAAACCCGCTGTGCCACCTTGGACTCTCCAGTTACAGGAATCAATCAATTGCTCTTGGGTTCCTGCTATGTTGGGCTTCTGTCCCTTGCAATTGAAAGAGATCTGACTAATGTGGGAATAAGAGAGGATAAGCTTAGAATGCCGATACAGCTGTGTTATAGAGGCCCTAACTGCTAGACTGGAGAAGGCAATGGCACCCCACTCCAGTACTCTTGCCTGGAAAATCCCATGGACAGAGGAGCCTGGTGGGCTGCAGTCCATGGGATCGCTAAGAGTCGGACACGACTGAAGCGACCTAGCAGCAAAAGCAGCAGCAACTGCTAGACTTCTTTTGGAAGATGACAGGATGAGTCATTAACATTGGGAAGTTGTTACACGGTTGCTCCGTACAAACAGCCGGCCCAGGGGTGGCTTCCAGCCTCATCACCTCCTGGCCACAGATCCCATGCAAATCCCAAGCCACCGTGTGTCCCCCATCTGCAGAGTGGGGGTGACTCCGCGTATCCTGCTGGGTGGCTGCAAGGAAGAGGTTCAATAACAGTCAGTGTGCCTGATACAAGGTCTGGCACATGACCAGCATGACAGCTCCTCAGAATGACAGGGGCGGCAGTCATGGTGACAAAAGAGGATGGAGGAGGAGGAGGCAGAGGAAAAGGAGGAGGGGGGAGGGCGCTTCCTGGACCAGGTGGGTGGGGCCGGAAGTGAGTCAGAAGGACGGGCGTGGAGCCGCTGGCCATCATCAGCGGGACCCGTTGCCTTGCAAAGGGAAGAGAGGAAAGGCGAGCCGGTTATGATCCAAGGTACAAATATCCGGCGAATTAACTGATTCTGGAACTTTTCCTTCTTTTGCACCCACACCACCAAAAATGGAAAACCCAGCAACAGTGGAAAACACCAGGTCCAGGGCCTCGAGGATGCTCCTGACCAAGCACCAGCTTCAGGCTTCATAGCATCTTGTGCCATAGGGAAATTTAGGCCCTCTGTCCAGAAAGTCAGGAAAACAGTGTGCCTTTGCTTTTGCTGTTGGTTTCTGCTATTTAATGTCACGTGACCTCCGGCACTGGGACACTCATAGGACCCTCCAGGTGCCCGGTGCTGGTCCTTCCCACACTCAGGTCTCATGCAGGAGCTGAGGCTGCAGCTGCCACTGGGCAGGGATGAGGGAACCAGCAGATGAGAAGGTCCCTGGAGGCTTCTGTCAGGTCCCTGGAGGCTGGGAGGTGGTGGTGTGGAACTTTGAGTGTCCATTTAGCCTCCGAGACCCTGGCACAACTTTTAAATTTTTCATTTATTTATTATATTTATTTTTGGCTGTGCTGGGTCTTTGTAGGTAGTTCTAGTGGTAAAGAACCCGCCTGCCAATGCAGGAGACATGATATGGATGGGGGTCTGGGTGGGAAAGATCCCCTGGAGGTGAGCATGGCAACCTACTCCAGTATTCTCACCTGGAGAATCCCATGGATGGAGGAGCTTGGGAGGCTGCAGTCTATAAGGTCGCAAAGAGTTGGCCACAACTGAAGGGACTTAGCATGCACGCATGCACGAGTCTTCATTGCTGCATGAGCTTATCTCTAGTTGTGGCGAGTGGGGACTACTCTCTACTTGCAGTGCGTAGGCTTCTCATTGCCATGGCTTCTCTTGTTGTGGAACATGGACTCTAGGGCCTGAGGGCGTCAGCAGGTGGGGCTCCCGAGCTCAAGAGCACAAGCTCAGTAGTTGTAGCACACAGGCTTAGTTGCTCTGTGGCGTGTGGGGTCTTCTGAGATCAGGGAGGGAACCTGCATCTCCTGCACTGGCAGGTGGCTTACCACTGAGCCACCAGGGAAGCCCCTGGCACATTTTTTAATGTCTGTTGAACTTCAGTTAGATACTGTAAATACAAAATAAAGTGTTGAAAATTTCCAAATGGGGACCACAGAGTATTAAACTCCAAGCATGCGGTCCCCTTCTGTGATGCTTAATTTTATGCATCAAGTTGACCAGGTGATGTCAAATAAAAGTTGTCCATTTATTTAATCAAACAGTATTCTGTGAATTTCTGTAAGGGTGTTTTTGAAGGAAGCTGACAATTAAAACAACAGAACGAGTAGAGCAGATTTCTTTCCTTAATATGGACGGGCCTCACTCAGTGAGATGAGTGAAATGGAAAGGCTGATCCTCTTCTGAGTAAGAGAGTTTTTCCTGCCTTCAGACTCAAACCGAAACCGTAGCTCTGTGTGGGTCTTGCTCCTGCTGGTTCCTGGCCTGGAACTACATGATGGGCTCTTACAATTCTCAGGCCTTTGGACTCAGACAGAATCAGCCCACTGGGTCTCCAGCTTTCTGGTTCACCCAAAAGATCTTCAGATTTGCCAGCCTCCATTATCACATGAACTGATTTCTTATAATAAATTCTCTCTCTCTCTCTCTGTGCATTCTGTGGAGTCTTTCTCTGGTAAACCCTGCTTAATACACTTTGTGAGTGCACGCCTTGTACTACACTGGGAGTATCCATGGAGATATTTTTTTCCACTTCCCACCTCCCTCTCTCTCTCTCTCTCTCTCACACACACACACACACAGGAGAAAGTGGGGGGTGGGGAGAGAGAGAAGCTAGTAGGAAGAAGAAATTAACTTTTTTATTGGAATATAATTGCTTTACAATGTACTGTTAGTTTCTGGTGTGCATTGAAGTGATCAGGTATACATATACATGTATCCCCTCCTTCCTGAACCTCCCTCAACACCCTTCCCATCCCTCCTCTCTAGGTCACCACAGAACACTGAGCTGAGCTCCCTGGGCTATATGGCAGCTTCCCACTTGCTGTCTGTTTTCCACATAGTAGTGTTTACATGTCAGTCCAACCTCCCAATTTGTCCCACCCTCCTCTTCCCCCTCTGCGTCCACAAGTTGATTGTCTGCATCTGTGTCAGTATTCCTGCCCTGCAAATAGGTACATAATGAGCTATCAGTAATGTCTTTCCTGTCATTATAAAGCAAAAATATATTTTTTGCTGTATAGCAATGAAAGTATAGACCCCATAAGACAGCTTACAAATTTCCAGGGTCCCAAGATCACTTATTAAAATCTATCGATCTAGAAAAATATCACTTTCATTTGCCAAAGGGTGAGACTTTAGAAATAATAAGTGAACCCTGGTCCATCCTTAGTATAGTTAGTTCATCTCTTTACCCTGTTCATGATCAGTGGTTCATTTTGTCCTGTGGGGCCACCAGGACTTACCCAAAATCTGGGGGCCTGATGTCAGAATTCAGAAATATCTTGGATTTTAAAAAATAATACAGTGCAAGTATTGTAATTATTTACATTCCTGGCAGACTGCAGGATAGCACTCTGTATAAAATGCACTGACATTTCTTCTGTAAAGCATGTGGCCAAAGATGCTAAATAGCCTCATGTCAGTCCAGGTGAGGTTCTGTTTTCAAGTGAGTTCAGGTGAGGTCAGATTTTACTGCCAGATGAGCTATAAAAACTCAGTTTGTGGAGCTTTCTGGGGTGAGCAGCCTTGCAGTTGCTGTTTCCATGGTTGGTCTCCCAGCCACTCACGCTCACACTCCTGAGTGAACACAGGAGAACCAGCGAGCGGGGAGAGCTTGCCTGGAGGAGCATCTGGTGCCTGGAGGAGAAGCCACGGAAGGCTCAGGGTTGGACCCTGCCATTGCCTTCCACACCCTTTGGCCCAGGGAGCTGAGAGTTACGTGATCCTAGAAAATGAATCAGACCCTGAAGTCCCCAGAAGCTCTCCCGGACTTGTCTCTTCACACACCACAGCACGCCCACGGAAAGTCCCTCTAAGGCGTCCTGATGGGGCTGCAAGCCCTCGGGGCCCTGAACTGGGAAAGGCAACCGCCTCTTTCAGGCACATTGGTGTCTGTCGACTGAGAGGCTAGTTGTACTCACATGTAGGAAGACAGCTTCAGGAGACCTGTGGCCACCGCACGATCCTTATTCCTGGTCTTCTTTAGAGGATGTCGTTTTTAAGCACTTCAAAGTGGTGGGCGCTTCTCTGGAGGTCCAGCGGTTAAGACTTCGCCTTCCAATGCAGGGGATGTGGGTTCACACTCTGGCCAGGGAGCTGAGATTCCACATGCCTTGGGGCTGAAAAACCAAAACATAAAACAGAAGCAGTACTGTGACAAATTCAATAACGACTTTAAAAATAGTCCAGATCACACACACACAAAAAGTCTAACAACAAAAAAAGTTGTAGAGAAGGGTTTTGCCCCTAGGGACCCTTCTGCGAGGCAGGGCCTTCTCAGCCATCTTAAAATCTTACCTACCCTGGAAGGTCCGGGACTGATGTCACTGAATCTATAAAAACCAGGAACAAAGACTTTCTTACCAGGGTTCTCCAGCTGGAAAGGAACTCCCTCACATCCTTTCAGTTCTTCCTGAATTTTTTCTGTACCTCTTACATATGTTGGTTTCTTTTTATCTTGTCAAATTATACCATAACCCTAAATAAGGCTGTTCTTTCTGGAAGGCACTCATTTTTATATCTGCAATTCTCCTAGGTTAAAATCTTAAATGGAAATAAGTAATTATATTCTTAATAAATAAATAATTTTAGAATTAACAAGAGATCCTGGTGGCTCAGACAGTAAAGAATCTGCCTGCAATGCAGGAGATCCGGGTTCGATGCCTGGGCTGGGACAGGCTCCTGGAGAAGGGCATGGCAACCCATTCCAGAATTCTCGCCTGGAGAATTCCATGGACAGAGGAGCCTGATGGGCTACAGTCTATGGGGTCACGAAGAATAGGACACAACTGAGCAACTAACACTTTCACTTTCACTTTCTTTCTTTATGGCATTTTAGGTTAAAATGCCTAGTGATCTGGTAATTTTTGTATTTTCTAGTAGATGCTTAACAAATATATTAAATTGTGTAACCAATTGTGTATTAAAGGTTTTCCCCTTCTTTATTACCTAAATCTTGTTATGACATAGTTTGTGTTATAAATATTTGTGCCCTTAACTTGATTTGTTTCCTTATTAATTCACTGAGAAAATAAATTCTATTTTAAAAAGGATCACTGATAAGTTATTGATGAAACTGAATGAGAAAAGCGTATTGTGCTTATTAAAAAAAGGAAATCAGATTACTCATTACTTACTCAACAGCAGGAGCTACTGATTGTGCAATACTGAAAGTAAAATTTAAAATTGGGAGACTCCAAATCAAGTCAGCAATTTAGACTGTCAGCAGAATGTGTAAAGAATTAGAATTTAGCAGTTTTAAAGGGTCACAGCTGTTCCTAGGAATTTAATCAACCATGGTGTTCAGAATAATAAAGTATGTAAGGGAATGCATGTTATATTGGTCCACATTAAGCCAGAACATTGAAATGAGAAATGCCCATGGTTTAAAGAAAGAGAAGCAATTTATTCATCACCAGCAACATGATTATTCACTATATAACAGTCAGGTAGTCAGTAGTCTAAGACTTCTCTTTGTTGAAATTAGTGCATTTACTTCTTAAACATACAGAAAGAGGCATTTCATTAGCAAGTAAGATGCCAAGTTAAATTTTAATTTCAGATAGCAACTTCTTAGTGTAAATGTGTTGCAAACATTTCACATTGTTACGATTGGCATGTTAGCTCCGATTCCTGTCACCTTTTAAGGTCACCCTTCATTTATTCATTCACTGGTTTAAAGGCTGAGTTTCTGAGGGCTAGTCAGGACTGTGCTGTGTGTGGCCCCGACAACACAGTGATGGGCAAATCTTTCCCTGTAGTCCCTACAGTTTAATAGACTGATCTAGACAAAGCAAGCCCACTCCAGTGTTCTTGCCTGGAGAATCCCAGGGACAGGGGAGCCTGGTGGGCTTCTGTCTATGGGGTCACACAGAGTCGGACGTGACTGAAGCAACTTAGCAGCAGCAGCAGCAGCAACAGCAGACAAAGCAATCCCCGTACAGTGCGATAAATGCCACTATTCACAGTGTGTTTATTCACAGAGGGACCCAGCCTTGGTTCAGAAAAAGACTCCCAGAAGAAGTGATGTCTAGATTAGGCCAAAAGCAGAAATGTTGGGGAAGTGGAAGGAGGTTCTCATCGGGGGCACCGCTTTGAGGGAGAGGTGTCAGTGGTGCTTGAGAACCTGGAAGCTCCACTTTCTGGTGTGGTGAGACTGCAAACCAGAGGAGCGCTGTGCATGGTGAGAAACACGACCCGGGAGGCATGCCACGTCCAGGTCACCAGGAGCCCGCGCAAGCCTCCTGAACAGCCCACGCACCAAAGCAGCATAGTCACATTCATAAGTTAGGGAGCTCTCTCTGGCAGTGAGGACAGTGTTCTTGTGGGAATGGAGGGGTGCAGGGGAAGGAGATGGATTCGAGGACTGTTCAGGAGGTCACTCCACAGAGGCTTGTGGTTGGTGGATGCACAATCCCTGCCATGCTTTGATGGTGCACATCACCCGGCAAGGCCTTGAGGCCTGAGTTTTGCGGGGTAGTTCTGTTTCAGCCCATGCTATCATGCCAGCTCCACTAGAAAGAAATGAACACCTCGTTAGGCAAGAGGAGACGAGAACGGTGTAATTTCTTACATGAACACATTTGGCACAGTGCACATGATTTACATAGTGTGACTTTAATTGTTCTGGACTTACTGGAGAATCAGCCCAGAAATGAACACTTTGCCAGATGTGTGGACAGAAATGACCATGGACTTCTTTTTACTAGCTGCTTAAGAAGGTTGCCAATTATGGAAACCATCTATATGAACAACACTTATCAGTAGAGGAGTGGGTTTCGCTTTCAAGGAGATGAACTAGTGCCAATCAAAATGAAAGAAGTAATTCAAATAGGAAGCCGGAAAGAAAGGATATGCAAAGGAATTGAGACCACTGATATGCATGAGTAAATGGGAAGGGGAAGAAGCGAATGTTATCAGATAAAAAAAACAAACACAGTCACACCTACCTTTTACAGAAAGCCAGCTGTGTGCTAGGAACTATTTTAGTACAGTATGCACCTTATCTGGAGAAGGCGATGGCACTCCACTCCAGTACTCTTGCCTGGAAAATCCCATGGACGGAGGAGCCTGGTAGGCTGCAGTCCATGGGGTCGCTAAGAGTCGGACACGACTGAGCGACTTCACTTTCACTTTTCACTTTCATGCATTGGAGAAGGAAATGGCAACCCACTCCAGTGTTTTTACCTGGAGAATCCCAAGGACGGGGAAGCCTGGTGGGCTGCCGTCTATGGGGTTGCACAGAGTCGGACACGACTGAAGCAACTTAGCAGCAGCAGCAGCAGCAGCAGCATGCACCTTATCTCATTTAATTCTCACACATGTACTAAGGAATTAATCACTATTTGCACTGTTTGGGCAAAAGTGATTGTGGTTTTGAACCATGTATTTTAAATCATTATAACCAGGCTTAAATACATCTTTATTAATCAAAATAGGAACCATTACAATCGGCACACTTCTGCCAACAAGAAATATCTCTGTTCCCGTAGTATAAAAATCTGTGCTTTCAAATTCACTGAACTCTTGGAAAGAATTTTCTGCATCCTGCTGGTTGTGGAGGCATTTTCCTTGCAAAAGTTGTCAAGATGCTAGAAGAAGCTGGTAGTCGGATGCTTGGAGTAGAAAGGTCAGGTGAATATGGTGGATGAGGCAAAACTTCATAGTCCGTATTCATTCAACTTTTGAAGCATGACATGTGATCGGGTGTTGTCATGGAGAAGAGTTGGGCCCTTCTGTTGACCAATGCCAGCTGCAGGCGTTGAAGTTTTTGGTGTATCTCAACAATTTGCAGAGCATACTTAGATGTAACAGTTTCATGAGGATTCAGAAAGCTATAGTGTATCAGATGCGAAGCAGACCACCAAACAGTGACCATGACCTTTTCTGGGGACAAGTCTGGCTTTGGGAAGTGCCTTGGAGCTTCTCAGTCCAGTCACTGAGCTGATCATTGTTGGTTGTCATATAAAATCCACTTTTTTGTTGCACATCACAATCCAACCAATAAATGGTTCATTGTTATTGCATAGAATAAGAGAAAATGACATTTCAAGGTGACAATTCTTTTGATTTGTGGTCAGCTCATGAGGCACCCACTTACTGAACTTTCTAACCTTTTCAATTTGCTTCAAAGGCTGAAGGACCACAGAATGGTCGACATTGATTTCTTTGGCAACTTCATGTGTAGTTTTAATAGGATCAGCTTCAATGAAGCTCTCAATTGGCCATTGTCAACTTCTGATGGCTTGCCACTGAGCTCCTCATCTTCAAGGCTCTCCTCTCCTTTGAAAAACTTCTTGAACCACCACTGCACTGTACATCTGTTAGCAGTTCCTGAGCCAGATGTGTTGCTGATGTTGTGAGTTGTCTCCCTGGCTTTCCAACTCATTTTGAACTCAAATAAGAAAATCACTTGAATTTGCTTTTTGTCTAACATCATTTCCCTAGTCTAAAATATATATAAAATACACAGCAAGTAATAAGTCATTAGCAAAAAAACACAAAGTGAGAAATGAGCATTTATATGATGTATAACAACCACATTTATTTAAGAATGTATTCCAATAGCAAATAGCAAATTTCAACAATGCCAAAACAGCAATTACTTTTCACCAACCTAAATACTTTCCAGATGAGGAAAATTGTGGCTCAGTATGTTTAAGCAAGGGCTTCCCAGGTGGCTCAGTGGATGAAGAACCTGCCTGCAATGCGGGAGATGCCAAAAGATATGGGTTCGATCCCTGCATGGGGAAGATATCCTGGAGGAGGAAATGGCAGCCTACTCCACTATTCCTGCCTGAAGAATCCCATGGACAGAGGTGCCTAGACGGCTACAGTTCATAGGGTCATAAAAGTAGGACAAAACTGAAGTGAGGTAGCACACATACCCATCTACTGGGGCTTCCCTAGTGGCTCAGATGGTAAAGAATCTTCCTGTAATGCAGGAGACCTGGGGTTCAATCCTTGGGTCAGGAAGATTCCCCTGAAGAAAGGAATGGCTACCCACTCCAGTATTCTTGCCTGGAGAATTCTATGGACAGAGGAGCCTGCAGTGCTACATTCCATTGGGTCACAAAGAGTCGGACATGACTGAGGACTAATACTTTTACACTTCATATCCACCTACTACTTCCTAGTTCTACTGATTTAGAAGACAGCTGATTTAGCCAAAAAATTAATTATTGATGATTGATTTATGAATATTTAGACAACAGCAACATTGATTTGGAGCCAGTGTTGGGAGCTATGTTCACCAAGATGGGGTCATGTCAGGCTAATGCTATGTTCAGCTTATTTCAATGTGATCCTCCTGAACTAGGATATTAGGGGGATGCCAGAGAGATAATCCTGATTTCATAAAGCTTCTTAGGAAAACAACTTATGATATCACTGTGAACCAGTGTGAGAATGGTAAACTGAATGCTAGTTCAATTGAACAGAAGTGTAGCTACTTAATGTCATTCTAAAAGGATCATTGTTGATTTGGGTATATATAGTGATTATAGGACATCAGACTTAGACTTGTATTTTTCAATATATTTTTGATGACTTGGAGAATGTGATCTATCTTCTCTTTTAAATATTTAATTAATTAATTAGGCTGTAGTGGGTCTTAGTTGTGGCATGTGGGATCTAGTTTCCTGACCAGGGATCCAACCCTGTACTGGGAGCATGAAGGGTTAGCCACCGGACCATGAGGGAAGTCCCTATAATCTATCTTCTAATCTTCAGCTTTATCATAAAATAACCACTGGAAATCTTCATGTGGATGTCCAAAGCAACTCAACCTAAAAATGTCCAAGACCTCATTCTCCTCTCTCTCAGATTGCCTCTCTCTACTTCTCCCCAGCTCAGTCACAGACTGCAGCATTAAATTCTTATCTGCAAGTGCCTGACCTCAATTTGAACTAGCTTAGGCAACAAAGAGGAAGTATCATTTCAGGGAATCTAAGGAAGGTTTTATAATCAAATTGTAGGAGAAGCAGAGATGCAAATGGGCCCCAGGAAAAACTGGAACCAGAGTCTCAAACATTATCAGGACTTTCTTCTCTGCTTTTCCTTGCTGTTGGTTTCATTTTCTCTTGCTTCAGACAGACTATGGTACTATTGTATGGTTTCCCTGGTAGCTCAGCTGGTGAAGAATCTGCCTGCAATGCAGGAGACCATGGTTCACTTCCTGGGTCTAGAAGATGCCCTGGAGAAGGGATAGGCTGCCCACTCCAGTATTCTTGGGCTTCTCTGGTGGCTCAGATGGTAAAGAATCTGCCTGCAATGCAGGAGACCTGGGTTTGATCCCTGGGTTGGGAAGATCCCCTGGAGAAGGGCATGGCAACCCACTCCAGTATTCTTATCTGGAGAATCCCATGGACAGAGGAGCCTAGCAGGGTACCATCCACGAGGCTGGAGTCAGACATGACCGAGTGACTAAGTACAGCACAGACTATTGTACACGGTGGAAAACACGGCTGCCATCTCTTATCTTGAAACTTTGTCTCAGTTTAAACTGCTATAATAAAAGTACCACAGACTGGGTGGCTTAAATAACAAACAAGGAAAAGTATCTCACAGATCTGGAAGCTGGGATGTCTACAATCAAGACTCTGTCAGACCTGGTAGCTGGTAGACAGCCAGCTTCTCACTATGTCTTCACATGGAGGGGAGAGGTCATCTCGTGTTACTACTTGTGAGGGCATGAATCTCATTTGTGATGGCTCCATCCTCACCCCAAAAAACCATGGAATTGAGGATTAGGCTTCAGCATATGAATTTGGGGGATCACAAACATTCAGCTCATAGCAACTTTCTATCTATAAAAAGGGACCAAGTGAAGCTTGCTTTGGTTCCAAATTCAACATCTGGACAAGGAAGTTCTGATTGGCTTGGGTCAGCTATACTCCTCTGGATCCATTACCTGCTGCTAAGGGTTATAGGGGTTCTATGATGGTACAGGTGAGGTCTTTCTGGGCCAATCAGTTAAGTCTATGGGAGCAAAATTGTGGGAAAAACAATGGCATCTGCCTCAAAGTAAATTGTTAAGCAGTTTGGGGGGAAAAGAAAGTGTTATTTATTGTTTTCAGTAAAAACACAGAATGCTAGGTAAACAAAGTCATAGGTGTCCACTGTGATCATCCACCCACTCATGTCAGTGGGGCTCATCCTGGCTCAGAGCTCCCTCAGTCACAAAATCCCCAAATGTATCAAATTGGCCTCCTCCCTTTTTTTCCAAATATATTATACTTTTATAATACAGATTCTCCCCATTTTTTTGCCTAAAAAATTAGTGGTAGTTTTAGCTGGTGGCACTGACTTCTGTCTTCATCCTCCATCACGAATGAACTTTCTAAAACACAAATCCGGTCATCCTTGCAAGGTTCTCCATTACCCATAGAATAAATTTCCAAATCTAACATATACGTAAAGGGTACCCCCTAACAAAGCTTGAGGCCATGTCTCCAGGCTCGTCTCCACTGACTCCTAATTTACTCACATTCCAGGGTTTCAACCTGCTTCTTTTGGAAATACATCAAGCTGCCTAACCCAGCAAATAGAAGGAGCATTTGCATCACTGCAGAGCTTTAGAAGTTAGCAAGAAAATTCTGAAGACCTCCTTCTTCAGCTGTCGATGCGAACCTGATTTTGTGCAAAACCTAAGGTTAATAGATGGAGAGAGGCTCGTTTACCCTTCTTTTCTTTTTACAGCTGAGATACTGAGTCCAGACAGAGTAGTCGCTTTGTTCATGTGCTGATGAGCAGGAGCTCAGTCTTTGGATTCCCATTCCAATGCCCCGAATCCAGGAAGAAGTGGTCAGCAAGGGAGGAAGGGAATATACCCACAGGGGGAAAAGATCCAGAAAAGGAGCAGGATGTGCCTTCATTTTCCAGAATCATCCCTCACCCCCAAATTTGAGTGAACAAGAAAAGCTTAAGAAGGCTGGGGAGGAGATGGGCTTGGGATTCACATGGGAGGGGGAGGCAGAAGGAAATAAAAAACGAGCAGAGGCTGGTTTAAGCAATCACCTCCTCTGAGTGGGTGGGTCCACAGGAATAAAGAGCCCACATGGTTTTCATAACCAGACTTTGCCTCCTGCCTTTCCTCTGGCGGTAGCAGGGACTGTCAATAGGCAAGAGCTGTGTTCCATCAGGGATCTGCCTCCCAGGCCTCTACGGGGCCTCAAATGTTCTTCACTGAGCTTGGAACCAAACCTCATACCCCAAACTTCACACCAAGAAGCCTGCTCACCACTTGCAGGTCTAGCCAGTACTCAGAAAGGTGGTAGAATTTATAAGATAAATAATTCTCAACCTTGGAAGTCTCTTTTGGTCTTTTCCATCTTTTTATTTTTTTGTAACATCTTTGTTGAATTTGTTACAGTGTTGCTTCTTTGGTTTATGTTCTGGTTTTTTGTCCTCCAATCATGTGGGTTCTTAGCATCCCCAACCAGGGACCGAACCCACACCCCCTGTATTGGAAGGTGATATCTTAACCACTAGACCTCCAAGGAAGTCTCCATCATTTACTTTAAAATGCAAACCACATTGGAATATGATTTCTAGATTGTATAGATACAGAAAAGAATTGTTAACATTTGTGAGAAATAAAAAAAGTACCAAACGACGTGTTGGTCAAGAAGAACACTTAGAATACATTGACTCTGATGAAATTGATATAGTCACTCAGTCATGTCCAACTCTTTGTGACTGCGTGAACTGTAGCCCACCAGGCTCCTCTCTTCCTGGAATTCTCCAGATAAGAATACTGGAGTGGGTATGCCATTCCCTTCTCCAAGGGATCTTCCCAACCCAGGGATCAAATCAAGGTCTCCTCATTGCAAGCATATTATTTACCATCTGAGCCACCAGGGGAGCCCCTTGTCTAGAATTAATTCTCCTCTCTTTCTTTCTGGTTGCCTTCCCCAACCAAAAGTTGAATTATTAAGAGATCCAAATGTTGTGGTTACTTATAAATACTGAAATACTCACAAAAATTTTACCCCATAATAGCAAAGCAGAAGAGTAACTCCAGGAGTCCTGAAGTGAATCACTGGCCTTCCACAGATCCCCCAAACTCCTTTTCCAACACTTGAGTTAATACCAGTATCATGAGATCCCAGACTGTGCTCTTCTTTTTCTTAGTTCGGAAAGAATGACTAATCCCTGTATACTATTCTTAGACTATGTTATTTGGCCAATTTAGAAAGAACGGACTAATACTAATAATATCCAGTGTTTACAACAGGTTCACAGTTTACAGAGTCTTTTTCCATTTAATTCTCACAGCAGTTCCCAGATGAAGTGACTTGTCCTGGCTCATCTGTAATGAAATGGCAGAGCTGGGATATAAACACAGGTCTTCTGAATCCAGGCTTCAGTTTTAACTGGGCACCAGAGGGGCCAGGTTGTGGCAGCCGCTGAAACCAAGAGCCTTCAGGTTTTAGTAAAGTTTTTTCTTGTGCTTGTTACAGCAGTATAGCTGGTGGGGCTGGGGATTCTGCTCCATATAGTCATGCAGGGATTCATGTTCATTTCACCTGTGCATCATCATCCTCTGCATGTGGCTTGAAAAGTCCCCAGAGGATGGGAAAGATGGTAGATCACCCAGGAGGGGGTTTTATGGTCCAGGCCTGCTGGCGTGGCACAGCCCTTCCACCCGGGTTCTGTCCCCCAGACTCTCATCTCAGCAAGGGAGGCCAAGATATAATTCAGCTGTTTTCCCAGAGTCACAAGCTTTGGGAAAGAGAGCTTTGTCTTTTATATCAATATTTCAGATTATCAAGGCTCCATGAAGTCCCTTCCCTTGGGGAGATATTTATTTCTCTTCACTTCCAGTATATTTTCCCCTCTTTAAAACTCTCAGAATTTCTGTCTATCTCTCTTTCCAGTCCTTTCCTGAAGGCTGTTTTGAGATCTATTCTATTCTTTTCTTTCACTTTGCACCCATATATTTGTCTTTGACCTCATGAATCATAACTCTTTAAAGACAAATATGTGATGAAATTGAAATGTGACAGAGGATGCCGGACCTGGATGCCTGTTTTAGAGTTTAGGCATCGTTCTGCAGGCACAAATGTGAGCCATGAGAACTTTCTGAGGTTGGATGAATAAAATAATAATGATGATGATGATGATGAGAGTTCGTGCATGTTAAGTTGCTTCAGTCGTGTCCAACTCTTTGTGACCCTATGGACTGTAGTCTGCTAGACTCCTCTGTCCATGGGAGTGGGTTGCCAGTCACTTCTCCAGAGGATATTCCTGACCCAGGGATCGAACCCCTGTCTCTTATGTCTGCTGCATTGGCAGGCAGGTTCTTTACTACTAGTGCCTCCTGGTACTGGTAATAATTGCTGTCATTGTTGTTCAGCCACTCGGTTTTGTCTGACTCTGCTACCCCATGGACTGCAGCACACCAGGATTCCCTGTTCTTCACTATCTCTTGTAGTTTGTTCAAGTTCATGTCCATTGAGTCGATGATGCCATCCAACCATCTCCTCCTCTGTCGCCCACTTCTCCTGCCCTCAATCTTTCTCAGCATCAGGGTCTTTTCCAATGAGTCATCTCTTCCCATCAGATGGCCAAAGTGTTGGAGCTTCAGCTTCAGCATCAGTCCTTCCAATGAATATTCAAGATTGATTTCCTTTAGGATTGACTGGTTGGATCTCCTTGCAGTCTAAGGGACTCTCAAGAATCTTCTCCAACACCACAGTTTAAAAGCATCAATTCTTCAGTGCTCAGCCTTCCTTATGGTCCAACTCTCATATCCATACATGATTACTAGAAAAACCATGGCTTTGACTAGACAGAACTTTGTCGGCAAAGTAATGTCTCTGGTTTTTAATACGCAGTCTAGGTTTATCATAGCTTTTCTTCCAAGGAGCAAATGTCTTTTAATTTCATGGCTTTTAATTTCACTGTCCACAGTGATTTTGGAATCCAAGAAAATAAAGCCTGTCACTGTTTCCATTGTTTCTGCATCTGTTTGCCATGATGTGATGGGACCACATGCCATGATCTTAGTTTTGTGAATGTTGAGTTTTAAGCCAGCTTTTTCACTCACCTTTTTTACCTTAATCAAAAGACTCTTTAGTTCCTCTTTGCTTTCTGCCATTAGGGTTGTCATCTGCATATCTGAGGTTATTGATACTAATAATAACTGATGTTTTTAGTGGTGATAATAACTGATGCTTATTAAGCACTTTTTATGTGCTAAACTTTGCACAAAGCATCTTTCATAAATCATTTTATTTAATCCTAATCATAACCTATGAAAAGGATACCGTTACTACTCCCCAAGGCTTGTGTGTATATGTGTGTGAAGTAGCTCCAGTCCTGTTCAGCTCTTTGTGACCCCATGTACTGTAGCTCGCCAGGCCCTTCTATGCATGGGATTTTCTAGGCAATAATACTGGAATGGGTTGCCATGCCCTTCTCCAGGGGATCTTTCTGACCTGCTTCTCCCTGTGGCTCCTGCATTGCAGACAGATTCTTTACCACTGAGCCACTAGGAAACCCCCCCAAGACATAGAAATGTTAATAAACTTGCTCAAGTTACACAGATTTTGAATCCCCAAGTTCCACACTTTTTGCCACCCGAGCAGGGTTTGGACAATAACTCTGGAGGAAGTGTGGAGACTGACTAATGGCTAAAGATGTGAGAAGTAGAGCTGCTCTTAGTTGATTTTGTTAGCTTTTACCAAAAAAAAAAAAAAAAAAAAAATGGGAAAGAGTTTTCCATCTCTGCAAAAATTTGTTTCAGTTTATTCATTCAGGATAACTGAGTACAGCAGAAACTGATCTGAAAGTTGGGGACCAGACAGTGAAACAGGCTTCCCTGTCCTCGTGGAAACTGCAAGTTTGTTTGGGAGACAGAAATTAACAAAAGAGTCATGTATATATCATTGTAAACTGCCACGTGCTCTGAAAGAAAAGCACAGGATGTGAAGAAGTCATATTCCATGAAAATGATCTAGTTTGGCAGACACGGATCCTACTCCAGAAAATAGCCCCTCACAGACTTAGAAAATAAACTTATGGTTACCATAGGGGAAAGGTGGGGAAGGGACAAATTTAGAATTTGAGACTGATACACGCTACTGTAAATATAAAATAGATTAAAAACAAGAACCTACTGTATAGCATGGGAACCATATTCAGTATCAAATCTTCCCTGGTGGCTCGGACAGTAAACAATCTGCCTGCAATTTGCAAAACCTGGCGTTAGTCCCTGGGCGGGGAAGATTCCTCCCCTGGAGAAGGGAATGGCAACCTTACTCCAGCATCCTTGCTGGAGATCCCATGGACAGAGGAGCCTGTTGGGCAACAGCCCTTGGAGTCGCAAAGAGTCGGACACATCTGAGTGACGAATAATAACCTATAATGGAAAAGGATCTGAAAAAGAATATGTATGAATATGTGTAACTGAATCACTTTGCTTTACACCTGAAACATTGTAAATCAACTATAATTCAATTTAAAAAACTGAAATTAAATGAGAAAGTAGTCCCTCTACAGAAAAGCTGAGTAGCTAATGAAAACTGGGCAACGAGTGGAAGCCTTTTGAAACTTAGCAAGTCTGTGACTCAGCTCCAGTTCCTGCCCTGCCCTTGAATCTCCCGACTTGGTTAATGGGAACAGCACCTCCTGAGTTGTCGCCGGACAAACACTGCAGTCATCCTGACACATCCCTGTTTCTCATTACTCAGGTGGATTTCTCGGAAAGCACTGTGGCCCTCACCCTTACACCGTTCAGTGTCCCATCACTGCTCACCAGCGCCCCTGCTCCCAGCCACCATCCCCTTGGGGGCTACTGAGTGGCCTCCCTCCATCTAATCCTCCTCCCACAGTTTTTCCTCAACAGGGCCCTTGTCAGTCACATCGTGTCACCTCTCCATGCTCAGAACCTTCCCCTAGCTCCTTATCTCATTCAGAGGAAGAGCTAAGACCTCCCAATGATCCACAAGACTCTTTAAGACCCAAGGCCCTCCCCCAACATCTCTGGTCACCTTCTGCACCTCTCCTGCAGGTATTCTCTGCCTCTTTTATTTTCCTCCAGCCCCACTGGCCTTAAACCTCCCAGACTCACCACAGGGCCTTTGCACTTCCAGTTTCATCTGCTTAGAAATCCTCACCCCACTCACACCCCAGCTGGACCCCTGTTCTCCTTTCCTGCACCACAGTGACCCTTGCCTTCTCACACACTGTGCCCTCTTGTCAGTTCTCGTGTCTCATCCATACCCGTATCCATCACCTCTAGAAGGTAATAACTATTGTGCTTACTCATTGTTGCGATGCTTTAGCATCGAAAACAGTGTCTGCCACATGTTAGAAATGCACGAAAAGTGAAGTGAAAAAGAAAAGTCGTGTCCGACTCTTTGCGACCCCATGGACTGTCCACCAAGCTCCTCCATCCATGGAATTTTCTAGGCAAGAGTACTGGAGTGGGTTGCCATTTCCTTCTCGAAGCAGGTGTTAAATTAATTAAAGATGCCGAGGGCTTGTTCTGCAAGCTTGCCACTGCTCTATGTTCATATATGCTTTTAACTGAGATCTCCTGAAGGTAGTTCCTGCCCCTTTATGAGGATTCTGGGAAGGCTGTGGTCTTCTCTGAACCTTGACATCCAAAACAATGTGGGTCAGTGGAGTCTAACTGGGGCAAGGAGGGGTGAAGGGGGTGGTTGTTGTCACAGGCTTTTATGCATACCTCTGGATTGTTTCAGTACAATGGGAGAAAATGTTTAGGTTTATTTTTCCAATACAAATGAACACAACATTTAGAGACTAAAACCTAGGATGCATGCCTTCTTAAGAAGTGGATGGAGGAGTCGCCCCATGAAGGCGGGTGATGGGGCCCCTTCTGTCCTTGCCTCTGTTACCATTTCCCTGCAAGACAAACCCAAACACATCTCGAACCAGAGGAGAAATTGATTCTGAGGGCTTTTGCTGCTAATATAAAGACCAAATTCCTCACCACAGTGTCGAATGCCCTTCACAATTCAACCACAACCAAGTGGTCCAAGTTCAAGTCTCTTTCCTTCCTGGCCCCGTCTTTCAGAATCACTTTCTTCTCCTTAAAGAAGCTCAAGCCTTCCCAGTGTTTTGTTTTTGCATTTGCTGATTCCCTTTTCCCTCTTCTAATGCTGCCCTAGCTTTGCCTCTCCCCCACCACAGATGTAATTCATTGTTTTTACTTTTGTTCTCATGTAGAATCTTATTTTATCACATCCAGCTTTTTTCTTTACTTTTAAAAAATTGTAATATGTATACATAAGCATGTATTCATGTCATAAGATGTCACAGTACATAGAGTGGCAGATATGAATCCCTTCACTCATATTTTGATCCAGAAGTTGGTTGATGGTGGATACAACTGGAGATGATCATACTAAGTGAAGTCAGAAAGACAGACAAACACTATGTGCTATCACTTACATGGGGAATCTAAGATGTAACACAGATGAACTTATCGATGAAACAGAAACAGGATCACAGGCATGGAGAACAGGTTTGTGATTGTTGGAGCAGAGGGGAGGGGTGGAGTGGGAGTCTGTGGATAGTAGATGCAGACTATTACATAGAGAATGGATGGACAACAAGGCCCCACTGTGTACACAAGAAACTATAAGCAATATAAACCATGCTGCTGCTGCTTCTAAGTCGCTTCAGTCGTGTCGGACTCTGTGCGACCCCATAGACGGCAGCCCACCAGGCTCCCCCGTCTCTGGGATTCCCCAGGCAAGAACACTGGAGTGGGTTGCCATTTCCTTCTCCAATGCATGAAAGTGAAAAGTGAAAGTGAAGTCGCTCAGTCGTGTCCAACCCTCAGCGACCCCATGGACTGCAGCCTACCAGGCTCCTCCGTCCATGGGATTTTCCAGGCAAGAGTACTGGAGTGGGGTGCCATTACCTTCTCCAATATAAACCATAGTGGAAGATAATTTGAAAAAGAATGTATGTGTATATAACCTGAGCCACTTTGATGTTCAGCAAAAATTAGCATAATATTGTAAATCAACCATACTTCAAAATAATAAGAATAATAAAACAAAAAATACAAAAAAAGAAGTTGGTTGAGCAGGAGAAGTAGATAGCCAGCTGTTCATTATATCGCTCTGTACCTTCTTGTATCAAAACTATTTCATGAAGGTGACACTCTGCTATTGATCCTCTTTGCCAGAAAAAAACCTGTTAACAGCTTATTATATATTTACTTTTCTAGACCTTCCTGGAGAAGGAAATGGCAACCCACTCCAATGTTCTTGCCTGGAGAATCCCAGGGACAGAGCAGCCTGGTGGGCTGCTGTCTGTGGGGTCGCACAGTCGGACACGACTGAAGCAACGCAGCAGCAGACCTTCCTTGTACTGCTTCCAATCATGTAAATACACACATACACACATGCAATTATTTTTGTTCAAATGGACTCATACTATACTTATTTTTCCATAATTACAACAAAACAAATGTAGACTTTGTTTCTCAGGACAGTTTTAGGTTTAGAGTAAACTGGGCAGATGGTGGAGAGGGTTCCCACCAACTCCCCTCCACACAATTTCCCCTTGCTATGCACATCTGGGTTCCTTTCTCTGTGTGCTACATTTGTTATACTAGTGAGTCAATATGGATGCACAATTATTAACTAAAGTCCACAGTTAACCTTAGGTTCACTCTGCCGTATGGTTCTGGCTCTGTGCATCTGCCAGATACACAATGTCATGTGTCCACCATGACAGTGTCACAGAGGACACAGCCACCTCCCTGAACCTCCTGTGCTCCACCCTTTCACCCACCCCACCTCAACTCCTGGCAACCACTGGTCTTTTTTTTTTTTTTTTAGTATATATATATTGTATTGAAGTATAGTTGATTGACAATGCTTCAGGTGCACGGCAGAGTGATTCAGTTATACATATACACATATATTATTTTTGAAATTATTTTCCATTATAGATTATTACAAGATAAGGACTATAGTTCCCGGTGCTATATATTAAACCTCTGTTGCTTATTGCATATATGATTTTAATTAGAAATCTAGCATTCTATGTATACTAAATCAAGCAAGTGGAATCAAAATGTCATTAATTTTTTAGTTAGGCAAAAACTCATACGTTTTTTTAAAATATGTATATTATACATGTTATTTAAGTATACATCTATATAAAAGCTTTTCTACTATGCTTGATAAAGTCTTGAGAAAGAACATAAAAAAAAAAGGAGATGGAGAAATTGGAAAACATAAACTAAATGAAATGGGAGCACTGAATATGAAATAGAGAAAGTGAAAGAAACTTGATAAAAGTAAAAGATCATCATTTAGTCTCGTTGTTTTTAAACATGGAGGCTCATTAGAAAAATATCTGGAGCTCTGGCGGGGAAAAAAGCAATACTGGAGCATTTGTATTTTTCAAAAAATTTGAAGATAATTCTGATATGCATCTGGATTTTTAAAAGTGATCACAGGTTTTTCTATTAAATCATAGTTTTGATGATACAGACTTCTATTATTTTTCTGTTGACTAACCATGATACAATGATATTAAGTAATAGTTACATAATCACAGTAGTAAAATGTTTATCAGTTTTCACAATCAACATACAGACCAAAAAGAAAAAAAAAAAGAAGACAGTTGCAAGCCATAATGGGAACATGATTAACTTGACAGAATAAAATAATTATATACGATTTGGGGAATCAAGCAGAGTGATGTGGTCAGTGGAAGTGCACACACGCTTGTGTTTTCATCTGCCCAGCTAGTCTCTCTGTCTTTTGATTGGTGCATTTGATCCTGTTACCATTTTCTTAATTGTTTTTGGTTTATTTTTTTGTAGGTATTTTTCTTCTCTTGTGTTTCCTGCCTAGAGAAGTTCCTTTAGCATTTGTTGTAAAGGTGGTTTGGTGGTACTGAATTCTCTTAACTTTTGCTTGTCAGGAAAATTTTTGATTTCTCCATCAAATCTGAATGAGAGTCTTGCTGGGTAGAGTATGCTGGGTTGTAGTTTCTTCTCGTTCATCACCTAAACTGTATCATGCCATTCCCTTCTGACTTGGGGAGTTTCTGTTGAGAAATCAGTTGATAGCCTGATGGGAGTTCCCTTGTGTGTCATTTGTCTTTTTCACTTTGTTGTTTTTAATATTTTATTTTTGTCTTTAATTTTTGTCAGTTTGATTACTATGTGTCTCAGTGTGGGCGTCCTTGGGTTTATCCTAACTGGGCCTCTCTGTGCTTCCTGAACTTGGTTGACTATTTCCTTTCCCATGTTAAGGAAGTTTTCAGCTATAATCTCTTCAAATACTTTCTCAGGTCCTTGCTCTCTCTCTTTCTCCTGCAGCACCTATAATGGGGACATGGATGTGCTTAATGTCGTCCCAGAACTCTCTTAGGCTGTCTTCACTTCTTTTCATTCTTTTTTCTATATTCTGTTCCATGGCAGTGGTTTCCATCATTCTATCTTCCAGGTCGTTTATCCATTCTTCTGCCTTAGTTATTCTGCTATGGATTCCTTCTAGTGTATTATTCATCTCTGTTTGTTTGTTCTTAGTTCTTCTAGGTCTTTGGTAAACATTTCTTGCATCTTCTCCATTGTCTTCCTGAGATCCTGAATCATCTTTACTATCATTATTCTAATTCTTTTTCTGGAAGGTTGCCAATCTCCACTTCATTTAGCTGTTTTTCTGGGGTTTTATTTTGTCCCTCCCTCTGGCACATAGCTTTCTGCCTTTTCATCCTGATTAGCTTTCTGTGATGTGGTTTCTGTTTTAGCTACTGTGGAACTGTGGTTCTTCTGGCTTCTTCAGTCTGCCCTCTGATGGAGGAAGATAAGAGACTTGTGTAAGCTTCCAGATGGGAGGGGCTGGGGATGGGAGAAATTAGGTCTTGCTCTGGGGGCAGGACATTGCTCAGTAAAGCTTTAATCCAATTATCTGCTGATGGATGGGACTGCACTCCCTCCCAGGTAGTTGTTTGGCCTGAGGGGACCCCGCCCTGCGGTCTATAGGCTCTATGGTGGGGTTAATGGTGACCTCCAAGAAGGCTTACCCCAAGGGGTACCTTCCAGGACTGCTGCCGCCAGTGTGCGCATCCCTGTGGGGGCCCCTGTGGACCCCGTCTCTATAGGACACCCTCCAACACTAGCAGGTAGCTTTGCTTCAGTCTCCTGTGGAGTCACTGCCCCTTTCCTCTGGCTCTTGGTGTGCACAAGATTTTGACTGTGCCCTCCAAGGCTGGAGTCCCTGTTTTCCCCAGTCCTGTGGAAGTCCTGTAATGCAATCCTGGTGACCTTCAGGGCTGGATTCCCCAGGGATTCCCAGTCCCTTTTCAGATCCCCAGGCTGGGAAGCCTGACGTGGGATTCAGAACCTTCACAACAGTGGGAGAACTTCTTCAGTATTATTTTTCTCCAGATTTTGAGTCATCTTCTGCACCGGTATGGGATTTGATTTTATCCTAATTGCACCCCTCCTACTGTCTCACTGCGGCTTCTTCTTTTTCTTTGGACGTGGAGTATCTTTTAGCTGTCAGTGGTTGTTCAACAGCTGGTTGCAATTTTGGTGCTCTCAAAGGAGGAAATGAGCACATGTCATTCTACTCAGACATCTTGGACGGGAAGCCTACTGGTCTTTTTACTGTCTTTGTACTTCTACCTTTTTCAGAATGTCATATTGTTGGAACCACACAGTCCGTATCCTTTTCAGCCTGACATCTTTCACTTAGCAGCACAAAAGCTTAAGCCTCCTCTGTGTCTTTTCATGGCTATAATTAATTAAAAAAAAAAAAACTGACAGCAAAGTTTTCCCATGTCTTGACGTATAGATCTACCTTTAACTCTTTTAACAGCTACACGAGTCCTTTATAGAATGACTGTACACATCTCTTTATCCATTTTCTTCCTGGATGGACACTTAAGTTTTTTCCAGGTTTCTAATTGTCTATGTACATCTCTTTGTCACACACTAAACTTTGTACTCCTTACCCATAAAACATGGTGTCAATAAACAGCCTTGCTTCTGTCCACAAAGAACAATACACAAGACAAGGGTGGTGGTAACTTAAAGCAAGAAGAGGGAAGGATCCCACATCCCAGGTTTATTGGCAGATACAGATGTGCCCTCAGAATACACAGGTGACAAAAATATGACGTGACAAAGGGTAATGGCAGACTCATTCACATTGCTCACACTTCTGTGGCCAGACCTTAAAGAAGGGTCAGTTTTTAAAAACCAAGTAGCGTGTGCCTCCAAATACATGTCAAAAAAGAAGCATGTCTGTGTTTCAGGTTTGCTTTTGCTCAGTAATACTATCAAGCAAGAGTTTGTTTCTAAGTGAACCGTTGAACTGTGTGAGCATTTTTGTTTGTTTCAAATAAAATATATTTGTATTATTTGTCATTCATGCAATCCATCCATGCCACACTAGCCTCTGTATCAAGAAGTCCAATAGAAATATACCTGTTCTGTTCTTTAAAAAAGGAGAAGGGTCTGGAAGTGATGGCAGAGGAGTGGGAGTAGAGGCTGGGCGGCCAACACAGACTTAAATCCCTCACAGGAGATGGACTTGAAATTGATGGTGGGGGTGGGGGTCACAAGGATGGGGAGATGTGCTCCTTCTGTATCTGAAATAAAGAAGAAGCCTTGGCCTGCTAGTCCTAAGCAGTCCAGGGCCTGGACACCTCCCCACCTGCCTGGCTTCAGTGTGTGAAGACTGAGTTACTGGTAAACAGAGCTTCCTAAGAACTCTGATGGCCATGCATGGGATGACTCCCACGCAGGCCCTGGCCAAAAAAGGCAAGGAGGCCCGGCCTCTAGGAGCTCTTGTTCCAAAAATATTCTTTGCTTGAGGAAACCAAGGAGATGCCAAGGACTCCCAGGCTGATTGCCTGGCTGCTGCTGGGGCTGCATCTCGGAGAGTGTCTTAGCCCCTCGGGTGCAGAACGTGTCCCGGTGCAGCCACCTTCCCATCCCCACCGGCTGTCCTCATCCTCAGGAGCTGCATCACAGCCACCTTAGTTCCTCCTGGAGCCCCTCCTAGCCAGAGACACCCCAAGAGTAGTCACTAAACATGAACCAGCAGTGTTGGAAGCTCCCTCTCTTAATCTGGGCTCCTGCAGTGCAGAACCTGAAAGAAAGCTTCCAGATAAAGTTTGGGAAGTGACCCCAGTGACCCCCAGAGGGGAAGGGGCATTGAGATAGGGAAGATAAGGTGTGCGATTATCAAGTCATCTCTGTGGGTAACTGCAGCCCAGGCTCCCAGGA
This sequence comes from Bos indicus x Bos taurus, assembly GCF_003369695.1. Taxonomy (NCBI): domain Eukaryota; kingdom Metazoa; phylum Chordata; class Mammalia; order Artiodactyla; family Bovidae; genus Bos; species Bos indicus x Bos taurus. The sequence continues at coordinate 58,828,159 of NC_040097.1, read as the reverse complement.
AAGCTCTGGGAAAAAGTGCAGACTGGTCTTGGGAATCGTCCTGCCCCAGGGCAGAGATATTTATTCCCTAGCTCCTGAGAGCCACTGGTTGAGGGCTGCTCCTAGGGTCTAATAATAATTCCCAGCCCTTCAAGCCAGCCATACACGGGATGACAGCGTGACCTTCATCGGTTCCAGAAAATTCCCTCAGGCTCTGAGAGGTGGAGGCTGGAAGGTGGGAGTCAGTCAGAGTTTAAGACTTTTTTTCTTCTTCAGCTAAGGCAGCAAAAGAGATGATTTATTGTACACATTACATTCAGCCACAACTGAGAACAGAGCTAGTCCATAGTATCACAGGTCCAGGGCAAAAGACCAAAAGGGACAGCTTTGAGGCGAGCAAGGTGGGTCTCTCAAAGGTGGTCAAGGCGGTCAGAGTGGCCATAGATGTTCCAGCTCCACTGAGAAGTTCTAGATAATAGGCATGCAGTCCACGATTTGTCCCAGCCTCTGGCTCCCCTTGTTTCCGCTTCTGTGACTTCCACGGGTGTACAAGTTTACTGGGACATCTGCCTCATCTTTCTTCTTTTGTGCTTCAGCACAAAGAAGCTTCAGCTTTTTCCTCCACTTCACTCTCAAGGTGCAGAGGTTTCTCAAAAGATAGTGCTAAGGCCGAGAGCAAGGCTTTTTTTTAAGCTTTTTTTCCTAATGTGAACCATTTAAAAAGTCTTTATTGAATTTGCTATAGCATTGTTTCTGTTTTGTTACAGTGTTTTTAGCCACAAGGCCATGTGGGATCTCAGCTCCCTCATCAGGAATCAAATCTGTACCCCTGCATCAGAAGGCAAAGTCTTAACCATGGGACTGCCAGGGAAGTCCCTGAGCATAAGACTTAACCTAGCAAAGTCTGAGGGCTGAGGCTGAGGGGAACATTTGCTAGGATGCCCTCCAGGGAAAATATTCACGAGAGACCTGGATTCTCTCTGTGGGCTGTGACAATCCGTGTCCCCATGCTGCCCGCACACTGAAGTGATGGGAAAATTAGTACATTCCAGCACAAGCGACTTCACTGTTGGCAAACCTAGGAGTTAGAAGTGCTTCCCCAGGATGCATCCCCCTAAATCTCATCTCTAAATTCTGCTGGGCTACTGGTGAAGCCCCACGAGTGACTTGGAACACCTACTGCCCGTTCCCTGTATCAGCCCCTCAATTATCCAGAAAGAGTTACAATAACCCCTGTGCACAGCCAGGATTCCCTCTCTTTTGTTCTCGTTCAGTTGCCCATGCCATGTAGGACCACCCAAGACAGATGGGTCATAGCAGACAGATTTGACAAAACATGATCCACTGGAGAAGGGAATGGAAAACCACTCCAGTATACTTGCCGTGACAACATCATGAGCAGTGTAAAAGGACAAAAAGGTATGACCCCAAAAGATGCATTCCCTGGGTCTGAAGGTGTCCAGTATGCTACTGAGGAAGCATGGAGGAGAATTACCAATAGCCCCAGAAAGAATGAAGCGGCTGGGTGAAAGCGGAAACGACACAGTTATAGAAGTATCTGAGGCTGAAAGTAACATCTGATGCTGCAAAGAACAGTATTGCATAAGAACCTGGGATGGTGGGCCATGAATCAAGGTAATTGGACGTGGTCAAGCAGGAGATGGTAAGAATAAACATCAACATCTTAGGAATCAGTGAGCTAAATGGATGCGAATGGGTGAATTTAATTTAGATGACGATTATATCTACTACTGTGGACAAGAATCCTGGAGAAGAAATGCAGTAGACCTCATGATCAACAAAAGAGTACGAAATACAGTATTTGGGTGCAATCTCAAAAATGACAGAATGCAGTTAGTTTCCAAGGCAAGCACGGCTCATAGCTTCATTGAGTTATGCAAGCCCCTTTGCCATGACAAGGGAATGATCTGTGAAGGGGTCCCTCTCTTTTAATCATCTCCAATTCTTTCATCCTCTTCCTTTCATGATGTGGCTTTGAGTCCCCAGCCATCCCTCACACTGTCACTTAAGTAAAATTAAAGAAAAAAAGGAACACAAATTATCTACTAAGGACTGCGTGCAAAGTTACTTTTACCTGTGGCACCCTGTCCACAACTACCGAAGCATCCTAGAGTCCACACTCCACAGGAGGAGAAGCAGCTACAGTGAGAAGCCAGAGTCCTACAGGTAGAGAAAAGACTGAGCTGCAGCAAATTCCAGCACAGCCCCAAATAAAGACATCAGTTCAGTTCAGTTCAGTCGCCCAGTCGTGTCCAACTCTGCGACCCCATGGACTACAGCATGCCTGGCCTCCCTGTCCATCACCAGGGAGTCCATCACATGAGTTTACTCAAACTCATGTCCATTGAGCCAGTCAAATTAATGAAATTAGAAAAAAAAATGTTGTAACCACATTTAAGAGATAAGTGAGGGTTCCCAAAGGGAGGTGGGTGAGAAGGGGTGCAGTGACCAGCCTCCTGCTCGGTCTGGCACAGTTCAGCTAGAAAGCCACACTCAGAAGTCCCCACAACATAATGCAAGCTGTGTAGGTAATTGTACTTTCTCCAAGAGGCAGATGAGGGGCTTGGGCTGCCATCGCCTCCACCCCAGACTGTTTATGAGCCTCTTACTTCCAATCACTTGTAGTACTTTCCTGAGAGTAAACTACTGGGGAGAAGATGGGTTTTTCCCTCTGGCATCATCTCACTGATGCCTTCAGAGCTGATGCTCCTTTCCTGCAGTTGCTCAGCTTTCCTGCCCGTGTTCAGGGTACCCTATGTACCTCTCTCTGCTCCCTGTGGGGACAGTGACATCCTCTTTATGCCACAGAAGGAGAACTGAGATTCTGGGAAGTGAAGGAGTGTGCTCAAGTCTCCACAAGTGTGGACGGAGCCTGAGACCACCTGGCTCTCAGCTATTCCCATTCTGTTTCCTCTGCCTGGTATCTGTTCCCCTTCTTCTGTTAATGGTTGTTGTTCTTCAGTCACTCAGTAGTGCCTGACTCTCTGCCACCCCAGACTGGAGCATGCCAGGCTTCCTTGTCCTTCACTATCTCCTGGAGTTTGCTCAAACTCATGCCCATGGAGTCAGTGATGCCATCCAACCATCTCATCCTGTCATCTGCTTCTCCTCCTACGCTCAATGTTTCCCAGCATTAAGTTCTTTTTCAATGGATCAGCTTTTCATATCAGATGGCCAAAGTATTGGAGATTTAGCTTCAGCACCAATCCTTCCAATGAATATGAGTGTTGATTTCATTTAGGATGGACTGGTTGGATCTCCTTGCAGTCCAAGGGACTCTCAAAAGTCTTCTTCAACACCACAGTTCAAAAGCATCATTCTTCGGTGCTCAGCCTTCTTTATGGTTCAACTCTCACATCTGTACATGACCACTGGAAAAACCATGGCTTTGACTAGATGGTCCTTTGTCAGCAAAGTGATGTCTCTGCTTTTTAATATGCTGTCTAGGTTTGTCACAGCTTTTCTTTCAAGGAGCAAGTGTCTTTTAATTTCATGGCTGCAGTCCCTGTCCGCAGTGATTTTGGAGCCCAAGAAAATAAAGTCTGGCACTGTTTCCATTGTTTCCCCATCTATTTGCCATGATGTTATGGGATCAGATGCCATGATCTTCATTTTTTGAATGTTGAGTTTTAAGTCAGTTTCTCCACTCTCCTCTTTCACTTTCATCAAGAAGCTCTTTAGTTCCTCTTTGCTTTCTGCCATTAGGGTGGTATCATCTGCATATCTGAGGTTATTGATATTTCTGGTAATGGTATCACATTTTTTGGAAGCCATTCCTCTGCCTTCAATCTTTGTTATTCTGGGGAAGATATCTCTACCCCCTTTTCTAAGGAGCTCACTTGACTCGGGCTCAACTAGCCACTATATGTTCTGCCCCTTGGCCGTTGTTGGTTCGAAGATGGACACAAGTCAGGCCCCCATTTCAATGAGATGAAAAAAAAGCAAGAAGCCCCTCTTTTCACTGGGACTAGTAGTTGTAAGTGTGGTGTGAGCTTGAGACCACCAGGAGCCACTGTGAAGATCCTGCCAAAGAGGACAACAGGCATAGAGGAGAGAAGAGGAGCCACAAGATACCACCCAAGCCCCTGGATCCAGCTGAGCCTGATGTCTATTCTCTCTGCACTTTTCAGTTACAGGAACAATATGTTAATCTCAGTGCCTCCACCACCTTCATTCTCTCTCTCTGTCCTTCCCACTCTTCTTGCCTTCTTCCTTTCTAGTGAGTTTATGTTGGAATTTATTATTTGCCATAGAATGAGCAAAAGAATCCTAACCAATGTGGACTCTTCTCCCAAGTTCTTCCCATGATACTATATAGGCTACATTTTGCCATACACACACACACGCACAATCATTTTTGTAGAGCACTTTGTAAAGAGCCTTCACACTCATTTGCTCTGACAACCTTCTGAGAGAAGACAGATAAGTATCACATCTCTACAGACATTTTTATAAATAAGGAAACTGAAACTCAGAGAGGCCAGGTGACTTATCTGAGATCACACAGCCAGCCAGTGAGTGGCGGACCTGACGGGTCATAGGCCCGTGTGCTTTCCACTGTGTCTTGCTGTAGTCCTGGGTTCTTGACCTGTCTTGGCTATCAGCAAGCAGAGTGATCTTCCAAATAAGTTCACCTCTCTGGGCCTCAAATTCCCATCTGTTGTAATATGAGGGGTCTGACAACTGTGACTTCTAAGGGCCTCCCCAAACTCGCGTCCTCGTGGCCTGTGATTTTGCTTTGTAAATATGCCTGAAACTGGTGCACCGTTCAGTCACTCAGTGGCGTCCGACTCTTTGCGACCCCATAGACTGTAACCCACAGGCTCCTCTGTCCATGGGATTTCCCAGGCAAGAATACTGAAGTGGGTTGCCATTTCCTTCTCCAAGAGATCTTCCCAGACCAAGGATCAAACTGTGTTGGCTCTAAATAAACAACCCTACTGGGAGAACGTCCCATCGATCAGAGACTCAGCACACAGCTGTCTAATAACACTGAGGTTTCCCATGGTTCTGTTCTGAGATGGAGCAAACACTAGTAATCACTTGAGTAATAAAATAATTGTGTACAAGCCCTGTATCCCATCTGCTCTTTTCCTGCTTAGAAAAAGTGCTATGTGCTAGAATCTTTTTGCCTTTCAGCCCTCAAATGAAATTAAATAAAACAGGCTTTGCACGGCCCTGAGTCACAGTAGCTTTGTCCTGGGAAGTGGAGGTGGGGGAGCTAAGAAGCCTGCCCACCCCTGCCAAGGCTCCTTTTTTTTTTTCTTTTAGTTGAATTTTTATTGGAGTCTAACAGCTTTACAAGGCTGTGTTGGTTTCTACTGTACAACGAAGTGAATCAGCTATATGTATACATATATGCCCCGCTCTTGTGCCTCCCTCATGACCCCCCTGCCCGTCCCACCCCTCTAGGTCATCACAAAGCACAGAGCAGAGCTCCCGGTGCTGTACAGCAGCTTCCCAGCAGAGAGCTGTTGTGCACATGGTGTGTGTTGATGTCAACGCTACTCTCGCAGTTTGTCCGGCCCTCCCCTCCACCCCCACCCCCATCCACATGTCTCTTCTCTATGTCTGCATCTCTATTCCTGCCTTGGAAATAAGTTCATCTGTACCATTTTTCTAGATTCCACACATATGTGATAATATATGATATTTGTTTTTCTCCTGCCAGATCTTAAGTGTGAATTAAGGCTCTGATAGAGCTCCCAGGCCATCCATGTGCACTCCCTGATGGGCCTGGGGGCTCGCAAGACCTCAGATTTGAGAAGCAGTGTGGCCACACACTGATGGATTGATGAAAATCTTAAATCCACTCAGAGTGCCCATCTGATGTGGGCCCCTCCAAGGCCTTCATTTGCTTTGCAGATTCTCTGAATCACTCTTGGACTTTTCTTCTTCCTGGAGGCAGTTTTTTTTAAAAAGATTTCTACAAGGAATGGAGTCCCAATGGCTGTTTGCTTTGCTCTGCCTTGCTGAACCTCAACACAGTCCTTCCCAATGACCCTCAAGGACGATCAAAGGGCCCTGCCTGCTCCCATGCGGGTCTTTCCTCTCAACCCTGTTCACAGGCTCTTTATCAGAAAGAGACATTTTGTCCTGACAAGTCAGCCCTGCTCTCTGGAAAGTTAATATTACACAGCCACGTGATTACCCTTTCGCGTCCCAGATGTCGTTCCTGAATTCAGAATTAGTTTTCACCAGTTGGGACCTTGAACCTTTTTTGGGGTGGGAGGGTGGGTTGAGTTCAGAGGGGTAAAGAGGCAGAAAAGCAGCAACAAAACCTCAATTCATTGTTGATAATAAGCTGGGCCATGGTCCTTTGTGTGAAGGAAGAAAGACCCTTGGTGTAATTCGTACTTTCTGAGGAGTCAGGGGTTTTCAGATTGACCTACTATTGATGCTTCAGAATCTTGATGACAGCTCTAAATCTGGAGCGAGATGCACATTTTAATACATCTAGAACAAAGAGCTTTTTAAGATAGATCCCCTGCTGCACAAGCTAAGAAAAGTCACCAAGAGTTCATAAGCTGTAGCTATAAAACCCTGGGGGTATAAGAAGGATGCCTGGGTCCCGGTGTCCATCTGCAGAAGCCATGCCCTACATCTTAAGCTCAGATCCTCTGATTAGAAGCAGGGCCATCTAACATGGGTATGGGATGCTTCATTCTTGGACCCATGAAGTGGTAAAGACCAAGAGTACTCATGGACCAGCTGGGTCCAAAGCAACTGTCCAATTTAACTCATTCCATTTCAGGTAATCACAATACCGGCTTGCTAGTCCCACATCTGATGAGGCATAGACCCACATTGTTTAGGTTTCACCAGATAACTCCTTGGCCTAATCCAACCCTATCAATCCCCTAAGGACCAGATCAGACCCCTTTGTCACCACTTCTATGACAACATTCACAGCGATTTCTGTCTGGCCACAGCATGTGGTTTTAAGCTGTACTCCTACTTCCTTTGCAAGCAGAATCCAATCCAAAGTCCCGAATCTCCAGCCTTGCTCTTGGTCTACACCAGGGTCCCTAACCCCTGGGCTGCACAGCAGGATGTGAGCAGTGGGCAAGTGCACAAAGCTTCATCTGTATTTACAGCCGCTCCCCGTTGCTCGCATTACCACCTGAGCTCTGCCTCCTCTCAGATCAGCAGGGGCATTAGATTCTCATAGGAGCTCAAATTCTACTGTGAACTGTGCATGCATGGACTCTGGGTTGCAAGCTCCTTATGAGAGTCATCCCAACACTATTCCCCACCTCAGCCCCCCACCCTATGTGTGGAAAAATTGTCTTCCAGGAAACTGGTCGCTGGTGCCAAAAAGGTTCAGGCCTGGTCTACACTTTGATGCTTTCTGCCTCTCCTGTCTCTTCTTCTTCCTCCTGACTTGCTTCTGATCTCAGGGACTCTGGTTCTTGTGTCTTGCCTCTGTATCCAGCCCCTGGGACCCACGATCAATTTGTCTTCCCTGGAAACGAACATGGCCCTGGGTTGCCTTATTTGGCCTGAGAATCACTTGGCTGATGTGAGATCTGGGGGTGTTCATGACTCATTTCACGGTCCAGGGCCTACCTCTGTGCTGACTTCTATGGTCAGCTAGCTTTCTATAAGGAATGGTCTTTTGCCTTATGATGAAACGTCTTCTCTAGGAATCTGCTGGTGTTGAGCACAGTAATGGACCTGCCCAGGCCTACACTCAGTTGGCTGTGGGTCGGGTCATCTGAGTTCTAATTCCAGCTTGCTCCTCAGTTACCTACTACATGAACTCAGGCAAGTAGTGAGCCTTTTTGAGACTCGGGCTCCTCATCCTCAGTTAAACGGGAATAATAACAACAGTGCTGACTTCACAGGATTACATGCGTGGTAGGGTGGAACTTCGAGACATTAGCTAGATTTTTTGCATGAGTACAAACTCTTTTATCTGGTCCTAGGATGGTGTGTGTGTGTGTGTAAATGGTGAAGAATCCTCAGAGAGCCGTGGGGACTTGTGCTTCATCACATCACCAGACACTCAGCAGAGTACTCAACAAATATAAGCATAAAAAGAATAGAGGGGAACTTCCCTGAGGGCCCAGTGGATTTTCCAGTCTAGGTTCATTGGTCAGTCTTCTGGCCTTTGCCAGAAGGGAGAGGACTTCACTCCTGGTGAAGCTCTTTACTAAAATGGTGCTGACTTTCCTCTTAGGCCCCCAGTCCTTCCTTCACAACTGTCTTTCCTGATGTCAGAAGGCGTCTCTCCCTCCCTGAACCCTGCCCGGGGCCTGGCTCGTGTTTCCTAAAGGGCCCAGAGATGGCTCCACCGTGCAGCCATCTCCCCTGATGGGTCATCTGAGCTGAAGGGAGGTGCCGTGTCTCACGCTGTCTGTCACACCAGCTCCATTATCTGAGTCCTTAGTAGAGGAAGTTGTGGAGGTGGATGGGTCCTGGCTGACTCCAACACAAACACAGCCTGATGTACCCATGGAAGAGCTGTACCTACAAGGATCCAGTTGCAGGTTGCTGCTCTGCATGAAGTGGGAGGGATGTTCCAAGAGGAAGTTTAGTGCATGAAGCTGGAGAGGGGAGCCTAGGGTAGCTACTTAAGCTGGGCCAGGGGATTCATCTGGGCTCTGGGTAGGGAAGGAGCTGTTGCGGTGGCAGGAGTGGGTTCTTCAGGGGGTTTGTGGCTCACGGGGTGTTAGCAGTACTGCTTAGGGGCTGGGAGATGATGTGGCTTGGGGTCGGGCTCCTCTCCATCTCTGCATGACTGCTGCATGCTTCTTAGTAAGCAGGACCACCGCTGTTTCGCCCTCTGCAGGGTTTTGGCTGTGGCAGAACTGGTGGACAGCACTTTCACCCAGGGCTGGGCTTTTCACCAAAAGCCTCGTTCTAAAATGTAAACTGCAGTCTATTTGAATATGATCAGGCCGACAGATCAGGAGACAGTGTCCACTGGAAAGACAGCTTGTTCATCACAGGCCCCAGGAGCAGGGCCACTGTGCGTCACTGAGGCCACAGCAGGAAGCAAGGGGGGAGGTGGCAGGGGGCGGAGGTGGGGAAGGGAACGTGAGGACACTAGGCTTCCCGGGGAAGGAACGGCAGAGGCAGGTGAGCAGACAGTTGAAATAGTTGTAGGTAGTCCTGGGGCCCCGGGCTGTCTCCAGTTGTCTGGCACCTGCCTGGGCACTTAGCGCAGAGGGACCATGGGGCTGAGTGTGATAGTCCCCTACGGGGGGTGGGCATGGCCTCTGGAGAGGCTTGTTTGCACACTTGTCCTGGTGGGTAAAGCCTGTACTGTCTCTAGGAACTGGCTGGGTGGGGCTGTCCCCTCGGGTGTCAGGGCGTCAGAGCCACAGGTTAACACAAGTCTCAACAATCGTGGTCCCACTGAGGGGCCATGTTAGCTGGCCAGGGTGGCTATAACAGAACAGCACAGACTGGGCAGCTTAAACAACAGAAACTTACTGTCTCCTAATTCTGGAGGCCACAAGTCCACGAGCAAGGGTAGTCAGCAGGGTTGAAGTCAACTCTGAGGCCTCCCTCCTCGGCTTGCAGACAGCCGCCTTCTCACCACGTCCGCAGAGGTCTCTTCTCTGTGCACGTGTGTCCCTGGTGTCCCTTCATGTATTGAAACTTCCTCTTCTTCTAAGGACAGCAGTCAGGTTGGATTGGGGCTCTCATTTTAAATGAATCATCTCTTTAAAGGCCCTGGGACTTCCCTGGTGGTCCAGTGGCTAAGACTCCACATTCCCAGTGCAGGGCCCTGGGGTTGATCCCTAGTCAGGGATCTAGATCCCGAATGCCTCAACTAAGACCCAGTTCAGTCCAATAAATAAATAAGTAAAATTTTAAAAGCCTTATCTCCAAATACAGTCATATTCTGATGTACCGGGTTTAGGGGTTCAATAGATGAATTTGAAGGTTTCAGTATTTCAGCCCATGAGACATTGCTGGAGTAGCTGTGGAACTCCTGGAGCTGAGAGCATCAGAAGACCACCATGAGCACACACCAGAGGATCTGATCCTCAGGTGATGCGGGGTGAGGGGGCAAGGACCCGGGTGATTCAGGTAAGATGTTAGTAGGACTGTACTTATAAGCTTTATTCTCTGTGTGTGTGCTCAGTAGCTCAGTTGTGTCTGACTCTTTGTGACCCCATGGACTGTAGTCCACCAGGCTCCTCTGTCCATGGAAGTCTTCCAGCAAGAACACTGGACTGGGTTGCCGTGCCCTCCTCCAGGGGATCTTCCCAACCCAGGGATCAAACTCATGTCTCCTGTGTCTCCTGCATTGCAGGCAGATGCTTTACCGCTGACTCACCAGGGAAGCCCGTATTATGAGCTCTGGGGCCTCGACAAATTCAAAGTACAGAGTTAGCAGTTCCTGGGAAAGATTGGAAATAAATATTGAATATTCTTTTTAGTATGGAATCTGGATTCCATCAATATAAAAAACCAAGGCCCACAACACTAGGGGGTCAAGTTCCCTTTAAAAGCACAGAGATCATATTTATTTGTGTTAAGAGTTGTAGTTGTTGTTGTTCAGCTGCTCAGTCATGTCCAGCTCTTTATGATCCCAGGGAATGCAACAGGCCAGGCTTCCCTGTCCTTCACTATGTCCCTGAGTTTGCTCAAACTCATGTCTATCGAGTCAGGGATGCCATCCAACCATCTTGTCCTCTGTTAATGGCCTGAAAATACTAAGCCTGGGTCCTTTCTCTGACCCCAAAGTTCACTCTTATCTTACAGTGAAAACTGTGTCAAAGATGTGAGTGCCTGGAAAAAACCACAAGGTGTTCGGTTTTGAAAAGTCCACTGGACAACAAACTGCTTGTTTGTTTCGTTCTCCCACTCCCTTCTCAGGAGTGTCTGGCACAGCGTCCTGACTCCCTCCTCTGATACACGTGCATGCACACTCACTTTCTGACTCACACACACACACACACAAGCTTTCTGTCACACTCTCAGTATCCACTCTTCCAGCCAGATACCTTGCCTCACAGAGGACCATGGAGGATTCTTCAGAAATCATTCTTTGTGCCATTCTGCTTGGAGTAGTGGCTGCAAACAGCAGGCAGAAGCTGGACCACCAGCCTCTTTTCTTCTCTCCATGCACCCTTCTTCCCACAGCAAGTATGAGTGTTTTATCACTAGTAGACTCTCCCCATCTTCACAAAAAGAAAGAAAGAAAAGAGCACAGCTCATGCCAGAAGTTCTTAAGGAGGCAGGAATCCAGATTTGTCAATAACCATGGTGTTTCCAGTGGTTACCAGGCGAGTCAGAACTAAACAAGCTGCGGACTCTGCGGAGGCAGATTTAGACAACATGCTCTGAAAAAGCTCTGTATCAATCGGGGCTGTTGGTCCAGGTGACAGAAACCAGTCCTAGATAACTTGAGCAAAAAGAAAACTTCCTTGAAAGGTATCAGGAGGTGGCATCACAGGAGCCCCTACTGGCAGCAGGGGTTTGGGCGGCAGGCGGGGAAATCTTGGAAAATGAGTGGGAACTGAAGGGCTTCAGAAGTTGTCACAGGAGGGGTTGATGGCTTCTCATTCTCTGGCTGAATGCCAGCCCATGGTTGGACACAACCACAAAAAGTGGACACCCACAATCTCTGTTGAAACTCTGCCAGTGAAGCCTGGCATCACCAGCCTTCTGCACAATACTCAGTGGATCCAAAGGGACCAGTTGATCCACTGCTGAAATCTTGCTTGAGTCCTCACTGCTAGAAACAAGGGAAGTTGTTTTGGGAGGTTGAGGGAAGCTGTGTCCCATAATGGGGCTTCCCAGGCAGTGTTAGTCAACCACGGTTGACTGGTGGTGAACCCATCAGTCTTTGGCAGGTGAATCAGTCTTCGGCAGGCAAAGAACCTGCCTGCCAGTGCAGGAGACACAAGAGATGGGGATACAATCCCTGGGTCGGGAAGATCCCCTGGAGGAGGAGATAGTAACCCATTCCATTATTCTTGCCTGGAGAATCCCATGGACAGAGGAGCCTGACAAAGAGTCCGACACGACTGATGTGACTTAGCACCCATGCACGCAAGTGAAAGTGAAGTCACTCAGTCTCTCAGTCGTGTCCAACTCTTTGCGACCCCATGGACGGTAGCCTACCAGGCTCCTCTATCCATGGGATTTTCCAGGCAGTATACTGGAGTGGGCTGCCATTTCCTTCTCCAGGGGATCTTCCCAAACCAGGAATTGAACCTGGGTCTCCTGCACTGCAGACAGACGCTTTACCGTCTGAGCCACCAGGGTGTCCCATAATAACCAGTATATGGGTAGATTCTTCCAAAAGAAGGAAGACTGAATGTAGGAAGGTTTTACAAAAATCAGTAAATGTCCACCAGAGTTCCTTTTTAAACAATTCTGTCTATGTATCTCTCTGTTTCTAGCTGCACTGGGTCTACACCGCTGCACCCGGGCTTTCTCTAGTTAGCTGCCGCGAGCGGGGGCTATTCTCTAGTTGCAGCGCACGGGCTTCTCATCGCGGCGGTTTCTCTTGCAGAGCACAGGCTCTAGAGTGTGGGCTCCGTAATTGCGGCACACCAGCTTAGTGATTCCAAGGCCTGTGGGATCTTCCAGGACCAGGGATTGAACCCCACGTTCCCTGCATTGGTGGGCAGATTCTTAACCACTGGTCCCCCAGGAAAGTCCCTCACGACAGCTGTGATCGTAACCATGGACACTTGAAAGTTGTGTCATTCATAAGAACAACGGACCTGGAATTTTGCATGTGCCCCAGCCTGTGGTTGCTAAGCTTAGATGCCCCCTCAAATCTGTACCCTTCCTTTCTTAGTATGAACTTCTCAAAGAGCAGTACCTTCTGGTCTGGGAACTGCTGCCAGTCATTCCCAGCTCTCTGCACTGAGGTGCCCCACGTGGCCAGGGTCTAGTCGGTGCCATGTGCGAGGAAATGTGCCACTTCCACACTGAGCTTATAACATTTTTCCCTTTAGTGACTGTGCATACCATGTCCCTCTCTGGCTGTCTGGAATGAAAATGATATCCAAAGTGACTTTGGAAGCTATCTTATTACACATAGCAGAGCCTCTGACATTTGACCCCTAAACCTGCACAATGATTTTACAAGATCAAGAAATGATATTTGTTAGGGCATTTGGGTCATTATACATGGATAGATCCATTTGTTACCAAGGCATTTATTTAGCTTGTTTCTCTGTTTATTCTGAGACATAGAGTAAACACAGCCTTTAGAATGAGACCGCTGCTGCTGCCGCCGCTGATGCTAAGTCGCTTCAGTTGTGTCCGACTCTGTGCGACCCCGTAGACAGCAGCCCACCAGGTGCCCCTGTCCCTGGGATTCTCCAGGCAAGAACACTGGAGTGGGTTGCCATTTCCTTCTCCATAGAATGAGACAGGCTTGAGTTCAAACACACACTCCACTATATTTTTCCTGGGAGCCATTTCTTAGTCTCTGTTTTATAAAAATGAGATTAATAATATCTATCACTAAATGTAAACAGAAGGATTAAATGAAATGATAAAAGCAAAACACTTAGTAAGTAGCATATCAGTTCAGTTCAGTTCAGTCGCTCTGTCATGCCCAACTCTTTGCAACCCCATGAATCACTGCACGCCAGGCCTCCCTGTCCATCACCAACTCCCGGAGTTCACTCAAACCCATGTCCATCAAGTTGATGATGCCATCCAACCATCTCATCCTCTGTCGTACCCTTCTCCTCCTGCCCCCAATCCCTCCCAGAATCAGAATCTTTTCCAATGAGTCAACTCTTCTCATGAGGTGGCCAAAGTATTGGAGTTTCAGCTTTAGCATCAGTCCTTCCAATGAACACCCAGGACTGATCTCCTTTAGGATAGACTGGTTGGATCTCCTTGCAGTCCAAGGGACTCTCAAGAGTCTTCTCCAACACCACAGTTCAAAAGCATCAATTCTTTGGCGTTCAGCTTTCTTCACAGTCCAACTCTTACATCCATACATGACCACTGGAAAAACCATAGCCTTGACTAGATGGACCTTTGTTGGCAAAGTAATATCTCTGCTTTTGAATATGCTATCTGGGTTGGTCATAACTTTCCTTCCAAGGAATAAGCATCTTTTAATTTCATGGCTGCAATCTCCATCTGCAGTGACTTTGGAGCCCAAAAACACAAAGTCTGACACTGTTTCCACTGTTTCCCCATCTATTTCCCATGAAGTGATGGGACCGGATGCCATGATCTTCGTTTTCTGAATGTTGAGCTTTAAGCCAACTTTTTCACTCTCCTCTTTCACTTTCATCAAGAGGCTTTTTAATTCCTCTTCACTTTCTGCCATAAGGGTGGTGTCATCTGCATATCTGAGGTTATTGATATTTCTCCCAGCAATCTTGATTCCAGCTTGTGCTTCTTCCAGCCCAGCGTTTCTCATGATGTACTCTGCATATAAGTAGGTACTTAATCAGTGGAAGACTGTGGGCAGAGTATGGTGTATAGGTGGGAAGTGGTGTAAACCGGAAATTAGGAGGCTGCTCCCCGTGCAGTCTTGGGGAAATCCCTCCACTCCTCTGAACCTTTGTGTGTATGCATGCTAAGTTGATTAGTCACGTCCGACTCTTTGTGACCCTAAGGACTGGACTGTAGCCCGCCAGGCTCCTCTGTCCATGGGATTCTCCAGGCAAGAATACTGGAGTGGGTAGATCCTCCTCCAGGAACTTCGTGACACATGGATGGAACCTGCATCTCTTATGACTCCTCATCAGCAAGCAGATTCATAACCACTTACATCACCTGGCAAGCCCTCTGAACCCTTGTTTATTTATTTTAAAAAAAAATGGCATAGGATGGTACCTGGGGTTTCCACACTCATTCCTGTGGAAACTCTCTGCTCTGCAGAATTCCTCAGGACCCCATCTGGGAGGGGCTGGATAGAGTCCAGAAGACTCTGATCCCTGCCTTAGGTCCAGTTTGGTTTGTCTGACATACTAGACTTCCAGAGGAGAGTTTGCTTGAAGAAAGAGCATCATTGGTCTTGTAAACACACTAAATATCACTGTATCCAAGGACTTAAATACTTTCCTACTCAAATGTTTTTGTTGTTGTTGAGTTGCTAAGTTATGTCTGACTCTTTGTGACCCCAAGGACTACAGCCTGCCAGGCTCCTCTGTCCTCCACTATCTTCCTGAATTTGCTCAAATTCATGTCCATTGAATCAGTAATGATATCTATCCATCTCACCCATCTCGTCTCCCCCTTCTCCTTTTGCCTTCCATCTTTCTCAGCATCATAGTCTTTTCCAGTGAAATGGGTCTTTGAATCAGGTAGCCAAAGTATTGAAGCTTCAGCAACAGTCCTTTCAATGAATACTTTCACCAGAAGACACACCCACAACTGAGTGCCATTTCTGCTTCAGCTCTTCGTTCTTTCTGAAAGCTAATCGCTTTTGTGAGGGTCTGGGGGGTTGTGGCTTAGTCTGCAAGTCATCTTGGGAGGGGAATTGACTTTCCTCTCCTCCCTGACTATTTTGTGAAAATCCAAGGGTGACCTGCTATATCCAAGACTGCCCAGGCGTGAAGACACTCAGGTGGGGCAGACTCATGGCTACAAATAAGAACTAAAAATGCAGCTCACAGGTACTGTCCCTGGGGCTGGGACTTTGGGAAGGGCAGGTACACACTGTTCTAGTTAGAAAATGTTTAAATCAAATGCAACACTGGGCATGCCCTTTCTGACCATGAGCTGGGTGGGGATGAGGAAGCAGGCAGGTTCCTGGGCTCTCAGAGCAGCTACGAGAAGAAACCAGCTGGCTTCTCAGGGTCTCAGCCTGCCAGCATCACTGTCTATCACAGACATGTCTGGCCCTAGAACACTCAGGTGTCACAGAAAGGGAGCATGGCCAAAGGCTGTGTGATGAGTTTTTATTTATTCAGTGCACAGACGTTTATGCCAAATGTGCTGGACATTCTGTTAGAGATAGAGACTTGTTCCGGTGTTATTTATTCTAGTCTAAGGAAACAGCAGGAATTAATAAGCAAATAATTATCAAGTCAGGTGGTATGTGTGTTAGTCACTCAGTCATGTCTAACCCTTTGCAACTCCATGGACTGTAGCCCCCCAGGCTCCTCTGTCCACAGAGGAGTTTCTCCAGGCAGGAACACTGGAGTGGGTTGCCATGCCCTTCTGCAGGCAGATTCTTTACCATCTGAGTCACCAGAGAAGCCCAGCTTGGATGGTAAGAATTGCTAAATAAATGGGACAGAGATACAAAGGGTACTATTTTATAGATTCTTCTGGAAAGCTTTGATGAGAGGCTGGCATTAGAGCAGAAACATGAAGAAAGTTGGGGAGGAGGAGCCTCTCACTCTCGGGGCAGAGTGGTCCAAGCAGAGGGGAGAGTGATTGCGGATTCCTGAAGGTTGAGCAGTGAGGGGCACAGAGCAGCTGTAAGCCAGATCCGGCCTCTGTACCCCAGCGCTGAATCAGATCTTGGAGGCAGAGTTTTGGGTGAAGTAGAGAAGAATAACGTTCTTCCTCTGCCAGCTGAAGGGGATGCAGCAGGTGGTGTGTCGTCACCTCAGGTTAATGCCCTCAAAACTGCCTGTTCCCACCTGGAGGGGTGGTGAGGAGACTTATAGGAATGGTTCAAAGAGGGTGTGGTCAGATGGTGGACATTCTTCTGATTGGCTGGGAGTGAGGTGAGTCAGCTTCATTCACCTTCTGGTTCCATCAGGTCTGGGGTCTACTTGTTTGTGGGCGGCATGTAATTACCTTCTCCCACCTGGAAGGGGTTTCCATATCTGCAAAACAGCTCAGGTATTGCTGTGTGTATCCCCTGAGGGGAAGCCAGGCCCCGCCCCAAGGCTGCACCACTTTTCCTCATTTGTCTCCTCGTCCCTTCCCTTCCCTGATTAGCAACTGCTTGAATCTGCTCCTCGGAGCTCAAGGAAGGTCTTGGAGGCTGAATGATGCCTATTTCCTGTACTCCAGAAATGGGGAACATGGAAAGGCTTTTGTGACCGGGAAGCCTACAGGGTCCTGCTCGGGATCAGTTGGGGTGCAGTGAACAAGGATGAGGGTGGAGGGGAAGCAGCAGGGATTGCATTGTCTAGAGGTTAATGGACTACTCTAAGTAATCCAAAATTTATTCTGAAGCCATTAAAAATTATGGGCCAGTGTGATTGTACTCTTAGCTGGGTTCCTGTGTTGATATGTTAAGTGTCAAGGGGCAAAGAGAGGTTGAGAGTGATGGGCTGGAAAGCTGACATAATCATGTCGGCAGGATACGGTGGTGGATTAGACTGAGGCAGCGGTGCGGGCAGGCTGGCTGATGTTGGGTGTCTGCTGAAGGCAGAGCCAACCTGCTCACCAGAGGATCAGCACGTCACGGACACCTCTGCGTTTACTCCTCACTCTTCCCCTAGCCTACCCCTCCCCTCTACCCAGGAGAGAAGATTTCCTCTTAAGTGAAGAGGGGGAAGAAAGCACCGAGACGGAAAACACAAGCAGATGTCGGACAACAAAAAGAAGATAAAAAGGCAGCAGAAGAATTAAAACAGTAGAGGAAAGAAATGAACACCAACAAGAGAAAAAGAGCAAGAAAGAGAAAGAAATGCTCTCCATCCTTCCAGCGTTCTCATCTCTTTCCATCTCTGTTTTGTTTGTTTGTTTGTTTGTTTTCC
Source organism: Bos indicus x Bos taurus (assembly GCF_003369695.1). NCBI lineage: Eukaryota > Metazoa > Chordata > Mammalia > Artiodactyla > Bovidae > Bos > Bos indicus x Bos taurus. The sequence goes on along the minus strand of NC_040097.1, from coordinate 58,810,547 downwards.
AGTTTATTTTCGGCCACGCTGTGCAGCATTCAGGATCTTGGTTCCACAACCAGGGATCAAACCCTTGCCCCCTGCATTAATCTTAGAATCTTAGAATCTTGGCCCCTGGGCCACTAAGGAAGTTTCTTTCCTTCTCTGTTGATAACATAAAGGCAAGATATGTTGATTCCTTCTGTAGCAAAAGCCCTCTTGGGAAATCCTGATAAGTGTTCTGCTAGCAATGACCATGTGTACAATGCCAGGTTGAAGCAGGAGAAATAAATCTTATGTCAAGAAAAATAAAAGCCAGTGCTAAGGGTGAACTGCCTGCTCAGAGATCTAAATTCAAGCAATCATCACTTCTGATAAAGCCCAGGTCTCCCTGGACGGTAACACATGCGGGCCTAGAATCTTATTTTTTCTGCCATCTCCCAGAAGAGAAATTCACCTTGTCTCCTAGGTCTCCTTCAACAACTGCAGAGCTGGTTTTATGAAGTGGTATTTCCTAAAGCCACAGGACACTTAGGGGTAGCCAGAAGCCATTGTTTTCACAAGAGGGAAAAAAAAAAAAAAAAGCTACAGGAAGTCTCAACTTCCACCAGAGGATATAATCATAGGCTCTGCCGAGAGTCTGAGAACCCCTGGCTGCTGCAGCTCTTTGATAGGTCACTGTCGGAAACTCTGGTCATAAATCGTGTTGAAAGATCACAGGAGCCACATCCACCTTGGAGAACTGCAAGTGTTCAAGTGTTTAATGTAGTCTTAAAATGCCGTAAGAACCTTCCTCTAATTTAATCTTCAGTCTTCAGCTGTTAACACAGATGCATTAGGTTGGTAAATGGCAAGAGGAAGAAATAAAGAAATGCTTTTACACAGAGACCAGGGACACTTTCATTTCCCTGAAAGACGGGTTTAATCAGCAGTTTCCAGGAGGAAGGCAGCAGTCTGTGTGTATGAAATTTTGCCAAAAGGAATTAAGTTGAAAAAGATGACTCTTCTTTCAGAACTGGCAAAGTTCTCACCGGGATTTTTTTGTATAATGAATCCAGTTTTCTATTGTGAACATGCAACTATATATAAAAATTTATTTAAGAAATGGAAAAAAAACCCCAAAAAACAGGGCAAATCCAACACTGCCAAGCTTCAGTTGCTCTCAGAATACTTTTTGCACTCTTTGTTCTTTATTCCTTCCGTGCCCTTCCTCTTTTCTACTCCACCAAACCCCATACTAACAGAGAATGCCTCTGATGAGGCTTTAAGTTTATATTATAGCTTAAGCTTGAGCCGTAAAAGATAATCATTGCAATGCATATGGTTCCTGTGCAGGCCTGTACTCACCTTCCACCGAAACTCAATCTTAACTACAGTTCTTTACAGCCTGGAATGTTGCATTAAGCTGTCCTGTTTTCACTCTTGAGAAGGACAGGATATTAATGGCTCATGGTCTAAGAAAAGATTTTACCTGAGCAGAGGTGGGCTTTTGAAGGAAGACTAAGTCAAGTCAGCCGTTTCTGACTCTTTGGACTCTATGGACTTTAGCCTGCCCGGCTTCTCTGTCCAAGGGACTCTCCAGGCAAGAACACTGGAGTGGGTTGCCACTTCCTTCTCTAGGAGATCTTCCCGACCCAGGGGCTGAATCCACATCTCTCACGTCTCCTGAACTGACAGGTGGGCTCTTTACCACCAGTGCCACCTGGCATGCATGAGGCCTCCTTCACGATTCCAATCAAGGTTCTGTCTCTTTCTCTCTCTCTGTCTCACATGCACACACACAAACACAGACACACACACAGTGTCTAGAGAAAGCCTTTGGGCTCTATCAGTAACTTTGACTCTGGAGACTGAGCAACTATCATTTGAGCAAGGATCCCCCTTAGGAGATGAAGAACAATGTGTGACTGACTGCCTCTTACAGAGTGTTCCAGTAACTTCTTATTTTATCTCCTCCTGGAGTAGAATCTGGCCAAGTCCCTTAGACATAAGGACAAAGCCCTGCAGCTGTGAACTTTGAATCATGACTTTCCAGACAGCCCACTCAGATCTCAGAACCTCACTGTGACTGCCTGGTGAAGTAAGGAAACCCATAAATCATTGCCCAGTGATGTCAGAAGAAAGGGCTTCTGGGTGGAATGTCAGCCCTGGAAGAAAAGAGCCATTTACACCCTCTTTAATTACACTACAAATTACATTGCATTTAATTACATTAATTCATGTAATGAGTGACACTGGGCTCTCTGAGGTTTTGCAATTTTTAAAAATCACATTCTTCCTCATTCTTGTCCAAACGCCTGAGCTGTTTTTCTTCTCTGAGGCATCCCTCAGAGATAAGAACACGTAAGGAACCCCCAGGAGAAGCATAAATCTCAAATAATAAAAAGATGGCACAAATGAAAATGAATATACCACCTCTGTGAGATTATTTTGATAGGATAATCATTTAAATGTGGTTCTTTCACAGTTTAGAAACAATAGTGTGAGGGAAACTCTTGTTTATTCTTGCTCCCCCTGCTACAGCAGGGGCCCCAGTAAATCTTGCCTGAATAAATAAATAAATCAAAATAATAGTGAGGACAAGTCTCTTCACTGGAAAGCTAGGCCATTTCCCCCTCCAGGGGATCTTCCTGACCTAGGGATCAAACCCATGTCTCCTGCATCTCCTGCAGTGGCAGGCAAATTCTTTACCACTGAGCCACCTGGGAAGCCTAGCTTACTTGGGAAGCAGTTACTAAGTATTATCTGATTCTCTTGCTAATAATTGTAACAATGCTGAAAAAATGTGGTTTCCATTTTTCTTTAGCAGAAATATTTGCTATTCACTCAGATTTCAAAGATGTATTGATCACGTGCTTAGTGAAATGTTAGACAAAAGCTAATATGTCTAATTAATAATCTAAAGTTCTCCAGCAAAAAGTATAGCTATATGTTACTGATGTATAATACATAATATGGGGGCTTCTCTGGTGACTCAGTGGTAAAGAATCCACCTGCAATGCAGGAGATGTGGATTCGACCTCTGGGTTGGGAAGATGCCCTGGAGAAGGAAATGAAAACCCTCTCCAGTATTCTTGCCTGGAGAATCCCATGGACACAGGAGCCTGACGGGCTATAGTCCATGGGGTTGCAGACAGTCAGACATGACTTAGCAACTAAACAAAAACAGTAATAGTAATACATAACATACTATATATTTTATTATATATTTAAATATAAATATGAAATATATATACATAAGTCTCTTACGTATGAATGAGTTCCATTCTGAGAGCATGTTCATCAGTTCAGTTCAGTTCAGTTCAGTCGCTCAGTTGTGTCTGACTCTTTGTGACCCCATGAATTGCAGCACGCCAGGCCTCCCTGTCCATCACCAACTCCCAAAGTTCACTCAGACTCACGTCCATCGAGTCGGTGATGCCATCCAGCCATCTCATTCTCTGTCATCCCCTTTTCCCCCTGCCCCCAATCCCTCCCAGCATCAGAGTCTTTTCCAGTGAGTCAACTCTTCGCATGAGGTGGCCAAAGTACTGGAGTTTCAGCTTTAGCATCATTCCTTTCAAAGAAATCCCAGGGCTGATCTCCTTCAGAATGGACTGGTTGCATCTCCCTGCAGTCCAAGGGACTCTCAAGAGTCTTCTCCAACACCACAGTTCAAAAGCACGTTCATAAGTACAGTTTATTCAGAAGTCCAACAAATTTAGTCTGGGTATCCAACTAACACAATTGGCCATATAGTACTGTACTGTAATAAGTTTATAATCCTTTTCACACAAATAATACATGAAAAAGAAACAAACACAAAATAAAGAAAATGTTTTTAATCTTACAGTGCAGTGCCTAGAACAGGATGGCGGTACCACCTACATCACTGCTGTCCTAGTATACTCTCTACAGTACCGTACAGTGAAGCCCTCGAAAGCACAACCACTCGTAGAGGACACACACATGTGACAGTGCACGCCAGACACATGCACGAATTGGATGTGATTGGACATGTGAACGAACATTCTCATCTTTGAAAGTTTGAAACTTGAAGCTTCCTATATTTATATGTGTATACACATACTGTCGATGTAGGACACGTAAGAGATGCAGGCTCAATCCCTGGGTCAGGAAGATCCCCTGAAATAGGAAATGGCACCCCACTCCGGTATCCTTGCCAGGAGAACCCCATGGGCAGAGGAGCCTGGCAGACTACAGTCTGCGGGGGTCACAAAGAATCTGACACGACTGAGCATCTGAGCGCATAGTATGTATAAACGGTTTGGCCTGACCAAATGAAAAGCCTAGAACAGCCACTTCTTTTAAGCCACAAAAGCTACTTGGGGAAAATATAGACATTTCTACCGATTCAAGAGTTTCCACAGTACTCTGGTCGCTATGGCTCACTGGCTAACCCAGCGCTCTTTCTCACTCCTCCTCGTCTGAGGTATAACATGTGCTTTCTCATAACCCAGCGCTCTTTCTCACTCCTCCTCGTCTGAGGTATAACATGTGCTTTCTCATAACCCAGCGCTCTTTCTCACTCCTCCTCGTCTGAGGTATAACATTTGCTTTCTCCGCTTGCCTTTGCTGTTGGAGAGGCAGCTGGTCATGTTCTGGCCAAAAACCTATGATAAAACATAGGAAAGCTTTTGTTTTTCCAATAGAAAGGGGCAGAGAAGATAAGCATGATCCCTGTGTTTTCTTCTTTGAATGTGGATTTGATGCTTTGAAATACAGCCACCACCCTGCCCCTGTACGATTAACACAGCATGAAAGGCAACACACTGAAGATGATGGAGCATGAAAAGAACAAAGAAAGATGCAGGTCCTAGATGTTATCCAACCACTTTATCATGCTTCCTTTCAAAAGTCCCTGCAAAACAAGTGAACCTTATTTTTTTAAGCCTCCATGATCTTCCTGGTTGTTTTGCGGTTGCTGTTATTGTGTTACCTGCCATAGAAACATTCCTAATTGATATGAAGGCTACACACCCTAGACATACACTAAAACATACTATAATTCAAGATCCTCAAGGTGGATACACAGTCAGGGCGGCATAGAAAGGGAGGGATTTAGAGGAAAGGAAAAAGTCAACCATTGTCAGACTTGTCTGGTATGAGAGGAACTCAAAAGTGCCTGAGGGAACCTCACAGAACTTTGATCTGAAGTTCTTTTAAGAGTAAAATAAAATTGGAAAAAAAAACAGTATTGCACTGGGCCAGTGGGAACGATATGAGAAAGTAGCCAAGGGATTTAAAAGCAGAGCTAAAACCCAGCCAGATTAGCTCACTGTTAAGAAGGAGGAAGTTAAAGAAAGCAGAAACGAGGGAAGAGGAGAGAGAAAGAGGTTGGGTTTGTCCCTCCACAGGCCCCAAAAGAGAAGCCTGTAACTAGACAGACAGCTGGACCCAGGTCTCTGCCTGAGCACTGACCTCAGTACCAGACCTCCCTTTGTTTCACATGCAGAAAGCTCTGGAGACAGCCTTTAAGCACGGGTGATGGACACACCCGTAAACACCCCAACTTGCTCACCTGTCTGGGCTCATGCCCTCCTGCAGGTGCCCCGTGTCCTGAGCACGCCTCGCTGATCCTGTGCTTGGAGCTGCCCTCTTGATCAGCCTCCTGTTCTTTATCAAATCTCCCCCTCTCACCACACACTCCCTTATTTTTTCTTCCCAGGAATTCTTCCCAATAAAGTGCTTTAACATAAATCTTGGTCTCTGGGTCTGCTTCTAAAACTCTTTTTCTCTGGGTTATAAATAAAACTGCTCACCCAAAGCCAGCAGAGCAGAAAGGCAAAAGAAGTTAAGCAGACAATGAATCAAAAAGAAAATGAGGTCTGCCAAAAGCCAAAACTATGAACCATGATTCTCTGGGCTGCCCATTTCTGGGCTGATTATTGTTCAAGTAAAGCAGCAGTACTTTCCACAAAATAAATTTGATATCCTGCTAAACGTCAAGCCATCTGTCACCTTGACTACCAAATCTAATATTGCATATAGTTAGTTAAGGATCAGCACAGAAGGGAGAGCAAAGTTATTCCTACAGCACAACTGAAAAGTGTTTTCAAGAAGGGACTGGCCTCTTCCTTTTATGGGGACAAAGAGAGAAAACAACAGCTCTCCATCCATGAATTTTCCTATCTCAGGTCGGTGACTAGCCTCAAGGTTGCATTAAAAAGAAGTTTGTTATCTTTCATGTCAAGGATCTAGTCTCTGATGACCTCAGGCTCCATAGTGGTAGCAACAAGAAAACCAGGCCAGGGCTCAGATGACCTATGGTGCCTGCATCATAATGACTGATCCTTGCTTGCTGCATGTGGGTAATTTCAGCAAATACCAGATCCGTCACCATGGAGCCAACTTGCTTACATCCAACAACCAAAGGATCAGTCTCTGAGGCTCTGAGAAGACTGGATTTAGAGTAAAGACTGAAGCTGCTTCTTTTTTTTTTTTTTCATTTTCATTTTTAATTAAAGAATTGGAGAACCACCAGGGCAAGAGAGAAAGGACGCATTATGTACAACATGGATATTGATGTGCCTACTGGGGTCATTCTTAAATCAACTACTCCAGAAAGAAAATATTCCGCTTTCTTGACAAAAATTAACAACTTGCAGAAAAATTTAACCCCAAAGTGAACAATAACACTTTTAGTAACTCAAAGTGCTAGCTGATCAAATAAGTATCACTTGACATCAACATTCAACAGACCTCCCCCAAATTCAATGCTATTCCCATTACTAAAATAAGAACAAAATTTATGATTACAATTTTAAAAAGACAAGTGGCATGGTTTAATAGAAGAGAAATGAACTGTGGACCTTTCTGTAAGGTTTTATCAAATGTACTTTTAGCCCAAATGATGACAGCTTGCAATTAGTCCACAAGATGAATTAATTTAAGAAATAGACCACATTAGCTGAGATAAGGCAATGAGAGCAAGGTCAAATGTTAACTTTCTATGGCTATAATAGGTCACTTAACTTTTAACTTTTTAAATTGAATTCTAAATTACATTCAGTAAAATGCATAGATCTTAAGCTTGCAGTTTGACAAGTTTTGACAAATGCATGTATCCACATGCCATCATCAGCATCATGATAAGAACGTTCTCTGCCCAGCGATTTCCTCAAGCTCCTTTTCAGTCAAGCTCTTGCCTCTCAGGGTCAATTCCTCTCTATCACAAATTCTAGTCTTCTTATAAATGGTCTCAACCAACATATACTCCTGTGTTTGTCTTCTTTTTCTCAGTGTAATGTTGTTGAGATTCATCTGCATTGCTGGGTGTAACATTAATCCGCTCATATTTATGGCTCAATAGTAATAATCAATTGTACAGTTCATCTGTTCACTTGTAAAAGGACACTGGGTTGTTCCTAGTACTTAGTTATTATGAATAAGGCTCCTATGAACATGCTTATATTGATTTTTTGTGGAAATGCTTTTATTTCTTTGGGGTAATATCTAGAAGAAGAATTTTGCACCATAGGATACGTGTAGTCTTAACTTTATAAGAAACTTCTAGCATATTTCTCAAATTTTTATACCATCTTTCCACTGCCCCATGCAGTACAGGATAATTCCCATTATCCCACATCCTTGCCAACACTTAGTAACGTCAATCTTTTTAAATTTAGCTATAGAATGGATCACTATACATAGAAATAGTTTTGAAAGGACAAAATGGACTCAGATCTTAACTGTTGTTCATTCTTTGTGGTGCAGAGTGTTCCTACCACCTTTGTGGTTTACTCTGATATCACCTCATTTGCACTGATAATTTCACCTCTTATTGCTGCAAGTGCCATGGAATGGACTGTTCCAAAGTAGACGAAATAAATTATTTTTTGAAACTTCCTATTGTTTTGTGTTATTTCCACCTCTTTATTCCCTTTTCTCACTGAAATACAAGCAGCATCAGATTGCTTTAATGAACATGGATTCTCATGTTCTCCCTTTTCAGTGGGAGAAATGTTTTAATGGGAGAAGTTAATTTTCTAGTGGTATAGTTAGATCATCATAAATGTCTATCCCATTCATTCCTCAAGAATTATAGTGAGAGAGGTTTTCAAGAACCTATTTTTATTGAGATAGAAATTGCTGTTGCTCAGTCAGTCATGTCTGACTCTTTGCCACCCCATGGACTGCAGCACACCAGGCTTCCCTGTCCTTCACTATCTCCTGGAGCCAGCTCAAACTCATGTCCATTGAGTCTGTGATGCCATCCAACCATCTCATCCTCTGTCGTCCCCTTCTCCTCCTGTCTTCAATCTTTCCCAGCGTCAGGGCCTTTTCATAGCGGCATGTGGGATCTTTCGTTGCAGCCTATGGGATCTAGTTCCTTCTACAGGGAGCGAACCCAGGCCCCCTGCATTGAGAGCACAGAGTCCTAGCCACTGGGCCACCTGGGAAGTCCCTCCCAGCATAGTACTTACGCAATCATAATTTTCTCAAACTCAGGCCACATTGATGGGGTCACATTAGATAGACGTTGTCTCAACATAGATCCTTGAAGCTTAGTGTTCTGTGATAACCTAGATGAGAAAAGAATCTGAAAAAGAATGAATACGTGTATGTGTATGGCTGAATCACTGCGCTGTACACCTAAAACTAACACAACATTGTAAACCAACTATGCATCAATAAAAAATTTTAGAAAATGAAAACAAAAAATAAATCCCAGGATTTTAGCTTTTTATCAGCTAGCCGTTTGGATACGGTCAAAGCGTAGGGTCACCAGGAGCTTGGTGTTGTGAAGGATCCACTCTTTTATTAAAGTGTGGGGAGAGTCAGTGTATCACACACCCAGATGGACACCCAAGTGTGAATTCTAGTTCCATCCCTACAAATTGGGTGGTCTTGAAACGTTGTTTAACCTCTTTATTTCTTAATCTACTCACATACAAAATAGTATTAATAGTCTCATCTACATTCTAGAGATTATGAGGGATAAAAGAGTTAATATGTAGTGATATGTTCAGAAGGGTGTTGGGCACATTTTAGAAGCTACATAAATGCACTATAATTATTCATTTGACAGGTATTTGTTAGGTGATTTGATGTTCTTGGACAATTTTAAATGCTGAAAGTATAGAAGTGAATAAAAGATGATTTTAGGGTCGCATTCGGCTACAGAGACTAAAAGCGCAGCAGTTGGTAAGTGAGATCTGCCATGGGTGGGTAAGTGCATGTGTTACCAGTGTCCAGTGGGGGTGTCAAATGGCAGGACACGTGCCAGAGACTGGCTACCTTCACGGAGGCAGCTCTTTTTGGTAAAATCACATCGCTGATGTAAGCCATGCCTAACCTCATATTAAGCCCGAGGTGGTACACTTGAGGCCCAGACATGTGTTGCGTGGGTTCTGGACGGCTTTGCACGGAGCTTGCACTCCCAGGTTACACAGCCAGCAGCTCCCCATCACACATGTTGCTGCCTGCCTAGAGACATTTTGGTTTGTGGTCCCTGTATGAAGCAAATAGGGCCTTGCCTGACAATTGGCACAGAGCAGAGGATCAATAAAGATTTCCTAAATGAAACGAATGCATACATGAACAAACATTCCTATACCTCTTTACGTTTAACTACCTAATCATTCTCCCTTTCAGTAGCCTGGAAACTTGTGTTAGTTTCTAGAATGAACTTGATCCAGGGAAAAGAAAGGCTAGCAGAGAGCTGCATAGGCAGAGAGTAAGTCTTAAATAAATGTTTGTTGAAATAAATTGAGTCCTTCTTATAACCAAGGAAACATTTTTCAGAAAATAGGTTCATAATGATCTATTAGACAATACTTAGCAAGAATAATTAGCTATGGGCAGACTTAGGTTTTTGCTTTAACTCTATCACTACCAGCTGTGTAAATATGTGATGTGATGATGATGTGATAGTCGCTCAGTTGTGTCTGACTCTTTGCGACCCATGGGCTGTAGTCTGCTAGGTTCCTCTGTCCATGGGATTTCCCAGGCAGGAACACTGGAGTGGGTTGCCATTTTCTACTCCTGGGGATCTTCCTGACCCAAGGATTGAACCCAAGTCTCCCTCGTTGCAGGCATATTCTCTGCTGTCTGAGCCATTAGGGAAGCCCCTGATGTAAATATAGTTCAGTTAACTGATGTCTCAGTTTTCTTTTTAGTAAGATGAACATCATAATGCTTGCCACAGAGGATGTTATATAGCAGCAGTCCCCAACCTTTTTGGTACCAGGAACCAGTATTGTGGAAGACAATTTTTCCATGGGATGCAGGGTTGGGATGGTTTTCAGATGATTCAAGCACATTTCATTTAGGGTTCATACTGTGAGACTCCAATGCTGCCGCTGATCTGACAGGAGGCGGACTTCAGGCAGAAATGTGAGCGATGGGGAGCAGCTGTAAATGCAGATGAAGCTTTGCTCACTCCATCATCTGCCTCTTCCTCCTGCTGTGTGGCCCCGTTCCTAACAGACCATAGATCCGTACCAGTCTGTGGCCCAGGGGTTGGGGACCCCTGATGTAGGGCATGAGCGAGCAAGTGTATGTAAAGAACAAGGGGCGCTCGATCCACATGAGCTCCTTTTTTCTGCATTCACTGTATCTGTCACACACCAGAACAGTGAAAGAGCGTCAGAGCGGACATTCTTTGTTGTCTCTCTCCCATCAGGCGGCAGCTGTGTCCTCTGGTGCAGAAGTCGTGACACCACCTCTAGGTCCAGGTTTTGTTGGTTTAACCCCATTACGTCTTTCTTGCTACAGTGACCGGTTCTTGGTCCAGATGGCCATCAAAACGTGGCATTGCCTCACTGCATGAGATGATTCAGGAATGGACATGTGCCAACACTACGGATGATACACAAGAAAAAAATTTCTGGGAACTCGTATCAGGGAAATACATTTCCTGGTTTTCATGGAAGAGTTACCAAAAACTGCTTCTATCCCTGAAAATGAAAGAGGAAGCACAAAATGCAACCAACACACCAGGGCAGAATGGAAATAAACTGAGACCCTGAAGCCACTGCTATGCCGGAGAAAAACCAGCCCCAGAGCCTGTATTACCTCCGGACTCTTTGCTTAAGTGAACCTTGAAATCACATGCATTGTTTAAGGCACTTTGATCTCAAACCTAATAATGTCGGTGATCTAATGGAGGAACAAATATGGAAACCAAGGTCGCATTTCGTTCCGGGAGCAGGTCCTGGGCCAGTCTATAAGGCCAGTCAAATGCCTCTGGCATCATCCAAGCATCCCTCGCCTTTTTGCTGGTTTCTATGGAAACCCCTCTTCCTTTCCCAACTCGATCACCTCCAGTTCTGCTCTCATCTTCTAACCCTGTTTCTTCCTCTCCTCGCTCTTATTTAAAGCAAAGAACAAAATGCACCTTCTCAACATATTCTCAGTTGGTACATAAAGGGCCTCCTGATCCACACTAAGGCATTGGTGATGCTTGTGTCTCCATGGAACAGAGCTACACATTCCAATGATCCTGATGATGGTGGGGCTGCTGACGCTGCCCACAGGAAATTAACGGGCCATGCTGTTCTTGAAGCCCCTCAAATCACACTGTGGGGGCAGCTACCGTTCTCACCTCTGTTGTTTATCTAACAGCTCAGCTCCCTGTTCTTAGCCCAGGCCTGCTTTCAGGCAGCATTTGAAGCGAGGCCATGGCATCTCCACCCTATTGAGACCCTGGGGACTATAAACACAGGAAGTCCCCTGCGCAGTACGATCCTCCAAGCTGCAAACTTTCAAAGATGCAGATGTGTGTTTCATCAGCATGAGTGAAATTGCAGCCTGTCTTCCTTCTCCTGTTGCTGACGACCCTTCAGCTCTGGCGTCTCCTGCCTCCTCTCCCTCCTTCGGTCACTAACTCTGCTTGCCGGCTCTCTCTAGGCCAGCCCGTGTGCCAGCTGCTGCACTGTCCCACTGTACTTTTCAAGGCACTGGACTGTAAGATGTGTAATGTTTTTTATTTGTTTTTTTTTTTTTTTTTATGTATTAGTTGTATGAAAGGTTTTATAAACCTATTACAGCACAGAACTATATAGCTGCTTGTGTTAGCTGGGTACCTAAGCTAACTCTGTTGAACTTACAAAGAAATTGGACTTAACAACTAATCTCAAAAATATACAAGCAACTCCTACAGCTCAACTCCAGAAAAATAAATGACCCAATCAAAAAATGGGCCAAAGAACTAAATAGACATTTCTTCAAAGAAGACATACAGATGGCTAACAAACACATGAAAAGATGCTCAACATCACTCATTATCAGAGAAATGCAAATCAAAACCACTATGAGGTACCATTTCACGCCAGTCAGAATTGCTGTGATCCAAAAGTCTACAAGTAATAAATGCTGGAGAGGGTGTGGAGAAAAGAGAACCCTCTTACACTGTTGGTGGGAATGCAAACTAGTACAGCCACTATGGAGAACAGTGTGGAGATTCCTTAAAAAACTGGAAATAGAACTGCCTTATGATCCAGCAATCCCACTGCTGGACATACACACTGAGGAAACCAGAAGGGAAAGAGACACGTGTACCCCAATGTTCATCACAGCACTGTTTATAATAGCCAGGACATGGAAGCAACCTAGATGTCCATCAGCAGATGAATGGGTAAGAAAGCTGTGGTACATATACACAATGGAGTATTACTCAGCCATTAAAAAGAATACATTTGAATCAGTTCTAATGAGGTGGATGAAACTGGAGCCTATTATACAGAGTGAAGTAAGCCAGAAAGAAAAACACCAACACAGTATACTAATGCATATATATGGAATGTAGAAAGATGGTAACGATAACCCTGTATATGAGACAGCAAAAGAGACACAGATGTATAGAACAGTCTTATGGACTCTGTTGGAGAGGGAGAGGGTGGGAAGATTTGGGAGAATGGCATTGAAACATGTATAATATCATGTATGAAACGAGTTGCCAGTCCAGGTTCGATGCACGATACTGGATGCTTGGGGCTGGTGCACTGGGACGACCCAGAGGGATGGTATGGGGAGGGAGGAGGGAGGAGGGTTCAGGATGGGGAACACATGTATACCCGTGGCAGATCCATTTCGATATTTGGCAAAACTAACACAATATTGTAAAGTTTAAAAATTAAATTAAATTAAAAAAAAAAAAGAAATTGGACTTACAAATGCGCTCTCCAAATGGAATTCATTACTTTGTAGGGGACTTACTGTAGCAGAATAGATGCAGCTAGAGATAACCATACTAAGTGAAGTTAGACAGAGAAAGACAAATACCATGTGATATCACCTATCAGATCAGATCAGTCACTCAGTCGTGTCCGACTCTTTGTGACCCCATGAATCGCAGCACGCCAGGCCTCCCTCTCCATCACCAACTCCCGGAGTTCACTCAGACTCATGTCCATCGAGTCAGTGATGCCATCCAGCCATCTCATCCTCTGTCATCCCCTTCTCCTCTTGCCCCCAATCCCTCCCAGCATCAGAGTCTTTTCCAATGAGTCAACTCTTCACATGAGGTGGCCAAAGTACTGGAGTTTCAGCTTTAGCATCATTCCTTCCAAAGAAATCCCAGGGCTGATCTCCTTCAGAATGGACTGGTTGGATCTCCTTGCAGTCCAAGGGACTCTCAAGAGTCTTCTCCAACACCACAGTTCAAAAGCCTCAATTCTTCGGTGCTCAGCCTTCTTGACAGTCCAGCTCTCACACCCATACATGACCACAGGAAAAACCATAGCCTTAACTAGACGGACCTTTGTTGGCAAAGTAACATCTCTGCTTTTGAACATGCTCTCTAGGTTGGACATAACCTTCCTTCCAAGGAGTAAGCACCTTTGGAATCTAAAACATGGCACAAATGGACTTGTCTACCAGACAGAAACAGACCCACAGACAGAACAGACTTGCGTCATCTGATCTCGGAAGCTAAGCAGGGTTGGGCCTGGTTAGTACTTGGATCAGAGAACAGACTTGTGGGTGCCAAGGGTGGGGGTTAGGTGAGGAGTGGACTGGGAGTTTGAAGTTAGTAGATGTAAGCTTTTGGTGGTGCTAGTGGTAAAAAAAAAACCCACCTGCCAAAGCAGGAGACATAAGAGATGTGGGTTCAGTCCCTGGGTTGGGATGATCCCCTGGAGGAGGAAATGGCAACCCACTCCAGTATTCTTGCCTGGAGAATCCCATGGACAGAGGAGCCTGGCGGGCTAAGGTCCATAAGGTCACAAAGAATCGGATACAACTGAAGCAACTTATCACACACACACACATATAGAATAGATAAACAGCAAGATCCTACTATGCAGCACAGGGCACTATATTCAATATGCTAAGATAAAGCATAATGGAAAAGAATATTTAGAAAAGGATGTACAGAGCTGGCGTCCTGGGTATGCTGAGATGAACACTGGCAACTGTGCCCCTCACTCCTTCCTTGTGAGGTGAAGGGCTCAATCCATTAGATGAGACAGCTGTTAGTTTTAACTCCCTGACCCTCTGAAATGTCCCTCATCCTCACATCTTGAGCTCCATGGGACTTACCCCAAGTTTCCTTCTCCTTTGTTTGCTTGGAAAGTCCAATTCCTTGGACGTCAATTATTAAAATTTTACTTTACAGGATTGGGTTTCCTTGGTGGCTTAGACGGTAGAGCCTACAATGTCTGGCTACAATGCGGGAGACCCAGGTTCAATCCCTGGGTCAGGAAGGTCTCCTGGAGAAGGAAATGGCACTCCACTCCAGTACTCTTGCCTGGAAAATCTCATGGACAGAGAAGCCTGGTAGGTTACAGTCCATGGGGTCTCAAAGAGTCAGACACAACTGAGCAATTTCACTTTACAGGATTAGATTCTTGTCCTATTAGAAATGTGCAAAATTTGACACATAATTCAAGTCCCTGGAGCCTACTACCATCTAGGAATATGGAGCACCTTGTGAAAAGCCCAGATCTTGGGATATTTAGGACCTGGTCATATCCATTCCTGCAGACTAGGCACTCTGCATCCTAGACTGCATCCTTCTCAGATCTACCCACTCATTTTGGTTAGATTTCCAAACCCCACAGAACAAACCCCGAAGGTCCTAACTTCCCACATCAGTTAGGTACCCACAGACAGGGTGCATCGTGCCTTCTTCAGCATCTCACAGAACCATCTTAGAGCAGCAATCCTGTCTCGCCTTTTGTGTTGTGTGCCTTACAGAGGCCATGGGACTGAGACCACATGGCTTCAAGTCTATGTGATGGCTCTATCTGCTTGGTCAAGAAACCTTCCTCAGAGTTAGCGCAGCTGCTCTTCCTACACTTCCAGCCTGACTTGTACCTTGATTATCCTCCCCAGGCCTTTATAACTGCAGAGGATGAGCAGCCAGCAAGGACTGTGGTATATCTCCACCCCACAGTGGCGGCCATGGAACCAGCTGCCGGAGGCTGTACCATCGAGTCGATCATGGAAAACCCAGACCTGGGCAGATGGAAGGAAGTGCCATCACATGACTAAGCTCCTGGTCTGAGGAGAGAACATACAGATGAAGTCATGGTGTATCCAAACGAGGAAGCAGTGCTTTTTTTTTATTTCCCATGCTTCATAATTCTAAAGCCACACAAAAACTTAGGTCATCCAAGGGGAACGAGGCTCACAGGCAAGGAAACCAGCTTTATCTGTGTGCCCTAAGCAGTCAGATTGCTTTCTCTGTACACTTTACTGCTTCAGGCAGGAGAAGAAGAGTGTCTACTTAGCTCTCATTAACAATGACCTGTACCTTCAGATGAGTCAAGCATGGCTCCACGTCACTACAGGCTTCTGTGATGTCAACAGAGCATCTCACACCTCCTAAAGTGTTCTGGTATGTAACATAGTCAAGCAAACAAGCAAACAAACAACAGAACTCCCCCCTTCCTTCCTTCCTACTTCCCACACTTCCTCCCATCCTTAGCCAAGACACATGAGGCAGCACTGCAAGACCTAGGGCAAGTCTACCAAAATTACGTTCAAGTATGCAAGGGGTTTGGAGTTCCTACTCTACAGAGACAGGTCCTGTACACACATGAGGATGAACTAAATAGACATCTGCCTGTAAGAAGCTTGAAGTTTAAGGAGGACACAAACAGAGAGATCGCATGTGACTGCGTATGAAGGAGAACAGTAAGAGCATGCGCATGAAGATGCTGGCACTCAAGAGGGCGGGTCCTTGCTCTTCATCTTTATGTATTCGGCTGTGTCCGGTCTTAGTTGCCTCACATGGGATCTTTTGCTGCAATGCACAGACTCTAGTCGTGGTGCCCATGGGCTCAATAGGTGCAGTGTGCAAGGTTAGTTGCCATGAGGCAGGTGGGATCTTACTTCCCCAAGCAGGGATTGACTCCACATCTACTGCATTGCAAGGTGGATTCTTAAACCCTGGATGACCAGGGAAGTCCTTCCAAGAAGGCAGATATTCATGCAGGCATTAGAGCCTGAAGGAAAAGGGACCTTTGACCAAAGAGGTACAAAGCAGAATCAGATCCCAGAGTTTTGAATATCATGGATAATTTCAGGTAGTCATGTCCAACTCTTTGTGACCCCATGGACTATAGCCCACCAGGCTCCTCGTCCATGGAATTCTCCAGGTAAGAATACTGGAGTGGTTTGCTATGTTCCCCTCCAGGGGATCTTCCTGACCCAGGGATCGAACCTGTATCTCCTGCATTGCAGGCAGTTTCTTTACCATCTAAGCCACCAGAGAAGCCCAATAGACTTATGGGGTCAATTCAAACCATCCTTTGAACAGTCAGTCATTGAATTTGACCATTTGTGGGTGGTGGCGAGTACTGAGTGGGCATTAGCTTCAAACCTGAGAGGATAATTTTCCTCATATTTCATAAGCAAGAAGCTGCATAGTTTTAAAGGGAATCCTGAAGTTCTTCAGATGCCTTCAGAAGCCTTGCTTGGCTTCTTGGAAGCATGGTCATTTTGTCAGCCTATTTTGTAAAGCCCAACTCTCTAGACTTTACGGGAAAAGACGATGTCAAAAAGACAAGATTATGGTAGCGTTGACGGAGGAAATTTGTTTGCTGTACTTGGTCTAAACTTCAGAAAAACACAACATCAGATATCTGTAGCTGTGGATACAAATATTTCAATCAGGTTGTTAAAACTTCTTGACTAGAATGATCGTGTTTTTAAAAAATGAAGAAGTCTTGGGACTACCCTAGCGGTCCAGTTGTTAAGAATCTGTGTGCCACTGCAGAAGACATGGGCTTGATCCCTGGTCTGAGAAGATTACACGTGCTGAGGAGCAACTGAGTCCAGGGGCCACAGCTGCTGAAGCCTGTGAGCTCTGGAGCCCGTGCCCCACCACAGGAGAAACCACCGCAGTGAGGAGCCGGTGGACTAGAATTAGAGCATAGGCCCTAGTTGCTGAAACTAGAGTAAGCCCAGGCAGAAACAAAGACCCAGCACAGCCAAAAATAAATACATCAACGAACTAAAAAGAGAAAACACTCTCTTCATTAGGTCCTAGGAAACCTGGATGCTTTCTCCATTACCAGTTCTCTCTGATATATCAATTACATGTGTGCATGCTCAATCGCTCAGTCATCTGCCACTCTTCACAACACCGTGGACTATAGTCCACCAGGCTCCTCTGCCGGGATTCTCCAGGCAAGAATACTGGAGTGGGTTGCCATTTCCTTCTCCAGAGGATATTCCTGACCCAGGGATCAGTCAAGATCAAACTCATGTCTCCTGTGTCTCTTGCATTGGCAGGCGGATTCTTTACTACTGAGTGGACTGGGAAGCCCAGGACATCAAAATGGGTCACTCTAAATCTCCTTACTTCTCTTTACCCATTATTTTATGCATCATGAGGTTGAAACAAAGTCACTAAAGGGAAGCCCTGACAGTGGGCAGGCACATCACAGACAGCCTCCCTTCTGCTTCCCTCTGGTGTCTTCTCAGAGCTAATATCTGCAAGAAAGTAAGGCTCAAGCTACAGCTTTGAAGGCAGTGGGGACCACCCAGGCATAAAAACGCAGCCCTTGGACCAAAACTTAAGAACTGGAATTGATGTGGACATCTCAGAGATGATAGTAGGTGAGAGTTTTGGAAGATACGCAAAATATAAGGAACCAAAAGCTGTCAATCCCAGACGTATCAGCAAAGCAGAAACCAAGGAGGGAGTTGGTCAGAGCGGCTGGTGGGGTGAGCCCCTCCCTGGTTACTGTCCTTAGAGCCGTGGTCCTCTACTAGGAGCAGTTTCGCCTCCCAGAGGACAAGGGGCGTAGAAAGAAATGTTTTTGTTTGTCCCAACTTGTCAGCACTGGGCGCTGCTACTAGCATCTGCTGAGTGGGCCCTACAACTCACAGGATCTCTTCCTAAGGAAGCGGCATCTGACCTGAGATGTCACTAACGGCAGAGGTAAGAAACTGCTCCAGAGCATCACTGCTTGTTCACGTTTGTGGCTGTCACTCTATAAAAAGCGATCAGTCACATGTAAAAAGTAATACACATTTAATAAGGAATGCTTCATCAATATATTAAATACTGTTTTATCATCATCCCATCAATTCACAGTCTATTTTTTCAGCCCTGGCACCAGAGGCTGAGAAGTCACATGCCAAATGAAGCTGGGTGGCTGTGTAAGTCCAAGTACTGTGTGAAGTCAGTACTTCCTCTAATCGCTTAAACCAACAGGAAATACTTTGCTATTATTTTTATAGAAAAAATACAATTGGGGCTAAACTCTTTTCAGAATACTGGAGTGGGTAGCCTTTCCTGTCTCCAGGGGATCTTCCCAACCTGGGGATCGAACCCAGGTCTCCTGCATTGCAGGAGGATTCTTTACCAGCTGAGCCACAGGGGAAACCCAAGAATACTGGAGTGGGGAGCCTATCCCTTCTCCAGCGGATCTTCCTGACCCAGGAATGGAACCAGGGTTTCCTGCATTGCAGGCAGATTCTCTACCCACTGAGCTGTCAAGAAAGCCCAAACTCTTTCCAGGGAAGAATAATTTAACATATTGAAGAGAAAGCAACATATTTTGAAATGTTGAAATAAAATGAAACTTGTTTCAGATGAATAAGCAGGGTCTTGAGAGCCTGCATCCTGTGCCCGCTGCGGGGCCGAGAGGGCCACGTCACCAGCAGTGAGACCCCGAGTGCCACTGAGAGCAGACTGCAGGTTCTGTTCTGTGCACCAATGAATTCAATATACACAAAACAGGAATGAGCCATGTTTTTCTCTGCTGTACTAGGCTCACATGAAAGACCTAAGACAGCTAGTATCTACATACTCTTAAACAATATAGTTTTAACCTTATTACTATAAAAATAATAAAAAGCTTCCCAGTATTATACAACAGAATGTAGTTGTAACATACACATATTTTAACCACTAACATGGATCGATAAAGCATCTGCCTACAATGCGGGAGACCCGGGTTCGATCCCTGGGTCAGGAATATCCCCTGGAGAAGGAAATGGCACCCCACTCCAGTACTCTTGTCTGGAAAATCCCATGGACTGAGGAGCCTGGTAGGCTGCAGTCCATGGTGTTGCAAAGAGTCAGACACAACTGAGCGACTTCACTCACTTCATTTCAACATGGATTTGAAGTCACAAAATAAAAACTAGAAGTTGTGATTTCATGTCCAAATTGTTTTGCCTGTTTATTCTGTAGTAGGAAGCTACAATTTCCAGTTTGTTTATTTTTGTTTTGTTTTAGAAAATGATAACCTATTTTAAAGACTCTACACATATGCAGGCCCCCACACACACACAAAGTTAAAAAGAGCAGTTATAATCCTTCATGAAATGTAATTTTGATTGAAGAAGTTTATTTTCTTGTAATACAAACTAAACTGTCAGTGTATACTGATAATAGTAAAGTAATAAATGAAAACTTTTTGCTTCCGAGGTTATGCTGTGGTAAAGAACTCGCCTGTCAGTACAGGAAATGCAGGAGATGTGAGTTCAATCCCAGGCTTAGGAAGGTCCCCTGGAGTAGGAAATGACAACCCACTCTAGTATTCCTACTTGGAGAATTCCATGGACAGAGGAGCCTGGTGGGCTATAGCCTGTGGGGTCTCAAAGAGTCAGACACGACTCATCACACATAGACACATACACACAAAAAAATAAAAACTTGTAGAAAAAAGAGCAGATGACAGGTCTTCGTAGCTGACAGTGATGACAAGAGGCCTGTTTCCATTGTGATGAGGCATGATTGGGAGAATCAGGATGACAAGGGACCTCCTCCACAGATGGATATTTAGTTCACCCTCAGGTGTCTGCAGCACAAACTACCCGCAGACATCATGTCTGGAAAGGGTAGCTGGTGCAGTTAGGAGAGTTGGCTGGACAACTCAAATAAAGATTTGAATCTTTATTTTCCACTTACTAGCTTACTTACTAGTTATGAGACTAGAGCAAAGTATTTAACCTTCTGTGCTTCATCTATCAAATGGATTTTCTGTTGTAAGACTTTTCTGTAAAGACAGAAATGGTATGAACCTACCAGAAGTAGAAGATGTTAAGAAGAGGTAGTAAGAATAAACAGGAGAACTATACAAAAAAGACCTCAATGACCCAGATAATCATGATGGTGTGATTACTCACCTAGAAACAGACATCGTGGAGTGCTAAGTCAAGTTGGCCTTAGAAAGCATCACTATGAACAAAGTTAGTGGCAGTGATGGAATTCCAGCTGAACTATTTCAAATCCTAAAAGATGATGCTGGGAAAGTGCTGCACTCAATATGCCAGCAAATTTGGAAAACTCAGCAGTGGCCACAGGACTGGAAAAGTCAGTTTTCATTCCAATCCCAAAGAAAGGCAATGCCAAAGAATGTTCAAACTACCACACAACTGCACTCATCTTACATGCTAGCAAAGTAATGCTCAAAATTCTCCAAGCCAGGCTTCAACAACAGTATGTGAACTGATAATTTCCAGATGTTCAAGCTAGATTTAGAAAAAGCAGAGGAACCAGCGATCAAATTGGCAACATCTGTTGGATCATAGAAAAAGCAAGAGAGTTTCAGAAAAACATCTACTTCTGCTTTATTGACTATGCCAAAGCCTTTGACTGTGTGGATCATAGCAAACTGTGAAAAATTCTTCAAGAGATGGGAATATCAGACCACCTGACCTGTCTGCTGAGAAATCTGTGTGCAGGTCAAGAAGCAACAGTTAGAACCAGACATGGAACAACAGACTGGTTCCAAATTGGGAAAGGAGCACATGAAGGCTGTATATTGTCACCCTGCTTATTTAACTTCTATGCAGAGTATATCATGAGAAACGCTGGGCTGGAAGAAGCACAAGGAAGAAGCACAAGCTGGAATCAAGATTGCCGGGAGAAATATCAATAAGCTAAAATATATGCAGATGACACCACCCTTTCACAAAAAGCAAAGAGGCACCAAAGAGCCTCTTGATGAAAGTGAAAGAGGAGAGTGAAAAAGCTGGCTTACAACTCAGCATTCAAAAATATAAGATCATGGCATCCAGTCCCATCACTTCATGGCAAAGAGATGAGGAAACAAAGGAAACAGTGACAGACTTCATTTTCTTGGGCTTCAAAATCACTGCAAACAGTGACTGCAACCATGAAATGAAAAGAGCTTATTCCTTGGAAGAAAAGCTATGACCAACCTAGACAGCATATTAAAAAGCAGAGACATTACTTTGCTGACAAAGGTTCACTAGTCAAAGCTATGGTTTTTCCAGTAGTCACGTACGGATGTGAGAGCCGGACCATAAGGAAAACTGAGTGCTGAAGAATTGATGCTTTTGAACTGTGGTGTTGGAAAAGATTCTTGAGAGTCCCTTGGGCTGCAAGGAGATCAAACCAGTCAATCCTAAAGGAAATCAGTCCTGAACATTCATTGGAAGGACTGATGCTGAAGCTGAAGTTCCAATACTTTGGCTACCCAATGCAAAGAATTGACTCATTAGGAAAGACTGTAATGCTAGGAAAGATTGAAGGCAGGAGAGGGGATGACAGAGGATGAGATGGTTGGATGGCATCACTGCTCAATGGA
Organism: Bos indicus x Bos taurus; assembly: GCF_003369695.1. Taxonomy (NCBI): domain Eukaryota; kingdom Metazoa; phylum Chordata; class Mammalia; order Artiodactyla; family Bovidae; genus Bos; species Bos indicus x Bos taurus. The sequence goes on along the minus strand of NC_040097.1, from coordinate 58,788,615 downwards.
CATGAGTTTGAGCAAGGTCCGGGAGTTGGTGATGGACAGGGAACCCTGGAGTGCTGCAGTTCATGGGGTCACAAAGAGTCGGATGTGACTGAGCAACTGAACTGAAGACTTTGCAGGAAACACTGTTAGTGTCCAGCCCAACCTCTCAGCATCTGTTTCACATCATCTATGCACCCTTCTTTGGCTTCTCAGTACTTTTATTTCCCTGCTCATCAGCACCTACAAATCCCCACAGGGCTCCTCCATCTGCGGAGGCTGCTCACCTGTGGGGATGGAGGGCCAGAAGCACAGGGGTGTTACTTTGTCCTGGTCCTCAGCCAATGACTGTCAGGGCTTTGGACAGGAAAGAAAGTTTAGCCAGCAAGTCCTGAGGCATGATTTAGGCTCTAGAACTGCCCTGTGGGAAGCTACCCTCTGGGGCAGTTTTCCTGAAATTGCATAGATTTTACTTTTTTGTCCTGCTTCCCCTACTCCTTCAAGTGTTAAGGAGCCCTGCCTTTAATAAACTATTTGCACTGGATTCTCGCCTCAGGGAACTGAAATGAGTTCAGATCAGATCAGATCAGTCATTCAGTTGTGTCCGACTCTTTGCGACCCCATGAATCACAGCACGCCAGGCCTCCCTGTCCATCACCAACTCCCGGAGTTCACTCAGACTCACGTCCATCGAGTCAGTGATGCCATCCAGCCATCTCATCCTCTGTCGTCCCCTTCTCCTCCTGCACCCAATCCCTCCCAGCATCAGAGTCTTTTCCAGTGAGTCAGCTCTTCGCATGAGGTGGCCAAAGTACTGGAGTTTCAGCTTTAGCATCATTCCTGCACATAAATTGCTTAGAACAAGGCTGGTGAAAAATAGGAACCTAATAAATGTTTACAGCTATTCCACTTAAAGATTATTTTTATTAAATGCTTACTTCATGTCAAATAAATTGTCACTAATACTCATCTTGCTGTGGTTGTTGTTCAGTCATGTTCACCTCTTTTGCGACCCCATAGCCTTTAGCCCGCCAGGCTCCTCTGTCCATGAAATTTCCCAAGCAAGAACACTGGAGTGGGTTACCAGGCCCTCCTCCAGGGGATCTTCCCAACCCAGGGATTGAACCTGTGCCTCCTGCATTGGCAGGCAGATTCTTTACCACTGAAGGTGAAAGAGGAGAATGAACAAGCTGGTTTCAAACTCAACATTCAAAAAACTAATATCATGGATCTGGTCCCATCACTTCCATGGCAAATAGATGGGGAAAAAAATGCAAACAGTGGCAGACTTTATTTTCTTGGGCTCCAAAATCACTGCGGACTGTGACTGCAGCCATGCAATTAAGAGACGGTCGCTCCTCGGAGGAAAAACTGCGGCAACCTAATTCAGTTCAGTTCATTTCAGTCGCTCAGTCATGTCTGACTCTTTGCAACCCCATGGACTGCAGCACACCAGGCTTCCCTGTCCTTCACCAACTCCTGGAGCTTGCTCAAACTCAGGTGCATAGAGTCAGTGATGCTATCCAACCATCTCATCCTCTGTTTTTCCCTTCTCCTCCTGCCTTCAGTCTTTCACAGCATCAGGGTCTTTTCAAATGAGTCAGTTCTTCACATCAGGTGGCCAAAGTATTGGAGCTTCAGCTTCAGCATCAGTCCTTCCAATGAATATTCAGGACTGATTTCCTTTAGGATTGACCAGTTTGATCTCCTTAGAGCCCAAGGGACTCTCAAGAGTCTTCTCCAACACCACAGTTCAAAAGCATCAGTCCTTCAGTGCTCAGCTTTCTTTATGGTCCAGCTCTCACATTCGTACATGACTACTGGAAAAACCATAGCTTTGACTAGATGGACCTTGGTTGGCAAAGTAATGCCTCTGCTTAATATGCCTCTGCTTAAAATATCTGTTCAATATGCTGTCTAGTTCATCATAGCTTTTCTTCCAAGGAGAGAGTATTAAAAAGAGTCGGACACAACTTAATAATGGAACAATGACAACAAAGACTTGGGTGATGCTTAGCATTTTTTAGTAATTTTAGTGGCAAGGTATTTTAAAAAAATGTTTAAGTCTTTATTGAATTTGTTACAATATTTCTTCTGTTTATTGGGGTTTTTTTTTGGGGGGGGGTGCGGGAGGCATGCAGGGTCTTAGTTCCCAAATTAGGGATGGAACTAACACCCTCTGTCTGCATGGGAAGGCAAAGTCTTAACTACTGGACCACCAGAAAAGTCCTAATAATGTACTTTTTTAAGGGATGTGCATTGTTTTATTAGGCACTGTGCTATTTAACAGTTAACAGACTATAATGTGGTGTGAACTGTGCACCATGAATCCAAAAAAAAAAAAATGTGTGACTTGCTTTATCGCAGTATTCACTTTAGTGTAGTGGTCTGGAAACAAGCCTGCAGTGTCTCTGAAACTTGTCTGTACTAATGCTTCCACACTCTTTATTTTACTGTTATGGTATTATTTACTAATAATAGCAATCACTACTATTTATAACGTCCCAGGGCTGTGCTCAATAGCATGTATCTCATCTTCCATCCCTCCAAACAACACTAATATGGGTGTGCTGTATCACTGCTCTGGCTGCAGGGAGGGGGCACAGGCCCATCAGAAGGGCTCCATGCCTCTTCTGGTGTGATCAGGGGAGCTTACGAGTGCTATGGTTCGTGTGGAAAACATCGCAGGAGCACCATATGTATTGAAGCCAGATAGACGTCACTTCTGCCAGATAGTTTTAGGCAGTAACAACCTTTCTGCCTGCTGTGGATGGGCTGTCTCCCCTGGGTACCCAGAGACAGGATGATTAGTGTATCCGCTCAGCATGGGCAATGCTTCTCACTGGGATGGAAGCTGGAGGCTCCGAGGAAGTAAGCACTCACACAGTTTCCAGGGGGCAGCAGTAGACAATGCTTGTGTTGGCTGGTGGGCACTGGAGGACTCTGGGTCTCTGTGTGGACCACCTGGATCTGGTTCCTGCACCCCAGGACCCACTGGTCTAGCATCTAAACCTGAGCAATGGTGAAATCTACCCACATGAAGTCTACTTTCAGAGCGTGGTTTTGAGGAAGGAATGAGATATGAGACATATCTCATTTTGTACTCTGCTCAGCATAGAATAAATATTTGATATGTATACATAGCTTCACCGTTGTTGTTGATGATAGTGATAATAGTAGTAGTAATGACAATGATCACGCAGGTACTGGTATTTTATTGTGAGTAACTCATTCTTCACAACTAGAGTCCGATCTAGTCTGTGGACATGAGTATGATGAAGAAGTTGGGGTTAAGACTTGCTCTGACAAATCATATCTTTCTTCCTCCATGCCCTGACCCCTCCCCAACACAGGATACATATACTTCAATTACATTTTACAAATGTGGAAACTGAGGCTCAGAGAGGTTAAGGAACTTGTCCAGGTGGATACCTCTAGTAACATCATCTCCATCCTTTTTATTCTCATACATGTTCTTGAGAGGGAAGGAAAGATGAGAGGATGACAGCTGGGAATGGCAGCGAGTGGGCACATGGGTACCATTGGTCCTGAGCATCACGGCTGGAATATAAGATTTCTGGGAACGTGAGGTGTCATCACTCAAGTGACTCACCGACAGTGATGACGTCATGTCACTGCTGGCTGAGAAACAAAAAATCCAATAAACCAGGAAAGACAGTGAGGTTAAGATTAGTGTGACTGATCAGTCTCTGGAACCAAGTTGTTTGCTTAGCTCTAAATAAACCCAGCTTGAAAAAGCTACAACCAGATACAATTCTCTTGACAGCTATAGGAATGTGGAGTTAGGATCTAGGGCAACTATGTGAAAAATGCCCCCTGGGGCTGGAAGCTCAGTCTGGATGTTAAACTTCTGTCATCCTCCAAGGATCTGGCTCAATTCCAGCATGATCTCTGGAGCAGAGGAGCAGAGCCTGGCCCCAAGGCTTATTCCTAATTCTGTCATTTCACTAAGCTGTTTGCATTGCTTTCCTCCGTGGACTAGCCAAAGACTACTTTTCTTGTCCCTAAGACCAGGTTGATGAGGGTCAGTCTTCACATCCCTACCGTGTACAGGAGGAGAGGCAGGAGGAGCTGTGGAGCACAGCTTCCTCAAGAGTTATCAGGATGCAGAAGTTCACAGCCTGGACTCCTGGACTCCTGGTATGAACCCAGTCCCACTGCCTCTCAGCTGTGTGACACGAGACATGTCAGTCTCTTTAAGCCCCAGCCTTCCCTGATGTCACGTTGGAATAATAAGAGCATCCATCTCTCAGGGTGGCTGGCAGGATTCAGTGAGCAAAGGTCAGTGCCCGGCAGGTCTTAAGGTAGGGTTGACATTGGCAGTCCTCATATGTCCACATAGCTTCTTGATAAGATATTTAACTGGAATGGGGAGGGCATGGACTCATCAGAATGCTTGCTGTTTCAATCAGAAATATTCTGATTGGTTGACACTGATGCTGTTTCTGTGGTTAAAGATTTTGTATTTCACTCCTGGTACTAATCATTCAATAAAAGTTAACTCTGACTGTTACTCTTGCTGTTCTCACAAGAAAGGGAATTAGGTTCCAGCAGGGCAGGGTGTCCTGCATGATGTGTACCCATATATTGTATGTCCTGTCCTGAGTTCCCCATCCCTACCTCCTCCTTGTTGCCAGGAACAAAGAGCTTCACCATAGCAAACAGCATCTGGGGTCATCCCTCAATGGAGGAACTGTTCAGTGTCTCCCCTACAGTGAAGCAGATGAGAAGAGCCCTCGCTCTCACAGCTGAATGCTTCCAAGCTACAGAACATCATTACTAAAAGATAATTGTGTATCTTTCTCAGGGAGAAAGACTTTTTCCTACCCTGTTCATGCTCAGTGGAAAATGAAGAGATCAAGAAGAGAGAAGACAGAACAAGCATGTGAGGAGGAAAAGATGAAAGTGATGGATGCTCTTGCTTATTCAAACTAGAGGAGAAATAATAAACAGTGCACCTTGTATCGGAGAGAAGGCAATGGCACCCCACTCCAGTGCTCTTGCCTGGAAAATCCCACGGATGGGGGAGCCTGGCAGGCTGCAGTCCATGAGGTCGCTAAGAGTCGGACACGACTGAGCGACTTCACTTTCATGGAGAAGGAAATGGCAACCCACTCCAGTGTTCTTGCCTGGAGAATCCCAGGGACGGGGGAGCCTGGTGGGCTGCCGTCTATGGGGTCGCACAGAGTCGGACACGACTGAAGCGATGCAGCAGCAGCAGCCACCTTGTATTCAAACAATGAATTCATTCATTAAAGTCTTACAATTGACTGGCATAAGGGATAAAACTATTCCCTTCATTATTTGTACCAAAAAATGTTCTTTCCGAATTACATATATCTTTTGATTCTCCTTCAAATGGTTACACGGGTAATCTGCTTTATTGGAGTATTGATACAGTTGCTTTTGGTACTATATCATACTTGAACATGAGTTCTCTAAAGAACTCCAAAAGTACACACGAGCATGGATGACACAAAATGGGTTTAAAGTGCATTTGATGTATATGAAATCATCTTTTCCTTAAAGATACCAAAAACGTCACTTTTGGGTACTTTCTCCATGTTGTTGGCAGTGGCAGAGATACAGATACTCATTTCACATAGAAGGGCAGAGAATCAGAGAATTAAAATAAGCTAGTTGTAGTGGGATTTTTGAATTCCCAAAGTCAGATATTTATATTCAGGCTGGATAGTTTATCCTCATATTTGAATTTCTTTTTCATTTGCCCTGGAATTGAGCTACAAATCATGATTAATAGTGTATGAATATAAAGCTATTTATCGTAACAAATAAAGAGGGTAAACCAAGTTCCAAGGCAGACTTAAACTGTGGTAGACAGATCCCAGTGTCATGTCCTGCATAATTTTCTCCCCTTTTGAGAGAAAAATGAAATGAATGAAATGAAACAATGCAAGATCAGAAAGAGAATTCAAGGAAACAATTCAATTTACCACTTCTTCAAAAAGAACAAAATATCTAGGAATAAATCTATGTAAGGAAGTAAAAGACCTGTATTCAGAAAGCTATCAGACACTGATGAAAGAAATTAAAGATGATTCAAACAGATGGAAAAACACATCAAATTGTTGATTGGAAGAATTAATGTAAAATGACCATACTACCAAAGGCAACCTACAGATTCGATGTAATCCCTATAAAAATACCAGTGACATTTTTCAGAGAACTGGAACAAATAATGTTGAAATTTGTATGGAAACACAGAAGACCCTGAAGAGCCAAAACAGTCTTGAGAAAGAAAAACAGAACTGGAAGAGTCATGCTCCTTGACTTCAAACTATACTAAAAAGCTACAATCATCAAAACAGTATGATACTGGCACAAAAGAAGATGTGTAGATCAATGGAACCGGAGAAGGCAATGGCACCCCACTCCAGTACTCTTGCCTGGAAAACCCCATGGATGGAGGAGCCTGGGAGGCTGCAGTCCATGGGATCACTGAGGGTTGGACATGACTGAGCGACTTCACTTTCACTTTTCACTTTCATGCATTGGAGAAGGAAATGGCAACCCAGTCCAGTCTTCTTGCCTGGAGAATCCCAGGGACAGAGGAGCCTGGTGGGCTGCCATATATGGGGTCGCACAGAGTCAGACATGACTGAAGTGACTTAGCAGCAGATCAATGGAACAGAATAAGGAGCCCACAAATAAAGTCATGCCCTTATGGTCAGTTAATCTTTGACAAAGGAGGCAAGAATATGCAGTGGAGAAAAGTCTCTTCAATATGTGATACCAGGGAAATTGGAGCACTACATGTAAAAGAATGAAATTAGAACATTTTCTCATAACAAAAATAAACAAATGGGACCTAGTTAGAGTTAAAAGCCTTTGAATAGCAAAGGAAATCATGAACAAAACAAAAAGACAACCTACTGAGTGACAGAAAATATTTGCAAATAATATAATCATTAAGGGGTTAATATCCAAAATATATAAACAGCTCACAAAAATCAATAGCAAAACCCCAAATAACCTAAATGAAAAATGGTCAGAAGATCTGAATAGGTATTTTTCTTAAGAAGACATACAGATGGCCAACAGGCACATAAAAAGATGCTCAATAGTGTTAATCATCATAGAAAGGCAAATTAAAACCACAATAGATATCACTTAATACCTGCCAGAATTCCTATCATCAGAAAGACTATAAAAAAAAAATGCTGGTGAGGATGTGGGAAAGAGGGAATCCCAGTACACTGGTGGTGGGAATGTAAATTGGTGCAGTCACTGAAGAAAACAGTATGGAGTTCCCTCAAAAACTAAAAACAGAACTACCTTGTGACCCAGCATTTCCACTCCTGGATATACATCCAAAAGAGATAAAAACATTAATTCAAAAAGATACACCCACCCGTCTTCATCAGATCAGATCAGATCAGTCACTCAGTCGTGTCCGACTCTTTGCGACCCCATGAATCGAAGCACGCCAGGCCTCCCTGTCCATCACCAACTCCCGGAGTTCACTCAGACTCACGTCCATCGAGTCAGTGATGCCATCCAGCCATCTCATCCTCTGTCGTCCCCTTCTCTTCTTGCCCCCAATCCCTCCCAGCATCAGAGTCTTTTCCAATGAGTCAACTCTTTGCAGGAGGTGGCCAAAGTACTGGAGTTTCAGCTTTAGCATCATTCCTTCCAAAGAAATCCCAGGGCTGATCTTCTTCACAATGGACTGGATGGATCTCCTTGCAGTCCAAGGGACGACTCTCAAGAGTCTTCTCCAACACCACAGTTCAAAAGCATCAATTCTTTGGTGCTCAGCCTTCTTCACAATCCAACTCTCACATCCATACATGACCACAGGAAAAACCATAGCCTTGACTAGACGGACCTTTGTTGGCAAAGTAATGTCTCTGCTTTTCAATATGCTACCTAGGTTGGTCATAACTTTCCTTCCAAGGAGTAAGCGTCTTTTAATTTCATGGCTGCAGTCACCATCTGTAGTGATTTTGGAGCCCAGAAAAATAAAGTCTGACACTGTTTCCACTGTTTCCCCATCTATTTCCCATGAAGTGGTGGGACCGGATGCCGTGATCTTCGTTTTCTGAATGTTGAGCTTTAAGCCAACTTTTTCACCAGTCTTCATAGCAGCTTTATTTACAATAGCCAAGATATGGAAGCAACCTAAGTGTCCATCAACTGATGAATAGATAAAGAAGATGTGGTACATACATACAATGGAATGAAATTTTCCAACTGGAGCGACATGGACAGACTTGGAGGGCATTATGCTTAGTGAAATAAGTATGGAGAAAGACAAATATTGTGTAAAGTCACTTATTTGTGGAAAATAAAAACTAAAGCAAACCAGTGAATATTTTTAAAAAGAAACAGACTCACAGACATAGAGAACAAATAAGTGCTTACCACTGGGGATAGGAAAAGGGGAAGGGGGAAGACAGTGCAGGGCATTAAGAGGTCCAACTACTATGCATAAAATAAATAAGTTATAAGGATATATTGTACAGCACAGGAAATATGGCCAATATGTAATAATACCTATAAATGGAGTATAACCTTATTGTGAATCACTGTTATACATCTGAAACTTATATAATATTATGCATCAACTATACATAATTGTATAAATGTAAATAAAAGCCTCAACCTCCCCCAAAAGAAGATGATGCAGCATGGGATATGGTAGTGGTGGAGCCACCAGAACCCTCAAAACCCTTGAAACTACAGACGGAAGCTCCTTCGAAGGCAAAGCCCTACAGTGAGAAGAAAGTGCCAGATGAGAATCCAAATCGAGCAGGACAACGATGAGGGGACGAAGGCAAAACAAGGACCAGATGCTACGGGGAAAGGAAGCAGTTCAGACACGAGCGGCCTCGGAAGGCTTGAGGACACAGAGGGATACACAGACATGCAGACACATGCTTCTTATCACTTTGCGAAAACAACAGACGAGCACTAGAGCCCTGTAACTAGAACAGCTATCCTGGCCATCTTCCTTTTTTAAACAGAAAGAAAACTTTATTCTACTTAAAAGGTCACAAAAGAAAATCATGGTAGAATCTTTTACAGAGTTATTAAAGATAAAAAAGAATAAGGAGCAGACTAATGTCCTTAAGGACAAAGAAATCATGCCAGAAAAACATGCCTACAAAACAAATGAAAACTCATATTTACAAGTGAGCTAAAATAAAAGAAGAAAACAACAGAACTATGAAAGAAGAGCATAAATTGGAATTGAAAAAACTCATAAAGTGAAAGTCGCTCAGTCGTGTCCGACTCTTTGTGACCCCATGGACTATACAGTCCGTGGAATTCTCCAGGCCAGAATACTGGAGTGGGTAGCTTTTCCGTTCTCCAGGGGATCTTCCCAACCCAGGGATCGAACCCAGGTCTCCCGCATTGTGGGCAGATTCTTTATCAGCTGAGCCACCAGGGAACTCATATGAGTAATTAGAGAAAAAGGCTATTTAAAAATAAAGGAGACGTGACAGGAATTAAAAATAAAGGTGACATGACAGGAACTTCCCTGGCAGACCAGTGATTAAGACTCCATACTTCCAACTACAGGGGGCATGGGTTTGACCTCTGTCAGGGAACCAAGATTCCATAAGCCATGCAGTCTGGTCAAAAAGTAAATAAATAAAAAACAAACAAATAAAGGTGGCATGACATAGGAAAGAATTAGAAATTTTAAAAGTATTCAATAAATAAAGACTAAACTAAAAGTAGCACAGAATAGACAGAATGAATAATATCTTGAGTGAAGTCACTCAGTTGTGTCTGACTCTGCAACCCCAGGGACTGCAGCCTACCCAGGCTTCTCCGTCCTTGGGATTTTCCAGGCAAGAACACTGGAGTGGGTTGCCATTTCTTCCCGACCCAGGGATTGAACCTGGGTCTCCCGCATTGTAGGCAGACGCTTTACCGTCTGAGCCACCAGGGAAGTCCGAACATCTTAAGAGAAAGAAATGAAAAGGAGATGAAAACAAAGTAAACAAAAATGAAGGAAGAGACTTCCGCCTCTGGCTTTGATGGAGCATCTTGAACTGCGCTGACCCTTCCACGAGGAATACTCGTAAAACTGGGTTGAGCACATGAGGGGATGTCTCCAGGCGTCAGACAACAAGCCGTGCGTGACTGAGAGTCTTGAGGATGAGAAAGGCTCGGGAAGTAGCCCTGTCTTTGCCCAGCTCAGCTCCAGAAACATCTTGACCCGGGGAACAGCCACACAGAGCTGGAGAAGGATGGGCTGACCCCACTGCACTGAGGTGGCAGAGGTCATACTAGGGGTCATCTAAAGAGGTGAGATTATATGCTGGATATCAACAAACAAGTGTACTAGATTTCAAAAGACTGAAATTTTATAGAGTGTATCTTCTGTCAACAACAGAATTAAACTAGGTATCAGTAACAAGAGTTCTAGAAAATGAGATTTCTAAATAATTTTGTATCCAAAAAATTGACAAAGGAATATTAGAAAATATTTTCAATAGAATGATAATTGAAAAACATTAAGTCAAAATCTGTAGGGTGCAGTTAAAGCAATGTTTAGAGGAATAATGTAAACCTTTAAATGCCAATATTAAAAAGAAAATTTTAAAGCAATTATCTGAATTTTCATCTTAAAAAGTTAAGAAAAATATATAGAAAAATAAATTATATATTCACTAAATATATAGAAAGACAAAAAAATGAAGTTACTCTGTATCAATTTACTACACTGGATTTTTCTTATTTTTTCTCACCAATGTTTAGTAGTTTTCAGTACAAAGGTTTTGTACAAAGAACAGAAATCAATGAGATAGAAATAAAGAAAAGTCATAAAATCTAAAAGTTGGTTATTTGAACAGATTAATACAACTGATAAACCCCTAGTGAGAAAAAGAAACCAAAAATTATCAATATTAAGAATGAAGGGGGGAATTATCTTTATATATCCTACAAACATCAACAAGATGAGAAAATATTAATAAAAACCTTATGCCAAGAAATTTAATAACAATGAAAATAGACAAGATTCTTGAAAAGTTTAACTTATCAAAACTGAACAAGAAGAAAAAAGAAAATTTAAATAGCACTATATGTTAAGTCAATTGAATATAAAATTTTAAAGTCTTTACACAAAGAATCTCTGAGACCAAATGACTCCATGAGTAAATTCTATCAAACACTGAAGGAAGAATTAATATCAACATACACAAACTCTTTTAGAAGGTAGAGGAGAAGTATCCCATCTTTAGACAAGTATCAGTTCAGTTGCTCAGTCGTGTCTAACTCTTTGTGACCCCATGGACTGCAGCACGCCAGGCTCCCCTGTCCGTCACCAACTCTCGGAACTTGCTCAAACTCATGTCCATTGAGTTGGTGATGCCATCCAACCATCTCATCCTCTGTCATCCCCTTCTCCTCCTGCCCTCAATCTTTCCCAGTATCAGGGTCTTTGCTAATGAGTCAGTTCTTTGCATCAGGTGGCCAAGTAGACGACTATAACTCGTATCAAAATCTGACAAAGATATTATTAAAAATTCTTGACACACTAATGAATACATATGTAAAAATCATCAAAAAATAGCAAGTCAAATCCAGCAATATTTAAAAATGACAATATATCCCATCACCAAGTAGGATTTATTCCAAGAATTCAAGGTTGAGTTGGCACAAAAATATCTGAAAAATCATATCTATTTATGATAAAATTGGAAATTAGAGACAACTTCCTAAATCCAATAAACAGTACATTTAAAAGTCTAAAATATTCCTGCAATGCAGGAGACCCAGGTTTGATCCCTAGGCTGAGAAGATCCCCTGGAGAAGGAAATGGCAATCCACTCCAGTATTCTTGCCTGGAGAATTCTGTTGACAGAGGACCCTAGCAGTCTATAGCCCATGGGGTTGCAAAGAGTTGGACACAACTGAGCAACTAACACACACACACACACACACAAGTCTATAGCTAAAAGTCTATAGCCATGTATTTAATGATGAAACAGTAAACGTTTTTCCTTTAAGACTGGAAATGAGGCAAGGTTGTTCATTCTTACCATTTCCAGCTGACATAGAATAGGAAGTTCTAGCCAGAAAAATAAGGCAAGAAATTTTAAAAATTAGAGATATGGGCTTGAAACAGAAAAGGTAAAAAGGTCTATTCATAAGCAACATAACTACATAGAAAATCCTAAGCAAGTTATTAAAGAAAAACTAGAAGTATTAAGTGACTTTATCAAGGCTTTAGGGTAAAAGGTCAATTGAATATCCTTTCAGGATAAAAGGTCAATATGCAAGAAACCAAAAGTTGGAAAATAAATTTTTAAATATATTATTTACAATATGTGTAATAGCATCAAATCATAAATTACTTAGGGATAAATTTCTTTAAAGACATGCAAAATATTTACATTGAAAACTACTAAACATTGTTGAAAATAATAAGAAAGATTTAAATAAATTGAGATGGGTACCCTATTTGTGAATTGGAAGGCTCAGCATTGCTAGGAAGACCAGTGTCCCCAAACTGTTTTACAGAATCAGTGCAATCTCAATTGGAAACCAGCAGTTTTTGTTTGTAAAGGTAATAGCAAGCTTATTCTAAAGTTTATATGAAAATACAAAGGATGTAAAATAGCCAAAACAATTTTGGGAGAAAACAAAGTTGGATGGTGGGGATTTCGTGATGTATCAGCTGGGCTAGGCTGAACGACATTTCCCAGAATCCCTGTCTTTGTGTGTCTCAGGGTCTGGAGACCCTTTTTTTGGTCTGTGAGATGGGGGCGGGGTGAAAATAAATGGGCAGGCTTGTGGGAAGGTGGGCTTAACTGACACACCCAGTCCTTCTGCTACTGATGTGTGTGGTTGGCATGGCAACAGCCAGGCCTGCGCCTTCTCCTGGGTTCTCAAGCAGTGTCTCTGTGTCCTGGGCCAGGTGTTGGTTTCAGTCTATGACACAGGACACACATTTCACATATTGCCTGAGACTGTAGGCAATAAGGACTGGCCCAGGGCTTTGCCTCACACTCATGGGTTCTAGATTTTCTGGCTCTCCACTTCTTTACCTCTGCCTTGCCTCCCTGAGTATCTGCTGCACAGACTCCAAGCCCCAGTACTTGACACCAAGACAGCAGTCTTGCAGGGACTGTTCAGCCAAGTCCACAATCACACACTATCAAATCCTGATGATAAATCTCCTATGAGCTACGTATAACCTTCAAGTGATTCTATCTCTATGGTTGAACCCTAATTCAGAGAATTTAGACCAAATGATTTCAACACTTACTGTAAGGGACTCTCCTGGTGGTCCAGTGTTTAAGACTGCGCTCCCAATGCAGAGGGCCCAGGTTTCACCCCTGCTCAGGGAACTAGTGCCCATGTGCTGCAAGTGAAGATCCTGCAATGCCGCAACTAAGGCCCAGCTAAGCCAAGTGAACAAATATTTAAAAACAAGATTTACTGTAAAAGCTCAGTTATCAAGACAGTGTAAGGATATGTAAAGACAGATAGATCAATGAAACAAAACAGAGTCCAGATATAGACCCCAAAATCTATGGTCAGTTGATTTTTGATAAAGGGATCAATACAATTCAATAGTAGGAAAGATAGTCTAACAAATGCTTCTGGAACATGAGCATCTAAAAGGAAAAATAAAGACCTTTCACTCTACATAACATCATACACACAAATTTCTTCAAAATGCATCATACATCAAAACATGAGTAATATTATACAGCTTCTAGAAAAAAACATAGCATAAAAGTCTTTTGACTGTGGGAGAGGAAAACTTTTTTTGATAGGACATATGCACTATGCATAAAGAAAAGTAATGAAATTAAATTCATTGAAATTAAAACTTTCTGTTCTTTGAAAGTATCACTAAGAAAACTAAAAATAGTATCACTAAAAAAAAAAATAAAAAAGTAAAGCCATAGGCTGAGAGAAAACATTCACAGTACATATATCTAACAAAGAATTTGAATCTAGAATGTACAAAGAACTTTTCCAAATCAATGAGACAAATAATCCAATTAAAAAATGGTCCAGTCAAAAAAAATGTAATTGAAGAAAAAGATTGCTTTTTTCCCAAGTGTTTGTTGTCAGTCTTTGATTTTAACATCATCAGCTTTAGCTAGGGAATCATGTGATCTGATGATTCACACAAAATAACTTTTTTTCTACTCCTTGTCATGCCCAATGCAGTGCTGGCACATTATTGAATAAATTAACAAATTATTTAATCAATCAAAAAGAAAAGGTTCAAAACCTTAAAAAGACAGTTTACACAGACACAAAAACATATTTTTTATATAAAACAAAGATATAAAACATAAAACATATATAAAACACAAAAAGAGACATAAAAACATGTTTTTATATAAAACAAACATACGAAACATAAAACATATATAAAACAAAAACAAATAGCACATGCTAAGTGTTCATAAAATAAATGCAAATTAAAACCACTGTGAAGTTTCACTTCATGCTGCGTATAATAGGTAAAATGAAAAGCTCTGATAGTATCAACTGTGGGCAGGGATAGGGAGCAGCTGGAATGTTCCTACACTTTTGTTGAGAATGTTAAGCAGCTATTTTGGAAACATTTTGACAGTTTCTTATAAACTTTATACACTTACCAAATGATCCAGAAATTCTATTTGTAGGCGTGTATTTATTGATTTGTTTTTTATTAAATATAGTTGATTTACAGAGTTGTGTTAGATTCTGATATACAGCCAAGCGATTCAGTTACACGTTTGTATTCTTTTTCATATTTTTTCCGTTACAGTTTATTACAGGATATTGAATATAGTTCCCTGTGCTATACAGTAGTGCCTTGTTGTTCATCGATTCTATATGTAATAGTTTGCATCTGCTAATCCCAAACTCCCAGACCATCTCTCCCTCCAACCTTGCCAAACACAAGTCTGTTCTCTATGTCTGTGAGTCTGTTTCTGTTTCATGGATATGTTCATCTGTGTTATATACATTTTAGATTCCACATACACATGATAATACATGGTATTTGTCTTTCTCTGTCTGGCTTCCTTCACGTTGTATGACAGTCCTCTAGGTCCATTCATGAGGTTGCAAATGGCATTTATTAAAGATATATGAAAGTGTATGCTCAATAAAAGATTTGTATGTAGACATTTATAGCTTTATTCATAATAGCTCCAAATTGGAAGCAAATCAAACATATCTATAAGAAGATGAATAAGTAATTACAATATACCTATACACTGGAGCAGGGGATTCAGGTGGCTCAGTGGTAAAAAATCCACCTGGTGATGCAGGAGATGCAGGAGACATGGGTTTGATTCCTACGTCAGGAAGACCCCCTCGAGAAGGAAATGGCAACCTACTCCAGTATTCTTGCTGGGAAACCCCATGGACAGAAGGGCCTGGTGGGCTATAGTCCATGGGGTCCCCAAGAGTCAGATCGAATCAGCGACAGAGCATGCATACAATGGGGCAGTACTCAGCCATAAAAATGAATGACTTGCTGACATACACAGCATCATGGATGAATCCCAAAAGTATCCTGAACAAAAGAAGTCAGACTCAAAAGAGTACATATTGTATGACTGCATTTATATGAGCTTATGTAGGAGTCAAAACCAACATAGAGTGGAGAAAGGGGGATGGGTGATGGCCTGAGGGAAGCGGGGGAGGGGATTCACCAGCTGCCTAAGGTCATTTCCCAGAGTGATGGAAATTTTCTATATCTGGATTGAAATGCTGCTTGCATAGGTGTAAACTTTGTCAAAAGTCTTCACCTCTATACTTAAAACGTGTGAATTTTATTATATATAAATTATATCTCATAAAGTTGATTTAAAATAAATTTATATTTCTTACATCTGTTTCACTGAAAAGACCAAAACACCAATCCATTGCCAATGGGGAGCCCTAGCACCCAGATCATGGCACCTCAGAGAAATGGCTCATCTAGTCAGAAACATTGTATATTTTCACATAGGAAATGATCCTACTGCATTTTGTCATGCCATAATGCAAGATAGCTCTGAAGACTACCAGGGTTATGTTAAAAAGACAGATGTCATACTAAAGAGGCTCCCTGTGGTCAAAGATGGAGCAAATTAAGCACCAATAAGGAATTAAAACCCTGATTATCTTTAAATACACAAGTTCATAATACTTAAAAATACTTAAAAATCATTGAATCAACTCACTGAATTCCTTTGAAGATGCTGGAGAACTACTTCATTATTTTTTAAACTGGCAAATAAAGAACCAAACGTTTATCTTGACTTAACTGGGCAACAAAACAAAAACAAAAAAAAAATCCCCAACCCCCCAAAAATAGTTGACATGGGAAGTTTCTCTTTACAGAAAAAACTGCAGCTAATAAATACAGAATGAGTGATAGAGGGGCTTCCATGCTGATCCAGTGTTTAAGAATCCATCTTGCAATGCAGGGCACCTGGTCTGATCCCTAATCAGGAAATTAAGATCCCACGTGCGGTGGAGCGACTAAACCCGAGCTACCGCCAACTACTGACCTGTGCGCTCTGGAGCCCACCGGCCACAGCTAGAAAGCCCGGGCGTGGCAACAAAGATCCCTCGTGATGCAAGGGAGATCCTATGTACTGCAACTAGGACCTGACACGGCCAAAAACAAACAGATCAAAAAAATAATAAATATATATTTTTTAAAGAGTGATGAAATACTACCACTTGATTTACTGGATCTAGGCGATGATCATTCAGGGTTGATTATATCACAAGAAGGGAGAGGGCACACATTGCTTACCTCCTAGGAGAAATACACAGCACCACCAATGGTGTGATTTTGCCTCCCAAAATAATAATTGACCAATTGTGGGTAAATCTGATCAAGCCTCCTGAACTGACTACACCTTTATGGGAATACAAGTCATAGAGAAATGCACTAACGATACCAAAGGGATGCAGTCAGCAAAATTCAGACAATGGGAATCTTCAAATCGGACAACTCAAGTGACTGCAACAAAAAAATTGCAAGAAGAAAAAATAAAAGAGAAATGATAAACGAAATCTATAGGCTAAAAGAAGACAAATACAAATCAAGCAGTCACAGTATATGAACATTATTTTGATCCAAAATGAAGTAAATAAAATGTAAAAGCTATGTAAAACAAAATTTGAAGCACTTGGTATTTGATTATATTAAGAAATTAGTGTGACTCTTTTGTCTCTGGAAATGGTGTTGTGTTAGAGTTTTTTTTAAGATATTAACAGATGAAGTCTGGAATTTGCCTCCAGTAATCATGGTAGGGGGGACTGGGTGTGAAATAAGACTTCATGTGGTATATTTATCATTGTTGAGTTGAAGTTGAGTTAATTGAAGTTGGGTTAATTATATACATTTGGTTCATTATACCAGCATCTCTACTTTTTTGTATATATTAATATTTAAGAATGTCCACCATAAAAAGTAGAAAATAATCATCTATTTGGGAATGAAAGACAGACACATCTGAAACAATGAACGTGTGTGTGCGTTCTCAGTTGCTTCAGTCGTGTCCAACTCTTTGAGACCCTATGGACTGTGGCCCACCAGGCTCCTCTGTCCATGGGACTTTCCAGGCAAAAATACTGAAGTGGGTTCCCATGCCCTTCTCCAGGGGGATCTTCCCAGTCCAGGGATTGAACCTGCATCTCCTGCGTCTCCACATTAGCTGACAGAGTCTTCACCACTGAGCCACCTGGGAAGCCTTAAAATACATCTGAACAAATGAACAACTCATGCCAAATAGTTGGTTGTCAGGACATGCATTTAGACTTTAATAGAGAGCAAAATTTCATCCCTTAAATTATATTTCAGAAAAGGAGTGAGTGGCCTTTTCTGAAATGTAATTCAGAATTATAGCCCTTATAAGTCTCTCTCATGGGACTCTGGCTCAGTGATTTTGAGCAACAAAGCATTAAAGGGAAACAATATGTTTACCTGAAACCACTTCAATCATTACTAGCTTGAGATTTATAGATATCAAATGATAACCTGTTTTTAAAAGGATGCAGAGATACAACAAAATACAGTAATTATTTCTGAAGGCTAAGACCTCTCAGTTGCAAATATTGCCTATCACTATAAAGAAGCTAGTTTAAAACAAGATCATTTTTAAAAAGCAACTCAGTGATTACACTGGGGAATTCACAAATGTAAGCAAGCAGTCTCCTGTCATGTGAATAGCTGCTTGTAGCTTGGAATCAATTTTCTAGCAAGAGCCCCATAAAGAATTTCAAGAAGAACTTATTTGGAAGTGAAGAGTTCAACTGGAGGGAAGGATGATGTCATCTGGACACTGCAATTGGTGACTCAAAATGTACCCTAATGATGACTAAGAACTTAGGTTGTGATGAGAATCTAAATAAAACTGTCTCATGAAATGTGAGATAAAACCAAAAAGTATTTCTAAATCAATATGTGATTTTATATAAAAAAACTATTTAAAAAATCTATGTGTGCTTAAATGAATAGATTAAACATGTTAAGCAGGTGTTTGACTGTTTCATCTACATCACTCTCTTTCTTCCAGTGGGGGCAGTTTCTCATGGGAAAAGTGAGTAATTGCTTCCCATCTGGGGTTTTCTGTGTTCCTGCATGCATAGTACTGATAAGTGATATGTGCTGTAGGTTAGAATATAGATCCTCAGGGGCAGTTGCAGTCGGGGAAGGCCTCCTGATAGAAGGTGGGGCTACAATGAGTAGGTTCTGTATTAACAGGGTGGAGAGCTTTCCACATCTCGGGGCGCGGGACGGGGTCGGGGGAGAGATGAATAAAGACGCATTAATAAAACTTGACCTGGAGCCTCTTGCCCACATAATAGTGGTAGAGGGCCACCATGGCTAGTATTGAGGACCCAAGCAGAGGAAACTCAGGAATGGGCTGTCCTTGCAGACAGAGGCCAGGCTGTGGAAGACCTTGGCAGTAAGCCAGAAGGCTTGGGATAAACTCCAAGGCCCACTCTTTTCTTCTTTTTTAACTGGAGTAAAATTTCTTTACAATGTTGTACTACTTTCCGCTGTATAACAACATGAATCAGCTATATGTATACACATGTCCCCTCCCTCTTGAGCCTCCCTCCCGCACCCTGGTCCCACCCCTCTGGGTCATCACAGAGCACCGAGCTGAGCTCCCAGTGCTGTACAGCAGCTTCCCACTAGCTATCTGTTTTACACATGGTGACGTATATATTAATATGTCAACGCTACTCTGTCAAGCCATCCCACCCTCTCCTTCCCCTGCTATGTAAGGCCCACTCTTCTTATCACAGTCAGGGTGGCATCGTGACTTACATGGGTCCTCAGGCTTTGGCCTTCATGGGTCCCTTTCTTCATAAAAATATTAAACATTGTATTTTATGACTACATCAGCATAAAGAAGAATATAACCCAGGTTGCAATTATTATTATACTCAAATTATTATAGTCATTTTTTTCTTACTATTTTAAAATAAAGTGAAACTACAAAATTTTCCTGGGCCCCTAAAATGTGTCATGGGCCTTAGGCACTGTGTCTGCTGTGCCTTGTGGATAAACTGGCCCTGATTACTGTTGGATAATTTGTGTTTCATGTAAGTACTGGAGATTTTAGTGTTAAGGAGCTGTTACAGCCATCATATGTATGTAGACAAAACCATTTTCCGTATACAGGGAGATAGGTCTCATCTGGATCACAGAATCCTTCCACATGGACAAAACCGTCTGAAAAAGGATGAAATGCTTTGTGTCTGCCATTTGATGGGGCCATGAAATACAAACCCAGCTGGAAGGCAGAATTTAGTGGAAGAGTAGAGTATCTCTGAAACGCTAATATCTGGGTCTAGTTGTTGGGGAAACTGTTTCCAGAACACTAGAAATGAGATGTGTGCATGTTTGCTAAGTCGCTTCAGTAGTGTCCAACTCTTTGAGAACTTATGGATTGTAGCCCAATCAGGCTCCTCTCTCCATGGGATTCTCCAGGCAAGAATACTGAAGTGGGTTCCCATGCCCTCCTCCGGAGAATCTTCCTGACGCAGGGGGCGTACCTGCATCTCCTGTGGCTCCTGCATTGCAGGCAGATTCTCTACTGCTGAGCCACTGGGGAAGCTCACAGAAATGAGATGGGGTTCATCATAATTGAAGTCAGAATTGGAAAATTAGATCATATTCTGGGAAGATTTTACAGGCTTTGGGGTTGGTGTGTATGTCTTACTCTGATAGAGTCCTTGACTCTGATGACCATAATATTCTTTAGAATCTTTACCACTACTTCCTTCTTGTGCTGAGTAGAACTAAGAAAAAAGGACTTTGGGCCAGTCTTAGAGGAAGGTTTTAAAGTGGCAGGAGAGACTTCCCAGGTGGCTCAATGGTAAAGAATCCACCTACCAATGCAAGAGACACAGGAGATGCAAGTTCGATCCCCACGTGGGGAACATCCCGGGGAGTAGGAAATGGCATCCCACTCCAGTATTCTTGCCTGGAAAATCCCATGGCTACAGTCCATGGGGTGGCAAAGGGTCGGGCACCACTGAGCACACCCACACACATGGCATTGACAGCAGAGATCACAGCAAGACCAAGACTGTACAGAGAATGGGGTTTAGGTGACAATTGCCAGATTTACTTCCAGGGTTTTTTTCAGAAGGGTCAACTAATCAAGACTCAGCTGTTCAAGGGCCCTGAGTGTCTTTCCCTCAAAGGAAAATTGACTGATCCCTTACTGAAACAACTGAGTTATCTGCTGGTGGATGCTGGAAGGGCTGGAAGGGGGAAAGACTGACTTGTGGGGCCAATGCTGAGGTTACTATTGAGACGGGGGAGGAAGGAGGCAGGAAATCAGAGGCTAACATCTCCTTATTCAAACTGCAGTCCCTGAACCAAAAGATTGGCACCATAGTGTATATTTTAATGAAATCTCCCAGAGATTAGTCAATATTGTGTAAACCACTCGGCGCTAGTGGTTAGAGACTGAGGAAGACAGGGTAGGTATGAAGATGACAACTAGTAGGCCTTGGTATCTTGATATTTTTGGAGAAACAGGTGACTCAAATATAACTCTGAGATTACAGATCTGGGAAGTTAAAGAAGACAAGTATTGTTCCAAACTCATTTACCTACAGACAACTGATAGTCCAAGAATCATCATGTCTATTAATTAAAGCAGTAAGTCCACTGACATATCACAAGTTTTGTTCTGTTTCCAACCTTGATAAAGTATTATTTTTTATGCATTTGAGGATGATCAGATTGCCTTCTTCTGCCCAATAAATCAAATAGGCTGTACTTACTCATATTCACGTTCCTTTTCATTATTCAATCAAGGTTTTCTTCCTATGCATTTTTTTCTTTTTTTCTATGCATTTTTATGTAGCCGTGGACATTGCTAATTATTAAGCTAGCAAGCAAGGAGCCAGCTTTCTCAGTGTGCAACCTATCCAGTTATAATTAGATAGCAGGAGGGTTGTACCTGTGCTCCGACACAGCCCCTAGGATGGTACTTAGTTTCAGTTCAGTTCAGTTCAGTTCAGTCGCTCAGTCGTGTCCGACTCTTTTTGACCCCATGAATTGCAGCATGCCAGGCCTCCCTATCCATCACCAACTCCCGGAGTTCACTCAAACTCACGTCCATCAAGTCGGTGATGCCATCCAACCATCTCATCCTCTGTCGTCCCCTTCTCCTCCTGCACCCAATCCCTCCCAGCATCAGGGTCTTTTCCAATGAGTCAGCTCTTCACATGAGGTGGCCAAAGTATTGGAGTTTCAGCTTCAGCGTCAGTCCTTCCAATGAACACTCAGGACTGATCTCCTTTAGAATGGACTGGTTGGATCTCCTTGCAGTCCAAGGGACTCTCAAGAGTCTTCTCCAACACCACAGTTCAAAAGCATCAATTCTTCGGCCCTCAGCTTTCTTCACAGTCCAACTCTCACATCCATACATGACCACTGGAAAAACCGTAGCCTTGACCAGATGGACCTTTGTTGGCAAAGTAATGTCTCTGCTTTTTAATATGCTATCTAGGTTGGTCATAACTTTCCTTCCAAGGAGTAAGCGCCTTTTAATTTCCTGGCTGCAATCATCATCTGCAGTGATTTGCAGCCCCAAAAAATAAAGTCTGACACTGTTTCCACTGTTTCCCCATCTATTTCCCATGAAGTGATAGGACCAGAGGCCATGATCTTAGTTTTCTGAATGTTGAGCTTTAAGCCAACTTTTTCACTCTCCGCTTTCACTTTCATCAAGAGGCTTTTTAGTTGCTCTTCACTTTCTGCCATAAGGGTCGTGTCATCTTGTTTAGGAGACCAGTAAGAATGGTCTGGAATCCAGAGCTATAAAAGGAATAGAACAGCCTCTGTGGGTGCCTCATATATCACCCAGGAACACTGCACTGAGTGACTCCGGGTCCTTTGTTAAATGAAAGAGTTGAGAATGAGAAAGACTGCTGCCTTTCCATTAGTAAGTGGAAACAGCACCCTTTCGGGGCTCATGTGTCAGGCCTGTGTCCAATGGCTGACAGTTTCAATGACTCATCCATGTTCTGGCTACTCGATACTGAGGTAGGAGATAGATGGGGGCCTGCCCTGAGCAGCTGGGATTTGTCAAGTGGAGTATATCGAAGCTTTGTTTTCTCCGACCCACCAAAGACCAAGTGAGTGGCAGGAGCTGAGCTCTGAGAAGGAGCAAACAGATAAAACAACCACATCTATCACTTCTGAGGTCAAGGAAACCTCCCCAACTCCACGTGTGCAAGAAGGCTCCTTGGGGGTCAAAAAGGGAGGGAGTGTTACCCCGTACTAGGGAGTAATGTCACACTCCCATTAGTCTTGGCACTGGAATCTGTCTTGGCAAAAAGATGTGCACGCATATCAGGAGGGCGCTAAGACAGGTCACGTGTGGGAAAGAAGCAAGAGGAAAACAAAGACCTGGAAGAACTGCCCTATGTGCGTGGTTTAAATCACGTCTTGTTGAGAATGCCTGCACTCCTTCCTGGGTGTGTATTTCTGTCTTGCTTCAGTCTTAAATAAATAAATAAGCTGTTTCTCTGTGTGCTTTCCCACATGTTGCGCTGAATCTGGAATAATAAACTTGGCACCTGTTTTTGCCTCCTTAAAACATTCTTGTTACAACAGGGGCAACAGCCAGGGCCCCTTTGCCCACTCTGCCTCTGGTGCAGTAGCTGCTAGGATTCCTGGTTCAGTTCTTGGGCAGGTCATCAAGACCACTCACTGTTGTCTCGCCCAAAACAATACTAGCTGGGAGGATATTTTCAAACATCCCTAGAACTGAGCACCTCTTTCCATTCCCACCCCACTGTGTTCCCTCATTGTGCAGAAACTAGCGTGCTCGCACTTTCTCTCCCGTGTGCCGGTGAAAACGGCACCACTGACCCGTCTCAACCTCTCCTCATCACCTGCTGATGCTAAGTCGCTTCAGTCGTGTCCGACTCTGTGCGACCCCAGAGACGGCAGCCCGCCAGGCTCCCCCGTCCCTGGGATTCTTCAGGCAAGAACACTGGAGTGGGTTGCCATTTCCTTCTCCAATGCATGAAAGTGAAAAGTGAAAGGGAAGTCGCTCAGTCGTGTCCGACTCTGGCGACCCCATGGAGTGCAGCCCGCCAGGCTCCTCCGTCCATGGGATTTTCCAGGCAAGAGTACTGGAGTGGGGTGCCATTGCCTTCTCATCACCTTGCTACTTCCAAATCAGAATTTCTCATTCATACCAAGAAGAACAATGTTCTCTGAATCTTTTTCTCTCTGGACCAATGGAGAGAATGCAGTTCTTTTCTGTCTGCTAAAGCTAGAGGATGATGAAAGGTGGACATGTTGTTCTTCATAATGTGTGGCTTATTCTCAAGGAAAAACAGTAACTCAAGTGAATATCAGTGCTTGAGATGCTGAGTGGCTCCAGCCAGTCTCTCCTGTAGCTATTTCGGAGTGAGCTCAGGGGCCCGCTGCTTCCTTTATAACACCAGGAACCTCTCTGCTTCTCAGATGCTATCATTTCCCATCACAGGCTCCAAACTGGTAGCCCAAAGACTAGATCTGACCCATAAACATGTTTAGCTTGGACTACAGTGTTTCTACAAAAACTGAGCCAAAGTTTAAAAATAGGGACACTTCACATTTCTTGAATGATAAAAATCAGCTGAAACTGGCCAGTGACCACCCCACACCCAGGGTGCCACAGTTTCCATCATTGCCTGCCATATCCCTGAGGACAAGGCTGAACATTTGTGAGATAGTAGAAAAAAATAGAGATTATTCTCTGCCCCCAATTCCTGGCACAGAGCCCCTAAAACTCTTGCAATTTCCTAACTGATAAGAACATTAGAAGTATTTTTTCCAATATTTGGTCTTTGACCTTGTCTCTGACACAGGGCTCCTAAACCCCCTGGGTTTTCCTGGGTGACAGCAATATCTCTTGTTCCAGTGAGGTGACTCTGGGTGGGCTCCTGGATGGGGGCAAGTCACCAGGAAAGACCTTATTCAATGCCTGGTTTCATTTACTGATACTTGTACTTGCTATGTTATTTTTCTTGAAGTAGATAAATATTTATCTGGGCCCATGCCTTTATTAAGAGTGAGATAGCAGAGACTTCTCTGGTGGTCCAGTGGCTAAGACTCCTTGCTCCCAATGCAGGGGCCCAGGGTTCTAGATCACTGGTCAGGGAACTAGATCCCACATGCCATGGCTAAAAGATCCCACATGTTTCAACTAAGACTGCACACAGTCAAATAAACTTTTTTTAAAAAAGAGTGGGAAAGCAAAAGATAAACTGAGAATTATATTTCAAGGAAAACAGGAATGCACAAACTTCTTTTCAAACTTGAGGAATATTCTTGTATCTTCAGTACGCAAACACTATGCATGTGTTGAAACATAACCAAAAACCCTGGTGACTGTCTGGGCTCTTGGGTCAATTGAATGAGTGACCTTCTTCATCTCCCAGATTTAGACTAGCAACCAAGTTGCCAGTGACAAAAACTAAAATGAGTTTGCAAAACCACCTTGACATAGTGCATAAGATATGTCAACAAAAATGTGTCTTGAACTGGAGGAGCCAGCTGTGTTCAGTGGTGGTGGGCAGGGAAAGCGTCATGATATCACTGTGTCTGCCTTTCTGGGGGAAAACCTGACTTCAGCTCAGACTTCAATCAGGAAATAATTCTTCATGTCAAAAGCAGCAGAATAAAGGTATCTCCCACCCTCCCCCACACCCATAGCATATATGGTGACTGAAAGAGATTGCTGACTTCGATAGTCTGTTTGCTCTGGTATAACAATGTACCACAGGCTTTGTTTATTTATGTCTCATGTTACTGGAGCTGGAAGTCTGAGGTCAGGTTGCCAGCAAGGCCTGGTCCTGGCAAGAGCGCTCTCAGGGTTGCAGATGACAACTTCTCATTGTATCTTCACTTGGTGGAGAGCAGAGAGGAGAAGCAAGCTCCTCAGGACTCCTATAAGGACACTAATCCCATTAGTGAGGGCTCCAGCCTCATGACCTCAGCTGCATGCATGCTGAGTCGCTTCAATCATGTCCGACTCTGGGCAACCCTATGGACTGAAGACCCCCCAGTCTCCTCTGTCCATGGGATTCTTCAGCCAAGAATACTGGAGTGGGTTGCCATGCCCTCTTCCAGGGGATCTTCTGGACCCAGGAATTGAACTCGCGTCTCCTGTGTCTCCTGCATTGGCAGGCAGATTCTTTACCACTAACACCACCTGGGAATCCTCTTGACCTCAGCTAGTTCTAATCATGTTTCAAATGCCCCACCTCTTAATATATTATATGGGGAGGGTTTTAGCATATGAAGTTGGGAGGAGCTCAGACCTGCAGTCCATAACGTTGACCCTTGCCTGCCCAGGGTAGAGAGAAAAGTAGTTGCACCTTGAAAATGGAGGACAAATCTACCTGAAATGTGTTTAACAGCAGCTCAAAGTTTTAAAGCACATCTGTAGGTTCCCACCTGTGAAGAAAGCAAGTGACAAAGAATAACATGTGGACTTCAAGTGTATCAGCAGCTCTGGAAGTTGCAATATTGCAGGGGGAGACAATCAGCAGGACCTCACAGAGGAAAATTCCAGACCATAGCAGAACAGGGCAATTCCCTTGTCTGAGATACCTTGTCCATTCCCACCCTTCAACAACAGTTCTTGAGCAGAAGGAATCAGAAATTGCTAGACTGTCCATGATGGGGTGCCAAGTGCAGCAGAGACTGTTTCTATATGTATTAGTCCAGAAGGGAGTGGGTGCAGGGCGGTGCGGATGGCCAGCATTTTTACTTTCCAGGAAGAGCCCCCAAGGGCAAAGGAAAGTGGGAGGTGTCTGCTGTTCTGCATCCCCACACCTTCCAGAGCTGTTTTCAGAGGGAGAGGCAGGAAAGGTTCACAGCAACAGAGGAAACTGCTGTTGTGACAGCCCTGATGCCCCTTTGAGGTTCCACACTTTGAGCATCTTTCTTAGACTGAGATGGATCTACTGCCAGATGCTGTAGGAAAGAACCTTTAAGAAGAGGCCAATGAGCAGAGAGGGAGAGGCTGGGGAGCTGCGTTCACAGTGGGGAGAGGAAGGGAGGGCTGCCATCGCCTGGAACAGAGCTAAGGCCGACCTCACCCCCACATCCTCCCCCCACACACACACACGCGCGGGGCAGAGAAACACCAGTGGGACATGAGGGATGTACACACAGGTTAATTAAAAGTGTTTATGGGGAAAGGTAGATACATGTACAACTGAATCACCTTGCGGGACACCCGAAACTAAAACAGCACTGTTCATCAACTGTATGTGCACGTGTGCTGAGTGGTTTCAGTCGTGTCCGACTCCTTTCAACCCTCTGGACTGTAGCCCGCCAGGCTCCTCTGTCCATGGGACTCTCCAGGCAAGAACACTGGAGTGGGTTGCCTTTCCCTCCTCCAGAGTATCTTCCCAACCCAGGGAATGAACCTGCGTCTCTTATGCCTCCTGCATTGGCAGGTGGGTTCTTTACCACTAGCGCCACCTGAGAAGCCCCAAGTATGCTCCAATATCAAATAAAAATTGAAAAAATAATAATTAATTTTAAGAAAAGAAACTATAGCCAAAAAAAGGAAAGAGCTGTAACCTCCGATCCATCCAGAGTTGGGGCACTGCCAACCCAGGCATCATTTCACCAGTAAGGGTCACAGTGAAATAATGGGCAAGTGTCCCCAGCCTGTGGGGGGTCAGATTTGAGAGCACACCACACTTAAAGTGACCATGGTTTGAGACAGAGGTGGTTATTTTCAGCTCTCTCTCCCCTTTTGGCTTAAGGAGGCCCCTGATGCTCCTAGTCAGTGCACCAAGTGATGAGTTTTGAGTTGGTCTTGGGCAGAGATACTGTGTTTTTTGCTAATAAGAGTAAGTAACTGGGCCCGCAGAGCTGCATGGTCCAAGTAAACCATGATGGCTAAATGCGTATGGTTTTCACTCCATCACACAGATTCAGTCTTTCTTTACAAAGCCCCTGGCTGTTTTCCGTGACTTTGAGTTGAAGGAAAAGCAAGACCTGGACAGTTGCAGACAAGACTCTGGCACTCGGCGGGGGTGAATCAGGTAATTGGCCCTGTCTCACAGTTTCTGCCTTGGTGAGTCTGTTTCTGTCAGGATTACAGTGTGGTCCGCTTGCTCGTGTGTATGAGATGGGGCTAAGAGGGCTGAGGGTGAATGGCACTGGAAGGAAATCTGTTGGTTGTCCATAAGGGAAGTGGTCACTTGGCTGGGAGAGGGTGTCTTGCAGCGGGCACATCTCTTTGTCCTTGAGGCTAGGCTTGGGCAGGGAGCATGTGCCCATCTCCTGGGTGGCAGTAGCCCTGGAGATGGACCACAGGGCACAGAAGCAAGTGCAGGAGAGGGGGTGACTCCTTACTACCCCCTGCTTCACACTGTGGGGAGCCTTGGGCTTGGGAAGCATGCCCAGTGCTCAGGTGAACCTCAGAAGATTCCAGAGTGTTCCAAGTATGACTTTCAAGTGAGTACACACTGGCACAGCTTGAAATAGCAGATAATAAGCATTAATCTCCCTAATAAATTCATTAGTCAGCCACCTGGTCTTTAAAGGGGTTTGTACACTCAGATCATAAATTAAACCCTGGTTAGACATTAACCTTTTCCAGCGTGGCTCAACAAATCTCCTAGGAGCTCTAATGGGATCAAAAGTTTCTTCAGTCTTCCATAAGGTCCTGCTTTCCTTTGCCTAATTAACCAGATATGAAACTTCATAGTATACTTTATGATAAAGTTTTTTTTTTTAAATAAAGGTAAGTGAAAGTGGAGAGTGAAAAAGTTGGCTTAAAGCTCAACATTCAGAAAACGAAGATCATGGCATCTGGTCCCATCACTTCATGGCAA
The DNA here is from genome assembly GCF_003369695.1 of Bos indicus x Bos taurus. Lineage (NCBI taxonomy): Eukaryota > Metazoa > Chordata > Mammalia > Artiodactyla > Bovidae > Bos > Bos indicus x Bos taurus. Next base: position 58,760,292 of record NC_040097.1, on the reverse strand, counting down.
ATAGATGGGGAAACAGTGGAAACAGTGTCAGACTTTATTTTTTGGGCTCCAAAATCACTGCAGATGGTGATTGCAGCCATGAAATTAAAAGATGCTTACTCCTTGGAAGGAAAGTTATGACCAACCTAGATAGCATATTCAAAAGCAGAGACATTACTTTGCCAACAAAGGTCCATCTAGTCAAGGCTATGGTTTTTCCTGTGGTCATGTATGGATGTGAGAGTTGGACTGTGAAGAAGGCTGAGGGCCGAAGAATTGATGCTTTTGAACTGTGGTGTTGGAGAAGACTCTTGAGAGTCCCTTGGACTGCAAGGAGATCCATCCAGTCCATTCTGAAGGAGATCAGCCCTGGGATTTCTTTGAAAGGAATGATGCTAAAGCTGAAACTCCAGTACTTTGGCCACCTCATGCAAAAAGTTGACTCATTGGAAAAGACTCTGATCCTGGGAGGGATTGAGGGCAGGAGGAGAAGGGGATGACAGAGGATGAGATGGCTGGATGGCATCACTGACTTGATGGACGTGAGTCTGAGTGAACTCCGGGAGTTGGTGATGGACAGAGGGGCCTGGCGTGCTGCGATTCATGGGGTCGCAAAGAGTCAGACATGACTGAGCGACTGAACTGAACTGAACTGAATGTCTACATCTAACTTCTAGGGTTTGGGGACTCCTTGATGGCTCAGATGGTAAACAATCTGCCTGCAACACAAGAAGGAGACCCAGGTTTGACCCATGGGTTGGGAAGAGCCCCCAGAGAAGGGAATGGCTACCCACTCTAGTAATCTTGCCAAGAATCCCATGGACAGAGGAGTCTGGCAGGCTACAGACCATGGGGTCGTAAAGAGTCAGACACGACTGAGCGACTAAGCACGCGTGCTCTAGGGGCATATTTACTGCAAAGAGTGAAATGCACACAGTCACCCGGGATCCTGTGTGCCTGGGCACAGTCTTCCACAGTGCATCTTTGTAGGGAGATGGGAAGAACTCCATCACACGGTGCTGAAGGTTGGGGTGAGCTCCCCTCCTGCCCAGGGCAGTGGCCCCTTGGTCCCAAAGGCCAACCCTCTGTACAGATGTCTGTCTCTCTGGTTGATTTGGGGTGTAGTGCTGTGTCTCCCTATTGGGCTTTTTAAAGTGTAATTGTGCATTACCCAGCTGAGGCTCTGCATTCTCCGTGCACAGAGCACCGTGGATGAGCAAAGTGCAGAAGTACAGTGGACTGCTGGCGAAGGGCTTTCTAGACCCTTCCAGTGACTCCTCTCCTCAGCTCTTAGTCTCGTCCTCCCCTGCCTGTGCCGCCCTCCATCTGAGAAAACCCCCACCCTGTCCTGCTCCCGCACGCTCTCTGCTTTCATCCGAATCACCGCCTATCTCTGCTGTTCTGCCTCATCTCAACCCCTAATCTCTGCCCCTCCCAATACTACCTTCAATCTCTGCTCTTTACGAAGACCTCTCCAGACACTCCCCTGTGCTTTCTCGTTTTCTGTCTACTTCTCTTGTCACTCAGCCGTCAGAGGTACAGGGTCTCCAGATAATAGATGTGGACTTTGAAATATTTCAGAATTTATGTCTTCTGGGGTGCTGACATCCACCACCGATTATCAAATGAGAGCCGTGGTGGCATGCTGAGTCCTGTGACTGGTATGACTCTAGATTCTGGGGATACAGAGGTGAACGAACCAGAAAGCATCCTCGCCTCCTCTAGCTGACTTCTGGGTCATATTGGTTTGTTTAAACCAATTAACCAGCCTGTTTAGGTTTAGGTTAAACCTAATAGGTTAAAACCTATTAAATAACAATCAGATCAGATCAGATCAATCACTCAGTCCTGTCCGACTCTTTGCGACCCCATGAATCGCAGCACGCCAGGCCTCCCTGTCCATCACCAACTCCCGGAGTTCACTCAGACTCACGTCCATCGAGTTGGTGATGCCATCCATCCAAATAGGTTAAATTAAATAACCAGACTAATAGGTTTAAACAGTCTATTGGTTTGTTTAATCATTGATCATTGCCAAATCTTGGGCATTTTTTATTACAGCTCCTTGAGAGGAACACAGTGAGACTTTCATTTACAAACATACATGAAAAAAATGACGGTAGGGAGATTTTTTCAATGTGTTTTCACGTATGCATGAAGAGGACACATGTCCTGGTATTCTACTGAAAATGGCTTCCCAGGTAGCTCAGTGGTAAGGAATCCGCCTGCCAATGCTGGAGATGCAGGTTTGGTTCCTGGGTGGGAAAGTTCCCATGGGGAAGGAAATGGCAACCCACTCCAGTATTCTTGACTGAAGAATCCCATGAACAAAGTAGCCTGGCAGGCTACAGTCCATGGGGTCGCAAAGAGTTGGACACGACTTAGCAACTAAACAACAACACAACAACTGAGAATGTAATTGTCAACAAAAGAAAGATGGGCAGTTTGCTGGCTGTCCAATGGTTGAGGCTTCGCCTTCCAATGCAGGGGTTGCAGGTTAGATCTCTGCACAGGGAGCTAAGAGTCCACATGCCTCCGGGCCAAAAAACCAAAAAATATAAAACAGAAGCAATATTGTATCAAATGCAATAAAGACTTTTTAAAAAATGGTCCACGTTTTTTTTAATCTTAAAAAATTAGAGAAATTTTTTTTAAAAAGGAAGGTGAACAAGTGTTTAGATAGTTCATAGATATCCTGCTGATGGATTTTCCCTTCCAAAGAATCTGTAATACAAGTGAAAATCCCTTTCATCTGGAAAACTATCTTCTTTTACACAGATAAATACATTTATCTATATTCATAACCTAGAGACTAAGCACAGCACAGCACATACCCTTCTTATCATTTTTCAAAAATTTCATATGCATCTATTTTTCCATATTTTGCATACAAAAACATAAGTGTTTAAAGGCAGAGGACACAAGAGGGTACGGAGGTATTTTCAGTTCTTTGGTCTGCTAGTTGTGTGAACTCAGAGGTGTAGTCAAACATTTAAGGATTTGTGTCGCCAGGCCCCGACCAGTCGGAACAAGCATAGTCTTATCAGCATGTATCAGCTGAATACAAGCCTCCCAGTGACCTCAGGATACTGTCTTCTCTCAACTAAAGGGGAACAGATTCGTTTGTATGTTCACATTAGTATGTTCACACAAATATGCCTGTGTGCATGCTAAGACATTTCAGTTGTGTCTGACTCTTTGCGACCCCCTGGACTGTAGTCTGCCAGGCTCCTCTGTCCATGGGATTCTTCAGGCAAGAATAGTGGAGTGGGTTGCCATACCCTCCTCCAGGGGGTCTTCCCCACCCAGGGATCGAACCCGCAGGAGGGTTCTTTACCACTAGCGCCACCTGGGAAGCCCAGACAAATATGACCTCAAGGTATTTTGTTCTGCTTTTGGCCAGCCCACTATTTTTGAAGATCATAAAGAGTGTGGGTTTCCCAGTTTGCCACAGGCCCCAGCGCTCTCTACTGTGTTTTCACAACTGCGTTGAACACATTTGTATAACCAGCCATCGTTATACTGTGTGGCTGTTATTCTGTGTGGTTATACTGTGTGGCTGCCCGGCCTACAGCGGCCTCTGAGTTTGCAGTCGCTGAACTGGAGGCTTTGCTGGGTCCCTTTTCAGTGCTTGTTCTTCCTCACCGCCCTCTGAGTGTTTGCTGTTTCTCCAGGACTCAGTCACCACCATAGGCGGTAGGGCTGAGTGCCTGTCTGCCTTGAAGATGTCTCTGAGGCACCTCTCCCTCTCCTCTCCATGATCTGGGTCATAGGTTCTGTTTAACTTTATTAGAGGGGAGATGAGCGTGTCAGAGACAGATACTTTAACTGATTGAAGTGCAAAACGTAGACCAAAAGGGAATAGTGCTAGTGTTCATCACTCGGTCGTGTCTGACTCTTTGCAACCCCAGGGGCTGTACCTCATCATGGGATTCGCCAGGCAAGAGTACAGGAGTGGGTAGCCATTGTCTTCTCCAGGGGATCTTCCCAACCCAGGGATCAAACCTGGACTGCTGGCAGATTCTTTACTGTCCGAGCCAGCTGGGAAGCCCAAACGAAAAAGGAATATGGACACAAAACCCTTACCCTCTCCTTATGTATCCAGAGCAGCGTAACCTGCCTGTGGACAGTGAGACCCAGCTGTCCCTCACTGTCTGTACAGTGCCACTCAGAGACAGGCTGGCACCCCAGACCTTTGCTGCAGTGCTTGCACCTGGACAAACGTCTCCTCAGGCCACAAAATGCAAAGACACGAGAAAGGACTGAAAATAACTGCACGCGTGTACAGTTGGGTCAAACTATGGACAAGATACAGAAAGACCCAAACCACCAAATGCCACTTCTGAAGACCAGGGAGAAAAACCAGGGGGCCATGAGCAAACGCAGGTACTCTGCATGTCGCCTGCACTCAACGGCACTAAAGCGGTGGGCAGACCAATAAGCCACCCCTCCATCCCCACCCCTGGATCCACCGTTCCCCTCACCCCATGCCCCATGTAAGGAATCAGCCCACCTCCCCTTGGGGAGTGAGCAAGGGAACCTGTCTCTTGTTACCACTCCCCTTTGCTGCGGCAGGGGCCCCTATAAAGCCTTGCCTGAATTTCTTGTCTATCCTCTAATCAATTTCTATTTAAATATACATATTTATTTACTTTATTTCTGGCTGTACTGGGTCTTTGTTGCTGTACCTGGGCTTTCTCTAGGTGGAGAGTGGGGGCCACTCCTCACTGTGGGGACGGGCTTCTCACTATGGTGGCCTCTCACATTGCGAGCATGGGCTCTAGAACACAAGCTTAATAGGTTCATGGGCTTAGTTGGTATATGGTATATGGAATCTTTTCCGGCACCAGGGATCGAACCCATGTCCCCTGCATTGGCAGGCAGATTCTCAGCCACTGGACCATGAGGGAAGTCCTCTAATCTATTTCTATTGATCAAGAATGCTGGTCAGTAAACTTTAGGACAGAGAGCAGAACTCAACTGCAAGGTCATAATGAATTACTGGTCTGGTTTGGCCCACTTCTCAGGGTACAGTTTCCAAGGCTGAAGATGAAAAGAAAAGAAGGAAACGGTCCAGATTCCTATCACTTAGGACCATATTATCATGGTCTGAGGCACCGCCTTGGGGCAGCACAAGGTCACTCTCAAATCTTAAAAAAATTGTTTCTCAAAAAGTATTCCATGGACTACCTGTAATGGCAGAATGAAACACTGGTTCCTACCCTAGCTCTGTGGGCTTCTCAGGTGGCGCTGTGGTAAAGAATCCACCTGCCAATGCAGGAGACACAGGAGACGCAGCTTCTATCCCTGGGTCGGGAAGATCCCCTGGAGGAGGAAATGGCAATTCATTCCTACTTTCTTGCCTGGAAAGTTTCATGGACAGAAGAGCCTGGCAGGCTACAGTCCGTGGGGTTGCAAAGTGTCAGACACACCTGAGAGCCTGAGCACACACCTCCTAGCTCTGCACCAGGTCCCCGTGACCCACTTCAGAGTCTGCCTGCAGCTACGATCCACGGTTCTCTGTGTTTATCTCTCCACTAGTCTGCCTTGGGGCTTTCCTGGCTTCAAAGGAACAGCTAAATGGCAGCAAATTCATACCCAGCAAGTCCACTCTTTAACAATAAAGAAGAGGCGTAGGAGTAAACACCCAGTCTCACCTGTCTTCCATAGGGCAATTCTAAGACATGTTCTTCAAGGTTCCTTAGAGGGTCCCCAGTGGAACTGAGCCCTGGTTGCCTTGCGTGAAGGCATACTTCCCCACTTCATGTGCTTTCTCTCTTGTTTGTGCTCCTCCATCACTCTAATGAAGTCGTTTACATGTTCATTTTTAGTGTCTACTTTTGGGGAACTCAGATTAGGAGCCTCACCTCAGAGGAGCACCAGTAGTCATGGTGGGTAAGACACTCTGGGGTCACCTGCCTGGGTGCATGCACATTCAGGCCCCACCAGTAACTAGTGAAGTAGTTATTAACCGTTCTGAGCATCAGTTTCCTCGCTGGCAGAAGGGGATTAATGATCGTGGCTACCTCACATTAACTCAGATTAACTGAGTCCACACAAGGAAAGTGCTCATAATAGTGTCTGGCCCATAGTGAACGGATAATAAATACTTGCTATTATTATTATCTAATAAATTAGTTTCCTGGGTGGGGCTCAGAAATGTGCTTTGTAAATAAGCTTACCTAGTGATTCTCATGCACAGTGAAATTTGAAAACCATTGAACTAGAGACACACCCCAGGCATTTCTGTTCACAGAGAAAAGATTTGGAGAAACCTAGTCTACCCCACACAGTAAGCAGCCAAAGGACATCCTTTACATGGAAATCCTTCAAGTAAAATAAAAAGCTGTGCCACCATTCAGAACACTAGAGAAGACAGTGGCAGGAGGGTCCACCATTCAGGACACTAGAGACGACAGTGGCAGGAGGGTCCACCTTGGGGTTCATCCGTGGGGCTGAATTCATCTGCTTTTCATCCCTTGGTTTTAGTTGCATTCGCATTCCCACATTAGGCAAAATGAGTTCTAAAACACATTAGTTCTTTTAACCCAGTGGTTCCCAAAGTCTGGTCAGACCAGTAGCATCAGCATCACCTGGGAGTTTATTAGAAATGCAACTCTCACACTGCAGTACTGTCCACAATAGCCAAGACATGAAAACAACATACATTTCCAACAGGGAATGGATGAAGCTGTGGTACATATATATTGGGTGGGCCAAAAAGTAAATTTGGGGGTTTCTGTAAGATGGTATAGAAAACTCCAAATAAATTTTTTGGCCAACTCAGCACACTGAACTATTACTCAGCCATATAAATATGCAGTAACGCCATTTGCAGCAACACAGATGAACCTAGAGGTGATCCTATTAAGTGAAGTAAGTCAGACAAAGACAAAAATATGATATTGCTTATATGTGGCATCTTAAAAAAATGATAGAAAACAGAAACAGACTCAGATCTCAAAATCAAGATTATGTCTACCAAAGAGGAAATGTGGGAGGAATGATAAATTAGGAGACTGGGATTAACATATACACCTGCTGTATATGAAATAGGTAACTAACAGGACCTACTATATAACACAGAGAAGTCTACTCAATATTCTGTAATAATCTATAAGGGAAAAGAACCTGAAAAAGAATGGATGTATGTATATGTATGGCCAGTTGACTTTGCTGTACACCTGAAATTAAAACAACATTGTAAATATACTATACTCCAATAAAAACGTGAAAGAAAGAAAGGCAATTCTCTGGTCCCTCCCAGACCTCCTAAAGTTTAGCTCTGGGGTGGACCTGGTATTCTGTGCTATGTCAGCCCTCCAGGTGATGGTGATGTAGGCTAAAACTGGAGGACCACTATTCTATATTAAGGAAATTAAACCTCTCTTCTTTCATTGCCAATGAGATACATGAGTCAGGATTTCTCCAGATGTGTTTATTTCAATCAGATACCAGCAAATATGGTTTTTAAAAAAATTAAATCTCAACCCTGCTTAGTAATGATCATGACTAATGGAGCCCAAAGGTAAGGCATCTAAGGGTAATACTTGTACTTGCAGGAACACTCCAGAGTTTTGCAACAGTAGGGATCTTAGAAAAATATAATTGCTTATTCATAATAAGTCCTATTTCTTAGATCCAGCTGGGCAAGGCATCTTACACGTAGATGATTTTCTGGTATTTAGGCCCTTCTGGTCCAGAAAAAAATACAGAACAACAAAGAAATAGAAGAAATGGACAACATCGGAGACTCTGTGTTAACATTCAAGAGAAAAATTAGCTTAAATTATGAAGCAGAAGAAAGAATGAAATGGATGCTTGCTTTAAAAAAAATTCCCCTTCCTAAATGCTCCCTGGGAGTAACAGTTATAGTCAATTTCACCAATTTTTTATCTATCTTTGACTTTTTGGCCCATTTTCTGACTCATGACTAAAAGAATTTGAGAAAGAGGAGAACTGAGTTTTTCAGTTATTTCTGGGACATTTTAGAAGATCCCTACTACTACTGTTACATAACATTTATCAAATACAAAAATGGTTTCTGTGTATTTTCTTACTTTTCTTCCTCACATCATCTTTGTCATATATTATTCCCATTCTACAGATGAAGAAACGGAGGCACTGGAAAGTTAAATGACTCGTCTGAGGTTACAGATGATAAGGGAGATTCAAACCCAGGCAATCTGATTATATTGCTGCTAAATGTTAAACCACAAGACAGCTATGATTAACAGACTATTTTTTGAATAAGTAGAAATAATTAGAACACTAGTTTTATAAAATACTAGGATAAATTTTTAATTTTTTAAAAATTTTGAGTCCTGGTGTATCCTTTACCCATCTTCTGGAGACATCTTGCATAACCATCATCAGATCAGATCAGATCAGTCGCTCAGTCATGTCCGACTCTTCGCAACCCCATGAATTGCAGCACGCCAGGCCTCCCTGTCCATCACCAACTCCCGGAGTTCACTCAGACTCACATCCATCGAGTCAGTGATGCCATCCAGCCATCTCATCCTCTGTCGTCCCCTTCTCCTGCCCCCAATCCCTCCCAGCATCAGAGGCTTTTCCAATGAGTCAACTCTTCACATGAGGTGGCCAAAGTACTGGAGTTTCAGCTTTAGCATCATTCCTTCCAAAGAAATCCCAGGGCTGATCTTCTTCAGAATGGACTGGTTGGATCTCCTTCCAGTCCAAGGGACTCTCAAGAGTCTTCTCCAACACCACAGTTCAAAAGCATCAATTCTTCGACACTCAGCCTTCTTCACAGTCCAACTCTCACGTCCATACATGACCACAGGAAAAACCATAGCCTTGACTAGACAATCCTTTGTTGGCAAAGTAATGTCTCTGCTCTTCAATATGCTATCTAGGTTGGTCATAACTTTCCTTCCAAGGAGTAAGCGTCTTTTAATTTCATGGCTGCAGTCACCATCTGTAGTGATTTTGGAGCCCAGAAAAATAAAGTCTGACACTGTTTCCACTGTTTCCCCATCTATTTCCCATGAAGTGATGGGACCAGATGCCATGATCTTAGTTTTCTGAATGTTGAGCTTTAAGCCAACTTTTTCACTCTCCACTTTCACTTTCATCAAGAGGCTTTTGAGTTCCTCTTCACTTTCTGTCATAAGGGTGGTGTCATCCTCATATCTGAGGTTAGTGATATTTCTCCCAGCAATCTTGATTTCAGCTTGTGTTTCTTCCAGTCCAGCATTTCTCATGATGTACTCTGCATATAAGTTAAATAAACAGGGTGACAATATACAGCCTTGACGAACTCCTTTTCCTATTTGGAACCAGTCTGTTGTTCCATGTCCAGTTCTAACTGTTGCTTCCTGACCTGCATACAAATTTCTCAAGAGGCAGATCAGGTGGTCTGGTATTCCCATCTCTTTCAGAATTTTCCACAGTTTATTGTGATCCACACAGTCAAAGGCTTTGGCATAGTCAATAAAGCAGAAATAGATGCTTTTCTGGAACTCTCTTGTTTTTTCCATGATCCAGTGGATGTTGGCAATTTGATCTCTGGTTCCTCTGCCTTTTCTAAAACCAGCTTGAACATCAGGAAGTTCACAGTTCACATATTGCTGAAGCCTGGCTTGGAGAATTTTGAGCATTACTTTACTAGCGTGTGAGATGAGTGCAATGGTGCGGTAGTTTGAGCATTCTTTGGCATTGCCTTTCTTTGGGATTGGAATAAAAACTGACCTTTTCCAGTCCTGTGGCCCATGCTGAGTTTTCCAAATTTGCTGGCATATTGAGTGCAGCACTTTCACAGCATCATCTTTCAGGATTTGGAATAGCTCAACTGGAATTCCATCACCTCCACTAGCTTTGTTCGTAGTGATGCTTTCTAAGGCCCACTTGACTTCACATTCCAGGATGTCTGGCTCTAGGTCAGTGATCACACCATCGTGATTATCTGGGTCGTGAAGATCTTTTTTATACAGTTCTTCTGTGTATTCTTGCCATCTCTTCTTAATATCTTCTGCTTCTGTTAGGTCCATACCATTTCTGTCCTTTATCGAGCTCATCTTTACATGAAATGTTCCTTTGGTATCGCTGATTTTCTTGAAGAGATCTCTAGTCTTTGCCATTCTGTTGTTTTCCTCTATTTCTTTGCATTGATCGCTGAAGAAGGCTTTCTTATTTCTTCTTGCTATTCTTTGGAACTCTGCATTCAGATGTTTATATCTTTCCTTTTCTCCTTTGCTTTTCGCTTCTCTTCTTTTCACAGCTATTTGTAAGGCCTCCCCAGACAGCCATTTTGCTTTTTTGCATTTCTTTTCCATGGGGATGGTCTTGATAACCACCATATGTTTATTAAAAAAAAATGAAATTGTTACAATACTAACTCAGCTACAAACTTTATTCCAATTTTACCAGTTTTTACACTATTTCTGGTCCAAAATTCAATTCAGGATTCCCTGTTGGATTTAGTCATCCTGTCTCCTTAAGTCTCCTCAATTTGTGAGAGTTTTTTGACCTTTCCTTGATTTTCATAACTTTGACAGTCTTGTAGAGGACTTTTCAGTGTTTTGTAGAGTATTCCTCAGTTTGGGCTTGTCTGTCAGTCATAATGAGACAGGGGGACTGAGTGCAGACGTGAAGCGCAGCCCCGGCAGCCCTCCCACGGGCGGCCTCCTTGCAGGCTCCCTGCTGCGGCTTGCGGGCGGGGCCACAGCTCAGCTTGGACAAAGCGGGCAAGGAGCAGCTGGCGATCTGGCCCCAGCCTTGTCCAAGATGGAGGTTGGGATCTGCTGGTTCCAGAAAGGGTTCCCCTTCATCCTCATCCTCCTTGCCAAACTGTGCTTCCAGCATAAGCTTGGAAGCTTCCATAAGCCTCTTATCCCAATTCATCAGAGGGCAGACAGAATGAAAACCACAGTTGCAGAAAACTAACCAAACTGATCACATGGACCACAGCCTTGTCTAACTCAATGAAACTACGAGCCATGTCGTGTAGGGCCACCCAAGACAGACAGGTCATGGTGGAGAGTTCTGACAAAATGTGGTCCACTGGAGAAGAGAATGGCAAACCACTTCAGTGTTCTTGCCTTGAGAACCCCATGAACAGTATGAAAAGGCAAAAAGATAAGACACTGTAAGATGAAGTCCCCAGGTCGGTAGGTGCCCGATATGCTACTGGAGATCAGTGGATAAATAACTCCAGAAACAATGAGGAGACGGAGTCCAAGCAAAAACAATGCCCAGTTGTAGATGTGACTACTGATGGAAGTAAAGAAAAATATTGCCTAGAACCTGGAATGTTAGGTCCACGAATCAAAGTAAATTAGAAGTGATCAAACAGGAGATGCCAAGAGTGAGCATCATCATTTTAGGAATCAGTGAACTAAAATGGAATCAAATGGGCAAACTTAATTCAGATGACCATTATATCTACTACTGTGGGCAAGAGATGATGCAGCACTGCTACACGTGAGCACCGAAGAATTGAAGCTTTTGAACTGTGGTGCTGGAGAAGACGCTTGAGAGTCTCTTGGACTGCAAGGAGATCCAACCAGTCAATTCTAAAGAAAATCAGTCCTGAATATTCATTTGAAGAAGTGATGCTGAAGCTCTAATACTTTGGCCACCTGATGTGAAGAACTGACTCGCTGGAAAAGACCCTGATGCTGGGAAAGATTGAAGGCAAGAGGAAAAGGGGATGACAGAGGATGAGATGTTTGGATGGCATCATGGACTCAATGGACACGAGTTTGAGTAAACTCTGGGAGTTGGTGATGGACATGGAGGCCTGGTATGCTGCAGTCCATGGGGTCGCAAAGAGTCAGATATAACTGAGTGACTGAACTGAACTGACAGTGCCCTTTGTATTAGGGAAGGTTTGATATATACAACACTTGACACTGGTGAGCTTAACCCTGATCACGTGGTTAAGGTGCTATGTGCTGAATTTTCTCTCCTTGTGTTACTATTGGTGCTGAATCTGGCCTCTGTACCCTGACACCAAATTAAATCTAGAAGACAGAAATAAGTTTTAGGTGACAGAGTTTTGGGTGAAGTGGTCCCTGATAGCTCAGTTGGTAAAAAATCTGTTGGCAATGCAAGAGAACCCAGTTCAATTCCTGGGTGGGAAAAATCTGCTGGAGAAGGGATAGGCTACCCACTGCAGGATTCTCAGACTTCCCTGGAGGCTCAGCTGGTAAAGAATCCACCTGCAATGCAGCAGACCTACAGGCGGTTTGATCCCTAGGTTGGGAAGATCCCCTGGAGAAGGGAAAGGCTACCCACCCCAGTATTCTGGCCTGGACTGTATAGTACATGGAGTCACAGAGATTCAGACAGGACTGGGAGACATTCCCTTTCAGAAACAAATAGCTTTATTGATTTGCCAGACAAAGGGAGCCGGAGTGGTCTCATGCCTTCAAAACAATGTGCTCTGACCTGGGGCAGGTGGTGAGGAGTCTGATAGGAATGGTTCAAAGAGGGTCTGATCAGCTCACAGACACTCTTCTGAATCAAGCTTCAGCATCATCAACCTTCTGGTTCCGACTGGTCTGGGATCTACATGTTTGTGGGCAGTAAACAGTTAACTTCTCCCACCTGGTTGGGGTTTCAGTATCTGCAAAATGGCTTAAAGATATTGTCATATGTCTATCTTTAGGGGAAGCCAGGACCCTGTCCCAAGGCGGCACTGTTTGTCTTGACTGTTCCTCCCTTGTCTCCTCATCCCTTCTCTTCCCCACTAGCAAGTATTTGAACCTGCCCTTTGGAACTCAGGTAAAGTCATGAAGGCTAAATGAAGTCTATTTCCTGTAATCAAGAAATGGAGGACATAGATAGGCTTTTGTGTCCAGGAGCCCCAGAGGGTCTTGCTCCCTTTCCATGCTCAATTCACAGGACACATATCTCTACAAGTCCAGCCTGCATTCGAGAGAAGAGGAATTAAATTCCATATTTATTAACTGGAATTCTGCATAGAAAATCTGTCCCTTCTCTCCCATTTCTTTACTTATTCAATCATTCACTTATATTGGTATGTACAGGGATATTTTGTTTATGCCTTGGGTTATCATGCAATGTTATTATTTACTTTTTTGTTCAAATTGTTCAGCATGACCATTGGGAACTCTTGCAGGTTGGCACCTATGTCTGAAACAGGAGGGTAAGGGGCAGGGCACACACTTTAAAAGAATGATATGACCATAGGACATGACAAAAACTGGTCAGAACCAACAAGGTCCAAGGTGGTGGAAGGTTTGACTTCCGGTACACCTTGAGCCTCATTATACACTCATTGTAATACATTAGCTAAATGACACACCCGTCAGTGCCTTGACAGTTCTGAGGTCAACTATAAAAGGTCAAAAAGTGAGTGGTGGCCCAATTCCTGGACATCTCTACCCCTACCCCAAAGTAGTTGGAATAATTCTCCCACTCATAAGACTGAACCACCCAGCCCATAAAAACTAACCACACCATGTTTTGAGGCTCTCTCTCTCGCCTTCTGAGATAGCCCACACTGTGTCTGTGGGGTGTGTTTCTCTCTAAATAAATCCACTTCTTACCCACCACTTCATCTCCAAATTCTTTCCTGACAAAGCAAGAACCTTAAATTCACCAACAACATGTCCTTTTAACATGCTCAATACCTTTTTGGGAGAGAACTTCTTAATTTCTGGAACAATACAATGCTCCAAACTCATTTTCCATGTCCCAACCCTTTCTCTGAGCAGTGCTGGTTCTTTCTACTGGAGAAGAGTCTTTAGGAACCAAGGACTAGACGCTGGTGGTGGTCACTGCTGCTGGACATCATTTCCCCTAGGCCCTGTCAACAGTCAGCAAGGAGACACATGTGTATCTAATAGCCCAGGTATGCGCACATAGTGTATTTCTTTCTGTATCTAGCCATCTGCATTATATGTGGAAATGAACATAATTTCATGCCTATACCTCCTGCTCTGACCCAATACCACAGAGGACATTCTAACTTTCCCTCCTGTACATCTGTAACATTTTTCTCTGATTTGTATTTACTTATGTGTTCAACCCACAGCCATTTAAGAAACAGATTTAGCAGCTAGAATAAGGAATTTATGTAGCATTCGGTCTTCAGTCTTACAGTGCACAAAGAACCATTTTTAGAAGTTACTTAGGTCAGCTTCTCCCTCCTCCCCTTCAGTGAGGTTACATTATACATCTGTAATACAGCTAAATTCATTTCTCATAGTTAGCATTCTATTCTGTGACAGGATAGATTTTTATAATCCATTTATGTAAGACTTTACTGAATATCAGAACTCCTAGACACTTTATAATACTTTAAAGTTTACAGTATATTTTATTAGATAGATGCTATATGTCATTATAAAATGATATGTGTTCCCTAGAGGAAAGATCCATAAAAATGAAAGCAAATGAAATAAAATGTCACTAGGAAGCCTATAGTCTGGAAATTTCCACAGTAAAAATTTTAGGATATTTTCTTCTAGAATGTTCTAGATGATTCACATAATTTTGAATGTGCTTTTTTTTAACCTTTACTATATCTTTAATGTAAGAGAGTATTTTGATATTTAAAAACACAAATTAGAAGAAGAAAAAACCCACTTTTCTTTCTTTTTTCCTAGAAATTCCAGATTAGTAATGCAGGAAAATGCTAATTCATCCCTATCAATGAACAACTGGGACTTCTCCCAGCAAACCAAAATAATTAATACACTGTGTGCAAACATTAACTGTTGGTGTGAATTAAGAATAGAATCCTTTATTTAAAGATGTATACATGCAGTGCAATCTAGAAAAGCATTTAACCAGATTTGTTCATAAATTCCATTGTGTGCTGTTGAATAGCTAATTTATAATTGCATTAGTCTACAAAATAATCTATTAATACAATTGGGACTAGAATTGGAAAGAGATTCATTATCTTTGTCAACCTGTGGATGCTCAGTAAAGAGTATTTTGCCTGCAGAAGGGGAGACCCCTGTCCCCATCACTGTGCACAGCAGACTGGGGAGCACAGACCTGCCCTTTCTTCTTCCAACGCTGGGCAGTGCCAGCAACCCAATGACTTCATTAAGGTTAGTGGAAAATGTGAATGCAAGCTTAAATTTCTTTGGTGTTAATTAGTGTTGTCTTTGGTTTAAAACATGTTTTTTAATTTATCGAATTGAAAAAATTACGTATTAAAGGCAGTCATTTTTACTTTGTAAAAGTAGCTGCACTTTCTGCTAGAAGCTCTTGGCCATCGTGGAGACAAACCTGGGCCCCTGAGCCATCACCGCTTTTCACAACCTCTGCTTTCCCACTGCTGTTTGGACTCAGGAAAGGTCGAGGTAGAAATACCCAAGGAATCCATCCAGGGACTACTGTCAAGGTTAGATTCAGAGAAATCTAGAAAATCCACAACTAATTGGAAGGGAAGTAAAGACCCTGAAGTGAAGTATTCATTCCTTCATTCAGTCTTTGAGTCAACCAACCAAGCCTTCACTTATTCAGCGCTGACCACACCCCAGTCACCAGGCAAGCATGGAAGTTCGAGATTTGGGGTGTCTGGCAGCATAGCACCACTTCCCACTGCAGAGAGGACTGGGAAGAGTTGTAGGAGGTGGGGAGAAGAAGAAAGAGGGGAAGGGGGAGAGGGAAAAGGAGGGGCAGGGGGTGGAAAAGAAGAGGAGAACAAGGAAGGGTGGGGAGGAGAAGAGGAAGGGAGAGAAAGGGGAAGGACAGGGGCAGGGGGCAGGGAAGGAGAAGGACAAGGAGGAGAAGGAAGGCCTCCTGCACCGACGGCACTCCCCTGAGAGGTCGGAGGAGCAGTTGCCAGGAGCCCAGCGCAGGCGGATGCAGCT
This sequence comes from Bos indicus x Bos taurus, assembly GCF_003369695.1. Classification (NCBI taxonomy): domain Eukaryota; kingdom Metazoa; phylum Chordata; class Mammalia; order Artiodactyla; family Bovidae; genus Bos; species Bos indicus x Bos taurus. Next base: position 58,744,492 of record NC_040097.1, on the reverse strand, counting down.
GGGAGGAGGGCGAGGTGGCTCTGCTGACCAAGTGGCTTCCATCCCTCTGGGAGCCAGCCCCAAGCCCTGGCTGGTGCCCTCTCAACCCCGCAAGCCTCTGAGCTCCAGGTGCAAAGGCCAAGGGCCAGCTGTCCAGAAGAGGGTCGTCTTCTTGGACCTGTTGGAGCAATGTCACTGCTTAAGCAGGAGCTATTCAACAGCTCAAAATTGGTGCCCTCAGCATCTCCCAGGAGAGGATTGGGGACCAAACACAAGATGGAGGAGAGCAAGAGTTCACCCTCGCGGTGGTGGTAGAGGCCCACATCCTGGCTCTCTGGCCAGGCTTCCGGACCTGTGGAGGGGGTTCCTGCTCCCCTTTCAAGCCAGAGGGTCCTCAGCCTCACCCAGCAGAGACTTGAGAGCCAGTCCAGGAGAACCGTTCCTCCCACATGGTCTGAAGCAGCCCCGTGGACAGCCTCTGCCCTGCTGGCTTCTTCTCCGTGACAGCACCCTGAAGAATGTGCTTCTTCTTGGAGTTTGCACAGAAGGAGGAGAGCTGGAGGGCATTTTTGCCTTCATGGACAGCCCGGATAGTGAAGGTCCCAGCTGCAAGTGTGAAGCAGCGCCACCTGGCCAGTACTCTCACTGCATAACTCTGTATCCAAGTTGTCTCCTCCACTGCGGGAGCCCTGCTGGAGGAGGACTAGGCATCCACTCAGGCTAAGGTCATCACAGGAAGCAGTCTTGTACATTGCAACCTTCTTGTACAGGGGATCCCTTGGCCTAGAGTGCTGGTTTTCAAACTGAACCCTATGGTACTCCTGGAAGGGGTCCAGGAGGCACCCAGGCATGGAGGACCCTGGAAGGAAACCCAAGATTCCAGGAAGCTTCTAGGAGACTTTGGACACTTGTTCCCCTTGTTTTCCAGCCCTCACCTCCTTCCTAGTTTGTCAATTGTAATTTTTGTGTTCCCCTGTGTGATTTTGGCCATTAAAAAAAAAAAAAATTTAATCCATATCCACAACAACAACGATTTCATCTAGGGTTGATAAGCATGTTCACATACCAGTGAAGGAAAAGTAAATTAATGTATCTTTCCATGAAGGGCAGTGGAAATTTGACAGTACCAAGGGCGGCGGCCAGGAGGAGCAACCCCATGTCCAAGGAGCCCTGGCTGCACGGGCGCAGGAGGGCCTAGAGGAGCTATCCCACGTTGAAGGTCAGGAAGGGCAGTGGTGAGGAAATACCCCTCATCCAAGGTAAGGAGCAATGGCTGTGCTTTGCTGGAGCAGCCGTGAAGCAATACCCCACGCCCAAGGTAAGAGAAACCCAAGTAAGACAGTAGGTGTTGCAAGAGGGCATCAGAGGGCAAACACACTGAAACCATACTCACAGAAAACTAGTCAATCTAATCACAATAGGACCACAGCCTTGTCTAACTCAATGAAACTAAGCCATTCCCGCGGGGCAACCCAAGATGGGCAGGTCATGGTGGAGAGATCTGACAGAATGTGGTCCACTGGAGAAAAGAATGGCAAACCACTTCAGTATTCTTGCCTTGAGAACCCCATGAACAGTATGAAAAGGCAAAATGATAGGATACTGAAAGAGAAACTCCCCAGGTCAGTAGGTTCCCAATATGCTACTGGAGATCAGTGGAGAAATAACCCCAGAAAGAATGAAGGGATGGAGCCAAAGCAAAAACAATACCCAGTTGTGGATGTGACTGATGATAGAAGCAAGGTCCGATGCTGTAAAGAGCAATATTACATAGGAACCTGGAATGTCAGGTCCATGAATCAAGGCAAATTGGAAGTGGTCAAACAAGAGATGGCAAGAGTGAATATCGACATTCTAGGAATCAGCGAACTGAAATGGACTGGAATGGGTGAATTTAACTCAGATGACCATTATATCTACTACTGGGGGCAGGAATCCCTCAGAAGAAATGGAGTAGCCATCATGGTCAGCAAAAGAGTCTGAAATGCAGTACTTGGATGCAATCTCAAAAACGACAGAATGATCTCTGTTCATTTCCAAGGCAAACCATTCAATATCACAGTAATCCAAGTCTATGCCCTAACCAGTAACACTGAAGAAGCTGAAGTTGAATGGTTCTGTGAAGACCTACAAGACCTTTGAGAACTAACACCCAAAAAAGATGTCCTTTTCATTATAGGGGACTGGAATGCAAAAGTAGGAAGTCAAGAAACACCCAGAGTAACAGGCAAATTTGGCCTTGGAATATGGAATAAAGCAGGGCAAAGACTAATAGAGTTTTGCCAAGAAAATGCACTGGTCATAGCAAACACCCTCTTCCAACAACACAAGAGAAGACTCTATACATGGACATCACAAGATGGTCAACACCGAAATCAGATTGATTATATTCTTTGCAGCGAAAGATGGAGAAGCTCTACACAGTCAACAAAAACAAGACCAGGAGCTGACTGTGGTTCAGACCATGAACTCCTTATTGCCAAATTCAGACTTAAATTGAGGAGGGAAATTAAATTAAAGTAGGGAAATTCAGACTTAAATTAAAATAGGGAAAACCACTAGACCATTCAGGTATGACCTAAATCGAATCCCTTATGGTACAGTGGAAGTGAGAAATAGATTTAAGGGCCTATATCTGGTAGATAGAGTGCTGATGAACTATGGAATGAGGTTCGTGACATCGTACAGGAGACAGGGATCAAGACCATCCCCATGGAAAAGAAATGCAAAAAAACAAAATGGTTGTCTGGGGAGGCCTTACAAATAGGTGTGAAAAGAAGAGAAGTGAAAGGCAAAGGAGAAAAGGAAAGATGTAAACATCTGAATGCAGAGTTCCAAAGAATAGGAAGAAGAGATAAGAAAGCCTTCTTCAGTGATCAGTGCAAAGAAATAGAGGAAAACAACAAAATGGGAAAGACTAGAGATCCCTTCAAGAAAATCAGAGATACGAAAGGAATATTTGATGCAAAGATGGACTCGATAAAGAACAGATATGAGATCAGATCAGATCAGTTGCTCAGTCATGTCCGACTCTTTGCGACGCCATGAATCGCAGCATGCCAGGCCTCCCTGTCTATCACCAACTCCCGGAGTTCACTGAGACTCACACCCAACGAGTCAGTGATGCCATCCAGCCATCTCATCCTCTGTCATCCCCTTCTCCTCCTGCCCCCAATCCCTCCCAGCATCAGAGGCTTTTCCAATGAGTCAACTCTTCACATGAGATGGCCAAAGTACTGGAGTTTCAGCTTTAGCATCATTCCTTCCAAAGAAATCCCAGGGCTGATCTCCTTCAGAATGGACTGGTTGGATCTCCTTGCAGTCCAAGGGACTCTCAAGAGTCTTCTCCAACACCACAGTTCAAAAGCATCAATTCTTCAGCGCTCAGCTTTCTTCACAGTCCAACTCTCACATCCATACATGACCACAGGAAAAACCATAGCCTTGACTAGACAGACCTTTGTTAGCAAAGCAATGTCTCTGCTTTTGAATATGCTATCTAGGTTGATCATAACTTTCCTTCCAAGGAGTAAGCGTCTTTTAATTTCATGGCTGCAGTCACCATCTGTAGTGATTTTGGAGCCCAGAAAAATAAAGTCTGACACTGTTTCCACTGTTTCCCCATCTATTTCCCATGAAGTGATGGGACCAGATGCCATGATCTTCGTTTTCTGAATGTTGAACTTTAAGCCAACTTTTTCACTCTCCACTTTCACCTTCATCAAGAGGCTTTTTAGTTCCTCTTCACTTTCTGCCATAAGGACAGAAATGGTATGGACCTAACAGAAGCAGAAGATATTAAGAAGAGATGGCAAGATACACAGAAGAACTGTACAAAAAAGATCTTCACGACCCAGATAATCACGATGGTGTGGTCACTCACCTAGAGCCAGACACCCTGGAATGTGAAGTCAAGTAGGCCTTAGAAAGCATCACTACGAACAAAGCTAGTGGAGGTGATAGAATCCCAGTTGAGCTATTCCAAATCCTGAAAGATGATGCTGTGAAAGTGCTGCACTCAATATGCCAGCAAATTTGGAAAACTCAGCAGTGGCCACAGGACTGGAAAAGGTCAGCTTTCATTCCAATCCCAAAGAAAGGCAATGCCAAAGAATGCTCAAACTACCGCACAATTGCACTCATCTCACACGCTAGTAAAGTAATGTTCAAAATTCTCCAAGCCAGGCTTCAGCAATATGTGAACCGTGAACTTCCTGATGTTCAAGCTGGTTTTAGAAAAGGCAGAGGAACCAGAGATCAAATTGCCAACATCCGCTGGATCATGGAAAAAACAAGAGAGGTCCAGAAAAACATCTATTTCGGCTTTATTGACGATGCCAAAGCCTTTGACTGTGTGGATCACAATAAACTGTGGAAAATTCTGAAAGAGATGGGAATACCAGACCACCTGACCTGCCTCTTGAGAAATTTGTATGCAGGTCAGGAAGCAACAGTTAGAACTGGACATGGAACAACAGACTGGTTCCAAATAGGAAAAGGAGTTTGTCAAGGCTGTATATTGTCACCCTGTTTATTTAACTTATATGCAGAGTACATCATGAGAAATGCTGGACTGGAAGAAACACAAGCTGGAATCAAGATTGCCAGGAGAAATATCAATAACCTCAGATATGCAGATGATACCACCCTTATGGCAGAAAGTGAAGAGGGACACAAAAGCCTCTTGATGAAAGTGAAAGTGGACAGTGAAAAAGTTGGCTTCAAGCTCAACATTCAGAAAACGAAGATTATGGCATCCGGTCCCATCACTTCATGGGAAATAGATGGGGAAACAGTGGAAACAGTGTCAGACTTTATTTTTCTGGGCTCCAAAATCACTACAGATGGTGCCTGCAGCCATGAAATTAAAAGACACTTACTCCTTGGAAGGAAAGTGATGACCAACCTAGATAGCATATTCAAAAGCAGAGACATTACTTTGCCAACAAAGGTCTGTCTAGTCAAGGCTATGGTTTTTCCTGTGATCATGTATGGATGTGAGAGTTGGACTGTGAAGAAGGCTGAGCGCTGAAGAATTGATGCTTTTGAACTGTGGTGTTGGAGAAGACTCTTGAGAGTCCCTTGGACTGCAAGGAGATCCAACCAGTCCATTCTGAAGGAGATCAGCCCTGGGATTTCTTTAGAAGGAATGATGGTAAAGCTGAAATCCAGTACTTTGGCCATCTCATGGGAAGAAATGACTCATTGGAAAAGACTCTGATGCTGGGAGGGATTGGGGGCAGGAGGAGAAGGGGACGACAGAGGATGAGATGGCTGGATGGCATCACTGACTCGTTGGGTGTGAGTCTCAGTGAACTCCGGGAGTTGGTGATGGACAGGGAGGCCTGGCGTGCTGCGATTCATGGGGTCACAAAGAGTCGGACATGACTGAGTGACTGATCTGATCTGATCAGTACTTACTAGAGAAGGCGATGGCACCCCACTCTAGTACTCTTGCCTGGAGAATCCCATGGACGGAGGAGCCTGGTGGGCTGTAGTCCATGGGGTCGCTAAGAGTTGGGCACGACTGAGCGACTTCATTTTCACTTTTCACTGTCATGCATTGGAGAAGAAAATGGCAACCCACTCCAGTGTTCTTGCCTGGAGAATCCAGGGACGGGGGAGCCTGGTGGGCTGCCATCTAAGGGGTCGCACAGAGTCGGACACGACTGAAGCGATTTAGCAGCAGCAGCAGCAGCAGTACTTACAATGTACATGTTCTTTTATCCAACAAGTCTGATTCTAGGAATATATCTTACAAAATACACTGGAGACTTGTGAATTCTGTTTTGCAAATTTTTCAAATTTGTTTTTGTACTTTGGTGTTGGAGAAGACTCTTGAGAACCTTGGACTGCAAGGAGATCCAACCAGTCCATACTAAAGGAGATCAGTCCTGGGTGTTCATTGGAAGGACTGATGCCAAAGCTGAAACTCCAATACTTTGGCCACCTCATGCGAAGAGTTGACTCATTGGAAAAGACTCTGATGCTGGGAGGGATTGGGGGCAGGAGGAGAAAGGGACGACAGAGGATGAGATGGCTGGATGGCATCACAGACTCGATGGACATGAGTCTGAGTGAACTCTGGGAGTTGGTGATGGACAGGGAGGCCTGGCGTGATGCATTTCATGGGGTTGCGAGTCGGACATGACTGAGTGACTGAACTGAACTGAACTGACTTGATGCTACAGTCAGCAAGACAGTATGGTATTTGTACAAAAACAGAAATATAGACCATTGGAAGAAGATACAAAGCCCAGAAATAAATCCACACACTTATGGGCACCTTATATTTGACAAAGGAAGCAAAAATATACAATGGAGAAAAGACAGTCTCTTCAATAAGTGGTGTTAGGAAAACTGGACAGCTAAATGTAAAAGAATGAAATTAGAACACTTCGTAACACCACACATCAAAATAAACTCCAAATAGATTAAAGACCTAAATGTAAGACCAGAAACTATAAAACCCTTAGAGGAAAACACAGGCAGAACACTCTATGACATAAATCACAACAAGATCCTCTATGACCCACCTCCTAGAGTAATGAAAATAAAAATAGGTCCTGCCAACCTCCCAGAATCCTTGCTGTAATTCATATTGGCTGAGTGATGGCTGCACCACCAGGAAGGCCCCTGAGTAAGAATAATCAGCCAGAGACAAACCAGAAACAAATCCCATCACCATAAAGCCGAAGACAGCAGGCCGCGTGGCAGAACAGCTCCCCTGGGCTCCCTTACCCTCCTGCTCTCCACCTAGCGCCCCTTCCCAGTAAAGTCTCTTGTTTATCAGTACACGTGTCCCCTTGGACAATTTATTTCTGAGTGCTAGACAAGAGCCCATTCTCGGGCCTGGAAGGTGTCCCCCTTCCCGCAACAAAGAGAATTTGATTCAACTGGGAGTTACAGAAACTCCCCAGGTACCTACATGTTGCAGCAAAGTTTGAGAATCACTGTCTTAGAGGGCACACTGTGGGACCAAATTGTACATGTGGGGGTCACAGTGACTTTTAAGAGGTGTCTCTGACCCAACCTAATTGGAAACTTCTATGAAAACCCCTTGTCCAGAAAGACTCAGGCATGAGAGTTCACAGCACGGAAGTAGGGTAGCTGGGCACGGGGAACAGTAACTATGTTGCCTGCCACCTGCCTGATCCAAAGGACACACCTAAATAGCAAATGTGGCCTCATGACATGTTCAGAATGGCCAGAACCTGGCCAGAACCAGTTGCCCTGGAGCCAACTGACCACTTGAACAAAAAGGCAGTTTGTTGCAATTATGGTATAAAAATAGTCAGTAAGCATGCCTTCCAAGAGGTGCTGTCTATGCCTTGTGCATTGTTGTAGACATCATTGTTATTTCTCTTAGCAGATACATCTTTTTGCAGTGGAGTTGTGTTAGGGGAAGCACTCTGACTGAAACCGCCCACGCTGGCCAGGCACCATAGTAAGCATTTGCAGGAGTTGTTTTACAACAGGAGGTCCTGGGAAGGAACATGGAACTAATTAGCCACCACTAACTGGAAGAGTTCGGGAAAGGTCAAAAGGAAACACCACATGTCCGACCATGTCCCAGAATCCTTCTCACTGGCATCCATGTTGGCTGAGCAATGCATGTGCCACCAAGAGGGATTCTGAGTCAGAATGATTGGCCAAAAACAACCAGGATGCTAATCCCATCACCATAAAACCGTAGACCATGAGCCATGTGGCAGAGCAGTTCTCCAGGGTTCCCCTACCCTGCTGCTCTCCGCCAGGGCACGTCTTCCCAATACAATCTCTTGTTTTGTCAGCTTGTGTGTCTCCTCCAACAATTCATTTCCAAATGTTGGACAAGAGACCATTCTCGGGCTCTGTAAAGGGGTCCCTCTTCCTATAATACTTGCATTTAGCACCAAGATACAGGGTGGGCTGCAGGTCAGGGCATTCCCAGGTGGAAAAGGAAGACTTAGCTCTCATCGCATCAGAAAACAGATCTTCCAGCAACAAAAGGCCCCTTGTGACAGTAGCTGTGTGATCTCATGAGAAGATACCGCTTTACATCTGAAGCTTCCAAACTCAGTCTCCAAGTTCAGGCAGGGAGCCATGGTGTTTACTTTTCCAAAGCAGTTCCTGAGGGCAAGGAAGGCAGGACTTTCCCTCCCGCTTTCCCCACCCGAAGTCGGCCCATCCCTCGTCCATTCAAGCTGAAGCAACAATTAGCTTTGCTATACCTTAATCTCATTTCAAACACTCCACCCAACACGCAGTAATCCTCAGAGTTGCCTAAATCAGCAACAAGGTACAAAGGTTTCCCCAAACTGGCAGTCTTAGACCAAATATCATCAGGAACACAGCAGCTTCATGTGGGCTTCAATGTAGTTCAAGGGTTATGAAAGAAAGGAAAGCAGATCTCAGAGGAGTTTTTGTGTGTGTGTGCTTGCCACACCTCACACATTCCCCAAACAGGGAGGGAGCCCGCGCCCCGTGCAGTGGAAGAGCGATGTCCTAACCACTGGACCGCCAGCCAAGTCCCTCAAAGGAAACTTCTGAATTCAGAAGTTACAGAACAGAGAAAGGTGATATTTAATGGAGCTTCGGCTCCATTGAAGGAGGAACCATTGAAGATAGCCCCTTATTCTGGTTACTGTCTTCTGTCTCCTTTACTGTCTCCTCCCACATTTCCTTGGTAAGGAAACCAAGAGTGACCCTGTGGGAATCCTGGGCACGGAAGAGTTTCTGTGTTCCCCTTGTTTCTTCTTTATAGGGAACAGACTCCAGCCGCCATGGACTTGCCTGAGCTCCAAAGAGCAGATTCTAACAGTTGCTAACCTGGGAAGGGAGGGGATGCAGGCTCAAGGGAGGAGCAGCCTAGGAACAGTAGTGCAGCCTTAGGGCAGGGTCCTGGCTCCACCTCAAGGGTACAGTTCAGTTCAGTTCAGTCACTCAGTCATGTCCGACTCTCTGCGACCCCATGAATCGCAGCACACCAGGCCTCCCTGTCCATCACCAACTCCCGGAGTTCACTCAGACTCACGTCCATCGAGTCAGTGATGCCATCCAGCCATCTCATCCTCTGTCGTCCCCTTCTCCTCCTGCCCCCAATCCCTCCCAGCATCAGAGTCTTTTCCAATGAGTCAACTCTTCACATGAGGTGGCCAAAGTACTGGAGTTTCAGCTTTAGCATCATTCCTTCCAAAGAAATCCCAGGGCTGATCTCCTTCAGAATGGACTGGTTGGATCTCCTTGCAGTCCAAGGGACTCTCAAGAGTCCTCTCCAACACCACAATTCAAAAGCATCAATTCTTCGACACTCAGCCTTCTTCACAGTCCAACTCGCATATCCATACATGATCACAGGAAAAACCATAGCCTTGACTAGACGGACCTTTGTTGGCAAAGTAATGTCTCTGCTTTTGAATATGCTATCTAGGTTGGTCATAACTTTCCTTCCAAGGAGTAAGTGTCTTTTAATTTCATGGCTGCAGTCACCATCTGCAGTGATTTTGGAGCCCAGAAAAATAAAGTCTGACACTGTTTCCACTGTTTCCCCATCTATTTCCCGTGAAGTGATGGGACCGGATGTCATGATCTTTGTTTTCTGAATGTTGAGCTTTAAGCCAACTTTTTCACTCTCCACTTTCACTTTCATCAAGAGGCTTTTGTGTTCCTCTTCACTTTCTGCCATAAGGGTGGTGTCATCTGCATATCTGAGGTTATTGATATTTCTCCTGGCAATCTTGATTCCAGCTTGTGTTTCTTCCAGCCCAGCGTTTCTCATGATGTGCTCTGCATAGAAGTTAAATAAGCAGGGTGACAGGGGTACACAGAACACATTTAAGATCTCTATAGAACTAAAGCTCCCAACAGATGAAAGATGTCAGCATTCTTCATTCCAGAAAAGACTACCTGATGCCAGATTAAAGGAACCAAAAGGCTTCCTTGGTGGCTTAGATGGTAAAGAGTCTGCCTGCAATGCAGGAGACCAGGGGTTCGATCCTTGGGTCAGGAAGTTCCCCTGGAGAAGGAAATGACAACCCACTCCAGTATTCCTGAAGTCAGGTCATGACTGAGCAACACTTTCACAAGCTCATCAGAAGACCACTTGAGGCTAGGAGTATAGGCCCTATACACACCCTGATCCTTACCTGCAACCTAAACCTTGCACTATTGCTATGAAAATTCTCACCAAATCCTCCTGGATGGGGACTCAGTTTTCAAGGGCAGAAACCCACTGTGTCTCCTTTGCCTGACAAAGCAATAAAGCTATTTTCTTCTACTCCACCTAAAACTCTCTCTCTGAGATTTAATTCAACACCAGTGCACAGAGGCTGGGTTTTCAGCATCAATAAAAAGTGAGGACTTGAAGTTCATGAGTTTTATTCATAACATTCCCTCAGGTATGGCTCACTTTGGCCATAAGGCTCTCTGGAGTGCACTGATTATAATTAGAACTTTTCCTCAAAATTCATGAAAACTCCATTGGCCCCTACAAGGTCACAGGGGACATGAATCAGAAGAACAGTACATAATGTAAACACTCCAAGCAAAATCTCCATTCTCAAAACCTCCTCCCTCATGCTTTTAAAACTTCTTTTTCTACATTCTGTTAAACAGCTTCTGAGAATAAAAAATATGGTCTTATGTCATCATTTGGCCAAAGAACAAGAATCAACATTTCTGGCTCAATTCCATTTTTTTTGTGAATTCTCTGTTGATTTCTGGCAGGAATGGGGAAAAGGCTTTCTTGAAGGGAAGACACTAAGGCTGGTCACTGGCCACTGGATCTAAGGAGTAAGTAGCACCAATCCACAGGGGGCAGGGAGCTATTTCTCAGAAGGTTAAGCAGGAGGGAAAGCGGGGCTGAGGGTGCAAGATCTCATAGCCCTCTTTGTTCTGATCAGTTAAGGAAACACTGGGTTGCTGAGGTTGAGACTCAGAGGAGGACTAATCCTGCCTAAGCACCCTGCTCCCTGCCCCACTCCCCCGGCTTAGGAATTTAGTTTTTTTCTCAGGCCAACACAAACCCTATCACTTCTGAACAAGCCAGAAGAAACTGGATTCTGCGACCTTTCAAAAAGTCATGTTCAGGATTGAAGTCTTAATCCTCCAGAAGCTAAGCAAGTGTTGGAGATCCTAAGCCATCAAAACTTTTGGGGCCTCACAGGGGTCAGGTTAGTTTTCCAACTTTTCCCACAAAACAACTTCAGGGCAAAAATCCCAAATCCTCTACCCATTGCCCAGCACCTCTGCTTGGTCCTCCGTGATTATCTCTGCTTCCATCCCACGCCCCCAGAGGAGAAGAATGTTCGTTTTTCACATAAACGTTGATGGACGCTGTGTGCTCAACACCTTCATGACCAGTGTGTCCAGCAAGATGTGTCCATGGCCTTAACACCACCAGCAAAAGCCATGTCCCTGGAGGCCTTCTGGGAGTGAACCCCAAATACAGAGCCATATATATATATATATATATATATATATATATATATAACGAATTTTTTATGTTTTGGTGTCCACAAACTAGTGACTAGGATTCCTATTTTTTATCCAGGCTGCCCAGGTTCATTTCCTGGGCAGAGGACTAGGATCTTGGGATCTGGCTGTGGTGCTAGTAGTAAAGAATCCACTTGGCAATGCAGGAAACATAAGAGACATGGGTTCAACCCCTGGGTGAGGAAGACCCCCCAGAGAAGAGCATGGCAACCCATTCCAGTATTCTTGCCTGGAGAATCCCATGGACAGAGGAGCCTGGAGGGCTACAGTCCACAGGGTTGCAAAGAGTTGAATACGACTGAAGTAAATATAAATAACCTCAGATCTGCAGATGACACCACCCTTATGGCAGAAAGTGAAGAGGAATTAAAAAGCCTCTTGATGAAAGTGAAAGAGGAGAGTGAAAAAGTTGGCTTAAAGCTCAACATTCAGAAAACGAAGATCATGGTATCTGGTCCCATCACTTCATGGGAAATAGATGGGGAAACAGTGGAAACAGTGTCAGACTTTATTTTTCTGGGCTCCAAAATCACTGCAGATGGTGACTGCAGCCATGAAATTAAAAGACACTTACTCCTTGGAAGGAAAGTTATGACCAACCTAGATAGCATATTCAAAAGCAGAAATATTACTTTGCCAACAAAGGTCTGTCTAGTCAAGGCTATGGTTTTTCCAGTGGTCATGTATGGATGTGAGAGTTGGACTGTGAAGAAGGCTGAGCGCCAAAGAATTGATGCTTTTGAACTGTGGTGTTGGAGAAGACTCTTGAGAGTCCCTTGGACTGCAAGGAGATCCAACCAGTCTTTTCTGAAGGAGATCAGCCCTGGGATTTGTTTGGAAGAAATGATGGTAAAGCTGAAACTCCAGTACTTTGGCCACCTCATGAGAAGAGCTGACTTATTGGAAAAGACTTTGATATTGGGAGGGATTGGGAGTGGGAGGAGAAGGGGACGACAGAGGATGAGATGGCTGGATGGCATCACAGACTTGATGGATGTGAGTTTGAGTGAACTCCGGGAGTTGGTGATGGACAGGGAGGCCTGGCGTGCTGCGATTCATGGGGTCACAAAGAGTTGGACATGACTGAGCGACTGAACTGAACTGAACTGAACTGAAGTGACTTAGCACAGCACAGCACATTTTCTTAAAGTCTTTGTTGAATTTGTTACAACACTGCTTCTGTTTCATGTTTTGTTTTTTTGGATCTGAGGTGTGTGGGAACTTAGCGCCCCCCACTCCAAAGGAGCGAGCCTGCACCCCCTGCATTTGGAAGGTGAAGCTTTAACCACTGGAGCACCAGGGAAGTCCTTGACCATGCTGTTCTTACCTCCAAATACCCCCTGACTTTTCTCCATCTGGCCGTCTCCTATTCACCCTTCAAGAGTTGTCTCCTTAAATGTTGGTCCCAGTAGGGATCAGGGATGTTCTGGGTGGCCCCTGTGCCCCCCATTTTCACAGCACTTAGAAAATTGCACTGGAAACCAACAGCCCCACCCCCACCCCGCAACTGTAACCCTCAACGGCAAAGATCCTGACAACTTGCTTTTACAGAAACGATGCCAACACCACTTCGGACACGCGTTGGCGGCTCATTCCAGTCCGGTGAGTGATGAGGTGAACACCAGCATCAGCGCAATGCACTCCTGCAGGCATGTGGTGACGAGCAGCTGAGCCCGGTGGGCCTGCTGGAGCCTGATGGTCTATGCAGAGGGTAATACAGTAAGCTATTTAAAAAACAAATGAAAACATGCAAGTCTGTGAAGCAAGATCTCCTTGAGTAAGCCTGTTCCCCAGCACAGGACAGGGGAGGGGGAGCTGAGGTGATGTCACTGCTCATTTCAAGTATCTTATCATGAACCCATGCGCTTGTCACTACATCTGCTGCCTCCTGATGACTAATACAAGAAAAGCTTTATCTGTGGAGTCTTTTTTTCCTCTGTCCCTTCCTAAGATGAGTGTGGGTTTCCCTGGTCTGGTACCCAATGTCCTACGGCTCAGCAGTCCGGGTTGAAGTACAAACACACAGTAAAACTTATCGCTGGAGCCATCAGCATTGGAGCAGAAATGTGCCCAAGGGCTTGCTGGACGTGAGACCTGTGAGTCAGGCTGTGCCCATTAGAGCCACGCCAAGTGGGGCTGGTCCTTCCCCCTCCCACGGCCATCCCAGGTCCAATCAGGGAAATTGTTGGTCTTGACCTCTTCATTGAGGTGAACTCAGGCAACGGGTAAAGGAGTGTCTAGATTAGGACTAAAGTGTGATAAGAAAATAGGTTATTGCTAATAACAACTATTTATTACAGCCCGTGAATACTGATAGTACTTATTGTTCATTACTAGTATCTATTTCTATATCAGATATAGGGTGGAGAAGGAGAGTAAGGGTTGGAAAGCATCTTGGTGAGCTGCTCTGAGCGTGGCCTCGTGCCTCTGTGGTTCTCATCGATTCTGCCGCCCCCTGCAGGCTCCGGGCCGCATAGCACCTGTGAGAGTCTACGTTGCCCAGGCTGACTCTGGGCTCTGTAGGTAGAGCCTCGGAGCCCCAGGCCTGGGGGAGGGCAGGGAGGGGAAGGCCTTGTTAAAGCTCAGGCAGCCTCTTTAAATAAATAAACAAAGCTCAGACAGTCTCTTCCAGTAGAGCCTGCAACGCGCAAGCCACGTGCTCCCAGAGCCTGGAAACGCAAAGTGCCTGGTGCTCCTTGGAGAATCAGAAGGGCTGTGAGAAGCAGCTTCAGCTCCGTTCAGTCGCTCAGTCGTGTCCGACCCTTTGCGACCCCCATGGGCTGCAGCACTCCAGGCATCCCTGTGCATCACCAGCTCCCCGGGGTTTACTCAGATTCATGTCCACTGAGTCTGTGATGCCATCCAACCATCTCATCCTCTGCCATCCCCTTCTTCTCTCACCTTCAATCTTTCCCATCATTAGGGTCTTTGCAAATGAGTCAGTTCATCCCATCAGGTGGCCAAAGTATTGGAGTTTCAGTTCAGTATCAGTCCTTCCAATGAACACCCAGGACTGATCTCCTTTAAGATGGACTAGTTGGCTCTCACTGCAGTCCAAGGGACTCTCAAGAGTCTTCTCCAACACCACAGTTCAAAAGCATCAATTCTTCCGTGCTCAGCTTTCTTTATGGTCCAACTCGCACATCCATACATGACTACTGGAAAAAAACAGAACTTTGTTTTACTAGAGGGACCTTTGTTGGTAAAGTAATGTCTCTGCTTTTGAATATGCTGTCTAGGTTGGCCATAACTTTTCTTCCAAGGACCAAGCATGTTTTAATTTCATGGCTGCAGTCACCATTTGCAGTGATTTTGGAGGCCCCCAAAATAAAGTCTGTCACTGTTTCCATTGTTTCCCCATCTATTTCCCATGAAGTGATGGGACCAGATGCCATGAACTTAGTTTTCTGAATGTTGAATTTTAAGCTGACTTTTTCACTCTCTTCTTTCACTTTCATCAAGAGGCTCTTTAATTCTTCTTCGCTTTCTGATATAAAGGTGGTGTCATCGGCATACCTGAGGTTATTGATATTTCTCCTGGCAATCTTGATTCCAGCTTGTGCTTCATCCAGCCCAGCATTTCTCATGATGTACTCTGCATAGAAGTTAAATAAGCAGGGTGGCGATATATAGCCTTGACATACTCCTTTCCCAATTTGGAACCAGTCTGTTGTTCCATGTCCAGTTCTAACTGTTGCTTCCTGACCTGCATACAGATTTCTCAGGAGGCAGGTAATTACCATCGAGAGATGGTATTACCATCTCTTGAAGAATTTTCCACAGTTTGTCATGATCCACACAGTCAAAGGCTTTGGCATAGTCAATAAAACAGAAGTAGATGTTTTTCTGGAACTCTCTTGCTTTTTCGATGATCCAACGGATGCTGGCAATTTGATCTCTGGTTCCTCTACCTTTTCTAAATCCAGCTTGAACATCTGGAAGCTTATGATTCAAATACTGTTGAAGCCTGGCTTAGAGAATTTTGAGCATTACTTTACTAGCATGTGAAATGGTACAATTGTGCGGTAGTTTGAACATTTTTGGCATTGCTTTTCTTTGGGATTGCAATGAAAACTGACCTTTTCCAGTACTATGGCCACAGCTAAGTTTTCCAAATTTGCTGGCATATTGAATGCAGCACTTTCACAGCATCATCTTTTAGGGTTTGAAATAGCTCAACTGGAATTCCATCACCTCCACTATCTTTGTTTGTAGTGATGCTTCCTAAGGATCATTTGACTTTGCATTCCAGGATATCGGGCCATTGTGATTATCTGGTCGTGAAGATCATTTTTGTATAGTTCTTCTGTGTATTCTTGCCACCTCTTCTTAATATCTTCTGCTTCTGTTAGGTCCATTCCATTTCTGTCCTTCATTGTGCCCATCTTTACATGAAATGTTCCCTTGGTGTCTCTAATTTTCTTGAAGAGATCTCTAGTCTTTCCCATTCTGTTGTTTTCCTCTATTTCTTTGCATTGATCACTGAGGAAGGTTTTCTTATTTCTCCTTGCTATTCTTTGGAACTCTGCATTCAAATGGGTGTATCTTTCCTTTTCTTCTTTGCCTTTCACTTCTCTTCTTTTCTCAGCTATTTTGTAAGGCTTCTTCACATAAACATTTGGCTTTTTTACATTTCTTTTTCTTGGGGATGATCTTGATCCTGGCCTCCTGTACAATGTCACGAATTTCCATCCATAGTTCTTCAGGCACTCTGTCTATCAGAACTAATCCCTTGAACCTATTTCTCACTTCCACTGTATAATCGTAAGGGATTTGATTTAGGTCATACCTGAATGGTCCAGTGGTTTTCCTTACTTTATTCAAATTAAGTCTGAATCTGGCAATAAGGAATTCATGATTGAGCCACAGTCAGCTCCCGGTCTTGTTTTTGCTGACTGTATAGAGCTTCTCCATCTTTGGAGATACCCCACATCCAAGGGCAAAGGAGAAGCCCCAGCAAGACTGTAGAAGGGGCAAAATCCCATTTAGAATCAAACCTCATACCCACCAGAGATGCTCAGAGGGCTCAAACCTTATACTCACCAGGACCCAGAGACCCCACAGAGACTGAGATGGAACTGTGTTTGAGTGTCTCCTGAGGAGGTATGGTCAGCAGTGGACTGCCGCAGGGGCAGGGGCTCTGGGTGCAACAGACCTGGGTATGGCATGAGCCCTCTTGGAGGAGGTTGCCATTAACCACACCATAGAGCTGCCAGAACTTACACAAGACTGGAGAAAAACTCTTGGAGGGCAAAATAAAACCTTGTGCACACCAGGACCCAGGAGAATGGAGCTGTGACCCCACAAGAGATTGACCCAGACTTGCCGTGAGTATCCAGGAGTCTCTGGTGGAGGCGTGGGTCAGCAGTGGCCTGCTGCAGCGTCGGGGGCACTGAGTTCAGCAGTGCCTGAACTTCAAAAGGAACCTTTTGAAGGAGGTGCCATTATCTTCATCACTTCCACCATAGTTTGGCCTCAGGTCAAATAACAGGGAGGGAACACAACCCTGCCCTTCAACAGAAAATTGGATTAAAGGTTTACTGAGTATGGCCCGCCCATCAGAACAAGACCCAGTTTCCCCCTCAGTCAATCTCTCCTGTCAGGAAGCTTCCATAAGCCTCTTATCCTTCTCCATCAGAGGGCAGACAGAATGAAAACCACAATCACAGAAAACCAACCAAACTGATCACATGATCCATAGCCTTGTCTAACTCAATGAAACTATGAGCCATGCCGGGTAGGGCCACCCAAGACTGACGGGTCATGGTGGAGAGTTCTGACAAAACGTGGTCCATTGGAGAAGGGAATGGCAAACCACTTCAATATTCTTGCCTTGAGAACCCCATGAACAGTATGAATCAGTATGAGAAACAGCTTACAGGCTTAGAATCCATCTTAACATTTATCAACTCCTAACACCCTACTTCCTCTTATAAAAATGTCTCCTTTTGTTAACAAGGAGAATATAAGAATCCACTTTGTGTGGTAGTAACTTCTGTAGGAACATCAACCCCCTGAGCTGGGAAGTGAGCAGAAACAAATTCTAGAGGTTGTGTTCAAGCACAGGGAAATTTGTTGATCTTACTCAGAGTTTTCTTTTTTTTTTTTTTTTTACGATGTATCCTTTTTTAATTGAGGTATAATTGACATACAGTATATATGAGTTCCAGGTGTACGGCATAGTGTTTGACATTTATGTACACTGCAGATTGATCACTGTAGAAAGTCTAGTAACCATCTGTCACTGTACAAAGTTATTACGGTATTATTGACTGTATTCCCTGTGCTGTACATTACATCCCTGTGACTTATTTATTTTATAACTGGAAGTTTGTATTTCTTAATCCACTTCAAATGTTTCACCCAACCCCCAGCTCACCCCTCTAGTAACCCCAGCTGGTTCTCTGTATCTGAGCCTGATTCTGTCTTGTTTTCTTTGTTCTGGCTTTAGACTTCACATATAAGTGAACTCATATATTTGTCTTTCTCTGCCAATGGCAAAATTCCATCTTTTTATGAGTAGTTCAGATATATATATATTTGAGTTTTAATGTAATTCTAAAATGTTTTAGTATGTGATTTTTAGCCCTAAACAAATAAGAACGGAATTAAGAAATAAATGTTTGTATCAATACTATTAAAATCAGGCATACTGCCACAGGACAATAGAGGATAATGATAAAACTCCTCTAGAAAAGTCAGCCAGTGATTAGAAGACATCACTACCGGGTTGCTGAAATCCAGGACACCTCTGCAGCCCTGGGCATCAGAAAAACCCTGGGTTCTGTAGGATCTGAAGCTTCTATAATTTCTGGGACTTTTCTTTAAAAAAAGAATACAAATATAAAATACACTAGTTATAAAAATAAATATTTATGTACACTGAGGAGTCAGACCCCCCCCCACACACACATATATGTGTGTATATATATATATATATATATATATATATGGGCTTCCCAGGTGGTGAGAGTGGTAAAGAACCTGCTGGCCAGTGCAAGAGACATAAGAGATGCAGGTTCAATCCCTGGGTCTGGAAGATCCCCTAGAGAAAGCAATGGCAACCTGCTTCAGTATTCTTTCCTGGAGAATCCCATGGAATGCCCTGGTGGGCAACACATTCCCTCAATTACCAAAGTTCTGCTGAGGTGGTGGTGGTGGTTGTGGTTTATTCACTAAGTCTTGCCTGACTCTTGCGACCCATGGACTGTAGCCCACCAAGGTCCTCTGTCCTTGGGATTCTCCAGGCAAGAATACTGGAGTGGGTTGCCATTTCCTTCTCCAGGGGATCTTCCCAACCCAGGAATTGAACCTGGGTCTCCTGCACTGCAGGATTCTTTACTGACTGAGCTACAAGGGCTTTCTTCTGGAAGTTTTTAGCAATTTTTTTTCTCGCTTTAAAGTTGATTTTTAAAAATTTTATATCAGAGTAAAGTTGACTTACAATGTATTAGTTTCACAGTGATTCAGTTATTCATCGACATGTGTGTATTCTTTTTCAAATTATTTTTCATATAGGTTATTGCAGAACATTGAGTAGAGTTCTCTTGCACTATACAGTAAGTTCTTTTTGGTCGTCTAGTTTATAAATAGTAGTGTATATATTTGTGTTCTCCAACAAATTCAAATTAGGAACTTCAACTTTGGCCACGGAGAGTAATGTCCAGATGAAGACAGCATGACAGACCTGCCTTGCCATCATCATGGCGGTCACAGGCACCCTGATCCCCTGTGTCAGTCTGATCCAAGTGCAAAAACCCCATTCTGATGAATTCCCTAATTAAACTGAAAAGGGTGTACAATTACGACCACAAACAGGAAAAAAAAATGCGTATGTCAAAAAAGGCGTGGATCTTACAATGAACCTCTTTCTGCTCCTCTTGCTGGTGAGTTTTATTCTAATTCCCCAGGTTATACTGCTGCACCCCCAACTTCAAAGAATCCTGCCTACACCGCGGTGGCAATGAATAGGGCAGAGGCTCAGAACTGGGGCTCTGAAGGGAAATCACTCACGTTCAAAGGCACACACTCCTGCATCCTGGCCATGTGACCTTGGACAAGCTACTTCTCTGTGCCCCAGCTTGCCTGCGTGTATTCGTGGTGTTGTGGAGACTATGTGAGATTGTATTTGATAACCATTTAAGATAGAGCCTGGCATAGACAAATGTTCAACAAATGGTAGCTATTACTTTTACCTGGGGACATTGATCTCAATTCAGGTTCTGAGGATGTATGTACCCCTCAGGTGACTGACAATACAGATGATCAAACTTTTTAAGTACAACCCTCCTCTGGCCCCTACTCCATCCCCCTATCTATGGGAGGCAGGCTTCTCCCTAGCACAGGTCTGCTCTCATACTCTAATACTGCAGCCACAGGGACTTTCCCAGCAGTCCAATGGTTAAGACTCTGCCCTTCCAACGTAGTGGGCGTGGGTGTGATCTCCAGTGAAGGAAATAAATTCCCACATGCCATGCCCCCTAAAAGTTAAAAAAAAAAAAAATTAAAGGCTGTTTAGCCACCGAACAAGCGCGAATCCAAACGAGACTCATAGACTGATCTCAGGAGGCCTGTTCTCCCGTAGCCTTCTATGCCTCTTGTCCTTTTTTGATAGGAATTTACCCCACTGCTCATGATCGGTGTCTTGCATTCACTGCTGGAACACAGTTTCCTCCCGGGCTTCACCCCGCAGCATACTTCCCACCTGGTGGCTGGAAAAGAACGTGGATGTTTTCCCTGGCCCCAGTCCTACAGCCTGAGTGGCCCGGCCCGCGCACCCCGAGAACTGAGCATGAGGAAGCGAGCACCCAGCGCCCCTCTCCAGCCCCGTGGAACAGGGTCGCGGGGTCTGGAGCAGCAGGAGACGCCCGGTCCCTGCAGGCAACGGGAAGCCGGGAGGACGAGCTGGGATCCGTCCTTTCCTCACACACAGAAAAGAGCTCCACGTGTCTTCCCTGGTGCCTCGAACTCAGGAAACCATTCGCAGCGTTAACTTATGTCACAGGACGAGATTATGGGTCATGTGCGACGTTTCCCCCCATCTTCCCAGAAATGTGACTCAGAGGCATCCCTGGAAACAAATCCTCGGAGTCTGGCCTCCGAGAAGAAGCAGGAGCGCCGCCTGCCACTCCCGGACTAGCCTGGGGGTGGGGACAGGGGGGTGGAGAGCCGATGTGGGCAGCGGGGAGCACAGCAGGGACACCCCCTAGCCCACGTAGGCCAGTCCATTCAGGAGGAACACCCCCCCTCGGGGGGGGGGGGCGGGGCTCGCCTTCCGGGGATAGGGGAGGAAGTGTGCAGCGATCTTGCCTCTGCTTCTCCTGCTTCAAGACCCCAAAGGCGAGTAAGGGAGGACCCAAGAGGGTCCCCTATGAGGATTAGGGTCCCTGATATTTACTCTCTGCGGGGCCACCAGACCTGCGGGCCTGCGCATGCGCCACCGGGGCAGAACCGTGGGAGCTGGGTAGTGCGTGGGGCTATCGAGGCTCTGCACCCAGCATCCCCACCACACCTCACACTCCTGCTCTAGAGAGGTGAGACAGAAACGTTTATATACCCACAGACCAAGAGACGGCAGGGAGGGCAGCGGAGATGGATGGCCACAGCCTTGCTCGAGACAACCACAAACCGGCCAGGGGTGCTCGCCGTATGATCAGTGATGGGGGTCTGCCAGGAAGAGTGGCTGAACTTCCAGAGCGACCTCTCATGCCCTGGAGAAGTTAACCTGGAAGCGCCCCCCGTCAGCAGGGCCCATAAGAGCTCAGAGATAAGAGCCAGGGCAAAGGGTTAGGACTTCTCCCCAAACAGACCCTTATTGCCACAGCTGACCCCACATTTTATTACTTGCTGATCGACCCCTACATCCACTCCGCTGAAGGTGGTGCGGTGTTAGAATGGTTGAGAAGGAGAAGGAATCATTCGAGTTAGAAATAAGACTGAATTTTAAAACCAAAATGGGTCATTGTACAAATGAAAGTGAAAGCGTGAAACTGTTAGTCTGCTCAGTCCTGTCCGACTCTTTGGAACCCCATGAACTGTAGACCACCAGGCTCCACTGTCCATGGGATTTTCCCAGGCAAGAGTACTGGAGTGGGTAGGCTTCTCTTCTTCAGGGATCTTCCCCACTCAAGGATGGAACCCAACCTGGGTCTACTACATTGCAAGCAGATTCTTAACTGTCTGAGCCACCAGGGAAGAAAAGGTTCTTCCTTCTCTTCAACAAGTCTTGAACTATATTGTGGGTCTGTGACATTGAGAATTAGAAATTGAAGTTCCCTTTCTCTGCTTTATTTCAGTTCCCTATCTTAAAAGAATATTACTAACTTATGTAACTTTCTAGATCAGTGGATGCCTTTTGACTCTTTTCATTTGGGCTTTGACCAAAGATAATAGTATCTACTAGTTAGTGAGGGACAGGAAGGCCTGGTGTACTGCAGTCCATGGGGGTCACAAAGAGTCGGGCTGCACAACAATAGTAGCTACAGGCTTTTTTTCACCGCCCCACCCCAGCAACTTGCTCTTCTCCTCGCTTCATTGCCTTCAAGCCTGGAAATTTTGACATGATGATTTGTTTGACGAACATACAAAGTGTTTCTTGAAGGCTATACTCCTGTTTTTATTTATTTAAAAAATATTTATTTGGCTGCACCAGATCTTTAGTTGCAGCATGCAAACAGTTGCGGTATGTGGGACCTAGTTCCCCAGTCAGGGATCAAACCCGGGCCCTCTGCACTGGGAGATTGCAATCTTAGCCACTGAACCACCAGAAAAGTCCCTATAAACCTGTTTTTAAAATTTGGCAGCTTGATTCTGATTCCTATGAGGGTGAGTCCTTCCACATTCATTGGAAAGATGCTTTGCTTCTCTCCAGAAAAACCTCTAAATTCTAGGTAACCAAGGCAATGGCACCCCACTCTAGTACTCTCGCCTGGAAAATCCCATGGATGGAGGAGCCTGGTGGGCTACAGTCCATGGGGTTACTAAGAGTTGGACACACTGAGCGACTTCACTTTCACTTTTCACTTTCATGCACTGGAGGAGGATATGGCAACCCACTCCAGTGTTCTTGCCTGGAAAATCCCAGGGACGGGGGAGCCTGGTGAGTTGCTGTCTGTGGGATCGCACAGAGTCGGACACGACTGAAGCGACTTAGCAGCAGCAATCATACAGGGTAGAGCTAATCTTTTCCTAAATGCAGTTGCCATATGGGTGGAGAGCTTTTCAGCCCTGTAGCCATCAGTGAGTGTAAGTAGGAACGTCTGCAGTGGAGGTGGCGCTTATGCAAATGTGAGTAAAGTGAGTGATGTTGCTCAGTCATGTCCAGCTCTTTGTGACCCCATGGACTATAGCCTACCAGGCTTCTCCGTCCATGGGATTTTCCAGGCAGTCTGCAGTGGAGACGGTGCTTATGCAAATGTGGGTAAAGGGCGCTATAAAAGAAGTACGCATTTGGTGTTTTAAATCTGATATCAGAATGTAAGGGTCAAATGGAAGAGATGGAATAAAAACAAGAAGCCTCAGCCACATATGTAGGTACTGTGGGCATTCAGAGTTGAAGCAGTGATTGGACCCTGGGTAGGGTTAGGGACCATGGGTAGGTTCTCCAGAAGAGACAGGAAAGGGACATGTAATGCCACCAAGGGGAAAACTATTTTAAGCAACGGCATCAGTGAGAAAGGGACAAAGTCTGTGGGGGTTGGGTGGAGAGGACAAGGGGGAGATAAGTTGACATTTTAAAGTTGTCCTGAGACTGGAGAGAGGAGCTGGAGGGGCCAAAGTTGGCTGAAGGGTTGTGGAGCCTTAGTGGGCATAAAGATTTGGGGTGACACAATGTTTCTGAACTGGGGGAGTTGCTGTAATTTTACTCTCACTGAAGGGTCATCCTTGAATTTTTCAAACAGCAAATCTGAAAGAGTTGGTCTGCTCCTCGGAACACTTCTTGCTGGATGCAGGGTCCTTTCCCGGGAGAATCTGCAGCTGTAATTCATATCACTGGTTTATTTGATCCTTATGATTTGGGGAGTACCTGTTATGATCTGGCACCCTGCTGGATGCTGTGGAGTGAAGGAGGGACACGCTGGTGAGCAAAAGCCCAGGTTTTTCCTGTCCTCAGGCTAGCTGTCCAGTGTAGAGATTACCAGTTCAAGTTACGGAGTCACGGTGCTCACTCAGGTTCGAGTAAGGACAACACTGGCTATCTTTCCCAAAGCAGTGTCTCCCCAACAGCAAAACTGGGGAAATTTTAAGCTAAGGGTACAGGCATATTCATGAAGGAGCTTGAGCGAAAGGAGAATCCAGCGTAGAATTGGGGCTAAGGTCCACAGAGTCCAAACTTTAGTTGACTCAAGTCAGGAGTGTCAACATCATTATTGCATCCTTCACCTGGGTGGGCGCCTTCGTTCCTGCAGAACTCAGACACGTATTATTATGTATATCCCTTGAGGAGGAGCCAGGACCTTGCTTTATCACTTCGTTGTTTGATTGCCTTTTGTTTGTTCATGGACTCCTGTGTTCCCTTAAGTCGGGTAATTACTGTGTTCAAGGGCAGGGCTTCCCTGGTGGCTCAGATGGTAAAGCATCTGCCTGCGATGTGGGAGACCCAGATTCGATTCTTGGGTTGGGAAGATCCCCTGGAGAAGGAAATGGCAATCCACTCCAGCACTCTTGCCTGGAAAATCCCACGGACGGAGGAGCAGCATTGCAGCTCTGCTTAGATCACAACAGGGCTTGGGCCAAAATGGCTCCTCTTATGTCAAGAAAGCCACTCCTGGTTCTTTTTCTCAAGGGTCCTCCTAACCTGTCTGCTTACAGAATTGTCACTTGTCTGCCTAGAACTCTTCTGATCTCCCCATTACCCTTGAGCAAGAGTTCCTGTTTCTTTATATGGCTTACGTGAGAACTTTCTCCAATCTCATCTCCTGCCATAGCTTCCTTAAGCGGTCTCCACAGGGTTCTGCTTCATTACAACTGCCTGGAGCCCATCTTTGGAGATGATTATTTAGTACAAGTGGAGTAAGGCCCAGCCTCCAGCATCTCAGAGCCCCTCAGGCTGTGATGTGCTTGCTGGGTAAGCCCTGATCTCTGCCCTTGTTCTGAGGTTCTCAATCTGGCCATGCCTTAGCACTGTCTGAGGTGTTTTTAAATATGGAAACCTGGCTCCCACCTTCAGCAATTCGTATTTGGCATCTAGCTTTATTTTTTATTTTTACAGAAATATCTGCCCTTGTAATTCTACTCTGCAGCTGGGGTGGGGAACCTCTGCATACAGAGGGCAGAATCCTGTATAAAGGACAGTGAAAGGCTATATTGATTGTGAAGTCGGGCACTCCATCCCACAAGGTCAGGTGAAATTATGGGGAAAATATATCATGGCTGGGGACTTCCCTGGTGGTCCAGTACTTAAGACTTTGCCTTTCAATTCAGGAGGTGTGGGTTCCATTCCTGGTGGGGAAACTAAGATCCCACATGCCTCACAGCCAAAAAAACAAAACATAAAGCAGAAGCAATATTGTAACAAATTCCATAAAGACTTTAAACATGAAAGTGAAGAAAATTTAAAAAATTTAATTTCACATCAAAAATTAATGCCATCTCCACTGCCCTCCCTGCCATCTCTTGGTCTGTGGGTATGTAAATGTTTCTTTCTCACCTCTCTGGAGCAGGAATGTGAGCTGTGGTGGGGATGCTGGGTGCAGAACCTCATCAAAAAATTTAAAAATATGTATCATGGTTGAAACTCTTCAACATACCAGGTACATGTATCATTCTTGCCCATCCCCAATCACCACAAAGAGGATAATTTCTGATAAAATCACAACTTCAAAATAGGGAATATATATAAACATATTGTAACAAGACCTGCTGACTAAAGAAAATACTATTTGGACCATAGCATGTAGCACAGAGTTCCCATCAGCCTACGGAATCCACTGTCTGTTAGGTGAAAAATAAACTATGGTTCACAAAGAGAAATGAAGTCTTCCCAGGCCCTGAGTTCTGAGAATTTACCAGCAAACTGTTGCTTATTGTAAAGAAGCTTCTCCACAGCCGTTCTTATAGGAAATGCGAAGATCCTTGCACGTGACTTCGGTAGAAGGCCCATTCAACAGCCGCAGCCCCGAAAGAACAGCCTGGCACTTCGCTGAGGCCCATTCAGCAGGGCTACACACACCCGGGTGTCCCGGCTGGACCACAGCTGGGTTCCCTCAGTGGAGCCCTCTGGCACCGGGAGCCAAGCCAGCTCCCTTCCCGCGGATGCGCTCCGCCTACTCCTCCCTTCTCCCAGCACCACACGCGCTAAAGAGACAAAAGCCCCGCAGGAAGGCAAGCTTTACAGACTCACAGCAGGAGCACCAAATGGGGCTGCTGCTAACTGTATGGATGTGAAGGGGCTCAGAGCTAACTGTATGGATGTGGGTGCGGCCATGGGCCTCTCAGCTGCCCCTCCCCCAGCCCCCCAACCCCGCCCCCCCCCGCCCCGCCGCCAGGGCAGGGAGCCCGGGCCTGTGGTGTACGGTCACCACGGGACCCTGCCTCTGCTCTCAGCAGTCGTGTGCTGTTCTGGCCTGGAGCAGAAGAGGAAAGAGACACACTTGGACTGCTGGAGGATCATGAGTTTTCATCTACTCTGCTGAAGGCTCCAGAAAAAGTCCGAAGATGGTGAAGGGGCATTCAGATGTTGCAAATCCTGCAGCAGATGCATTCATTCATGCATACACTTATTCTTTTTTTCTCTTTTAGTTGCAGCATGTGGGATCTAGTTCCCTGACCAGGGATAGAACCTTGGCCCCCTGAATTGGGAGCATGGAGTCTTAGCCACTGAACCACCAGGGAGGTCCATCATGTACTTATTCTTACATTAAACTAATTTAAGACAAATAAGGGCTTCCCTGGTGGCTCAGACGGTAAAGAACCTGCCTGCAATGCAGGAGACTCAAGTTTCATCCCTGGATTAGAAAGACCCCCTGGAGAAGGGCATGGCAGCCCACTCCAATATTCTTGCCTGGGAAATCCCATGGACAGAGGAGCCTGGCAGACTACAGTCCATGGAGTCGCAAAGAGTCGGACACGACTGAAGACAAATAAGATACAGACTCCACTCTAATGGAATTTATAGTTTGCATGGGAGATACTCACACACACACACACACACATACATGCAAGCACATGCTCAATTAGCATAATACAGTGTTAGTGCAACAAGTACAAGAATACCATGGAATGTAAAAATTGAGGGCAGTTATTTCTTGGGTTGGGTGTGAGATGCTGGTAAGGGAACACTGCACTGAGAGGTTAGGACTTGAGAGGGGTCGTGAAGGGGTTTGTTAAGTGGGCAAGTGGAGGATATGGTCCAGGTAGCGCAGGACACGGGCGCTTGCTGTGTGTTCTCCAAGATGACCAATAGTTCCGGCCCTGGTGCTTCACTGGCTACTGTTCTCTGTGCTTTATATGCGTTTGTCTCGTGTCACCGTCCCGTGCTCTGTAGAGGGAGCACTCCTGTGAGGTTCACAGATGCACAGACGGCTCGTGCGTCCACTCTGTCACTTCAGTTGTGTCTGACTTTCTGCGACCCCAAGGACTACAGCCCGCCAGGCTCCTCTGTTCATGGGATTCTCCAGACAAGAACACTGGAGCGGGTTGCCATGTCCTCCTCCAGGGGATCTCCCCCATCCAGGGATCTAACCTGTGTTTCTTCCATCTCCTGCATTGGCAGGCGGATTCTTTACCACTAGCGCCACCTAGGAGGCTCAGGAGGCAACAGAACCTGTCCAAGGCCACACTGGTACCGACTATCTAACAGAGCCAGGCTTCTGGCTCCCAAGCCCATGCTCTTCACCTTCGTGGTGTGCTCATCCCTGTGCACTGGGAAGGCTGGGTCCTAACATCCAGAAGGAGGAGGAGTGACCACAGCTGAGTCTGCTGCGGTGTCACTCAGGCTCGGTCATGACCTCTGCAAGGGCCATTTAGGGAGCTTGCAGCTTGCTTTTTGGTCATGAGAAACCACTGTGAGTTTTTAAGCTGGAAAAGGCCATGATGAGACTTGTGTTCTGACGGTAACTATGGAATTCATGGGTAGGATAGAATGGAGGATAAAGGGGCTGAAAGTTTCCATGGTGAGGAGAAGGAAAAAGAGAGAGGAGGAGATCCATGTCATCATCCACAATGCCTAGTGTACAAAAGGAGTTCAATAATGTTTGCTTAAATACACGTCTCGTAGTTGTCCTAGTTGGCTTCTGGCTTCCCATGGAAGCCAAGTCTGAAATAAGGGTTCCACTGTGTGTGTGCCTGTTCAGTCACTTCAGTTAATCTGAAGTGAATCTTCAGGGGATCTTCCTGGCCCAGGGATTGAACCTGTGTCTCCTGCATTGCAGGTGGATTCTTTACTGACTAAACCACACAGGGAAGCCCAGGGGTTCCACTATGAGAAGTTTATTTAGGAGGCTACATCTTTGGGCACTTGGAGCTCAGTCCTGTGGGGCAGCTGGGGGCCAGTGCAAAAACACACCCTCAGATTCACCCCAGGAAGAGAGCAAGGGGGTCAGTATCTAGAGGCCAACTTAGTTAGAAGTGGAGGGTTTGCCACTGGGGGTGGTAACTTCTTGGTACCAGGGCTGCAGGAGCTTCATTTGGGGAAGGAGAGGCAGGCACAGGGGTGTGGCTGGAAACCCCTGGGGCACATGGCCATTAGGTATGTAGGGATAGACAAGAGATTTCTGCCAAAATGGGAAGAGCAGAAACTGAATGGTCAGATGCCATTTCTCCAAGAGAACTCTCCCAGTGAATTTCTTCTGAATTCCTCTCACCAGAACATAGATACGTTATCCTTTCTCCCTCAGGAACTGTGTTCCCAGTAGTGGGAACTGGTGTTTCAGACCCTTCCATTTTATTGCTTGGGTGAACTCCAGGAAATTTCACCACACACCTTGGGGTAGCTTCTGGAGAAGAGTATGTCATTCAGAGTCGAAAGCTAGAAACTCTATCAGCAGTCACAGCTTGAGTAGGAAAAAGAGAAGGGGGGAAACAAGGGAAAAAAAGACTTTTGCTAAAATTAGCATAAGCCCCAAACCCAGCCCTTGTAACTGAATGTTTTCACTTATAGTTTCTGAACCCAGGGAACCAGAAACTACCGCGAGATTTTCTTTTTTCTGGCGAACTGTGAAGCATTCATCTGAGAAGAAACATTCTCTCCATCCCCACCTGCCCCCACCTGTTCTCTCACCTTGGGATCCTTCTCAGCTTCCCAATTTACCAAGATCTTGTATGCTCACGTTTTCTGTTTTCCATCACAACTGTGCTGTATGGAGGCATCTATTCTCTAATTTGAACAGATAAAAAGAAATGATTTCCTAATGTGTAACACTTCCACGTCTGCTCCTGGGGGTATCAAGGGAAAGCACCCCTCTGTTTTGTTGTGCAAAACCATGGGTTTTTGTTTCAAAGCATGTTCCTGGGGTTGCCCAGAGACTGAGGCTGTAGCCATATGACCAAAGTGGAACACTGTTGTTAAATTAAAATAGTTGATCGCGAGACTGCCCTGGTGGTCCAGTGGCTAAGACTCCATGCTTCCAGTGGACAGGGCCCAGGTTCTATCCCTGGTCAGGGAACTAGATTTCACATGCCTCAGCTAAGAGCTCACACTCCACAACTAGAAACTCTGCATGTCACAACTAAAAAGATCCTGCCTGCCACAATGAAGATGGAAGATCCCGTGTGCCACAGTTAAGACCCAGGGCAGCCAAAAATAAGTAAATAAATATTTCAGTTTATTGAGTACCTTAGATGGTACGATACTGTCAATGCACTTTCAGACTTTAAGACAACCTTGCATACAGAGCTTTTGTATCCAGCCTGCTTCTCCCCGGCAGCAAGCAGGCGGCCAAACTGCTCAGTGAGTCAGGTAGGGCCTCATGGACACAGGGAAGGAGGACCGTCTTCTGGGTCCTGCTCCTTTGCTCATCACAGGCCTCTTGTGGCAAACGAAGTTTTCTCTAATAGTCTTGTGCATTCAGTTACTCAGCCATGTCCGACTCTTTTCGACCCCATGGACTGTAGCCCACCAGGCTCCTGTGTCCATAGGATTTCCCAGGCAAGACTACTGGAGCAGGTTGCCATTTCCTTCTCCAGGGACCTCCCCAACCCAGGGATCGAATCTGCATCTCTTGTGTCTCCTGCATTGGCAGGTGGATTCTTTACCACTAGCGCCACCTGAGAAGCCTAATAGTCTTGTAAGAATCAAAAAACAATATCCAACACCTAAACAAATGCAGCATGTCTATTTAAAAAGTTAATATCAACTTTAAGCCTGACAGAATGGAGACCAGTTAAAATCACGTGAAGACAGCTGTGCAGCCGCACAAGGACCAAGGTGGCACAGGCATCTTGGGCGCGGACAGTTCCTTTAACGGAGCAGAGCATCCATCGAGGGGCACTGGACCTGGCTCGTTAAAGGTCCTCAGACAGGGTGTTAACCCACCGAGGCAGCCAAGAGTGGCCCAGGCTGCTGTGGCGACGGCCCACGGGACGGTGACAGAAGGTGGGTGAGCGATCCGTCAGTGTCTTCCAACATGATTGGTGCAAAGCCATGGTGTTCTAGCCAGGCGTGCACACATGGTGCCCTTCTGGTTCACAGCCAGACACGTGCAGGCCTCAGAGATAAGCGTGGCCCCGCCAGCCAGCCTACGGGCAGGAGTGAGTGTCTAAGAGCTCTGCCACCGACATTTAGAGCTTAATTCCACCAATTAGCAAAAGATAAACAGAGGAGATAATATGGAAGAGTGGTTAAAAATCAGACTGCCTGAGTCTAAATTTTAGGCGAGGGACTTCCCTGGGGGTCCGGTGGTTAAGAATCTGCCTTCCGGTGCAGGGGACACAGGTTTGGCCCTTGGTCAGGGAACTAAGATCACGCTTGCCATGGAGCAGGTGAGCCCATTCACTGCAACCACTGAGCCCTTGTGCTCTAGAGCCCACACTCTACAACTGGAGAAGCCCTCATGCCCATAACAAAGACCCTGCACAGCCAAAAGTGATTTTTTTAAATAGTCTTGGGTAAGTAAGCTTTCTAGGCCTCAGTTTCCTCATCTGTCAAATCAGGACTTTACAGGATTCTTATGAGACTTCAATAAAATAATAGATGCAAGGAATTTAGTAGAAAACCTCTTAATAAATGGGAAGTATTGTCATTTTAGCAGAGCAAAACTGATGCGGGAAAATTTAAATCTGTACAAGATAAGTGTTGGTGGGGAAGGGTAGGAATGGTAGATAGTTTTATATTAGCCCTGATTAGACAAATATGTTCACTTTGGCCATTCTACCAAGCTCTGAACTTCCTAGAATCTAAGGAAAAAGGAATTCATTAAGGCCTAGCTCCCTCACACTGCAACTAAGACCTGAAACAATCAAATAAATAAATAAACTTTTCTTTTTAAAGATAAAACTGGGAATCACTTTCAGGGGAAAACAATTATATAACAGGGCCAGAGATCCTGTCACTACACTGAGACCTAAGGAAGTCATTGGCCTTTTGAAGGAAATTGATCTTTTAGTATTTGAATAATTAATTGAGGAGCTTTCTGTCCACTAAATGATTCCCAGAGAAAAACTGCATGGTCCCAAAATGAATATATGACTCTATATCTCTGTATACACCACTTCATTATTCTTGAAAGCTTTTACTGAAGGTTCTCATCCATTGCCAACAGGAATAGAAATTGGTAGAATCTTATGAAGAATAATTTGGAAAATTATATCCAAATTATACAATTTGATATGCATATTGATACCAGAAATTCCAATTCCAAGAGTGTATTCTAGAGGTAACTTGCCATGGGCACATGGGTCTTCTATGCAAACCTGATAGGAAAAGATAGGAAATGACCCAAATGTTTATCAGTGATAAACTGGTTAAATATATCTATAAAAGAAATATAATGCAGTTATAAATAAAAGTGTAAAAAATTAGCTCTCAATGACTGATCTGAAAGATTTTAAAAATAATGCTGAGTTTCAAAAAAAAAAAAGGTACAGAGCAGTATGTACAACCAACTACCATTGTTTACATAGGAAAAACTAAACTGTATATTTGCATATATACATCAAAAATCACTGGAAATAAAAAATAAATATCAGTCACTTCCTACTTCAGAGTAGGGAGGAAAGTAGGAAGATGGGCACAGTGGTGGAAGAGAGGCTTTTTTCTGCAATACTTTTTATACATTTGTTTTTTGATCCATGCTTAATGTATTTGCATTTAAAGACTTAAAAAATAAATGTAATTTAAGGTAACCTTTAAAAATGCTTATTATATGTACAGGCTTTGGTCAACACGTAGCTCTGCTTTCTAAGAGTTTCTAACCCACTTGATGGAATGAAAGGAAGTCCGTAACCGTGACATAGTGGTGAAGATGCCATCACACTGACATGCCACATTGCACCAAATCGGAAACACTCTGAATTCTGAGTCATAGCATTATGTCATGCCAGTAGGAAAAGGAAGAATGTGGCCAGTTAAATTAGGACACAAATCTTCCTTTTCATTTAACATTTTCATTTTATGTTCAATGAGAGGTCTATTTTAGATACTCACAGATTTTATCATATATCTTATATATGATATATATATATATCTTAATATATGTTGCTTAATATATGTTATTAAGAAAAAATGAAATAAAGAATTCTTAAAACTTTTTCATTTTACGTTCTCACTCTTCTGAATCTTTTTCACACAGTATTGTCCTCTTCACGTTCAAATGCACTGAAGATCCAGCATTTTTTGAAAGCATTCCATTAATATTTCCAGAACTTTCTTCCAAGCTGCTGAAACCTTATCTGCCAATTTTGATACATATCCCCAGGCAAACACAACTGTATCATGGCTACTATACAGCCAATAAGGATTGTAACCTGAATCCAAATTCCAGGGGCACTGAAATGTTAAAAAAAAAAATCTAATTTTTTTTCTTTCTTTAAAATTTATTTTATTGAAGTATAATTGATTTACAGTGTTGCATTAATTTCTGCTGTACAGTGAAGTGATTCAACTATGCATATGTATCCATTCTTTTTCATTTTCCATTATGGTTTGTCACAGAATATTGAATGTATTTCCCTGTGCTATGCAGTAGGACCTTGTTTATCTGTTCTCTCTGTAATAGTTTGCCTTTGTTAATCCCAAACTCCCAGCCCTTCCCTCCCTTCCCTTCCTCTCCCCCTCCCCCTTGGCAACCAAAAGTCTGATCTCTATGTCTGTGAGTCTGTTTCTTTTTCATAGATATGTTCATTTGTGTCATATTTTAGATTCCACATATAAGTGATATCATATGGTGTTTGTCTTTGTCTGACTTACTTCAGTTAGTTTGATAATCCCCAGATCCATCCATGTTGTTGCAAATAGCATTATTTCATTCTTTGTTTATGACTATGTAGTATTCCATTGTATATATGTGCCACATCTTTATCCATTCCTCTGTTGATGGACAAAAACCTGCTTCTTATAATTGCTTAAACGTGGGAGATGAGCAATTTCAAGACAGGAGAGGCCCCTAGGGTGCCATACAAAATTCCTTGAAGAGGCGAATGGAGGCTGAACTTTAAAGAATTGAGAAGGATTTTGGAGACATGCATGAACAGAATTAATGAGTCATGT
This sequence comes from Bos indicus x Bos taurus, assembly GCF_003369695.1. Taxonomy (NCBI): domain Eukaryota; kingdom Metazoa; phylum Chordata; class Mammalia; order Artiodactyla; family Bovidae; genus Bos; species Bos indicus x Bos taurus. Next base: position 58,711,395 of record NC_040097.1, on the reverse strand, counting down.
AAGACAAATAGCCTGAAATGTAAGTAGAAATTGCATTTGAGGGAAGGAAGGAAGACCATATTACCTGGAGAGAAGGGCTTTTGAAAGAAGTGAGTGCGGATGCGGAGCTGGGATGCAACTGCAGGTGTGTTGCTGGCCTTTGGAAGAGCTATCCAAACTGGAGATTTAGTGGCACTCATTTGGTGGCTCAGCCAGTAAAGAATCCACTTGCAATGCAAGAGACCACCTGCAGTGCAGGAGATCCAAGTTCAATGCCTGGATCAGGAAGATCCCCTGGAGAAGGAAATGGTAACCCACTCCAGTTTATTGCCTAGAGAATCCCATGGACAGGGGAGCCTGGTGGGCTGTATACAGTCTGCGGGGTTGCAAAAGAGTGGGACATGACTTAGCAACTAAAAGACCACCACCACCATTTGGAATAGAGGATGTTAGCCGGGGACAAGCCCAGAACTTTGGCTTCCCTGGTAGCTCAGCTGGTAAAGAATCCGCCTGCAATGTAGGAGACCCCGGTTCAATGCCTGGGATGGGAAGATTCACTAGAGGAAGGCATGGCAGCCCACTCCAGTATTCTTGCCTGGACAATCCCATGGACAGAGGAGCCTGGCGGGAGGCAGTCCATGGGGTCACAAGGAGTTGGACATGACTGAGAGACTAAGCACAAACCCAGAACTTACCCGTACTGAAGAGTGGAGGGAAGAAAGAAACAGCATCAAAAGAAAACAGAAAGCAGTGAAGGAGAGAGAGACAGTCTTAGGCCATAGACAGTTTCATGCCAGGAGGACAGTTACATATCATCTGGTTCATGTTTTCCATTTTACAGGTAAAGAAAGAGAACTTCAGAGAGGGTAAACGACAGCTTGCCAGCGGCACAGTGAGCACTGCACCCTGGGTGTGGATTTCCTGGGCAGGCTTCTTCCGAACAGACTGCCACAGCTTCCCTGGTGGCTCAGATGGTGAAGAATCTGCCTGCAATGTAGGAGACCCAGGTTTGATCCGTGGGTTGGGAAGATCCCCTGCAGAAGGGAATGGCAATCCACTCCAGTATTCTTGCCTGGAGAATCCCATGGACAGAGAAGCCTGGTGGGCTACAGTCCAGGGGTTGCAGAGTCAGACTCAACTGAGCGACTAACACTTTCAGTTTCACGTAGTCAGCCGAGAGGAAGGAGTTTCAGGGAGGCAGGTGTCAGTGAAGAAGAGGAAGCCAGAGAAGGCATTGATGGGACCAGGGTGGATTATTGATAACCTGCAAGTGTTTACTTTGGGGAGTGGTCTGAGTAGGAAAGGGACTGTGGAAGGTTTAAGAATGGGGGATGGTTTGCAATCAGAGGAACCACCAGGGAAGATCTCACTAATTTTCAATGTTTCCTTTGAAAGGGCTCAGTGTTTGAGGCAATATTTTCAATAAATGCCTCCAGGGCTGTGCTTTTACTGGTGGGTGCCAGGCAAAAAATTAAAAAATCCTTCACAAAGGATTCAATAGTATGATTTCCTGGAAATCCTTCAAAATAATGGGACATACAGTCCCTTGGGCAAGAGAAAATTATCAACAGGTGGCAGTCACTCCAGTTTCAAATCCAGCCTTTCAAGGCTTTAATAGAGAAACCATTGTTTTCTTACACATGGAAATTGACTAAAAGGGACAGTAGCCAATAATGGTCTTTTTTGCCTGTGGGTTTCCAGGTCGCATCTCCATGGAACTGCAATTTATTATTCTCAGTAATAACAAAATACTGCTTTCTTGCACATCTCCTACCCTAAATAGTGTGTTTAGGTGCCTGCAATGAGTTTCTCTTTAGGGTAACAAGAGCTCATATCTACCACAAGAAAATTCTCTTGTTGACTTGGTTACTATAGCACCATGGTAAGTAGCTGCCTAATAGCTCAGGGACACCCTCACTAACAACCGAGGACATACAAATTAAAGCAGCGAGAAGGCGTTTAATATTGATAAATATGTATTCGATTGACAAAAATGTACGATAGTCAAAATATCCAGAGAATTGGGACTCCAGGGGTGTGAATCATTATAGTTACACTTTTTAAAGATTTTTTTTTTAGTTGGACCATTTTTAAAGTCTTTATTGAATTTATTACAATGTTGCCTTTGTTTTATGTTTTGATTTTATGGCCAAGAGACATGTGGGATCTTAGCTCTCTGACCTGGGATCAAACCCACACCCTTATATTGGAAGGTGAAGTCTTAACCACTAGACTGCCAGTGAAGCCCCTATAGCTATTTTTTATGGCTTTTTTTTTTTAAACTAGTTTCTATTAACACTGAACTCCCCAGGACTCAGAAGTTCTGCTTTCTGGTGTCCACCTGTAGGGACAGCTCACACACACACATACACACACAGAGGGGCCTGTTCAAGAGTTTTGGCCAAGGCTTTGTGTTTAATGGTAAAAAAATATAAACTGGGAACAAGCCAAATGTATATGTAAAAATATCGCGGACCTAGCAGACACACGGTTGACTTTTAAGAGCTGTACAAAAACGTATTTAGCACAGTGTCATTTATCTGACTATACACTGAAAATTATTCTAAATACACTGGAGTGGGACTTCGGTGTGGGGAGAGGGAGAAAATTTTCACTTTAACTATACTGGTTGATATTTTATAAGGAGAATGTATTGTATACCTTATGAAATTTACATAATTATTTAAAGAAAAAAATAATTAGATGCTGTCAGAATCTCTGATTTATTTGGGTAGTTATAAAGTTGGTGCCTTTATGTCGGTATGGCCTTGAATTAAAATGAGCGTTAGTCCGGGGACTTCCCTGGTGGTCCAGTGGCTAAGACTCTGTGCTCCCAATGTGGGGGGCCTGGGGTCGACCCCTGGTCAGGGAACTCGATCCCACACACCACAACTAAGAGGCCTGCATGCCACACTAGGATCAGGCACAGCCAAGCAAATAATTTTTTTGAAAAAGAACATTAGTCCTTTTTTCTCCTATATGTTTCTATAGTTGCATTGTATCTATCACAGAAAAGTGATTAAAACTTTGACATAACTTTATATTTAAAATAAAGATTAAAAACAAAAATAAAAATGAATGCAAAATAAACATAAGACCCCTTTCCACCCTAACATGTTTTTAAGTCTATAAGATGTATGTTACTTAAAGGCTTGAGTATTATTGTCTAGAGAAACAAATTGACTTATAGTGTAGAACAACAGACTGGTGCATTTGCCTGGTTTTCCAAGACCCTAATGATGTACAGAGGCTGGGTGTAGCTTGTGGGGTCTTTCATCAATGCCAATCCTTCAGAATAAAAAAGAACACAGCTCATTGCCAGATACATCTGCCAAGTCCCAATTTGTGAGCACAATTCAGCTCATTTGCACGTTTATCTTGATCCTGAGGGTTGCTGTATTAAGAAATAAAAGAACAATGACATTGTCCCTTGTTTGGAAAGAGCTATGCCTTTGGTTGCCATCATCCTTAGCAATAAAAATATCCAGAAATATATTTAAATTGGATTGAATGCTCTCCTCCTTCTTAGGAGGTTCATTCTGAAAGACAGGTTTTCCCCACTGAAATAAGCCACGAATGCCAAAGTTCTGTTCTATCTTAATAATTTCGTCAAATAAGCATTCATCATTCAAGAGAAATAGTTCAGTCCTGATTTCATGCATGAGGATTTTCTAGTGCTCATTTCCCTGAGGGTTTATATTAATCACCCAAAGGATCTCCTATCAATAAAAAGTAGAATAGAGGACTTCCCTGGTGGTCCAGTGGCTAAGACTCCATGCTCCCAATGTAGGGGGCCTGGTTCGACCCCTGATCAGGGAACTAGATCCCACATGCTACAACAAAGATCAAAGATCCCACATGTCACAACCAAGATGTGGCCCAGCCAAATGAATAAATCAATTAATATTTTTTAAAAATAGAATAGACTCCTGTCTGGGATTTGGAGTTGAATATTGAGGACATGGCATGTTCAGGAAGCTCTGATATTTGTACAAAGAAATGATGGAACTCAGGAAAGAATTGACGGGAGTCATCGTCAACAGACTGCTGTTGGATGGGATGCCTAAGGCGGCTGCGGTTCTGCCTGCCCGGGCTCCATTCTTTCTCCTGGCCCAGCTTCCTGATTTCTGAAGCTAAATCCAGCTTCTGTACCCAAAACTGAATTAACTCTCAGGGACAAAGTTTTGGGTGAAGTAGTAAAGAATAGCTTTATTGCTTTGCCAGGCAAAGGGGACCACAGCAGGCTAAAGCCCCCGAAACTGTGTCCTGACCTGGAGAGGGTAGTGAGGAGTTTTATAGGAATGGTTCAAAGAGGGTGTGGTCAGTTCACGGACATTCTTCTGATTGGCTGGGGGTGAGGTGAGTGGGAGTCAGCTTCACCACCTTCTGGTTCCATCAGGTCTGGGGTCTCCCTGTTTGTGTGTGCTATCTTCTCCCACATGAAAGGGGTTTCCGTATCTGCAAAACAGCTCAAAGATACTGTTCTGTGTATCCACTGAGGGGAAGCCAGGCCCCTGCCCCAAGGCTGCACTACTGTTTCTCCTTTGTCTCCTCGTCCCTTCCCTTCCCTGATTAACAACTGCTTGAATCTGATCCTTGGAGCTCAAGGAAGGTCATGGAGGCTGAATGAAGCCTGTTTCCTGTAATCAGGAAATAGGGTACACAGAAAGGCTTTTGCTTCCAGGATCCCCACAGGGTCCTGCTTGGTTTCATTTCCTTTGTGGAAACACCCCACTCCCACTCTTAGTGCATAAAGTTCAGGTGGGACTCTGTCCATCACCTGGCTTAGGGAGTGGGCACATGACCAGATCTGGCCATCAGAGAATTGTATGCTGCTGGTCATGGAAACTGATTCAGAGATGAGCATTTGACCCAAGCCAAGCTAACAAGAGACCAGGACGCTTTGCTGGCACTTCTGGGGACACAGTGCATGCATTGTTCTGGTAGAGTTAAGTTCTGAAGCTCCAGGTCACCTTCTGCAGGAAGTGCCTGCCTGCAAATAAAGCCAGCACTGAGAGGAACAGAGCCAAGACATGAGGAGACAGCATCCTGATGGCATCTTTGAGACCTGAGGTTGACCAACCTGAGGTTGGTCATGTTGGTTTTGTTTGCAATTTGAGTGACTGATAACTGGCAAACAGATTTTGACTGATGAAACCAGGAGTTCGGTGTGTTTTCTGTATTGATGAGCAAGCCTGTCCAGAGGTTGCCTTCCTCAGATCACCCTGCTTACCTGGGCCCTAATTCTTTGTCTCAAAGTTCAGTGACAATATTATCTTGTCCTTACAGTCTTCTAGACCTCACCAAGCCTCAGAGAAACTTTCTCATTTGAATTTCTGAGCACTTTTTTTAAAAGAAGTTTTTTGTTTGTCTAAAAATAGGCAGAGATCATAATCAATAACAACCCCTTTTTGTTTTTCATAATATATTTATACATCCTCTCTCCATATAGATTGTAGTGGATCTCAAGCTCAGGAACCACATTAAACCCTCTCTAGCTCAGTGCTCTACGCTCTATGCAGATGCTCTGTAAATGTTTGAGGCTGACACATATAAAGGGTCACAGCATCTGTGATCCAGTTCTGTTGTCCCGCCTCAACTATCTTCAGCATGCCTACCATGTGCACATACCCTCAGCCAAACATACATGTACACATGTATACAGACCCCCCAACCAAAGGTGCATATATCATGTACACAGATTCCCCCCCAAACAAAAATGCATGAACCATATCCACATATTCCCAGCCAAACATGCTACCATGTACAGAGACCCCAGCCACACATGCATATGTATGTACTGCCGCTGCTAAGTCGCTTCAGTCGTGTCCGACTCTGTGCGACCCCATAGACGGCAGCCCACCAGGCTCGCCTGTCCTTGGGATTCTCCAGGCAAGAACACTGAAGTGGGTTGTCATTTCCTTCTCCAGTGCATGAAAGTGAAAAGTGAAAGGCAAGTCGCTCAGTCGTGTCCAACTCTAGCAACCCCATGGACTGCAGCCTACCAGGCTCCTCCGTCCATGGGATTTTCCAGGCAAAAGTACTGGAGTGGGGTGCCATCGCATTCTCCATATATATGTACACATACCTGCAAATACATTCACACGTGTACATGTGCCCCAAACATACACATATGCACCATATCTATGAACTTTCAACCAAACCCATATACCATGCTCACAGACGCTGCACACACACGTATACTGAATTCACTGATGTAGAGTGATGTGCTTCTCGTGTGTTGCCTTGAAGCCCCTATTGGGGGGAGGACCATTCTAGAATTCAGTAATGGCTGGGCCTGTCCGGTTCCTCCTCCCCATCTGAGATGGAGCAAAAGGCAGAAGGAGAGGGAGCCCCCGTTAAAGAGAAAGAAGAGTCTGAGTATCAACAGCCAGTCCGCGTGAGGGCCTGCGTTGCTCACCAGCTCCAGAGTGGAAAGGGTGAAATGAGTTCCTCCTGCACCCTAAATACTTGTCAGAGCAAACACAGACTCACCCTGCCTGGGCCCTGCTCTAAATTACACGGGACTGTAAGGAGCTGGATCTGGTCTGGGCGGGTGAGAATTTTTAATAGCAACGCACAGAGTGACTCAGGCCGACTCCCCTCCGGCGCTGGCAACTCTCTGACCTGGGTTTCATCATCTACTCCAGGAGCCAGGCTTCATTTCCTTCTCTGTCTTCTCTGGTTGAGTGAGCTGAGAAGCTATTTAAGACCGTTTCTACCCGAGGAAAAGATGGGTTGAAACAAAGTTTTAAAGAAAACAGTGGACAAGTGGGAACACCCAGGGCCTGGGAGTCACTGACAGGAAGGGTTTCAGCAGCTCCTGCCCCGCGGGGACTTGGCTGGTGATGGGCTTTTGCCACAGGGGTTCAAACCCTGGTCCGGGACTAAAATCCCATATGCTCATGGACGAGCCAAAAATAAAAGGAAACAATAAAATCAATTAATAAAAAATAAAATTAATGAAATAAAAAAGGCATGAGAGCACCAGGCTTGCAGAATGTTCAGGAAGGTCACTCCAGTAGCCAGGCCATCCCTTTGCCTCCCCTCCGCCACCAAATCCCTGATGCTGACACTGGGAATCGTGGCAGAGACGGATTCCGTCTGGGTGGGGACACGTGGGCGAGCCCTCCCCGTGGAACTCGGCTGCCGGCAGGACGCGGGCAGCGACACGGTGACGGTTTCATCATCCTTGGCACCAAGCTGGAGAATGCCAGGCCACCTGAGCTGCGTGTCCCGTTTCCGAGCCTTTGTTACGGCCCCTGACTCCTCCCGCGTCTTCTGCTCCTTCTACGTGGCTGGAGGTTTCAGAAAGAGCAAAGGAAAAGGGGACACGGGTTTCCGAATCGCCATTTCCTTTATTTCCCGCAGATATGAGAAAGTGATCATAGCGAATGAGGGTTTTATCTGTCCGTCCATCTAATCCCTTGACTACCAGGGAGGGGAGACCGTCCACATTCTCATTTTCAAGGACGTCTTTGCCCCTGGCCTGTGGTGTTCCCTGTTTGCTTGTGTATCCTTTTCTCGCAGGAAAGAAAATGGTGGCACAAATCTGCCCTCTGCTGGCCGTGAGAAGAATTTAAGGCGTGGGAAAAAAAAAAAAAAAAAAGAACCGTGCCCCAGAGAAATGGGACGATGGAGATGACCGCATTTTCCAAAGCAGGACGGGGATTTACATTTTGGCAATAGTGCTCAGACTGAATATTGGAAGGTGTGTCTGCCAAAAGTTGGCTACCTTATCAATAAATATAATGGCTTGTGAGACAGTAAAAAAGCGGCTTGAGAAGTGGAAAATCACTAGGTGTGAAGCCAGCCATACGTGGCCCTGATGTCATGTGGCCTTCGGTTGCTCAGTCCTCAGCTCTGTCAAATTGGGACAGTACGACCTAAAGAATGAGAGTGTGGTGAGAAGTGAGGACACTTGGGGACACGTTATTTGTGTTACGGTTGCACATCACAGACTCACCAACGTGGCACAGGACTCAGACATCTTGATTCAGCAGCTGAATTGCTTAGATGGAAATTCAGTTGTGCCGCTTACCAGATGTCTGTCCTGGGGTGTGTTTGTCACCGCTCGCAGCCAGTGTCTGCGGAGGCAGAACTGGATTTCTGCTGTGGGAGCCTGAGGGCCGATGTGGTGGTGTAGGGGGCTGGTAGGGATCTTGTGCTCCCCAATTCCAGGCAAGGAGTGCGTGTCCTGGAGGGCACCTCCCTTCCCAGCAGGTTCTGCCTGGCCGAAGGCTGGTTCCAGTGTGAAAGATCACACCTGCCTCTCTTTAGGTGTTTTTTGTTTGTTTGTCTGTTTTCAAAACAAAAACAAACAACAGAAGAGAGCTGAAAACAAGAACTTGACCAGTGGGCAGGCCAGAATTCTGTTTTGGCAAAGGGACGTTTGTTTCTTTTTCCCAACTTCTCAACTTTCTCCAGGGGGTCTCCCGACCCAGGGATCGAACCTGGGTTTCTTATGTCTCCTGCATTGGCAAGCAGGTTCCAAGATCCCCTGGAGAAGGGCATGGCAACCCACTCCAGTATTCTTGCCTGGAGAATCCCATAGACAGAGGAGCCTGGTGGGCACCAGCCCGTGGGGTTGGCCAGAGTCGGACATGACTGAAGTGACTTAGCAGCAGGCTGTGAGGTGAATGAGTGTCTGCGTTTGGAGTCCACAAAACCAAAATCCATGTTGAGCAAAGTGCAATCCATATACAATGACTTTTTCAATAACCTGTACGTGTTTGTCGATTGTGAGTGAGCCCCCACCTGTTTTCCTATGAATATACTTTGAACAGCAGCCATTCTGGTCACATTGCCCAATGTTTAGAGGAGGTGTGACCCTCTCAAGGTAATTTATTTCACATATTTGCTGCTTACTGAGCAGATGTCTGACTGTGCACTGGGGGGTACTCAGCAGTGCTGCCAGTGGCAGAGATGCTGTGCTCCAGGGGCTTCCCTGGTGGCTCAAACAGTAAAGAATCTGCCTGCAGTGCAGGAGAGCCAGGTTCAATTCCTGGGTTGGGAAGATCCCCTGGGGGAGGGCATGGCTACCTACCCACTCCAGTATTACTGCTTGGAGAATTCCATGGACAGAAGAGCCTGGTGGGCTACAGTCTATGGGGTCACAAAGAGTCAGACATGACTGAGCAGCAAAACAGCAACTGTGCTCCAAGTAGAGGTTTTATTCTACCCATTACTGCAATTTGCACATTGCTCCATGGACGTGCGGAGGCCTGTGTCCTGTTCCCCAGAAATCAAAACATGCTTTGAGCCTGTCTGCCTCCCTTGGCTGCTCCTGGCCCTTGGCACTGGCCCCCAGGAGTGTTCAAAGTCACTTAGGACAGAAGGCCAAGATGGAACCTCAGACCGAAGCTGGACTGGATGCTCAGGGTCAAGCTCAGACTGGCCGTGGCCCAGACGTTGGCCCTGTCCAGAACTGCCAGGAGGATTTTGCACCATCGGTGGCTCAGGGGTAAAGAATCCACCTGCAGTGTAGGAGCCACAGGACGCGTGGGTTCAATCCCTGGGTAGGGAAGATCCCCTGGGGGAGGGCATGGCAACCCACTCCAGTATTCTTGCCTGGAGAATCCCATGGACAGAGGAACCTGATGGGCTACAGTTCATAGGGTCGCAAAGAGTCGGACAGGCCTGAAGTGACTTAGCACACACACGGTGCTGTAGGGCCTCCCTCCCTCTGCCGAGGTCCTGCATGTGGCCAGTGTGTCGTGAGAGTGGGCAGGTGTGTGCCTGCGGCCCTCGGATACCTTTCCTGCCACTTTTTTTTTTTAATCCCAAACAACTCATTGAAATGTCTCAAAGCTGATCGAGTTTTGCCCAAATGAACCCTACCTGAGTTAACTGGTCAAAGCGATGGATTCTGGCCCTCTCAAGACTTTTTCTCCAGTCAGAGTGGGAACCTTCACCCCGGTCCACATGTTTACTCTAGGTTCACTGTAGCATCTGACCCTAAAGGTGTGAGAGGAATAAAACACGGGGTGGAGCTGGCCTGGACTCCAGTGTCGCAGCCTGGCCCCTGCTACTCGGGCTGCCCTGCGCGAGGGGCCGGGAGACCTGAGGGAGCCTGGTGTTCCAGGCGAATGGGGAGAAAGGGGCTGGGGAGGGTTTTGTGCTTCAGTCAGAAGATTTGCAGTTGCTGACACATTCCTGTGTGAGGCATAGCACTGACCGTCAGTTACTGTGAATATGTGTATGTTAAGCAGTAAGATTCAGCTGGTCAGACTTTTCTGGGCAGTCTTGGTGGCACATTTCCTGTGATGTGATTGTTCTAGAGACAGAGTGGCTGTAACCACTGGGAGAAGCTCAAATAAAATTGATCCCCCTCCCAAGAAACTACTAAAAGAATAATATAAACCCCAACTAGGAGAATTAAGTCGGAGAAGGCAATGGCACCCCACTCCAGTACTTTGCCTGGAAAATCCCATGGGCAGAGGAGCCTGGTAGGCTGCAGTCCATGGGGTCGCTAGAATTGGACACAACTGAGCAACTTCACTTTCACTTTTCACTTTCACACATTGGAGAAGGAAATGGCAACCCACTCCGGTGTTCTTGCCTGGAGAATCCCAGGGACGGGGGAGCCTGGTGGGCTGCCATCTATGGGGTCGCACAGAGTCAGACACGACTGAAGTGACTTAGCAGCAGCAGCAGGAACAGCAGGAGAATTAAGTAAAAATAAAATTAGAACTTAATTAAACAGGGAAAAACCAAAAGCTGACAAACAAAAAAAGGGGATAACAAGTATGTAAAACCTTGGGAAAGCAGAGAAAAATTATAAATACACAACATTGGAAATTATTTTTAGAACTGTAAAGCCATGTATATCTGAATATAAAATGGCTATGATAAAAGAATGCTGAAAGAAATGGTAATTTCTAGTAAAACATCACTAGCATTAACCAAGGAGAAGGCGATGGCACCCCACTCCAGTACTTTTGCCTGGAAAATCCCATGGACCGAGGAGCCTGGTAGGCTGCAGTCTATGGGGTCGCTGAGAGCCAGACACGACTGAGCGTCTTCACTTTCACTTTTCACTTTCATGCATTGGAGAAGGAAATGGCAATCCACTCCAGTGTTCTTGCCTGGAGAATCCCAGGGATGGGGAGCCTGGTGGGCTGCCATCTATGGGGTCGCACAGAGTCGGACACGACTGAAGCGATTAGCAGCAGCAGCAGCATTAACCCAAAGAGAGGTAGACATTTTGAAGCAATTGCTAAAAGAATAATATACTACCATGCTTTTACTACCATGCTGGTTGATAAACAACCAGTACCTCCCAGAGGGCTCCAACTGCCATACCAGGGACCCTGGCAACCCCCTCCCCTCAACAGTCCAGCTGTCTAAGGGTTAATGCCCAGTACCGAGGCAGGCCACCAGGTCTAAAGTTAGAGTCCGTTTTGTGGGTCAGATCTACCTTACCATATAACAGCAGCTTTACGAGACTACCCTCTTTTCAAGTCTGAGCCTAGAAGCTAATTCCATTTTACATATAAACACAAAAGTTCAGTTCAATTCAGTTCAGTCACTCAGTCGTGTCTGACTCTCTGTGACCCCATGAATCGCAGCACACCAGGCCTCCCTGTTCATCACCAGCTCCTGGAGTTCACCCAAACTCATGTCCATCGGGTCGGTGATGCCATCCAGCCATCTCATCCTCTGTCATCCCCTTCTCCTCCTGCCCCCAATCCCTCCCAGCTTCAGAGTCTTTTCCAATGAGTCAACTCTTCGCATGAGGTGGCCAAAATACTGGAGTTTCAGTAGCATGACTTAAATAATAACTGACTTTTAGAAATACAACTACCATTTAAATAAAGGGAAGATCATATTTCATTTGGATCAAAATGTTACTGAGAGTTGTTTTACATTTCAACCTGGTGGTATTTGAATCACCAGCCTAGGTGTATCAGTGAACATCTGTTACAGTCACATTCATAATATTTCTACGTACAAATATTTGACTATTCGTGTTTTCTAGTACAGTTGTGCCCAAGTATTGGGTTGCCCAAAGGTTTTTTTTTCCCCTTAAGATGGCTCTTGTAGCACTTAGTTATCTTTAGCTTCATTTGAAACAATTCTGTTAGAGTGTATGTGACAACATTTAAAAAAAGACATCAAAATTGGTGAATTTTTGTGTAGCCATTTTAATATTGAAGATGGAAGAAAAAGCAACATTTTGTCATATTATACTTTATTATTTTAAGAAATGTAAAAACACAAGTGAAATACAAAAGGACCCATGCAGTGTATGGCAAGGTGCTGTAAGAGATCAAACATATCAAGGGTGCTTTGTGACGTTTCATGCTGCAGGTTTCTCTCTGGACAGGTAGACCAGTAGAAGTTGATAGGAATCAAATTGAAACAGTCATTGAGAACAAACAACATTATACCACGTGGGAGACAGCCAACATAGTTGTTCAGTCGCTGAGTCATGTCTGACTCATTGCAGCCCCATGGACTGAAGCATGCCAGGCTTCCTTCACTATTTCCCGGACTTTGCTCAAATTCATGTCCAATGAGTTAGTGATGCTATCCAACCATCTCATCCTCTGTCGCCCACTTCTCTTCTTGCCCTCAGTCTTTCCCAGCATCAGAGTCTTTTCCAATGAATCAGCTCTTCACATCAGGTGGCCAAAGTATTGGAGCTTCAGCTTCAGCGTCAGTACTGCCAACAAAGAGTTGATTTCCTTTAGAACTGACTTATTTGATCTCCTTTCTGTCTGAGGTACTCTCAAAAGTCTTCTCCAGCACCACAGTTTCAAAGCATCAACTCTTCAGTACTCAGCCTTCTTTGTGGCCCAACTCTCACATCTGTGCATAACTACTGGAAAAACCAGAGCTTTGACTAGATGGACCTTTGTCGGCAAAGTAATGTCTGTGCTTTTTAATATGCTGTCTAGATTGGTCATAGCTTTTCTTCCAAGGAGCAAGCGTCTTGTAATTTCATGGCTGCTGTCACCATCTGCAGTGATTTTGGAGCCCAAGAAAATAGTCTTTCACTGTTTCCGTTGTTTCCCCATCTATTTGCAATGAAGTGATGGGACCAGATGCCATGATCTTCGTTTTTTGAATGTTGATTTGTAAGCCAGCTGTCTCACTCTCTTCTTTCACTTTCATCAAGAGGCTCTTTAGTTCCTCTTAATAGTTTCTGCCATTAGGGTGATGTCATCTGCATATCTGAGGTTATTGATATTTCTCCCGGCAATCTTGATTCCAGCTTGAGCTTCAGCCAGCCTGGAATTTCACATGATGTACTCTGCATCTAAGTTAAATAAGCAGGGTAACAATATATATAGCCTTGAAATACTCCTTTTCCAATTTTGAATCCGTTTGTTTCCATGTCCAGTTCTAACTGTTGCTTCTTCACCTGCATACAGGTCAAGATTATATCCTTTGCAGCCCAGGATGGAGAAGGCTGTATGTCTTCTGTATGTCTGTATGTCTCTATACAGACAGCAAAAACAAGACCAGGAGCTGACTGTGGCTCAGATCATGAACTCATGATTGCAAAATTCAGACTTAAGTTGAGGAAAGTAGGGAAAACCACCAGGCCATTCAGGTATGGCCTAAATCAAATCCCTTATAATCATACAGTGGAAGTGACAAATAGATTCAAGGGATTAGATATGATAAACAGAGTGCCTGAAGAACATGGATGGAGGTTTGTAAGATTGTATAGGAGGCAGTGATCAAAACTATCCCCAATAAAAAAAACACAAAAATGGAAAATGTTTATCTGAGGAGGCCTTACAAATAGCTGAGAAAAGAAGAGAAATGAAAGGCAAAGGAGGAAAGGAAAGGTATACCCATCTGAATGGAGAGTTCCAAAGAATAGCAAGTGGGCTTTAGGAAACATTACTATGAACAAAGCTAGTGGAGGTAATGGAATTCCAGCTGAATTATTTCAAATCCTAAACGATGATGCTATTAAAGTGCTGTACTTAGTATGCCAGCAAATTTGGAAAATTCAGCAGTGGCCACAGGACTGGAAAAAGTCAGTTTTCATTCCAATCCCAAAGAAAGGCAATGCCAAAGAATGCTCAAACTACTGCACAATTGTACTCATCTCACATGCTAGCAAAGTAATTCTCAAAACTCTCCAAGCCAGGCTTCAACAGCACTTGAACTGTGAAATTCCAGATGTTCAAGCTGGATTTAGAAAAGGCAGAGGAACCAGATATCAGATTGCCAACATCTGTTGGATCATAGAAAGAGCAAGGAAAATCCAGGAAAACATCTACTCCTGCTTCATTGACTAGGCTAAAGCCTTTGACTGTGTGGATCACAACAAACTGTGGACAATTCTTAAACTGACATACTGAAAATATCCAAATCAATAGTTGAAAAATCAATTGCACCAGCTTGGTGGCTCAGACGGTTAAGCGTCTGTCTACAATATGGGAGACCCGGGTTCGATCCCTGGGTCAGAAAGTTCCCTGGAGAAGGAAATGGCAATCCACTCCAGTACTATTGCCTGGAAAATCCCATGGACAGAGGAGCCTGGTAGGCTATAGTCCATGGGGTTGCAAAGAGTCAGACACGACTGAGCGATCTTCACCATAATCACGGTAAGTTAAGTGCTAAAAACCTTGACCACATTTCCACATGCAATTCTGTGCTGAAATGTAAGATAAATGTTCCATTTTTTAAAACAAATTGTGATGAGTGATGAAACAGAAGAGACTGTGGGGCAAGCAAAATGAACAACTGCCAACCACACTAAAGGCTGAAGTTTATCCAAAGAAGATGATATTGTGTATATGGTAGGATTGGAAGGGAATCCTTTATTATGAACTCCTTCTGAAAAACCAAACAATTAATTCCAACAAGTACTGTTCCCAATTAAACCAACTGAAAGTAGCTCTTGATGAAAAGCATTTAGAATTAGTTAGCAGAAAATGTATAATATCTCATCCAGATACCATAAGACTGTATGTTTGTTTCCTTGGTGACCAGGCAAAAGCTGTTACAGCTTGGCTGGGAAGTTCTGATTCATTGGCTATATTCACCATACATTGTATCTTTGGATGTCCATTTATTTCAGTCTTTACAAATGTCTTAATGGAAAATATTTCAATTCCCTGGGAGACTTTAAAAGGTACCTGGAATGTTCTTTGCTCAAAAAGATAAAAAGTTTTGGAAGATAGAATTATGAAGTTGCCTGAAAAATGGCAGAAGGTAGTGGAACAAAAGGGTGACTACATTGTTCAATAAAGTTCTTGGTGAAATGAAAAATGTTTCTTCACTTCAGAACCAAAGGAAAATTTTGGCTCACTCAATACTTTCTATGGGGAGGGAGGAGGGAGGAGGGAGGAGGGTTCAGAATGGGGAACACATGTATACCTGTGGCAGATTCATTTCGATATTTGGCAAAACCAATACAATATTGTAAAGTTTAAAAATAAAATAAAATTAAAAAAAAAAAGAAATTCACAGCATCTTATTATTAATTGCTTTTCCAATATCCCCTTTGTATCTCAGTTGATCACATTCACTTTACAAAATTGTGAATATAGGCAATTTTTAAATCTATGAATCTCAATTTAGAATAATAAAAGAGGTACTAGTGAACTGAGTTGTGTCCCCCAAAATTAATATGTTAAATGCCTAACCCCCAATGTGATAGTATTTGTAGATGGAGTGTTTGGGAGGCGATTAGGATTCAACAAGTTCATGAGGATGGGGTCCTCCTGGGGGGAATTAGTGCCCTTGGAAGAAGATGCCCCCGAGGCATCAGCCTGCTCTCTCCCTGCTCACAGGCTCTGAGGTAAGGCGGTGTGTGCTCACAGCTCCCTACCAACCAAGGGAAGAGGCCTTGTGGTGTCCACCCTGCCAGTACCTCGGTCGCAGACATCTCAGCCTCCAGAGGTCTGAGGAAATAAAGCTCTGCTGATTAAGCTGAAAGTTTCTGGTGTTTCATTATGGTAGCATGACCAGACTAGTAGAACGGATGTTATAAACATTTTTTATAAAAGGAGAGAGAGCAATAGGATCAATAGCATTAGGGCACTGATTTTGCTCCCGTAAGACGCCCATTTGAGGATCAATTTTGCACTACTGAAACCTGGTATTTGTTCTCCCTTTGTAACAGCATCCAGACTTTCCCAGGTGTATTATCTCTCTCCTATCGTGTCTTATCTGGGTTACTTGACCTTCCCATCAGGAAGGTGAAGTTGAGCTACAGCCTCTCATTGTCCTAACATTACCAAGTGTGGGTGAGAGACTGAAGTTTAGCAAGTTGGAGTTGCCTTTCCGCAACTTTGAATCTTGAAAAGATGGATATATTAATGGAAGAAAACACCCCGTAGTGCCCTAGTGTCGTGCCTGGCTCTTCAGCCTTTGTCAGCATCCTTCCAATAAATTCTCCCTGTGGTTTAAGGAAGCATTGTATTAGAGAGCCTAACTGAAGCAGTGAGGAGAGGGAACACAATAAATGTTACTATATAATAGAAATAAAGACACAAGATATGCTTTATTTGTTGGTGGCAGGCATGGCTGACTATCTACAAACCCTAAGGAGCTCTCCAGTGCAAACTAGAGAGTTTGGTCAGAGAGCTACTTTTAAAATATCAGCAATAAATTTTACAATGAAAAATCTCCTTATACATAATTGTCGAGGCAGTCTGAGTGGGTTGGAAAAGAATTTCCAGACACAAAGAATTTCAGAAGGGGGAGAATTTATTAACAGCAAAAGGCAGAGACGATGGGGGTACTGTGAGCACAGTGAGCCAAACCCCTAACAGGCCAGGGAAGGTCGACAGGATGTTGTTAGAACAGTGGGCTGGCTCAAGGCACAGCTGTTGCTTTTAATGGGTGAGTAGTCAATTTTTATAGTCTCAAGACCAAAACAAACAAAAAAATTCCTGCTGGAAGGTTGGCATTAGGTGATTGGTTAGGGCTCAATAGTGTGACTATTTGGGTGGACATTTTTGCCAAATTTGGGGTCAGAAAGCCTGTTGGTGATGAGCAGGTGGGCTTTTGACAATGGTTTCAAAGGGGCTCAGTCAGATTAGGTGACCTTGTTTCTGGGCTCTGCTTCTGTGGCCTTGGGACAAGACTCCCACAATAATAAACCTTTATAATACGGAAATAAATTTAGCAACAACAGATTAGAATCTACATAAGAAAAACATAAAATATTATTAAAAGATATAAAATAAGACCTGTTCATCCTAGAAAGGATTAATAATCACAAAAAAGCAATTTAATCCAAATTAATAAAATTAAAAAATCACGACCTGTTTTTTTTTTTTCCTTCTGAAGTAGAATAAGGAGAAAAGTACAAAAGTATTTAAAGATCAACATCTTCCTCCAAATCTGGAAAAATATTATTTGGGAGTAGAATGGGGAAGGAAGATATTAAAATATCAGAAAGTTACAGAGATCAAAACATTTACTCCAGGGAGAGATTTTAAACACAAATATACAAACAATACAAATGTTGGAAAGGAATTTAACAGACTATTTGAGTGATAACACCTTTTAAAACAATGCAGGAAACACAAAAGTCCAGAGAGAAAATGATGGACATTTGTTACTAAACAAAAGTTAAGTATTTCTGTACAAATATCCTAAAAAATATATCACAAAATAAAAATAATAGACTATTCCCATTCATGATAAAATTGGACTGAGGAATTAATCTGCAAAAGAATATCTCCAGAGACTTACAGAAACACTGAGATACCACCGCACACACACCAGGATGGCAAAAATTAAATATCAAGTGTAAGTGGATCAAGTAGAATATCCGTACACTGCTGGTGGGATTAAAAGTGGCTTCAGCCAGACTGAAACACGGCTTGGTAATACCTGCTAAAGATGAATATCTGATATAGGACTTCTACTCTGGTGTATTCTCAGGAGAAATACATACACATGTTTCTCAAAAGGCATGTACTAATTGAACATAGCAGCTCTATTTGTAACAGCTCCAAACTGGAAGCTACCAATATAGATGGCAGCTGTTAGATTCAGCAACCCCCCTTCTGGCCGCATATCCAAGGGAAATGAAAACAAATTATCGAAGAGATGTCTCAACTGCTATGTTTATGCACCATTCACAATAGCCAAGCTATGCAAACAACCTAAGTGCCCATCAACGGATGAATGTTTTATATACACATACAGTGGAACACTATTCAACCATGAGAAAAAAGAAAATTCTGCCATTTGCAACAACATGGATAGAACTTGAAGATACTATACTAAGTGAAATAACTCAGAGAAAGGCAAATGCTGTATGATCGATCTCTTCGAGGTGATAGCTAAGAAAAAAAATCCCTGAATTCATAAAAGCAGAGCATAAGAAGGTGATTAAGAGGAGCTGGTGTCTAGGGGAATGGTAAAGATGTTATTTAAAGTTACGTACTTGCAACTAGGAGACAAATAAGAGCTCTAATACTCAGTGCAGTGATTATAGACAACAACTGCTGCTGCTAAGTCACTTCAGTCGTGTCCGACTCCGTGCGACCCCAGAGACGGCAGCCCACCAGGCTCCCCCGTCCCTGGGATTCTCCAGGCAAGAACACTGGAGTGGGTTGCCATTTCCTTCTCCAATGTGTGAAAGTGAAAAGAGAAAGTGAAGTCGCTCAGTCGTGTCCGACTCTTAGCGACCCCATGGACTGCAGCCCACCAGGCTCCCCTGTCCCCGGGATTCTCCAGGCAAGAACACTGGAGTGGGGTGCCATTTCCTTCTCCAATGTGTGAAAGTGAAAAGAGAAAGTGAAGTCGCTCAGTCGTGTCCGAATCTTAGCGACCCCATGGACTGCAGCCTACCAGGCTCCTCCATCCATGGGATTTTCCAGGCAAGAACACTGTGTTATAAACTTTAAGCTTGCTGAGACTAGATCTCATATGTTCCCAACACTAAAAGAAATGATTATGTGAGGTGACAAAGTTGTTACCAAATGCTATGATGGTAATCAGACTGCAATACAAATGGATCCAATCAATATGGAGTATAACTTATACAATTTGTATGTCAAATACATCTCAATTTTAAAAATTTGATCATATGACTGGGGGAAAATTTATCTATCTAAACTTCAGTTTCTTCTTTTACAAAATGGAGCTAATGGTGGAACTTACCTTGTAAGGTTATGAAGTTAATTGATAAAAGACAAAGTTTGCAGAACTATTTCTATTACACAGTATGTGCTCAGTAAACAATAGTAACATTAGGAGGAGTTAGGAAGAGGAGGGGACATAGCAGTAGTAGTCGTAATACCAGTATTAAAGAGGAAAAAGAAATTTACATGTAGCACCAATTTTTATCTATTAGATTGACATAAATGTAAAAGTCTGATGACACCAGCGTGTGCAGAAACGGGTGTTCATATGTGTCTGGTGGAGGTGAGAATTGCTACCTCTCTTGAGAAAAATAAATACATGCATTACAATAGCAATTAAAAATATTAAAGCTTTTGACCTAATAATCCCATGTTGGAAATACATGTTTTAAGAATAATCAATGTTTTTTTGCTAATTTGGGGAGGGAAATTAATATAAAAAGAAAAGATTAAAGCACACCAATGTTGAAATACTCTTAAAAAGAAACTTAGCAAGTGTGGTTAGGAATGTTAAGGTACGGCCTGCCTCCTGCTTCTGGATTCGGTCTAAGCCCTAACACACAGAAGGCCGGCTCCGCCTCCGGTTGAATTTCTCATCTTCCTATACTGTGTTCCTTTCACTTCCTCCGCTGGGCCCTGTGATCCGACATCCTCAGGCTCTGGGAGCACGCTCTTTCTGCTCACGGAAAGATCAGGAACATACACTCCTACGGCTCCTCACCTGATTTCTCTGGGCTTAACTCATCTCACATCATTTTACACATCTATTTTGGCTGTGGGTCTTCACTGATGCGCGCGGGCCTTCTGTAGCTGTAGCACGTGGTCTTAGCTGCCATGCAGCGTGTGGGACCTTCGTGATGGAACTCGTGTCCCCTGATTTTCTTTTTTCTCTTCTATTTCAAGATGGCTAACATTTTTTGCCAAGAATAAATGTTAAATTTTGTCAACTGATTTTTCTGCATGTATTGAGACAAACGGTTTTTCATTTTTAGTCTGTAAGCATGGTGAATTATATTGATTGATTTTTAATGTTATATTAACCCCAGATAAATCTTTTTTATTAGATACATAAACACAGGATTATTATGACCTATTGATTAATTTATCCTGATATTATTATTAAATGACCTGTTCTCCTTTACTTTAAAATTTGCTTTGATATTCATATATCCACTCTAGCTTTCTTTTCATTAGTGTTAGCATGCTGTATCTTTAAAAATCTTTTAAATTTTAACTATGTATGTCTTTATATTTAAAATGGGTTTCTTATAGGCACCATATAATAATGCCCTACTTTTTAATCCAATTTGACAATCCTTGAATTTTAATTGGAGTGGTTAACAACTTAATGTTACTATTGATGTTGTTGGGTTAAAATCTACCAGTTTGTTATTTACTTCCTGTTTGTTCAATCTGTTCTTTGTTTCATTTTCCTTCTTTCTGTGCCTTCTTTGGGTTAATTTCTGATTTTTAAAAAATCGATTTATCTCCTTTGTAGACTTATTGGTTGCACTTCTCTATTGTGTTATTTTGATAGTTGTTTTAGGATTTCTAGAAACATCTTTAACTTACCACAGTTTATCTTGAGTGATACTACATCACTTGACGTACACTATACTGCTGCTGCTGCTAAGTTGCTTCAGTCATGTCTGACTCTGTGACCCCATGGACTGCAGCCTCCCAGGCTCCTCTGTCCATGGGGTTTTCCAGGCAAGAGTACTGGAGGGGGGTGCCATTGCCTTCTCCAGATGTACACTATAAGGACCCATAATAGAGAAGGACCCTATGGTCCTTGCCCCCCATGTCCTCAGCCTGCCTTTTGTTGGTAGAAAAACTTTAGCCCAAGAATAAGTTTAATCATAGAAGTGAGAAAATGCAGAAACAAAAGGAAGCAGTCAAAGAAGACCAAATAATAATAGTTTGGGCAGTAAGCAAAAGGTCTGTTGATAATATTTTCAGCCCTCTCCTGTGAGATGTCTTGTAGATACTGAAACACCCACCAGGTGGAAGAAGTTAGCTACCTGATGAACAGACTAGCCAGGCTGTGAGTTGCCAACTCTGCAAGAACTGGCCTCAAAGAAATGAGAACAAACCAATCCTGGAACTGAAGATTAACTGTACTTTAAACAACCAAGATGGTGCTGGTCAGACCACAGATGACCAATTTCAAGACGACTGTCAGAGCTGACTGTGCTGTTTCTGCATGTAGCCCCTCCCTCTGTCTATAAAAGCTCTTGCCCATTGATAGTCAGTGGGGGGAGTTGGCCTCTGGATAAGCATCTGTGCTCCTCGCACCCATTGCCAGCGTCCAAAATCAAGCAAACTTTCATTTCCAACAACCTGGTTTCTTTATTGGCTTTTGAGTTGCAAGCATCCAGATCCCACTTTCAGTTACAATAATATTATATTTCCATTTCTCTACTCCCAGCCTTTGTGTTATCATCATATATTTCAATTCCGTGTATGTTATAAACATCATGTACCTTGCTGTTTTCACTTTAAACAGTTAATTTTCTTTTAAGGAGATTTTGAAAATGAGAAAACAAGTATTTTATATTAACTCATGTGGTTACCATTTCCAGGGCTCTTCATTCCTTATGTGGATCCCAAATTTCCATCTGGTATCATTTTACTTATCCTGAAGCATTTCTTTTAACATTTCTTACAATGCAAGTCTGATGATTATAAATTCTGTCCATTTTCATATGTCTGAAAGAGTCTTTATGTCCCCTTCATTGTTTAAAGAGGTTTTCCTTGGGTA
The DNA here is from genome assembly GCF_003369695.1 of Bos indicus x Bos taurus. Taxonomy (NCBI): domain Eukaryota; kingdom Metazoa; phylum Chordata; class Mammalia; order Artiodactyla; family Bovidae; genus Bos; species Bos indicus x Bos taurus. The sequence goes on along the minus strand of NC_040097.1, from coordinate 58,689,582 downwards.
CAGACATCTAGATGGATGGTTTTATTCTTTCAGTACTTTAAAGACGTTCCACTGTCATCTAGCCTACTTATGTTCAGCTGGCATTCTGATCTTTTTTCTTCGTATGCAATATACCTTTTCTTCCCCTGGGTGCTTTTACATTTTCCTCTTTATCACTGGTTTTAAGCAATTTGATTAATATAAGCTTTGGTAAACAACAGACTGGTTCCAAATAGGAAAAGGAGTACGTCAAGGCTTGTATATTGTCACCCTGCTTATGTAACTTATATGCAGAGTACATCATGAGAAACGCTGGACTGGAAGAAACACAAGCTGGAATCAAGATTGCAGGGAGAAATATCAATAACCTCAGATATGCAGATGACACCACCCTTTTGGCAGAAAGTAAAGAGGAACTAAAAACCCTCTTGATGAAAGTGAAAGTGGAGAGTGAAAAAGTTGGCTTAAAGCTCAACATTCAGAAAATGAAGATCATGGCATCCGGTCCCATCACTCCATGGGAAATAGATGGGGAAACAGTGTCAGATTTTATTTTGGGGGGGCTCCAAAATCACTGCAGATGGTGACTGCAGCAATGAAATTAAAAGATGCTTACTCCTTGGAAGGAAAGTGATGACCAACCTAGATAGCATATTCAAAAGCAGAGATATTACTTTGTCAACAAAGGTCCATCTAGTCAAGGCTATGGTTTTTCCTGTGGTCACGTATGGATGTGAGAGTTGGACTGTGAAGAAAGCTGAGCGCCGAAGAATTGATGCTTTTGAACTGTGGTGTTGGAGAAGACTCTTGAGAGTCCCTTGGACTGCAAGGAGATCCAACCAGTCCATTCTGAAGGAGATCAGCCCTGGGATTTCTTTGGAAGGAATGATGCTAAAGCTGAAACTCCAGTACTTTGGCCACCTCATGCAAAGAGTTGACTCATTGGAAAAGACTCTGATGCTGGGAGGGATTGGGGGCAGGAGGAGAAGGGGACGACAGAGGATGAGATGGCTGGATGGCATCACTGACTTGATGGACGTGAGTGTGAGTGAACTCTGGGAGTTGGTGATGGACAGGGAGACCTGGCGTGCTGCGATTCATGGGGTCACAAAGAGTCGGACACGACTGAGCGACTGAACTGAACTGAACTGAACTGAAGCTTTGGTATAGTTTCCTTCATATTTCTTGTGATTGTCTTCACTGAGCTCTTTGTGTGTGTGTGTGTTTAGTTGCTCAGTCGTGTCTGACTCTGTGCGACCCCATGGACCATAGCCCACCAGGCTCCCCTGTCCTTGGGATTCTCCAGGCAAGAATACTGGAGTGGGTTGCTATTTCCTTCTCCAGGGGTCTTCTGGATCCAGGGATCGAACCTGAATCTCTTGTGTTTCCTGCGTTGGCAGGCAGATTCTTTACCACTGTGCCTCCTAGGAAGCTACTTATTGTTTTCTATTAACTCTGCCACCTGTGTCATCTTTGGTTTGGTTTTGATTGTGTTTTTCTCCTTTTTGTGGGTCATATTTTCCTGCTTTTTGTATTTGTTGGGTGTTTTTTATTGGATGCCATGAATTTTCAATATTTTCTTCGTATGAGCTTGCAGATATTTTATAACTATAAACATAGTTAAGCTTTCTTCTAGGCATAGAAGACATCCAATTGTTAGAAGCCAGGGTGGTGCCAGTATCCTACAATGCAGCTCTCCACCCTCAGAAAAAGAGCTATCTGTCCCCAAATGGCATTAGTGTTGAGATTGACAAAACCAACTTTGGTCTTTTTGGGTGTTATCCTTCTGGACTTTGGAGAGCTTCTTCATATACATGTTCTGCTCGGCGCTCAGAGCATCAGGGGACCTTGCTTGATTCTCTGGCGTCTCTGCACACACCCTACTCTCGGAACTCTGCCCTGAGAACGCTGGCTATCTTGGCTATTCCTCCTCACAAATCTGCGTCCTCAATTCAAGACTGCTGGGTTTAGTCTGGATGCCCAGCCTCATTCTGACCGCAGACTGGACACTCTCTAGGCAGCAGCTAGAGCAACCTTAGGGTTCTTATTTCTTTCTCTTCTCTAATGGATTGCTATTCTACAGATATTCAGTGTCCTGGAAGACAATTTTTCTTATATACTTTTCTGATTTTTATTTTAAAATAAAACCTTTTCCAGGCAGAAAGATAAGCCTCATCCTTGCTACTCCAACTTGTCTTGGAGCAGAAGTCCTGCTTTTGACATTTTTGAGATCCAGTTAGAATTAAATCATTGATCAAAGTGAAGTGAAAGTTGCTCAGTCGTGTCTGACTCTGTGAGTCCATGGACTATACAGTCCATGGAATTCTCCAGGCCAGAATACTGGAGTGGGTAGCCTATCCCTTCTCCAGGGGATCTTCCTGACCCAGGAATTGAACTGGGGTCTCCTGCATTGTAGGCGGATTCTTTACCAACTGAGCTATCAGAAAAGCCCAAGCTAGCAGTCCACAGCTGAATCTTTCTCAGAAGTGTTTTTGTTGTTTGTTTCTTTCAAATAAGTTATCCATGTTGAAAATGATGAAGTTTCCATATAGTAATCCATATTTCCTCTTGACCTGCCTCTTGAGAAACCTGTATGCAGGTCAGGAAGCAACAGTTAGAACTGGACATGGAACAACAGACTGGTTCCAAATAGGAAAAGGAGTACGTCAAGGCTGTATATTGTCACCCTGCTTATTTAACTTCTATGCAGAGTACATCATGAGAAATGCTGGGCTGGAAGAAGCACAAGCTGGAATCAAGATTGCCAGGAGAAATATCAATAACCTCAGATATGAAGATGGCACCACCCTTATGGCAGAAAGTGAAGAAGAACTAAAGAGCCTCTTGATGAAAGTGAAACAGGAGAGTGAAAAAGTTGGCTTAAAGCTCAACATTCAGAAAACGAAGATCATGGCATCTGGTCCCATCACTTCATGGAAAATAGATGGGGAAATAATGGAAACAGTGGCTGACATTATTTTTCTGGGCTCCACAATCACTGCAGATGGTGATTGCAGCCATGAAATTAAAAGATGCTTACTCCTGGGAAGGAAAGTTATGACCAGCCTAGACAGCATATTAAAAAGCAGAGACATTACTTTGCCAACAAAGTTCCATCTTGTCAAGGCTATGGTTTTTCCAGTAGTCACATATGGATGTGAGAGTTGGACTATAAAGAAAGCTGAGCACCAAAGAATTGATGCTTTTGAACTGTGGTGCTGGAGAAGACTCTTGAGAGTCCCTTGAGAGATCCAACCAGTCCATCCTAAAGGAGATCAGTCCTGGGTGTTCATCGGAAGGACTGATGTTGAAGCTGAAACTCCAATATTTTGGCCACCTGATGCGAAGAGCTGACTCATTTGGAAAGACCCTGATGCTGCGAAAGATTGAGGGCAGGAGGAGAAGGGGTCGCCAGGGGACGAGATGGTTGAATGGCATCACCGACTCGATGGACATGAGTTTGGGTGGACTCTGGGAGTTGGTGATGGACAGGGACGCCTGGCGTGCTGTGGTTCATGGGGTCGCAAAGAGTTGGACACGACTGAGCGACTGAACTGAATCCATATTTCCAGCTATTCTTGATGCAGCAATCCTGGGGATATGTCAAAACAACTGTAGAGTATTTAGAGCCTTTAGCATAAAGGCTTTGCATGGGGTGGGGGTTAGAGTAGGGCTGGATATCTTCTTCATTGCCCTGTGTTTCATGCTCCATTTTGCTCCATCCCGCCTTGTGCCCAGGATACTGGCTTCAATGACTACGTCCTGAGACTTCTTGGTCCTCTGGCTTTGCATTGCGTTTGGCCAATCAGAGGCCTGGCAGGGAAGTTGAAAGTGGGAGGAGAGTTTGGCTGCCTATTTGCTGGTTGACTACAGGGTGGCCAAATCCTTTTTTGAAAAGTTGCAGCTTTTGGCAAATGCTGGGGGCTCAGACAGTGAGGAATCTGCCTGCAATGCAGGAGACTTGGGTTCAGTCCCTGGGTCAGGGAGATCCCTTTGAGAAGGGAATGGCAACCCACTCCAGTGTTCTTGCCTGGAGAATCCCATGGACAGAGGAGCCTGGCGGTCTACAGTCCAGAGGGTCACAAAAGAGTCAGACACAACTGAGTGACTAACACACACACACCCATTCTTATCCGTCCTTGCCCACGTTGTGTCTCTCTGGGTCCCAGTGACCATGCCTAAGTGCAGGAGGCTGCGAAGCAGAGCAACCATGGAACACTTGATGGACATGACTGCCCCAGCTACCGAGACTCCAGAAGGAGCCCTGATTCCTCAGGACCAGGTTAAGAATGAGACTCACAAGTTGTTTTCTAAAACTCCAGTGGGAAAGCAGGCATGACAGAACACTGGAATACTTGCTTTCCCTTTCCCAGCAAGTTTGTGCTTGTTTTGTTTTTCTTAAAGGGAAAGAGGCATAGGGGGAAATCATTTGAGGCACCACCCCCAGATTAAGGTGTAATTGCATTGTTAGAGGTTCTCTTCTGTTTGCATGCTTTCAGAAGACTGTTTCATCAGGATGGCTAGGATTACCTCCTTCAGACTGGTCTATTTATAACACAATATGTTTTGACAACTCTGAGCAGAAGAGTCCCTAAAGGAAATATTGATACCACCATACATTTTATTCTAATCCTATTTTCACTCATTCTGATCTCAGTTTAATGGTATTCAGCCTTAGAGTACAAATACACTCCAAGTACAGGCGTACGAGTGCATTTTTGTGTACTAACTCAATCCCAGCTCCTCTGTGATTTTCTGTAGCAGATATGTGGTCTCTACCTGCAGCTTCTACATATTTAGTGATGAGCGCAGTGTAGTTGGTTAATTAACTCAACACTCACTTGGTTGAAAAGGTGGTGCAGAAGAAAAACTGGAATCCTGGAAGAAGTAAAATGTCAAAGAACGTTCTTGGATTTTACATGTATAAAATAAAAGATAACACCTGCCTGTCAAGATTAAGAAAAGCAGCAAATATGTAGGGTAAATTTACTACCCTAGTTGAGTTGAGTATAGGTCAAACAGCGAGAAGAAACAGACACCACTCCACGACAGGTCTAGATTTTAGGAAAAAAATCAGAGAAAGATGAATCATTGATCCATTGAGATCTCAAATACTTTTCATTTCAAATATTCTGAAAAACAACAGAAAAATAATTAAAAACTATGCTTTAGAATTTAACGTTTTCATGACTAGATATTTCACACACTTCTGAAACGGTTTATGTTTATAGAGTAGGTTCCAGGGACTCCCCTGGTGGGCAGTGGCTAAGAATTGTGCTCCCAGTGCAGGGGGCCTGGGTTCAAACTCCGGTCGGGGAACTAGATCCCACACGCCACAACAAAGACTGAGGATCCCATGTGCCACAGCTAAGACCCAGTGCAGCCAAATAAATAATTATTAAAAAAAAAAAGTCTAGGGTCCACACTCTGGTTTCTCTTCAGATCATATACATCTTTCACCTTTTAAAGTATAGGCCCACCCCACGGTGTGGTGCAGAGCCAGCGGACTCCCCGGGGCACGTCAGCCCTGGGGGCTCTCCTTTCTGTCACGTGTGCTCACGGCCATAGCCACCACAGTGTCCCTCAGATCTCCAATCCAGGGGGGAGGAGTCCAGTTGCCCAGGCTGTTAAAACTGGGACACTGCATGAAGAAACAGTGACCACCAAAGACAGACTATTGTAGCCAACCTTCTGAATGCCTGGTGGCCGGTGGAATAGGTGATGATTTGGTGCCTGCAACGGGGATATAGTAACACATGTAGGGGTTACATCCACCCTTGTTATTCACAGAATTACCATGGTATTCTCAGTCACGAATTGCATCCCAATTCTAGAAGTCCTAAGCTGTGCACTGTGGATAGTAACCTGGCAATCCCTAGGATGCTCCCCAACCTCTTCCCTTCCCCAGGTCCCCTGCTCAGGTCTCCCTTCCACTCTAAACTCACTGATAAGAAACCATTTCTCCTTACTTATCACAGATGAAATCACCACCTCCCTATAGCAACCACCGAGCTATTTGACAGCCCTTTTTATCACTTATGATTTCCAAATGATGTTTGTCAATTCTGGAAACATATTTTTAAGGCAATTAGGAGATTGATAATTTGCCCTGGGAATAGAAAAGCAAATAATCACACACTTTTATCACTTTGTTACGCATTGGTTTACTATGATTTCTTAGCAATCTGTGTGTAGCAAACTGCTTCAATAAATATGGATCAATCTTATCCACTGAGGTACTTTGTCCATCTTCTCACTTGATTTCAATGACCCAGGTTCCCCAGAGGGCAACAGTTACTTTCCTGTGATGATACATAAAGAGCAGAGACGTTAGATTTTTGGTTCACTCTGCTTAATGTCACAATCAAAATGTCATGATGACGCACTATCTTTAAGAGATATCTGCAATCCCATCTTCACTGTGGCGCTCTTCACACTAGCCAAAAGATGCAAACCACTAACCTAACTGTCCGTCCACGGGGGAATGGGAACATGAAAATTGGCAGGTATATTATTTAGCCATAAAAAAAGAAGGAAACCCTGCCTTTTGCAACAACATGAATGGACTTTGTGGGCATGATCTATATTTTGAATTTTTATTTTATATTGGCGTACAGATGATCAACAATGCTGTATTAGTTTCGAGTGTCCAGCAAAGTGATTCATTTATACATGTACATGTATCTATTCTTTTTCAAATTCTTTTCCCATTTAAGTTATTACAGAATATTAAGTAGCATTCCCTGTGCTATACAGCAGGTCCTTACTAGTTATCTGCTCTGAACACAGCAATGTGTACATGTCAAGGCCAAACTCTCAATCTATCCCTCCCCTACCCCAACCTCTCCGCTTGGTAACTCTAAGTTCATTTTCTAAGTCTATGCTGTTGCTGCTGCTGCTCAGTCGCTTCAGTTGTATCTGACTCTGTGCTACCCCATGGACTGTAGCCCACCAGGCTTCTCTGTCCATGGGGATTCTCCATGCAAGAATACTGGAGTGGGTTGCCATGCCCTCATCTAGGGGATCTTCCCAACCCAGGGATCGAACCCAGGTCTCCTGCATTGCAGGTATATTCTCTACCATCTGAGCCACGGTGGAAGCCCAAGAATATTGGAGTTGGTAGCCTGTCCCTTTTTCGGGGGATCTTCCTGACCCAGGAATCAAACCAGGGTCTCCTTCATTGCAGGCGGATTCTTGGGGTCCACCTCTCCCTACTTTCTTATATGTTTGTAATTGTCCATAATCATTTTTGAGTAAATTTAAAAATCTTTCAAACAACAAGGTCCTACTGTATAGCAGAATGAACTATACCCAATCTCCTGGGATAAATGATATGAAAAAGAGTATTTAAAAATAATGTATATAGGTGTATAATGGAATCACTTTGCAGTACAGCAGAAATTAGCACATTGTAAATCAACTATTCTTCAGTAAAAATGTAAAAAATTAAAAATCCTACGGAAAAAAATCTTTCATTTGCCAATGAATGCACTTGAGTTGACCACTATGTATTGTGTTGTAAAAGTAGTAATTGATAATGCCTCCTGGACTTCTCTGGTGGTACAGTGGGTAAGAATCCACCTGCCAAAGCAGGGGCCACGCTTCTATCCGTGGTCCAGGGAGATTCCACATGCTGCAGAGCAATTAAGACCATGTGCTGCAAGTCCTGAGCCCCAGGGTCACAGCCACTGAAGCCCCTGGGCTTAAATCCAGTGTTCCAAAACTAAAAGGAGCCCTTGCTCTGGCAACTAGAGAAAACCCACGCGCAGCCAAGAAGAACAGCACAACCAAAAATTAAATAATCAGTATCTACTAATACTACTCACAGCTGCTCAACAGCTTACAAAGCAGTGAAGTTCATCCTGCCCTCTTTGGTCCTGGGTAATACATCAGACGAGCCAGCTGTGACAGCAGCTACTGAGCGGTGACCCAGGACTAGAATTTAAAGTCTTCCAACTTCAGCTTCCCGGCTCCTGCCCCCCACACCAAGGAGCTTTGAGAAGAAGGAGGGGAGGTGGCATGAAGAAGACCTCCTTGCAGAAGCTGCATGGCCTGGGGCGCCTTACTCGCGGTGGCCGCCAGATGGCGAAGCCTGCCCGCCACCCGGAACCCGCAGCATCAACGGAACTGCGGCTGGACCCACCGCCAAGGGCGCGGCGCCCAGTGAGTGGAAAGCTGGGTCCAGCCTGGGGTTACAGAAGTTACTGTGCGCGCCCTGCTGCCTCCACGAAAGCTTCTAGAAGGATGCTAAGGACTTTTTAGGGAGGCGGGGACATTTTAAGTGGAGGTGGGGGTGTTCACACCATGATGCCCAAGATAAGAAGAGACCCGGCGCTTCTGGGATGGCCAACGGTCCATCAGAAGTTGGCCACTTTGGAGACTACCTCCAAGGGTCTGCCGTGTCTGGAGCAGCCACGTCCTTCCCCCAGTGACTTGATGCGTCCTCGGCGACACGCAAAGGGCTCCTAGGGCCGAAGAAGAAAGGGGGAGAGGGTGGAGCAGTCGCCAGAAGTTAACTTCTTTTAAGCTGTAATAAGGAGAAATTCAGTGGCCACCAAGGTCAGAGTCACCATCATGTTTTAAAAAAAAAAAATTATCTTAGTTTAAGCCTGTCCACGAACGGTTCAGCTCACGGACGGGGGAAGAAATGCAACTCCTGCGAGTTCGGGCAAACGGAATCCCAGTGAACCCCAAGTGCAGGCGCTGCTCCCAAGTGTCCGCGGGGCGCAGGAGGGGTTCGATTCCAACGAAAACGCGCGCAGGTGGACGGATTCCGCAGGTTCCAGCCTCCCGGACTGGATTGGTGGAGTTCGCACCTTCGAAAGCTTAGACTCATTTACAGATGGGGACTGGATCAAGCCCACCAACGGAGTTTTGCAAATTGCCTTTAAAAGTGCGTCCCGAGGCTGCCGAAATCCTCGCGAGGTGAAAAGCCAAACTCTTGGATACTCTCAGCGCGGTGGGAGACATCGCCAGGAGAGCAGCGCGGGACAGGGGAAGCGTCCAGACGAGTGAAGAATGAGTGCTTTCACTTTTTATCCCCACTGGAGGTTCAATTTCGATTAAAAGCAAGGGGCAAGCTGAAATGTGTTTATTTCGGAGCGTTTCCACGACTCCTGCAGAATTAAAAAACAAACAAACAAACACGGCATCGTACCCCCGGCCTGTTTGGTTCCGAGATAAGGAAGAGCCTGAAGAGGAAATGGAAGAGCGCGAGTCTGCCTTTACCCCTAGGCTGAAATCTAATCAGAGGCGGCTGAAAAGGAAGGAGGTTGGACCACAAGCTGATCTGGAGCCTTTAAACCCCCGTTGAAGAGTGGGGAGGTGATTCCTTGCAGATGCCGAGTAGGCTCCAAGCCCCAGCCCTGGTTTACAGGGTTAAGAGTTTAGCTGCTCCTTCCACTCTTGCCCTATTTCTTTCCAGATTCCTCTCGCCTTTTCCAATGGGTGGTTCCCCACTCCACCACCAGGATAGCTACCCTGCGCCCCAGCACTTCTGGGCTTCAGTTGCCTGAAGAAGGAACCCCGAGTCAGCGAGGAGAGAACTCGTGCCGGGGCGGGGTGGGGGGCAGAGGAAGTCCTGATCCGAGTTCTCCCCAAAGCAGCAAAGAATTCCCGAGACTACGAGTGGAATATGGATTTTGCTGTTGTTGGCCTTCTTTTTAAAGACTCAGACAACCAAAAAGTGTTCGGCGATGCAAATTAGGACACGCGAAGAAAATGACAATAATATTTCCAAGTCAGAGTCGGGTCGTTTTTGCGCTTCTCTTGCATTGCAGTTTGTCTACTTGGAGATTTCTGTTTGGGGTTACAACGGAAGGGAGCCAGCAGAACCCTCCCAAGCCTGTGTCCTCCCCACCCCCCGCTCCCCCAGCTCAGGCAGTCTGCGCGGGCGCAAACGCTGGGACCCCCGGGGGTGAATGTAAACAAACGGGGCGCCGAGTCCTTGATCTTTATTTAAATAGAAGCTTGTTTATCGGTGTCATTCTAGGAGGATTAATTAGATACATCTCTTCACAATTTGGTGTCTGACACTCCATCTTAGGAATGCCTTATCACAAGGTGTTAATTGGGGCCACTCAGCCACTTACGTTTCTATTAAACACTGTGAGGGACTTTTCACAAGTACCAGGTTCTTTTTACTGTACGGTGCAAAAATATACAGCCCTGGAAATAGACTGGGGCCGGTGTCTGCTCCATCCCGGAGGTGATTAGCATTTGCAGTCTTTCCAGAAGGCAGAAGAGGAGAACGTCGTTTCGAAATTCCATCGTATCTCCCAATACGGTCGGGTTCCTTGGGGTTGGGGGAGGGGAGAGCGCAGACGGCTTGGGGCAGGGGGTGTGCTCCTTGACGTCCTCCTCCGTCTGAATTTATCATCCCCAACAAACACACATAAGCCAAATTTCAAGGCTTTAGCTTCCAGCTCCGGTAAAGTTCGGGGCGTTTTGAACAGGCATCGCTGGAGGAGCGGGTATAGAGACCCAGACCTCAAGGTCACGGACGGCGCAGGAAGGATGACTCGGAGCCGGGAAGGGCGGTGGGAATGCGAACCCCGGCCGAGGCGAGGCGCGAGCTCGCGGCGGCCTTAATTGGGCGCGGAAGGGGAGGAGGGCCCGGCCGATCGCTCGCCGCCCAGCACTAATCCTCTTAGCAGCTGCATTTCCGCGCCACGCAGTTAGCAGAATGACCCTCCCGTTCAGACCTTTACCCCGAGAGGGTCGGGAGGGGGCTGGAAAGGATTGCAAACCGGGCCAGAAGCCGTCTGCCGATAAGCGCGGCAGGGCGTCTGGCAGGGGGACAAAGGGCCCTCCGCCACACTCCTGGATTTAACTCTTCAGCGGGCCCAGGACTCAGTCGGGAGATGGAGTGGCCCTTGCCCTCCCTGGGACTGAGAGCCTAGGAAGCGGCGCTAAACGCTAGGTGACCGACTCCGCAGCCGCCCCGCACAGAGCGCTCCCGCCGCAGAGCTCGCGCCCCGGCCCGGAGCTGCCCCCGCATCCCCAGAGCCTGGGGCTCAGGGAAGGAGGAAGCCGCGTAGCGGGGGTGGAGGCGGCCCGCACCCGCCTGACCTCGGGGGATCCGGAACTCGTGGGTGCTCAGAGGGCCGCGAGGGTGCCCGGGGAGCCCACGTGGGGCCGAGGATGGGAGGCCCGGGAGCGGCCCGGAAGCCGAGGACTTGGGGGTGGAGGCTCGCTCGGTTCCATCAAGCCTGCTGCGGGCAGTCTCGCACCGCCCCTCCTCGGCCCCAGCTCCCATTGTCCAGACTTCCCAGAGCGGCGAGGAAACAACCCCATTCACCTTCAAGAAAAAAAGATAAAGAAGAACATCCCCACCCCCTCGAGAGGACAGTGTCCACTTAGAGATTCTAGGGCCTTCCGTGGGGGGAGCGGGTTGGTGGAACTGTGTTCCTGCTGGAGGAAAGTGGAGAAAGCAGACTAAGATATTTGAAACAAAGATGAAAACCCATCGTACAGATGACAGAGTTAGGCCTGTTCCCTTAACGAACCACATTTATTAAAAATGACTACGACTGTACATAAAAATCCAAGGTCTCTAGAAAGCCTATAAGAGCTGGGGCGTTAAGGTTTCTGCTTCCTCAGGTTACCAAGTTGGGTAGTGGGGGTGGTGGAGGAAGAGGATGATGCAGGGAGTTTTCCTTAACACCGTTTCAAGTTAGTACAGTAGCTGAATACATTCTTAACTAGCTAAGAAGTAAACAGAATATTCCCATATGTTGCCCCCTGCTCCAGTAGCTGTGGTCCAATGATTTGCAAATTCTTTACAAAACCAAAGCACCAATTTTACATAATCTCATATACCTATGTAACTATTTATACAATATTTTCCACATTATTCTACAGTGTATCTAAGCACACACAGCTGTACAGTTTAAAATTCTCCTTTTTTTCTTTTTGGCGACCCCCTTGCTGTCTCCTGAGTCCTATGAGGCCCCCGGCTAGCCCCCAGGGGCACACAGCAGAGGCCTAGCACATGAGGTGACTGAACCTGGGCAAACATGGCTTGTTTCAAAGCCTGGGAAGATCAGTCAGGCCAAACCAGCACCTTCACAAAGCTCTTCTTGCCTCCCAGGCTTCACGTCTTCTTTCCCTAGCAGAAAGTTAACAGCAAAAATTTCCTTGTTGAAGCTTAAGGCCCACCCTTCTCTCCCAGAAGCAAAACCATCTTACCACTCTGGGTTTCTATTTGCTTACAGATTTACAGATTAAAAAAAAAAAAAAAACACCAAAGCTTTCAACATCTTTGATAGCGCTAGGCCCTCCATCTCCACAGCCCCAGTTCACTGAATGTCTAGTGTCTCCAATAAATAAATCCGTAACTTTGAATCACCTTCAAATTTAAAAACACTTGAAAGTCCTCTGTTAATTTCATTAAAAAAGAAAAAAAAAGTCTAGGCTTGTTTCAGTTACCTGCAGCAGTCAAAAAGCTTTGGCACCTTCTTTTAGAGAATTGCACAAAACAGGACACATCGGGGTGGAAGGCAAATGTCTTTTTGGCAACAACCTAGGCGAAGAAGACAACAGAAACACCACCCAGTCCACGGGCAAACGGTGAGCTCATTTTGACAAGGTTAAAATAACTCTTTAGGGAGTTGTGTAAAAAGCATAATAACCCCCCATGCCTTTTGAGGAGTCTTTACTGTATTCTTCAGCGTTAATGTCCTCACACTTTATGGAGGGAGAATTTTCATTGCTAGAGGTGCTAGGAGACAGCCGCCTTCGCTTACAAGCACTGGTGTATACCCCCGAATCGTTGGAGTCGAGAGATTTGATGGATGGGGGTGTCTCTATCCAAGAAGAGCCAATTTCTTCTTTGACTTTCTCCTTGGAGAGCTGATCTTCAGAGAACCCTGGGGGGCTTGTTCGGGAGGTCCATGGGAGTCCAGCTGCCATCTTTCTCTGATAAGAGCCTCTGCCTCCCCACCCTGCCATCGCTGGGAAGGCAGGGTCGGGGTAGTACCCCAGGGCATGGGACGTCTGGAGGGGCAAGGATTTAATGCCATACGGGAGCAAGGTGCTGGAAGAATACTCAGACTCATAGGAACCGATGTCTATTTTGTTTGTCCCAGGTTGCTGGACAGGCGTGACAAGCCACCGCTGGGGAGGGTTGGCCACCTCTTCGCTCTGTTGGGGTGAAAGGAGGCCGTTGGTCTGTGGCACGGTTCTCTCACCATTGTAATATCGGGCTTGAGGTAAAGTGTTGACAAAGGGCTCCGGGAAGAAGGACTGAACGCCGTACCGACCTCCGGGGACAATCTGATGGGATCTAGGAGAATCCGTGGGAGATGGAGTTAACCTGTCATTTTCGGAAGCGGTGTACATGCTACAATACAAAGAGAAACACTTAAAAAAAAAAAACCCTAATGTTCTCCCCAGACAGTCTACATCCCAGAAATGAAGAAGGCTCTAGAGCCTGAGCGCTGGTCTGCTGAGTGAAGGGCCAGAGGTGGGGAGGCACCAGTCCATTTTAGCTGAACTCTTGGCTCACTGGGACAAAATTTCCCATCATGAAAGAGAAAGTTTCCTCCCAGGCATTAAGCATTTAAACTATAGAAATTCCATCTTTGCAAGTCCTAGAACTTGAAGAACTGGGAGCAACTCTCCCTTCCGTGGTAGGGAAGGAATGCTGGCTGAGGTGGGTAGAAATGCCAAATTTAAAAGGCACTTGTGGGCCTTGCTGTTTGATGTTATGAAAATGACATCCTCTTGGTTTAAGGTTTTTCTTATGTAAAAAAAATGAGAGGGAATAATCCCTGCTCCTGAGAGAATAAAAAAAAAAACTGGGATCAAATGGGAAGGAGGCATATAAATGCAGATTATGAAAATTTCAAATCTCCACTCAAATGTTAAAAAAATAAAAGCTGCTCATGTTTAAGCCCTTAACATTTCTTTAGAAATGAACAAAATCCTTCTGTGAAAATTCCAAAGCAAGATTAGTCAAAGCCTAATATATGCAAAAATAAAAATGGGTAAAAATCCCAACTGTGAAAGCTCTTCCTAGAATACGGTCTCAAGAAAGTATCTGATTCAACATGTCTCACTCAAAGATGACCAGGCAAGGAAAAATAAAGGTGTACTTACGAATCATAGTTGTCCCTGAAGCCTTTTGCAAAGGGATTGTGATCAATCTTTAGTTGAGTTATCTAGATAAGGAAAAAAGACAGTCACTGAGTGCTTTCTCTCTCACCCTGGATAGGGCTTTGGGGATGCTGGGGACTCTGGGGCACTCACATCGGTGTTTTGATAGGCGGTCACAGCAATGAACTGCGTTTCTGAGAAAGTGAAGGTCTGTGTCTTAGAGGGCTCATTCAAGTCCTCCACGCCATCCTCTGTGACTTCAACAATGTGCAGTCTCGGCTGGTACTTGTGTAAAGACTGTAAGACTATCATCTGCAAATGGTACAGAAAAAAGAGCTGCCAATTCTCAAAAGTGAAGTCGATTTTGACCAATTCTATATTTTGGAATGGAACTTGCTTGCTCCTCAGCCCACAGCTAACTTTTTCTGTTGCCATTTTTGAAACTTAAAACATAGCCAAGTATGTGTGTTTCATAAACACTCTTGTGTCTTGGTTTCCTAAGTCGCCAAACGATTTCAGTCTTTCTGTTCCTAATCGTTCACTCACTGTTATTGATATCCGATAGGAAAATGACCAAAAAAAAAAAAAAAAAAAGTAGAACTGAGAAAGGTCAAAGGAAAAAAAAATACTAGAAAGTGGCAACAGGTAGCTGCAAATATAAACACAGTAAAGAATACAGAAACTGATTAGAAAACAGATTCACAGCCAGAAGACACCACCTCCTCTGTCACCCTACCTGGGTGTTGTTGTTGTTTGCGCCTTTGTTATTGGTGAGTTTTAACTTCCCAAAAGAAATCTCCTGTCTCATCCAGTGGGAACCAGTGTTAGGAGACTCGGGGTGAACATACATTTTGTTGCCTAAGAGAAAATGAAACAAAACACAAAACTCAAGCATATATGGCTGTTTGCAAATGGAGGTAGGGGGAGAGAGAATTTACTACTCATGGGCAAGATTTAAGAGCTAGACTTACAATGCCTGTCTCTCCTTAGAGGCTTAAGAAGACCAGTGGAGACCAAGTAGTCTCTACTGATTCCCCTCCCAGGGGCCCTGTGCTTCCGGCCTTCCTTGGACAAAGCAAAAATGGAGCCAACGGGCAGTGCCTCTTGAAGGTCAATTTGCCGATGTCTGAAGCTAGAAAGTCAAGATCTGATGATGGAAGGTGCTTGGATTTTTATGATAAACTCAACCTTGGGGAGATCTCTTCTCAAGTTAAGATTAAAATGTCAGGAGCCTTGCCTCCCGGAGAGTTTATGGCAATGACGTCCTCAGAGGTAGGGATGTGGCGGGGCAGGCTAGCTAGGGTCGTGGTTAACATGCTATACGCTAGCCAGCAAGAGGTCTGACTTAGCGATTATCTCCCTCAATCAAACATTCAACACGAAGAAACTCCTGCTAACACCTCCAGGCCCCGGATGCGGAGGAAGCGATGCGAGATTTGGTTGTGCGTGGTCTGAGCGGGGCTCCCGGCGCGCCACCCTGCCCAGGCCTCCTCTCTCCTCACCCTGCATGTTATTGTCCGCTTTTCCGCAGGTCACCCATTTGCCCCCCTGGAAGCGCCAGTGGTTGGGGTCCGCCAGCACCACTTCTACGAACACGTTGTAGTGGGCGGTGGGATTGAGTCCGTTTATGTTGAAGCTCAAAAAAGGAAACATGCGTCTGTGCAAGGGAATAGAACCAGGAGATGTAAATCGCGACGCCGGGGCACAGACCCACGTTCGAGTACGCCACTGGGAAGTCTACAAACAGAATACCTGTGGGTCCAGTGGCCCTCACTACGTACAACATTCTTGAGTTGGCAACTCGCGGGGAAACCTCTTTCCCGAAGTAATTTGCCCCAATTTATTATTTCCCCCAATGCCCGCGCTTCTGCATCCCTCACTCAATTTCTCAACCCATTCAGATGCTCATTCATTTTCTTCCAGGATGTTTCTATTTAAAAATCTATTTTTTTTTTTACAAGTACGAGTGCCAGGGAATATTAAGTTGCTCTCGTTTAAAAAAACAGAAACAAAAACTCTACTGGTAAGGCTAAAAGTGTCCCTCGGACGCCCCTCTCGCAGCAACCACCCCTCACTTTCCCCAGAATGAACCAGTGCCCGCAGTGGGATTTGTAGCCGAACTTTCCCGGGCCGGGCATCCCAGCCCAGTCGGACTCCAGGGCCGGCCTAACCCACTCCCCGGCTCAGCCCTCGCTGCTGGCGCTCACGTCCTCGCGCTCGTCCCCCGGATGCGCCCCGTGGAGACCTTGGCGCCTAAAACTGCGGGAGCCCATCTCCAGCGCTCGGGGGGAGCCACCCCTCGAGCCTTCTGGCCGGCCTGCAGGGACC
This sequence comes from Bos indicus x Bos taurus, assembly GCF_003369695.1. Taxonomy (NCBI): domain Eukaryota; kingdom Metazoa; phylum Chordata; class Mammalia; order Artiodactyla; family Bovidae; genus Bos; species Bos indicus x Bos taurus. The sequence continues at coordinate 58,673,178 of NC_040097.1, read as the reverse complement.
CGTGTACAGCTGGGCAGGGAGATCTAGGAAATCCAGCTTTGTGGACAAGCCTCAATTTCTATTTCCGCCTCCTCCTCGTCAGTCTGGGTGAAGATGAGGAGAGCGAAGAGGGGAAGCAGCTTTAGCCTTAGCGCCCTGCACGAAGCGCTGGTGCGCGGACGGACTGGAGACACGGCGTCTCCACTGGTTGAGCGAGGAAACTCTTCCAGCCACGAGCGGAGTGGGCGGGCCGCGGGACCCCATTCCCGGCCACCCCAGGACCACACAGGCCTTCTTTGCCCCCGCGCCTCCGGGCCCCTCCGCGCTGCGCTCACCTGCCCTGTTTCGTAATGATCATCTCGGTTTGGTGGCGGTGGAATTTGAGCCACAGAGGCCGGTTGCACAGGTAGACGTGGGCGCGGAAGCCGGAGCCGGGAACCCCCAGACCCCCTAGTCCTCCGCAGGTACCTGCGGCTGCCGCCGCTGGGTACGGCCCGTAGAGCGGAGCCCCCTGGCCGTACTGATACGCGCCCGGGCCGCCTCCACCGCCGCCGCCGCCCGCGCCGCCGCTCGCACCGGCTCCCGTGCCGAACTGCGCCCTCCCGGGTGGGCACACGGCCGCGGGGAAGCCGCCGGGGGGCAGCATGGAGCCGTAGGGGTAGCGCGCCCCGTTGGGAGCCGGGTACACAGACCCGTGGGGCGCCCCGGCCGCCGCCTGGTACGGGAAGAGCGAGCAGGGAGCCGCCAGCTCCGAGCCCTGAGGCCCGGGGGACTGGAGGTAGTAGCGCTCCGAGCTCAGGCTGTCCATGGAGTAGCGCGCGCTAGCCGCGGCGGCGGCCGCAGCGGCTGCGGCGGCCGAGGGCAGCTCCTCCTCCCCGCAGGGGGAGCCCTTGCGGCCGTCCGGGGGCCCCGGCTTGGCCACGGCAGCGGCGCTGGCAAAGGCGTCCCCGGCGTCGGCGTCACTGAGCATGGTTGCGGGGGCCCCCGCGCCGGCGGCCGCAGGTTCCCCGCTCGCCGCCTCGCACGAGAGACTGCCCGAGAACTTCTTGGGCGCTTTGTCTAAGTCCAGCCTCTGAGGCGAGGGGGCCGCTCCCGGGAGGTGGCCGGCGCTCCCGCCGCCGCCTCCTCGCGCCCCCTCCAGCGGGTAGAAGTGCGCGCCGGGCAGGTTCACAGAGCTCACCAAGAGCTGCTCCCCTAACTGCATGCTTTGCAGAGCGCAGACGGCAGCTGGCTGCTTCCTCTCCGGCCGCGACCTGATTATAAAGGCAGGATGGGGGAGCCAGCGCCCTCTTCCGAGGGGAAGGTAACTTCCCCTTCCTCCCGTGCCGGGTTACCCACCTGGCGACACGCGGGCCGCTAAGGCGCGCGCAATTGCGCGCTGCGAACCCAGAACCCTTTCCGAATGGAAAGCGCACGGAGTTTGAAGGCAAGAGGCTAAAGCTGACCGGGAAGCGATCCGCTTTTCCTTCCCGGTCCTTTCTGCCTCTCTGGACCTGTACTCTCCTGGCCCGCACACACAGGAAGAAGTCTTAGATCTCTCTCCCCATCCACCACCAGAGCTAGCCTTTCTGCCCTTCTCCACTGACAAACTATCGGTCAGGTTGACCACTTGGAAACTTGCAGGCTGTCATTGGCTGCTTTATATATGTGAGGCCAGGGAGTGGCTTCGCGGCCCTACAGCCTCGGGACCCTCTGATTGGTTGTTGGAGGTGACACTAATTCAATTAGGCATTTACTAATTGGATCAAGTTGCCTGAGACTTTATTTTCCTATCCTTTAGCCTGATTTTTTTTTTTTTTTTTGAGATGCTGTCATGCTATGAGAATCAGTCCTGGTGTCCGTATTTCGCTGGAGTTTAGGGTCTCCGTAGCGGGGTCCACTCTTGGCACAGAAATCGAGACAGCTCTCCGAGTGGGGGTGAGGGGGCGGGCGCAGGTTGTGGAGGCAGGAGGTAGAAATGCTCTGCAAGTTGATGGCCTGCAGAAAGGCACCGGTCCCTGAGGGTGAGGATCTGGGGCGAGTTGGAGGGAGGCCCGAGAGAGGTCTCTTTCCTCGTCGGGGGCTGTAACTTCAGGCACACTTTCCTCCCCTGGAGGACTCTCTGGCTTTCAACACGCAGGAACCACTTTTTGTTCGGTCCTACCCTTTTACCCAATGGGAAGGGTTTACTGAGAGGAACTTTGGGCTTTGGGGATTCCAGGGACCGCACTGCTATCCTTTAGGACCGAAGCCCTGGTGGGGTGGGCTATTGGGAACTACCCGGTGGGGTGGGCTATTGGGAACTACCCTCATCCCCAGGCTCACTCCTGCTTCAGCAGACAGTCACTTTTACGCCCCACAATTGAAAATCCACTCTCAGTTTCCCTGAATCCCGGATCCCACCCCCTCCCATCTTCAGTTGGACCTGACGCCGAGAAACAAAGGTCCTCAAGCAGCCCCGCGGTTAAGATTCCCTGTGCCTCTCCTCTGCAGCGCAACACAGAAGGTGGAATAATTAGTGAAATAATCAGTTTGATATTGAATTAAACCCTTTTCCCCCAGCTGCCTGTTTCTCCCCCTGCGTTTCTGCAGACAGCAGAGCAAGATGATGCTGTCCTATTGCATTGTTTATTAATACAGAAGGTGTGGGGCACGTTTCGTTGCAGATAAGAAGCCTGAATATTTGCTGTTAATAGATAATTATAGACGCCGCTTTTAGTCGCTCCGGGAGCGCGTTTTCCGGCTAAGAGCTCGGGACTCTGCTTCCCCAACAGAACGCGATCACACGGGAAACTCTTCTCCCGCAACTCTAGGCGGTGGCAGGATTCGTTGAGCCCGCATACGCCGGTGCAGAGCGGCTCGAAGCGTTCCAACTTAGATTCCAACCACAGCAGCGTAGATACTGGCACCTCTGGGTTAGAGTGAGGCGGTCCTTCACGCACTCCGACGCTCCAGGGCGGTTACCAATTCTCCGCGGCAGTGGAAACGGTCAAGGCCCAGCCAGAGCGGGGGAGGGAGCAAGTTAAGCGAGCGGGCCGGGGCTGGGGCCTCGCAGGTCCCGGCACCGAAGCCCCCCAGGTCCTTGGAACGTGGTCTGGAGTGCGCTCAGCCCAGCGCTTCTCTCACGTCGTCCCGCTGGTTTAATGCGGGCTCTCGGTGGCTCTCTGCTTTGATCACCACCCCGTCCACTCCCACCTCACCGGCTTTTGTTTTCTTTTGATCCACAGAAGTCCTGACGTATTGCAGTTTTCAAGTATTTTTTGTGCTTTTTAGACTCCAAGATACTCAACGTGGAGGTTCCGTGAGGCGGCCTTGACAGCAAGAAGAGAAAGGGCAGTTTGGCAGGGGAGCCCGGGCTGGGGGATCTTGTTACCGCTCGAGGCTCTTCCACATCAGCCTTGACCTGAGCTGCAAGATGTTTGAGGGAAAAGGCAGCGGTGAGATCAAATCTCACGTGTTGCTTTTATTTATTTATTTATTTATTTATTTTGGAGACAGAGTGGCTCGAGTCAGGTCTCAGCTTTGCGCCCGACCGCAACGAGACAGCGGGCCTCGGGGTCCCTTCGAATCGTTTTCGAGGCGGCCAGGGAAGCTCTGCGCGTGGCAAAGCGCCACTGCAGGCAACAGGCATCGCTCCGACCCACTCTGGCGCAAGTAACGCGAGCCAGCTGTCCCCCGCGCCACATCAGAAAGGCTTGATTTTATTCCAGCCCCAGAGCATGCTCTTGAAAGCGCGTGGGTTCATTCGAGTGCTACTTAATTATGAAATATACACACGGTACGTGTAATCAGGATTAGTGTTGATTCTTGGGGCAGGAAATTGCAGTTTATATCTCCCCACCTTCCCAATAGAGCTGTTCTTTTGCCCAAACCTGAACACATTTAACAGGCGGAGAAACAAAGAGAAGTTCAAAGACAACCAAAATTCCGACTCCAGGAAACGGCTCTGGGGCCCAGAGTTTTGGAACATGGAAAATACACCCATAATTTATATTACCTTTATAAAAATATATATTACAAATTCCTTTTGAACATAATGAAAAGCACTGTTTCAACTAAAGATGATTTTTTTCCTGACTGCATAGAGATAAAGAAATCTCATTTACTGTTTTTTTCTGTATTAATTAATGACTATTATTATTATTACATATGGAATATATTAGTCTACATGCCTGGAAAGTTATAGATGAGCAAATCTGTGGTTGATTTCCTACATGAAATAGACTTTCCTTCTGCTGGCTCAGTTTTACTGATAACCAGGGAAAGAGGCATAAAAGTTATTTTCACGCGTCCCAGTCGCACCTTAAAATGTAAAGCTCCCTTTGCCAGAAACAGGAACAGAAAAGAAAGCTAAAGCAGCGGCTTCAGTGAACAAGTCAGGCAGCACTCTCCTTAGACTGAGTGGGCAAATCAGACAGCCTTCCAGCCTGTTTGCTGTTTGATTTCAGTGACACCCCAAGCTTCATGAAATCCAAATGAGACATTTATTGAAAGGTGCCTGGTTTTATGTGACTCAACTGACAGTGTAGAGAATGCATTGAACAAAAACATCAACACTAGGGAGGAAACGTGGAGACCCCATGGAACCCGGGACCCAAGTGCTGGCTGGATTAACTCAAAGCTTGCACCTTTCAGCCTGAGCTGCAAGGAGCAGGACCCTCTGAAAGCTGCAAGGAAGCCAAGGTTAAGCCAGTGAGTGAGCCTATTAAGGATCATATGCTGCGTTGTCTTGAGCAATAATACCAACTTCATGCTACCATCTCAAATTGATAACACAAGTTATTGCCAACCTGACCAGGGCACCTCTTCTTCCCTTTCTCCCCCTTAAAGGTAACCAGTCTCAGTGCATTCATCTTTTAAAGACAAAACTGAGAAGTATTTGGCTGTAACATGACTATTACATGTCACCAGATACATACTCAGATACATACACACGTATGAATAAATTACAAGGGTGAGTTATAGGTAAGTGCAGTGAGATATAGTTTACCGCCCCCCCCCCCACAACCAAGGGGGCCCATATAAATGTCCCAATAAATTCTATTATTTTCACCCCCACTAAAAATGTGTTATCAAAACACTGTCCGTGTTATTCAAACACTTTGTAAATTCTGAGCAGACTTGCTGCCGGTTCTCCTTTTAACCCTAGGAAAACATTCCAACATTAACCGGTCACCGGTGCTTCGCCTTCACTCTGGGCAAACGTCAATGGGTTTTTTGTGGTGAGTTGGTCCTTTTATTATTTATCTATGGCCTTTTCTTTGTTGATGTTGCATTTTATTTCGCCATCTCAGGTTCACTCTTTGGCCCTTTGTTCTCTGATGGCCAGATCCCCACCTCCACTGGGCTTTCCCAGGGGGGGAGGGGGCTTCCATCACGGGAAGGCTGTTCATGTTTAGATTTTTTTTTTTTTTTTAAAGAGAAGTCCCGTAAGATAACACATTTTGGCAAGGACAAGTAGTGCTGATTTTGCTGAGAACAGCAAGATACTCCCACCAACACAGTTTCACTTACTGTAAGAATTTGATTCGCTGTCCCTCTGCAATAGACTGATTGCTTTCTTTAAAAGAAATCCACAAAGGTGTCCACAAATGTGTGAGGCAGAGGATTACATTAAACCCACTGTACTTTTCAAACAAAACTGACCAAAATTTAAATTATTTTCTTTAAACTATTTTCTTTAGCTATTAATCCATGTATTTTGATTGCTAAGGGCAAGTGTAGTTCACTGTTAACATACAAGGAGATGGGGAAACAGGGGATGAAAGTTAAGAAACATACCAAAAGGTGCTTATTTCAAAAAATAAATGATCTTAAACACTGGATCAAGAATCTTCTTTATGAAACTTTTTTTTTTTAACTGCAAGTGAACTCTGGACTTAACTGCTGTTCAATCATCACCATCATCATATTTATGGAAGTGCACAGATTCACAGAAGTAACAAGAAAGGCAAGGCAACATGAGGCAGAATAAAGCGGAATGCTCTCAAAAATAAAGTATGGGGATGTTTGGCTAATCACTGCTACATTAAAATATGAGTTATTCAGGGCTCCCCCTTCTTGCTTACTTCTGCACCTTGAAAGGCCTGACTCTTAGTAGGTGCTCATCTCTTGATCGAAAGGAAGGGGTTACTGAATCTGTAAGACTAAAAAAGACAAAATAGCCCAAGGACAGTGTCAGGTCTCAGACTTTATAGCCAAGAAGACGACAATGAAAGGTTTTTTCCTAAAAGGAAAAACACAGATCTTCCTAAATTAATGGCATTTTCATGTTTTTAGGGCTGTTCCTAGATTTTTAAGGATGTTTTATATCTTTTTTTAGACCTTTCCTAACCCAGAGTTCTCCCATTATTGCAAAGCTTCCCCTGTGCATGTTAATGTGGACATTCTTCCACAGAAAAACAGAAAAGTGAATGTCAGAATTGCAGGACAGCTGTTGATGGGAACAACCACCATGTAGTCACTGAGAAATATTATCCTGAACAGAAATCACTCACACATCACTAACAGGGACAGCAGAACCAATGGAATTTAATGTTTCAACAGAAGGCACCTAGGAGGCAGGTGTGGCAGGATGTCTCCACAACAGGTGGGCAGAGTGGAATCCTGTTGACCAGGGCTTCCAGGTGATGGGCAGCTAGAATGTTCCCTCCAGCCCGGACTTGAGAAAGGGGAAGAGGGGAAGTCTGGATTGGAGAGTTCCCGCCAGAAGTGTAAAGCCCTTAAGATAACCGAGGAAGGAGAGTGAGAGGGAAGGAGAAAGGAAAGTGGACAGGAAGGAGAGAAACAGAAGAGCCGTCCTTAAACCTGTCTTTTCAGATCCCTAAGCGAAAAGCGGAACGTTGTATGCAGAATCTTTCGGGTTTGTGACTCCACCTTTCACCAGCTTGTTGGTTCTGGGCAAACTCTTTAACTTCTCCCCTCAATTCCCACGTGTGATGACCACAAACAGAAAGAAAAGCAGTTAGCACAGCACCCAGCACACAGGAAAACCTCCCATCATACGTAGGCTAAGCTCACTTTTTGCCCTGGACACTGAGGATTCAGGACCACTAATCTTTCTCCTCCAGAGATCCCCAGTCTGATGGGGAAGCAGGCCGGCATCAAACCCTTCCAGGACAATGTGAACCAGAAGGAGGAAGCATGAGTGACTCAGAGCCTGCGAGGAGAGTCCCCAGTCTTTCCATCCGTTCCTCCCCGGTTCCCCAGAAGCCGGGGTAGCCCAGCGCTGTCCGGGAGCCCGGCCTGGAAGGTGCACTTCAAAGGGAGGCAGCGGGCGCCTGGCCCCCGTGCGCCTTCCGCCCCCCCTCCCCCTGGGGCCCCCATTAGCATCTGTTTTTCCCAGGCCTCCCGCCCGCCTGCCCCCCGCCGGGATTTTGCCGTTCCGGCGGATTAGAAAATATTTAGCTCAGGTTTTGTACTCCACCTACTCGGTTAAACGCCCGACGAGGAAGGAGTTAATAATAGTCGGAAACCTCCCAGCGGGGCACTCTGAACTGGAAGTCTTGAAAAAGACGCCATATACGGCCTCAAGTTGAGAGGACAAGATCAACCCAGGAGGGCGGCCTGGAGGAGGTTCTCAAGCCGGGGCAGACCAGGGCTGCTTAACCGCCCCGCAGGTCCAGGGGGCCTGCGGGGCAGTTAAGCACCTCCCGCTACAGATTCTGGTGGTCCACAGGAAAGGAGTCTCTAGGGGGAGCAAAGGGTAGCTGGGATCTTTTCTTAACCCAGTTGAGGTTCGACTTTTCCAGAATAAAGTTGATCCTCGAACCCATAGCCAAAGGAGGGAAACAATGAAAGAAGCAGCGGCTGACTAGAGGTCAGACTCTGCTTTTAAACTCAGCACCCTAAAATATTATCACCCCATTGTACAGAAGAGTAAAGTGATGCTTGGAGAGGTGAAGGCTGTTGTCTAAAGGCACAGGGCTAAAAACAGTAGCCTGGGAACTGGGATCCAGAAGATCTGAGCTGCAGGGCTCAGGTGGAGGGGTTAAGTGCGTGCGAATGGGGGTGGGGTGCCACTTGTTTTCTTTGAGGGGGGAGACTGAGGTGCCCACTAGGATGGAGACCCCGTGTGGCTTCGGAGGAAGCGACTGGCCGGCGTTCGATGCCCATCTGTGGCCGCTGGACCTTGCCAATAAATCTCTTTTTAACTCCAGCCTAAGTCCTAATCCTGGGTTCCAGTTGACCCTTGTTGCTTGGGGTAACCATCGCAAGGGTGCGTTGCTTTCTGCAAGCAAGGGCTGGGCCAAACCCTGGGCACACAGTACCCCATGTAAACCCTCACTACCATTGCACAGACTTAGGTACTTCATCATCCCCATTTTACAGATAAGAAAATCGAGGCCGGGAGAGACAAAGTAAACTTGCCCCCGGGCGTGCAACTTGTGAGTAGCAGGTCCGGGCAACCCCGGGAGCTGGGGAGACGGCCTCTTTCCCTGAAACTCTGAAACTTTGACTATAAAACTGGGCTCTCCCGGCTTCGAGTGGCAATGGGCACGGGGAAGCGGGGCGCGGAAGCAACGGTCAATTCTTGACCCCCTGCCCTCCCAGTTTCCTCTTCGCATCCCTAGCTGCGCCGGCCGCGGGTTCCACGCGGGTCAGGGCTGGGATCCGGGGGACGTTGGGGCCCTTCTCGCCTCCCCCGCAGATGCTCAAAGACTCTGAATAGCGCGCGAGTTGGGGAAGCTAGACTACCGGGTGGGTCAGGCCCTTCGCTGCGAGCGGCGCTTCTGCAGCCGCCGGAACCCCGCCATCCACGGCTTGGGGACACGCGGCGCCCTCGGAGCGGCCACCTCCGCCGGCGGGGAGTCTCCCAGGGCTCCGCGCGCAGCGAACGACCGCATCACCGAGCACCGGCGCCTCAACCCGGGCCCCCGCAGGCGGCCTGAGCAAGAAATGCCGATTCCAGGAAGGAGTTGGAACCCAGGCCCGGGCTAGGAAGGACCTCCCCGAGCGTGGATTCCCAGTTTTCGCCCCGCGGCCGGCTTCTAACTCCAAAGGCACTCCGGTTGCCCTCGGGCAGTGGAGCGCCTCAGTTCTCCTTGGCACCTTTGTCTAGAATGAAAAGATATTGGGGGGGGGTCCCACGTACTCGCACCTGTCCTCCTTCTTTGCCTTTTCACTCCACGAAGCTTTCTCCCTTTGAGTTAGGGCAGCCTCGAAGGCAGAGGCTGAATTGAATTTCTTTGACTCCACCAACCCGAGGTAAATGCGTTTGTGTATAATATAATGTAGTGTGTTGTGTATAATAAAACATAGTATCTTTCACAATAGAATGTTATGCACAACACCCTATAAGATATAATATAAAATCAATGTAAATTTTAAAATAGACCTGCAGAAGTTTTAAAGAAACTCAAAAAGCCGCCTTATTGCAACGTCTGGCGCCTCGGCCTGTTGGCAACTGCGATTAATTTCTTGTGTGTTTTTCCGGGACTTAGTGTATGTTTGCATCAGCCAATAAGGATGTGTACCTGATTTTCCTTTTGTCTGCCCCCTACCCATCCTCACGCTTTTATAAATACTATTCAACACTGCTTTTTTTCTCTTAAAATACATTTTTAACTTAGTAAAGATGTAGGCACACCCGTGGAGGCACAATTGGCCGGAAACGCTCAGGTAAATGCCACCGGCCCTGGGGACGGAGAGGGTCCCCGGGCAGCCGCGGTCCCCGGGGCGGCTGCCTGGTCTGCGCCCCCGGAAGCGCACGGCGGGAGGAAAGGCTTGCGCAGCGGGAGGAGCGGCGCCCCCTCGCTCCACGTGCGCTGAACTCCGCCCCGGCCTCCTCGCTGTGGGTGTTTTCCTTTCTTTGAGATCCTCCCATTGTTTGTCACCTGAGACCCCAGAAGCAGGTAAACAATCTCCGGACTCTGTGTTCCGGGGGCTCCTGGGAGGGTGAGCGATCTGTGAGACGGCGCGGGTGCTGATCAAAGCGGGGGACCTAGAGGGGGCAGTCAGCTGCGTTAACATCCCGCTTGGCTTGGCTGCCGGGGGGAGGATGAAATTGGGCAGATGCAGGCCTGAAATACGTTTTACTTAAGGTTCAAGGAGTGACCTGAGCCGAATTACGCCCTAAATTCCCTTTAGGCTCAATGGCGACTCTTGAGGAGGCGGAAGCCCCCTGCGCTTCTCCTTAGAGGTCGTCTGTGAGGCGATCCTCATAGCAGGGGCGGGAGGCTGGGTGTGGCACTGGTCCAGGTTGACAAGAATAAATTTCCATGTCCCTGGGGCTGGTGGAAGATACAGACAGCATCGGGTCAGCAGTTAAGAGAGTAGCACAGAGGTTCCCAACCTTGGCAGAACAACCTGGGGACTTCTTAAAAACTCCACTACCCAGGTGGCACCTCAGAACAAGGAAATCAGAATTTCTGAGAGTGAGACCCAGGCATCAGTATTAACCAAAAGATCTCTAGCTGATTCCTGTAGGCAGCAAAGATGGAGAATTTACTGGGCTTAGGGATTTGGGGGTTGGTGGGGGACTTTCTGGAGACCTGGTGTTTGAGCTCAGTGCTTGTCAGTAGGCAGGGGGCGGGGCGCGCAGTAGGGAAGGGAGGAAGGGCGTTTAAGAACCAAGGAAGGAAGTGATGCCTGAGCCTCTGGTCACAGTGCTCTGCACGTGGAGGTCTTTCAATTTCCCAGTTCCTTGGGAAGGTTTAAGGATGACTGGAGAACACCTAGTTTAAATGATTATTTTTAAAACTCAAACAATACATGGGAATATTTTAAAGGTGGAATGATGCTGGAAAGCTTAGCTTTGACCACAACTTCATGAGGTTCTTAGGGAAGACATGTCATCAAATCTAAGATGGTATCCATTAACAGACACCATTATTTTGCCGCTCGTTAAGAGCAACAACAACAAAAAAGACTGATCCTCAAACTTTTATTTCGTGCTAACGGAAAGAATGGCTTATTTTGACAGTGTTACTTGTCTGTTTCACTCATACACACAATAAAAGCTGTAAGCAGAGGCAGTAACAGCTATGTCACAACTGCCATCTGACAAGAGTGATTGTAAAGCCCCACTGATTGTGGTATCTGCATTTCCAGAAATTAAAAGGTGTTTTAATTGCCCCATGAAGTGAGGCAACTGAAGGCCATCCAACCAGCTCTCCTTTAAGCTCACTGAATCCTCACAACTACCATGTGTGTGGGACCTGTTATTTATTAGCAACATGTTACAGATGAGGAAACTGAGGCACGGTGAGGCAAGCCACTTCAAGTCAGACCACCACCAAGTTGCAGAGACTGGATGTAAACCCCCCCTGCACAAAGCTGAGAAAATGTCCAGCTGAGTTGATTCTCAGAAGGGTTAAAGGGAGGGGGCCAGGGGGTAAGAGAGGAGAGGAAAGATTGGAGAGCTTGGTTTATGTGGTAGGCTGAGATCTCCATTTCAGTTAGAGTTCAGTTTTGTTACTGTTTGGGAGGTAAAAATATCACGTGGTAATCCAAAATCACAGAAGATGGTGATTGCAGCCATGAAATTAAAAGACACTTACTCCTTGGAAGGAAAGTTATGACCAACCTAGACAGCATATTAAAAAGCAGAGACATTACTTTGCCAACAAAGTTCCGTCTAGTTAAGGCTATGGATTTTCCAGTGGTCATGTATGGATGTGAGAGTTGGACTATAAAGAAAGCTGTGTACCGAAGAATTGATGCTTTGAAACTGTGGTGTTGGAGAAGACTCTTGAGAGTCCCTTGGACTGCAAGGAGATCCAACCAGTCCATCCTAAAGGAGATCAGTCCTGGATGCTCATTGGAAGGTCTGATGTTGAAGCTGAAACTCCAATACTTTGATCACCCAATGCGAAGAGCTGACTCATTTGAAAAGTCCCTGATGCTGGGCAAGATTGAGGGCAGGAGGAGAAGGGGACGACAGAGGATGAGATGGTTGGATAGCATCACCGACTCAATGGACATGGGTTTGGGTAGGCTCCAGGAGTTGGTGATGGACAGGGAGGACATGCTGCGACTCATGGGGTCACAAAGAGTCGGACATGACTGAACTGAACTGAACTGAAAAGAATATTATACAGCCAAGACCATTCATATCATCCATTAAAATGACCAATGCTACAGCTCATTTGCTTCAGTTGTCTGACTCTGTGTGACCCCATGGACTGTAGCCAGGCTCCTCTGTTAATGGGATTCTCTAGACAAGAATACTGGAGTGAGTTGCCACCTCCTCCTCCAGGGGATTTTCCCAACCCAGGGATCAAACCCGCATCTCTTAGGTCTCCTGCAATTGGCAGACAAGTTCTTTACAACTTATACCACCTGGGAAGTCCAAAAGGACCTCTAAAGAAATGATATATGCATTTTTCAGGCCCAGTAAGTGTTTCCAGATTAAACATCCTTATATAATTAGCATCTGATGACTCAGTGGCAAAAATCCACCTGTAATGCAGGAGACAAGGGTTTGACCCTCAGGATGGGAAGATCCCCTGGAGGAAGAAATGGTTACCTACTACAGAGGTTATGAAATAATCCCATGGACAGAAAAGCCTGGCAGGCTACAGTCCAAAGGGTTGCAAAGAGTAGTTGCCTATGCATGCTAAGAAATCTAGTGTTGCTTGAATTCCAAAAGTCTCCAGTGTCCAAGAGCTGACCACCGTTGTGACTTCTTTCACCATCAATTACCTGTCTCGAGTTTTTTGTAAATGGAGTCTTACAGTGTGTTCTTGCCATCTGGGGTCTTTCATTCAACTTCTTTGGGATATTTGTTCATGCCAATACATGTGAATGCATTTGTGCATTATCCTAGCTGTGTAATATTCCACTCTGTGAATATGTAATTTCTTCATTCTATTGCTGGAGACATTTGGGTTGTTTCCACTGGCTTGGATTATTATGGATATTGCTGGTATGAACATTCTTGAACCTGCCCTGTGGCAAACACCTGTACTGCATCTGTCAGGCCTGTACACATGGGAGTGGGAATACTGGATCATAGAGATCAGACTATATACTTTTCAACAAAGTTAGTAACATTTTAAAATCTTGGGCCATTTAAGCACACGACTTATGATCTTAGGACTTACTTGTGTCAATGGTTAGGACCCTTGAGGGAAGGGATATCAAGTTAAAGAAGGGAGGAAAAGATGAAAAGGAGACAATAGATGTTATGTCTTCGCATACATTTTTTTGTTCTGTATTCTCCAGTACTTTGGCCACCTCATGCAAAGAGTTGACTCATTGGAAAAGACTCTGATGCTGGGAGGGATTGGGGGCAGGAGGAGAAGGGGACGACAGAGGATGAGATGGCTGGATGGCATCATTGACTCGATGGACATGAGTCTGGGTGAACTCCAGGAGTTGGTGATGGACAGGGAGGCCTGGTGTGCTGCGATTCATGGGGTCACAAAGAGTCAGACATGACCGAGCGACTGAACTAACTAACTAACTAACTAGTATTCAGGCACTCAATGTTTACGAATGCTTTCATTTCCTCTACAAGTTGTTGAGCACCCAAAGATAAGAGGGTTGGCAAAGTAGACAGGCATTTGGAAATATTCAGAAGGCTAGAAGGAACCCCTTGCTTTCATCTTATTTATTTATTTTAATTTTTATTTATTAATTTAATTTATTTTTGGCCTCGCTGGCTACACGTGGTTTTCTTTAATTGCAGCACTTGAGCTTCTCTTTGCAAAGGGGCTTCGGTAGTTGCCGTGCATGGGTTGAATATTTGCAGCTCCCAGGCTCTAGAGCACAGGCCCTGTAGTTGTGGTGCGGGAGCTTAGTTGCTCTGTCACACGTGGGATCTTCCTGGACCAGGGATGGAACCACGTCCTCTGCATTGGCAGGCAGGTTCTTAACCACCAGATCACTAGGGAAGGCCTCACCTGATATGTTTATGACTTTGTAACAATAAGGAGATCCAACCAGTCCATTCTGAAGGAGATCAGCCCTGGGATTTCTTTGGAAGGAATGATGCTAAGGCTGAAACTCCAGTACTTTGGCCACCTCATGCGAAGAGTTGACTCACTGGAAAAAGACTCTGATGCTGGGAGGGATTGGGGGCAGGAGGAGAAGGGGACGACAGAGGATGAGATGGCTGGATGGCATCACTGACTCGATAGACGTGAGTCTGAGTGAACTTGGGGTCACAAAGAGTCGGACACGACTGAGCGACTGAACTGAACTGAACAATTGCCTAGGTTGACATTTTCCATCTGATACTAGTAAATGCTCAAGTCTAAATTTTCCACTGACAAATATATTTTTTCAAGGAAAAATTTTCCCCCTTGATATGATTTTTTAAATTATAGTTAATTTACTATACTTTAATTTAAGTTGAAGTAAGGAAATGGCAACCCACTTCAGTATTCTCGCCTGCAGAATCCCATAGACAGAGGAGCCTGGCAGGCTACAGTCCGTGGGGTCCCAAGAGTCGGACACGACTTAGTGCACTGTCTCATAGTTAATTTACACTATTGTGTTATTTTCAGGTGTACAGCATAGTGGTTCAGTGTTTTTGGAAATTATACTCCAGTATAGTTTATTACAAGATTCTGGATGTAATTCCCTGTGCTGTACAGTATATCCTTGTCATTTATCTATTTTATATATGGTAGCTTGTATCTATTAATCTCATACACCTATGGAGAAGGCAATGGCACCCCACTCCAGTACTCTTGCCTGGAAAATCCCATGGACGGAGGAGCCTGGTGGGCTGCAGTCCATGGGGTCGCTAGGAGTCGGACACGACTGAGCGACTTCACTTTCACTTTTCACTTTCATGCCTTGGAGAAGGAAATGGCAACCCACTCCAGTGTTCTTGCCTGGAGAATCCCAGGGACAGAGGAGCCTGATGGGCTGCTGTCTACGGCGTCGCACAGAGTCGGACACGACTAAAGCGACTTAGTAGCAGCAGCATACACCTAATTTGTCCTTCTCCCTTTATCTCTCCCCTTTAATAACCATGTTTGTTTTCCATATCTGTGAGTTTGTTTCTGTTTTGCATATACATTCATTTGTATTATTTTTTAGATTCCACACATAAGTGATGTCATACAATATTTGCCTTTTGTGTCTTGACATTTCACTGAGCATAATATTTTCTAGGTCCATCCGTGTAATGGACAAACAAAATATTGTTATGACAATTCTTTTGTCATGACTGAGTATTATCAATAATATTCCATTATAAATTTATCATATCTTATTTTTTAATTTATTTTTAATTGAAGGATAATGTGTTGATTTCTGCCATACATCAACATGAATCAGCCATAGTTATACATATGTCCCTTCTCATATGTCTTTTTAATTTATTTGTTTGTTGATGGATACTTGAGTTGCTTCCATGTCTTAGCTATTGTAAATAATGCTTCTGTGACCATTGGGGTGGATTTATCTTTTTGAATTAGTATTTTTGTTTTTTCTGAATATATATTCAGGAGTAGGAATGCTGGATCATATGGTAGCTCTATTTTCAGTGCTTTAAGGAACTTCCATACTCTTCGACAGTGGCTGCTCCAATTTCTATTTCCACCAACGGTTTACTAGGGTTCTCTTTTGTCCACATCCTCACCCACATTTGTTATTAGTAGACTTTTTGATGAGAGGCATTCTGAAAGGTGTGAGGTGAATATCTCACTGTGGTTTTGAGTTGCCTTCTCTAATATTTAGTGATATTGAGCGTCTTTTCATGTGCCTCCTACCCATCTGTATGTATTCTTTGGAAAAATGCCTGCTGCTGCTGCTAAGTCGCTTCAGTCGTGTCCGACTCTGTGCGACCCAATAGACGGCAGCCCACCAGGTTCCCCATCCCTGGGATTCTCCAGGCAAGAAGACTGGAGTGGGTTGCCATTTCCTTCTCCAATGCATGAAAGTGAAAAGTGAAAGTGAAGTCACTCAGTCGTGTCTGACTCTTAGCGACTCCAGGGACTGCAGCCTACCAGGCTCCTCCGTCCATGGGATTTTCCAGGCAAGAGTACTGGAGTGGGGTGCCATTGCCTTCTCCTAGTCAGGTCTTAATGCCCATTTTTAAATCCAGATGCTTGTTTTTTTGACACTGGTTATATAAGTTGTTTGTGCATTTTGCAGGTTAACCCCTTGTTGGTTGCATCATTTGCAAGTGTTCTCTCCCATTCTGTAGATTGTGTTTTCCTTTGATTGATGGTTTCCTTTTCTGTGAAAAAGCTCTTAGGTTGAATTAGGTCCCATTTGCTTATTTTTCCTTTCTTTGACCTTGGGAGATGGATCCAAGAAGACAGTGCTACAGCTTAGGCCAAAGAGTGTTCTGCTTATGTTCTCTTGTAGGATTCTTATAGTTTACACTTTTCTTTTAAAGCATTTCTTAACTATTCTCTTACTTTATTTTTCTAGATGAAATTGAGAACTGGGGTTTTGATCAGAATTGTATTGAATTTAGACTTTTTTAAAAGGAAAAATGACATCTTTATAACATAAACTTTCTATCTTTTTTTTAAAAGTTTATTTATTTTTTGGCTGTGCTGGTTCTTCACTGATGCTCAGGTTTTCTTTAGTTGCTGTGAGAGGCTACTCTTTATGATGACTTCTCTTATTTCAGAGTGTGGGCTCTAGGTGCACAGGCTTCAGGAGTTGAAGCACACGGGCTCAATAGTTGTGGCTTGCAGGCTTAGTTGCTCCATGGCATGAGGAATTTTCCCTGACCAGGGTTGAACCCATGTATCCTGCATTAGCAGGTGGATTCTTAACCACTAGACCACCAGAGAAGTCCTAAACTTTCTTTCCAAAATTAATATACATGTTTCTAACATTCATTCAACCCGTCTCTCAGTCTAGCTGTGTGTTTTGTAGGCTGAACATGGAACAACAGACTGGTTCCAAATCGGGAAAAGAGTATATCAAGGCTTTATTTTGTCACCCTGCTTATTTAACTTATATGCAGGGTACATCATGAGAAATGCTGGACTGGATGAAGCACAAGCTGGAATCAAGATTGCCAAGAGAAATATCAATACCTCAGATATGCAGATGACACCATCCTTATGGCAGAAAGCGTAGAAGAACTGAAGATCCTCTTGATGAAAGTAAAAGAGGAGAATTAAAAAGTTGGCTTAAAACTCAACATTTAGAAAACTAAGACCATGGCATCTGGTCCTATCACTTCATGGCAAATAGATGGGGAAACAGTGGAAACAGTGAGAGACTTTAGTTTTTTGGGCTTCAAAATCACTGCAGATGGTGACTGCACCCATGAAATTAAAAGACGCTTGCTCCTTGGAAGAAAAGTTATGATCAACCTAGACAGCTTATGAAAAAGCAGAGACATTACTTTGCCAACAAAGGTCCATCTAGTCAAAGCTATGGTTTTTCCAGTAGTCATGTATGGATGTGAGTTGGACTATAATGAAAGCTGAGCACAGAAGAATTGATGCTTTTGAACTGTGGTGTTGGAGAAGGCTCTTGAGAGTCCCTTGGACTGCAAGGAGATCCAATCAGTCCATTCTAAAGGAAATCAGTCCTGAATATTCATTGGCAGGACTGATGTTGAAGCTGAAACTCCAATACTTTGGCTACCTGATGTGAAGAACTGACTCATTGGAAAAGACTTAGATGCTGGGAAAGATTGAAGGCAGGAGGAGAAGGGGGCAATACAGGATGAGATGGTTGGATGGCATCACGGACTCAATGGACGTAAGTTTGAGTAAACTCCAGGAGTTGGTGATGGACAGGGAGGCCTGGTGTGCTGCAGTCCATGAGGCTGCAAAGAGTTGGACATGAGTGAGCGACTGAACTGAACTGAACTGATCTTGATAAATTTATACTTACGTATTTATATTCACATTTCTGTTGTAAAAGGAATTTTTCATTATATTTTCTAACTGGATCTTATTTGTTATAGTAAAACTATTGATTTTTAAAATAAACCATGTTATTAACTATTTTCTGAATTCTCTTATGCCTTTGAGTAGCTTTGTATTTATTATCTTTTGGTTTTCTATATTATCCCTCAGACATGATTACTTTCTTCCTTTTTTCCAATAGTTTAAATTTTGGATATTGAGCTGTCACTCAGAATGAATGGTAAATAATAGTTAAAGTAGTAAATCATAGTTATCTAATAAATACATGTTTATATAATAAATTAATAGTTAAAAATTTATTGAATACTCATGTCTTATACCTGAGTTTATTGGGAATATTTCTTATGCTAAATCACCCAGCCTGATGCTAAATTTTGAATAGATATAAGAATTTAGAATACTTTTGCATATGTGTTTCTAAATCCCATATTTGTGCATATGTTTTGTGGCTACATACAAATTAAAGTTTGCCATTGATTTTTATTTTATCTGAGATATTGTCCCATTTTTTTCCAAATCTGAAATACCATGTTGATTCAAATGAATTATTTTGAAAGTTACACTTGTTAAGGTTTCCTTTACATATAGTCAAAACTCCCCCATTTTAGAAGTGTGCAGTTGGTATATTATGACAAGTATATGTATTTGAGTAACTGATATCACAATCGGATATAGAACATTTTTACCACCCAAAGTTCCCAAGTCCTCCTCAGTAGTCAGTTCCCTTTCTCAACTGTCAACCCCTGGCAACCCTGATTTCTATGGAGATTAGTATGTTACTCCATGAAATCTATCATTATAGTGAATTTACTAAAAGATTTTCCAATAGCAAACACCCTTCCGTTCCTGGAGTAACTGGCAGTGGTCATATTTTACATTTACAATGCATTGCTAGGCTCTCCATGCTAATCTATTATCTGAGACCTTTGCATCAGTACTTAAAAGGAAATTTGGTCTGTGTCGTCTGTTAGGTCTTGATTGCAATGGTCTGCTAAATTTGTGAAAATTGGGGGACTAATTTTATTCTCTGTGAAACAACCTAAGTACAAGTGTCAGTTGAATGAGAATTTATCCCTGAAATGAATACTTTGGAAATACTCTTTTCAAGCTTTTCAAGTTTTATTCTATTTTCTAAATTTAATTTAAAAATTATTTCTTTATTTTATTATTGGCTGTACAGGGTCTTTGTTGCTTTGCACGGGCTTTCTCTGGCTCCAGTGAGCAGGAGCTGCTCTTGGCTGCAGAGGTCTCATTGCAGGGGCGTCTGTTTGGCGGAGCCCAGGCTCTCGGTGCACAGCCTTCAGTCGCTACAATGCTCGGGCTTGGTTGCGGCGTGCAGGCTCTAGAGCACGGGCTCAGGAGTTGTGCCCCACGAATTCAGCTGCTCCAAGGCACATGAAACCTTCCTGAACTGGGGACTGAACGCATGTTCAGTGTTCTTACCCACTGTGCCACCAGGGAAGTTTGTCTCCTATTTTTATAGGGCTATTTAATTCTTAAATTTTCAAATGTTTAGCTGAGAATTATACCAAAAATAGTATCATTATATAATATAGCAATCTATTTTACATAGTAATATAGTCACGTTTTGCATTTGGTCTTGATTTTGCCATCTTATTTTAGGATTTTGCTTCTTCCTTGATGCCTTTTTTATTTTCTTCTCTTTCAGTGTGTGATATACTGCTAAGTCACGTCAGTCATGTCCGACTCTGTGTGACCCCATAGACGGCAGCCCACCAGGCCCCCGTCCCTGGAATTCTCCAGGCAACAATACTGGAGTGGGCTTGCCATTTTCTTCTCCAGTGCATGAAAGTGAAAAGTGAAAGTGATGTCACTCAGTCGAATCCGACTCTTCTCGACCCCATGGATTGTAGCCTACCAGGCTCCTCCGTCCATGGGATTTCCCAGGCAAGTGTACTGGAGTGGGTTGCCGTTGCCTTCTCCAGTGTGTGATATAAGCTATGTATATATTTTTTGTCTCCTTTTCTCCCTCCCCATATTTTACTAGGATTTCAGAAATGCCTGTCTTTTATGATTATTTGTATGGCTTTAAATAATATACCTATGTTTTCCCCACCCAGCCTAAGAAATAAAACAGCATCTATAAACTATTGTGAAACAGGAGAACCAGTTGAAATGGAAGTGTGAGGACACTGTGGGTATTTGTTTGTTTGTTAACCCTACACCCCCAGTTCCAAGCACATGGCCTCCCAGGTAACAAGAAGATGATGCACAGAGGTGATTGGGTGAACGAATGAGAGCAGTCACTGGCTCTCACCTTTGAATTTTTGAGGTTTAAGGACCAGTCCATTATATCCATATTATACTCATTCTATATTTTTGTAAATTTGATGCTATGTTGCTTTCTATTAAAAATATGAAGATATAAATTTATCTTATAAATGCAGTTGCTATAATGACTTGCCATTATTTATATTGAATGGATCTTAAGCCTCCTGCTAGTACCTTGCATACTGCCCTCTACATCTTCAGTCTCTTTTGCATGATTGGATTGTGTTATACAGATTTTTTTTTTAGGAAAACTTTGCAGGTGCTATTTTCCTATAATCTGATCTTCCCTCCTCTTTCCCTCCCTACTTCCCTCCTTCCTTTCTTCCTTTCTTTTGTTATGTTTCTCAGGCATTTATTTATTTTTAGAATAAGTAATACATTCACAGGGACTTCCCTGGTGGCTCAGCAGATGCATTGAATCTGCCTGCAATGCAGGAGACCTGGGTTCAATCCCTGGGTTGGGAAAATCTCCTGGAGAAGAGCATGGCAACCCACTCCAGTATTTTTGCCTGGAGAATTACATGGACAGAGGAGCCTGACACCTTACAGTCCATAGGGTCACACAGAGTCAGACATGACTGAAGCGACTGAGCAGCAGCAACAATATATTCACATGATTTAAAATTTAAGAGTAAAAAAGGGAAATCTTCTTTCCCCCTTTTTTTCCCAGCCACTCAGTTGCTCTTCCCAGATACAACCAATATTATTTTTTTAATAAATATTTCTAGAGATATTTTATTCAAATAGAGACACATTTATAATTTAATTTTTCCCCAATGGTAGCAAGAACTGACTTATTCGAAAAGGCCCTGATGCTGGGAAAGACTGAAGGCAGGAGGAGAAGGGAACGACAGACGATGAAATGGTTGGATGGCATCACTGACTCAATGGACATGAGTTTGAGCAAACTCCGGGATATGGTGAAAGACAAGGAAGCCTGGTGCACCGCAGTCCATGGGGTCACAAAGAGTCAAACACAGCTGAGCAACTGAAAAACAATGACAGCAAAGCATATTACAGCACTCTTCTGCATCATGCTTCTCTTTTTCTCTTAACAGTGTATGTTGGAAATTATTTCATATCAGTGCATAAAGAGCTTCCTCATTTGGGGGGCTGGTTGCAAGAGTATTCCATGGGTGCACTATGGTTATCCGTTTCCCCACTGACGATCATTTAATCTGTTTACAGATGTTTGCTATATAGGTAATGCTGTAATAGGTAACATTTTGCATTGCTGTATCCTTTCCTGCTCAGTGCTGACTGAATCAGAATTTCTGGGGTTATGCCTTTTTATGAAAACTGCCTGGTTGAATATGATACAGTGGCCCATACCTCCTTCGGCCCTCTGAAGCCTTCATTTTGTGCACCTTAGCTCTTCCTCCCAGTGATGGGAGGAGGGAGCACTCTGAGATGCTCTGATCTTCCCTGGGGCCAGCTGTTTTCCCCAGCCTGGAGAGAGTTTGCAGAGTTGTAACCAACGCCTTCAGTTGGACTTTACTGCTCTTGTTTTGTATTGATTCCCAGAGTCTGCCTTCAACACGCTACAGATTTCTCTGTCTCTGGATGGTTCTTACCACAGTTGATAGATTGGATTCTTTTCCCTTTTGTTTTGGCATAGCGGACTTATTCCTTGAGTTTATGTCTTTTGTTCATTTTGTTCCATTTTGTGCAAGGATGTTCTATACTCCTGGGCCACGTTTCACAGAAGTCTATTTTACGTTTATTATATTATTAAATTGATTGTTTAGAAATGTGGTTGTTTATTTCACAGTTTTTAATGATGTGCTATTACAATAATGTAAAAAAATTTAATTAAAATTTTATTGGAGCAGAGTTGATTCACAATGATGTGTTAGTTTCAGGTGTACAGCAAAGTGATTCCTTCATACATATACGTATCTTTATTCTTTTTTAGATTCTTTTCGCATATAGGTTATCACAGAATATTGAGCAGAGTTCCCTGTGCTATACAGTAGGTCCGTGTTGGTTATTATAGTACTGTAAAAAAAAAAATGCTTGGGTTTTCTAATGTCTGGGGTTTTAAGTTCAGTTTACCTCATCCAGACAACTGTCTTTTTTGGTGGGGGAATAGTTCATAGACTTATTTTAAAATTAAAACTTAAATTCAGAATGACTAAACTGAATGCGCCTGAGTAAGAGCCAGGTAGATAAAGTGAATGAGAGAAGCAGGGTTAATTCCATTTTCTTTTCTTTTAATTTATTGCTGTGCTTTGCATCAAGACATCAATCCATCAATATTGTTTAAATTAAAAAAAAAAAAAAACTTGTGTTAAGCCTCAATGCCTTCTTTAGATAATCTTTTCCCACCATTATCCTCCATTTCTGGTTGCAGCTCTTGCTGTGAATTGTTTCATGGTGGGATCATCATTTGCCTTGGCACAGACATAGAAAGAGTTTTATTTTCCAAGTCAGTTGTATATTTCCCACTTTTGATTGCGACAGAAGGGTAGGTACTATTTCACTTTTTTCTTAACCTTACTGTAAGAAAACACAGTTCAGGCAAGGTGATGGTAATAATTGATATTTACTGGCTACCTGTGACATGTGAGGTTTTGTTCTAAGTTCTTTCATGTATAAAATCATTTAATCCTCATCACAAGTGAAAAGTGAAAATGTTATTTGCTCAGCTGTGTCTGACTCTTTGTGACTCCATGGACTGTAACCTGCCATGCTCCTCTGTCCATGGAGTTCTCCAGGTAAGAATACAGGAGTGGGCTGCCATGCCCTCCTCCAGGGGATCTTCCTGACCCAGGGATCAAACCCAGGTCTCCTGCATTGCAGGCGGATTCTTTACCATCTGAGCCACGAGGGAAGCCCACCATCACAAGGTGGATATTAATTATTATCTTACTTTACACATCAGGAACTGAGGTACAGAAAGATTCAGTAACTTCCCCAAGAGAAGCACTGATCATACATTACAGGCTCTGGATTCCAGTCGAGGTGGTTGGGTTCAGAGCCCATGCTCCCAGCCATGGCACGTGTGGACGGTCTGCAGTCCACAATCACAAAGGCAGCTGCAGACAGAATTGGAGGTGGGGTGTCTATGGCACAGGGGATAACATGCCCTCCTCTAAAGGGGAATCATTATTCAGTTGCAGCCCACTGTCACTGGTGAATATTTGGGCACTGGTTTTTATTAATTCTCCTAATTTTTCAAGCAAGGCAGAATTTAGGTATTTATGCAAACTTCCTCAACTTACAAATATTGGATACCATCCAAATATCTTAAAATCTGGGAAAATTTTGCCCAGGGCCCAAAGCACATCTGTGGATTGAATGTGAATGATGAGATTCTTATTTAAACACCTGTGTTGACCATCCCTCTTAGACCAAAATCCACCTTTTAGATGGCTTACCATGAGCAAACAGCAGTAAGAGGAATAGGTGGAGAAGTTTCATGGGCTATATATCTTCCTTTTCTTATTCCCTCTCTTCCTACCCTTCCTTTAGTAGATTGAAAAGCAAATGTTAATGTTGGAGAACTAGAGTTGGATTAAAAGGGCTTCCAGAATGGAAGAGAAAAAGCTTTGGTAGCATACCAAATAGGTCAAGGAATCTTAACAGTGCCGAAAGAATGTGATTTATCTCTGACAGCACCAGAGTGCTTTTTCTGGGATGGCACCATTTAGACAGTGCTGGGTAAGCTCATTCAACACAAGTTTGTGAAGGACTTCCAGCTGCCAGACTCTGTGCTAGCCCTGAGGGCACCAGGATTCATAAGGTTAGATTATCTCTGACCGTATTGTTAAATCTATTAATTCCCTAACATTATTACTCTTTTTTGTTGCTCTTATATTTTTTAATCAAAATATTTTAGAGAATTTTTTTTATTAATTCTCTTTGTATAATTTAAAAAACAAGTTTTGATGTAATAATTCAGTGTGGTGTAAATGTTTATAGTCATTACAGTTGGAAAATTGTTACTCTTATTTTTAAGAGAAGTTACAAAAGTTACTGGTAATCCAAAACCAACCAAACACTGGCAACAACAAAAACAAAACAATTTAATATCAAAGAAAAAATTCTATGTGGAAGATGTGTTCTATTTTTCTAGAAAGAGTGAATGCTTTTGTTAAGTGAAAGAATGGTTATTTCTGAATTTATGTTACTTGTTGGTTTTTGCTAGTTCTTTAAAGATCTGGTACGACCGATGCTGAAATGGTGATTCAGCCTCTGATTCCCAAGAAAAGGAATGGGTGTCACTTTCATCTTCACTGACTTGTAGATACAGGAAGTGACTGTCATCAGCACATCATCTTTGTCTAGGAGATAACAGTGTACTTTGAATTCACCTCTTGTGTTAGTAGTTTGTAATATACATAATAATACGAAGTGAATTGCAGCAACTGCTTGTAGGGGAAAGGATTATAAGTGTCTCTGATTTATGAAAATGGTGAAATTTCCCTCAGGTTTCCCTCTTCTGAACATGAGCAAAGCAGCCAATTATTTTCCTGCTGAAAGTTCTCAGATGTTCTATTACAGCGAGGGGAGTGAGGCTATTTCTGTATTAAGAATGCTGCTGCTAAGTCGCTTCAGTCATGTCCGACTCTGTGCGACCACATAGAGGGCAGCCCACCAGGCTCCCCCATCCCTGGGATTCTCCAGGCAAGAAGACTGGAGTGGGTTGCCATTTCCTTCTCCAAGGCATGAAAGTGAAAAGTGAAAGTGAAGTCGCCCAGTCGTGTCCGACTCTTCTCGACCCCATGGACTGCAGCCTACCAGGCTCCTCCGGCAATGGGATTTTCCAGGCAAGAGTACTGGAGTGGGTTGCCACTGCCTTCTCTGGATTATTAAGACTAGCTATTACAAAAAAGAATAGCTATTAAAATTCTATTTATTTTCTCTCTAAACAGATTTGATGACACAAGGCTTTCTGTAGAGAAAGAACTACAGACTAAATCCTTGGTTTTCATTCCTAGCTTCACAGTACACAAGGGGTATGATATAGCAATTAGACGGTAGAAACTTAAGTTAATACTTACTTTCAAAGTTATGGGTCAGGACATTTCAATAATTTTAAGATATTTTATAAAAATTGTTCATAAAGAAAAACTCAAATTTCTTTTTAGCTTCCAAAATAGTTGAAATTTCAAAGTCGTGTTTTGCGACCATTGTGAAAAAAGTTTTAAATCAACAATACAAATTCGAATATTTAAAATCATTCTTTTATTAGGACTAAAAAGTTCCAGTGGTGAAGAATCTGCCTGCCCATGCAGGAGACGCAAGAATTGTGTATTTGATTCCTGGGTCAGGAAGATTCCCAGGAGAGGGAAATGGCAACTCACTCCAGTATTTTTGTCTGGAATACATGGACAGAAGAGCCTGGTGGGCTACAGTCCATAGGATTGCAAAGAGTTGGACATGACTGAGCATACACACACATAAGTAGGACTAAAGGAGAAATCATGAATGGAATTAAAGTTACATTTAAAACTTATGAACATTGTATGTACAAAGTAATGGGATGCAGTCAAAAACTGCAACTATTTCAGTCCTTTGCATTTCCATTTGAATTTTAGAATTAGCTCGTCAATATAAAGCCAGAGCTTTAAAAGAGTTTATCATACAAAATGTAAGAGGAAATACACATTTAAATTAATATTTTAGAAAAAGAAGCATCATGTAGTCATATACATCGTCATTGCTTTCTGATCATTTCTTCGTTTTACTGCGTTTTTACTTTTTAAAAACTCTGTTGGGATTTTCACTGGGATTGTATCTACATCAAGACTAATTCATATTTAAACAATATTGAGGAAAAAGAGTCTTTTCCAGAAGCTTCCAGGTTCTCCTCTGTTCTCAGAGGCGTAGAAGGTACCCTGCTCATCACTGAATCAATCTCCATGCCCAGAGTGATGGGGTCATTTCAGAGTCTGGGGAAAGCATACAAACAGCCTCCCAAATTTAGGGCTACAAGGAAAGGGAGAGGAAAATGAATATTTGGGTGTTAACAAATATTAATGGCAATATCCTAGGATAAACTGCAATGCAAAAGTATATTAAAAAACAACATGCGTTTGTATAACAGATTCGCTTTGCTGTACAGCAGTAGTTAGTACAGCAGTGTAAATGAACTGTGTGTGCATGCCGCGTTACTTCAGTCGTGTCTGATTCTTTGTGACCCCATGGACTGTGGCCCCCAGGCTCCTCTGTCCATGGGATTCTTCAGGCAAGAATACTGGAGTGAGTTGCCGTGTCCTCCTCCGGGTTCTCCCCATCCAGGGATTGAACCTGCATCTCTTACCTGCATTGGCAGGTGGGTTCCTTACCACTAGAGCCACCTGGTAAATGAACTATACTTCAATTTAAAAAATTGATAGGGACTTCCTTGGTAGTTCAGTGGTTAAGAATCTGCATTCCAACACAAGGGACAAACAAGAGTTTGATCCCTGGTTGGGGTACTAAGATCCCGCATGCCTTGGGGCCACCAAGCCCACGCACTGCAACTACTGAAGCCCATGTGCTCTAGGATCTGAAATGAAGACCCAGCTCATCCAAAACTTAAAAAAATAAAGTGTTGAAGACAATGATGAGAGATAAAGAAAGCCTGTTTATTGGAGGAAATTAAAAGGAAGAAGGGGGCTTCCCTGATGGCTCAGATGGTAAAATATCTGCCTGAAATGCAGGAGACCTGGGTTCAATCCCTGGATCAGGAAGATCTCCTGGAGAAGGGAATGGCAGCCCACTCCAGTATTCTTGCCTGGAGAATCCCACGGACAGAGGAGCCTGGGGGCTACAGTCCATGGGGTCACAAAGAGTTGGATGTGACCAAGTGACTAATACAACAACAACAAAGGGAAGAAGGAGTTAAGACAATGGGACGATGACTACATTTTAAAAAATTGATAAAAAACAAACAATGATATACTGCACAAGACATCAGTCTAAGGATAGAGGTGCTAGGGAAGAAAGTCTGCCTCAATGCATGCATGCTCAATCACTGAGTCGTGTCCAGCTCTTTGCAATCCCGTGGACTATAGCCTGTCAGACTCCTCTGTCCATGAA
The DNA here is from genome assembly GCF_003369695.1 of Bos indicus x Bos taurus. Lineage (NCBI taxonomy): Eukaryota > Metazoa > Chordata > Mammalia > Artiodactyla > Bovidae > Bos > Bos indicus x Bos taurus. Next base: position 58,646,098 of record NC_040097.1, on the reverse strand, counting down.
ATTTTTCAGGCAAGAATATTGGCATGGGTTGCCATTTCCTCTTCCAGGGGATCTTTCCAACCCAGAAACTGAACCTGAGTCTCTGGCACTTTCTGCATTGGCAGTCAGCTTCTGGGAAGCCCCTCTGCCTACAAACTTGGGGATGATTGTATATTCATCCATCTATCCACCCATCCATCCATTCAATGGGTAGTTACTAAGCACTCACTACCTGACTCACTATGCTAGGTGCTGGGTTTAGTGGTGAAAGGAGACAGACATAAAACGAAAAAGAAAGCAAGTTTATAAGGCAATTTCAGATCATGATAAGAGTGATGCAGAAAATAGAGCAGGTTGGTGTGGAAAGCTGCTCTGGATGGGGAGTTCGGAGAGCAGCTCTGAGGTGTCAGAGCTGGTGAGTCCCAGCACAAGGCAGGTGGGCAGAGCAGCCTGGAGCCGGGAGCCAGGTCTCTGTGCTAGAACCTGAGAGGAGACTGGTTGAGGTGACTGACTGAAGATGAGGTAAGAGAGGCAGTCTGCAGCCAAATCATCCACCGCCTTAAATGAGCACTCACCTGAGCTTTTTACATGCTAAAGGGTGTAAGAAGGCACTGGAAGTGCACAAGCAGTGGAGAAATAGGATTTGATTTATGTTTTAAATTATTCCTCTGGCTGTCGTGCAGAAAAGAAATAAAGGGCTCCTGCACTGGACCAAGCAAGACATGCTGGTGGCTTGAGCTTGGGGTGTTGAGTGAATGTGGAGACGCTGGTTTCAAGAGAGTCTGAGGAGAGACGGCTGGTCTCGTTGATTAATTGATGACGTATGTTGATATTTATTTGGGACTGAGGTTGGCCAGTGACCACAGAGGGAACTTGAGCTTGATTCTGTGCAGAATTCTGATGAAGTCTGCAGAAACCTTAGGATATCAGAGTAGGTGATGATCCCACTCCTGGGCATATATCCAGACAAACTGTAATTCAAAAGATGCACATACCCTTGTGTTCATAGCAGCACTATTCACAATAACCAAGACAGGCAAACAACCTCAATGTCCATTGACAGATGAGTGGATAAAGAAGATATGGAACAGGTATGCAATGGAATATTGCTCAGCCACAAAGTGAATGAAATGATGCCATTTGCAGCAATGTGGATGGATGTAGAGATTATCAGACGAAGTTAGATAAGTCAGAAGGAGGAAGACAACATCGTATGATACCTCTTATAAATGGAATCTAAAACATAACACAGATTACCCTTTCTGTGAAACAGAAACAGAATCATGGACGTAGAGAGCAGACTGGTTGTTGCCAAGGGGAGGGGAGTGGGTAGGGATGGAGTGGGAGGCTGGGGTCAGCAGGTGTAAACTTCTACATGTGGATGGAAGCACTACAAGGCCCTCCTGTAGAGCACAGAGAGCTATATTCAACATCTTACGATAAACCACAATGGAAAAGAATATATAAAAAAGAATGCACATAGGTGTATAATTGATTTACTTTTCTGTATAGCAAAATTCTGTGGAAAATTTTTAAAGAGATGGGGATACCAGACCACCTTACCTGCCTCCTGCAAAACCTGTGTGCAGATCAAGAAACAAGTGTTAGATCCAGACATGGAACAATAGAATGGTTTCAAATTGGGAAAGGAGTATGTCAAGGCTGTATATTGTCACCCTGCTTATTTAACTTAGATGCAGAGTACATCATGCAAAATGCTGGGCTGGATGAAGCACAAACTGGAATCAAGATTACCAGGAGAAATATCAACAACCTCAGATATTAAGATGACACCACCCTTATGGCAGAAAGCAAAAAGGAGCTAAAGAGCCTCTTGATGAAGGTGAAAGAAGAGAGTGAAAAAGGTGGCTCAAAGCTCAACATTCAAAAAACTAAGATCATGGTATCTGGTCCCATCACTTCATGGCAAATAGATGGGGAAAAACTGGAAACTATGACAGACTTTATTTTCTTGAGCTCCAAAATCACTGCAGACAGTGACTGCAGCCATGAAATTAAAAGACTTGGAAGAAAAGCTATGACTCCTTGGAAGAAAAGCTATGACAAACCTTGAAATCTGGGAAGAAAATCTATGCTCCTTGGAAGGAAAGCTATGACAAACCTAGACAGCATATTAAAAAGCAGAGACATTACTTTGCCAACAAAGACCTGTATAGTCAAAATTAACTCCAGAAACTGAAAAAATAGGAAGTATTTTGGATATTTATCATGTTTTTGGAGACTCCATAATTTTCTAGTTTTAGGAAGGATGTTTTAGTATTATCAAGGAAAAGAGAGACAAACTTGACCATAAGAAGCGGAAAATTTCTATAATTGAAAAACTCCAAACCAAAATGAAGTAGGACAGTAGAGTAAGGAATACTCATAGTAAACAGAGTGTGTCAAATAAAGGAATAATAATGTTTAACACATTTTAAAAATTGAGATATGACTGACATAACATTGTGTAGGTTTCAGGCGCTGGTGTGATGCACTTACTGGTGTGACGTGAGTGGTGACCGCTGTAGCTTTAGCTGACACCTCTGCATTGTCACATAATGCTCATTTCTTTTTTGTGCTGAGAACATTTAAAACCTAGCCTCTTTTGCTTTTTTGACTTCTACTACATGTGATTTCTGAGACTGATTGGTGTTGGTGATTTAGTTGCTGAGTTATGTCTGACTCCCGCAATCTTAGATACTTTCGAGAAATCAAATACTGGATGCAGAGGAAGTCCAGGATTAAGGAGTGATTAAATTCTGATTGGTTGAATTTGCTTGTGATTTGACTGAGCCTCAATTCTATCAAGGATTCACAGAAGGACAGACTAAAGGTGTTTTTTTTTTTTTTTTTTTTAACATTGAACATAATTGCTTTTATTTGTTCTCAGTACACAGCTGATGATCTCCAATTTAGCAGATTTTTCCATAGCAAATGCTCTAATGTTCCACATATGGGCCAAAAATGCCCATATTAATTTGTACAGTTGGCAAAATCCTCACGGATGTGAATAAAGTGGAAAGTGGTTATTTTCCAAGGTTTGCTATTCGACATTCTCTAGTTGGTCTGAGGGGCTAAGGGCTAAGGTCTTGTAGCACCTAACTCATGTCTGTTAACCAAGATGTGTCGGACCAAGACAAGGACCAAAGATCCAGCAGCAAGAGCCAAGCCCAGGCACCTTCAAAGACCAAGGTCAACAAAGAAAAGAGAAGCAGGCAAAGTTCGATATGAGAATGAGGAAGGAGCGTCTGAGTGTTTCCTGGGCCCTTGAGTTGCCTGTGCCTTCCTTCCTGGGTGTCGGTCCGATGCCTAGAAAGTGATTGGCTCAGCTCTGGTTGCAGTGAGGCATGGGGTAGACACTCTTTCACTTGCTTTCATGTGGATATCAAAGATGTGTCTTTTTAAGGTGCTAGAGATGCTATTTTGAGAGATGCTCTCTTGGGACAATGACACAGGGTGTGTGCTTATGTACCTGAGCAGGGAAAAATGAATGAGAATAGAATGTGTTCGCTCAGTCGTGTCCGACTCTTTGGGACCCCATGGACTGTAGCCCACCAGGCTTCTCAGTACATGGAATTTTCCAGGCAAGAGTACTGGAGTGGGGTGCCATTGCCTTCTCCAGGGGATCTTCCCAACCCAGGGATCAAACCTGGGTCTCCCGCACTGCAGGCAGACGCTTTACCGTCTGAGCCACCAGGGAAGCCCTAGAGCAGGGAAGAGGGGATGGCAAACAGTCACCAGAAGATCTAATTAAGAGGCCAGAATGCAAGGAAAAGAGGACCCATCCATGCTCCATCGCCCGCCAGGTGGGAGACATGGCAAGTTTCTTATTTTTTCTGTGCCTCATTTTCCTGGAGAAAGTGAATACTTTCTCATAGGTTTGCTCTGAAGATTAAATGATCTAAATCATGAAAAGTACCTGGAATTAGTAAGTGGTCAGTTAGCATAATCAGAATAATTAATTTTTAATTTTTATTGGAGTATAGTTGATTTACACTCTTGTATTATTTTGAGGTGTAGAGCACAGAGCATCAGTTCTACATATACATATATTCACTCTTTTTTAGTTTCTTTTTCCATATTTCTTATTACAGAATACTGAGTAGAGATCCCTGTGCTATATAGTAGTTCTTATTAGTTATCTATTTTATATATAGTACTGTGTATATGTCAATCCCAGACTCCCTCTTACTCCCTGGTAACCGTAAGTTTGTTTTCTACATCTGTAACTCTATTTCTATTTTGTAGATACCCTTTTTTTAGAGTCCACATGTGAGCAATATCGTATGATATTTGTCTTTCTGTATCTGACTACTTCACTTCGTGTGACATATTCTAAGTCCATGTTGCTGCAAATGACATGATTTCATTCTTTTTTATGGCTGAGTAATATTCCATTGTATAGATGTACCATATCTTCTTTATCTGTTCCTCTCCTGATGAATATTTAGGCCACTTCCTTGTCCTGACTATTGTAAACAGTGGCCCAGTGAACACTGGGGTGCATGGATCTTTTCAAAGTATAGTTTTCTCTGGGTATATGCCAGGAGTGGAGTTGCTGGGTAGGATCATCACCTTTGAGAGGTTTTCTGAGGTCTTTCTGGGACAACTCTGTTTTTTACTAGTTGAAATCTCTGAAGATGGATGATAGAGATTTTTCTGCTAAAAGAAGGGTGAGATTTCCCAAGAATTAGATGTGGGAAGATAAGAGAAGAGGAGGAAAGTGTTGGGGGAGAGGAGAGAGAGAGAATGATTTTGAATCTTGTTCAAGAGGAGAACCCTTGGGGGCAGCAAGGCCACAACAGAAAGAGCGTCTGTGGAGACTTCTGGAGAATTCCAAGGAGCAGAATGGAGACTGGCAGAGAGAGAGAGAGCAAATGCTTTGCCCATGTCACAGGATATGCACGTTCTTACGGATGGTCTCTGAACAAACTCTGAAGGTCCCCAAGAAGAACAATCAGTTTTCATCATTGGCTGGGTTACCTATGCCACTCACAGGGCCAGTCAAGAAACAAATTCTGGGCTCCTTTCACCCCCTCACCTCTTCTGCTTTGACTCTTAAGTGAGTCAGTGGGAGGGGGAGGATAAGGGGCAGGTTCATGCTGCTTTCCCTGGCTTCCTGCCTTCAGAAGCCCCAAGAATTAGGGAGAGATGACGTTTTAACTCAAAATCATGCTCAAATTTATGATTATTACCTGGGACCACAGACAGTTATTACACTTAGAAAGTTTTCCAACTTAAAAAGACTGCAAATTATTTATTTACTTGCATTATTAGAATTTTCCTTCAGGGGCAGAGGGAAAAGTTTCCACATGAAATACATTTTTAAAAGGACAGTAGGGGACTAAATTATACGATTACACACCATAAGGTCTGTTTAAGATACTGATTCTTTTTACGCCATCTTTAGTTGGGGTTCTACGGCTTGTAGCTGAAACCATCCTGACTGATATATTAGTTTCCCCAGGGCTTATGTTGTAAAGAAAGTCATCGTATTGCAGGGACTTGCCTAGTGGTCCAGTGGCTAAGACTCTGTGCTCCCACTGCAGGGGCCCTGGGTTCCATCCCTGGTCAGGGAACCAGATCCCACATGTCGCAACTAAGAGTTCAGATGCTGCAACTAAAGATTCGATGAGCTGCGACTAAGACCTGGAGCACCCAAATGAGTAAATATTTTAAAAAAGAAACTACATTGCAATCCGAATTATTGTGTTTTAGTCACCAATATTTAACTATTATTTAATAAGACCTTAGTCATGTGTCCAGGAAACAGAGTTATAAAGTTATCAAAGCTTTTTAATTTTAATTAAATTTTAATAGTCTTGCAATCTGAATTATTGTGTTTTAGTCACCAATATTTAATTATTATTTAATAAGACCTTAGTCATGTGTCCAGGAAACAGAGTTATCAAGCTTTTTAATTTTAATTGAATTTTAATAGTCTACCCCCAAAGTAGGAGGGTATAAAATTATTTAATCTCATTAAGAAAGAAAGATCATAAATTATGTGAAGATGCCTCCTCTTAACAGAATTATGCATATCAAATATATCGTCTACATTTATGTTACATACTTTATTCTGGGGTCATCACTAGTTTTTAAGGATTTATATTTGACAGATGGTACCTAATGCAGCCTTTTCCCCTCACCTATTGTGAATAGGAAACCTTTGCCAGGATTTCAGAATATAAAAATCACTCCTGTCACCTAAAGGGCAAAAATGAATCACTTTCTTTTTGGATTAAAAATCAGTTAGGATGGCTCAGCAATACATCGACACGGTTTTTTTGCCAGCATGCTGACAAGGATACTGTGTTTATTTTTGGAAGAAGAGTTCTTGTTAGTCTCCCTACAGTAGCCACTTCCTCATATTAACCTTAAAGGTGGAGTCAAGGCATTTGACACCATGTAGATCTTTTGAATGTTACAGACATTCAAGTCAGTTTATAAAATAAACTTTAGAAATGGGTGCTTACAATGACCCTTCCATCCCTAACCTTATAATCCTTAGGAGTTCTTAATTTATCCCCTGAAAGGCAAAGGAAGTAATAACTTGCTTTCAAATGAGAAGTCAAAACATAAGCTCAAGACTTCCCTGGTGGTCCAGTGGGTAGGACTCCGCACTCCCAATGCAGGGGGATTGATCCCTAGTGGGAGAAGATCCCACATGCCACATGGCATGGCCAAAACCCAAAACAAACAAGCTAACTAACAAACAAACAAAAAAAAACATGAGCTTGCTGTATTTCTGTTTTATCTTCATTCTAGTTAACTCTTAAGACTCATCTACAGTACCACTTCCTCCAGAAAGCTTTCCTGCAATTTTCACTTTTACCAACACTTACTGTTTTGGTATTTGACTTTTATTTTCTCTCTAATGTATTTGGTTGTACATTTGTTTCACTGGGGGCTTCTCTGGTGGCTCAGATGGTAGAGAACCTGCCTGCAATGCAGGAGACCTAGGTTCAATCCCTGGATCAGGAAAATCTTCTGGAGGAGGAAATGGCTATCCACTCCAGTATTCTTGCCTGGAAAATTCCATTGACAGAGACACAGGCTACAGTCCATGGAGTTGCAGAGTCAGATAGGACTGAACACCTAACACATACTTTGTTTAATTTAGGTAACAATGCCTTCTCAACATTTATGTGCTCCATCATTAAGCCATAGGTGCCTATCACACATCATGACATGAATATCTGTTTGTAAATTATAATCTGTAGCCTCATAACCTAGTACCACCCCAGGCACAGAGTCTGTCCTCAACTTGATTATAAGAGTTACCTAGAGAATTGTAGAGAATTAGTAGAGAATTAGTCTGATGAGGAAATATGTTATTAATTTAAAAATTAGACTGATTAAACAGTTCTGAGATGGTCACAAACAATTTTTTTCCTTAACTTCTGCTGCTGTTGCTGCTGCTAAGTCACTTCAGTTGTGTCTGACTCTGTGCAACCCCATAGATGGCAGCCCACCAGGCTCCTCTATCCCTGGGATTCTTCAGGCAAGAATATTGGAGTGGGTTGCCATTTCCTTCTCCTTCAGTTCAGTTCAGTCTCTCAGTCCTGTCTCACTCTTTGCGACCTCATGAATTGCAGCATGCCAGACTTCCCTGTCCATCACCAGCTCACAGAGTCTATCCAAACCCATGTCCATCGAGTTGATGATGCCATCCAACCATCTCATCCTCTGTCATCCCCTTTCCTCCTACCCTCAATCTTTCCCAGCATCAGGGTCTTTTTCAATGAGTCAGCTCTTTGCATCAGGTGGCCAAAGTATTGGAGTTTCAGCTTCAACATCAGTTCTTCCAATTAGGATAGACTTGTTGGATCTCCTTGCAGTCCAAGGGACTCTCAAGAGTCTTCTCCAACACCACAGTTCAAAAGCATCAATTCTTCGGCACTCAGCTTTCTTTATAGTCCAACTCTCACATCCATACATGACCACTGGAAAAACCATAGCCTTGACTAGATGGACCTTTGTTGGCAAAGCAATATCTCTGCTTTTTAATATGCTGTCTAGGTTGGTCATAACTTTCCTTCCAAGGTCCCATCACTTCATGGCAGATAGATGGGGAAACAGTGGCTGACTTTATTTTTGGGGGCTCCAAAATCACTGCAGATGGTGATTGCAGCCATGAAATTAAAAGACGCTTACTCCTTGGAAGGAAAGTTATGACCAACCTAGACAGCATATTAAAAAGCAGAGACATTGCTTCCTTCTTCTAAGGGCTCCCAAATCCTCTCTACCTCTCCTCTGCCTCTTTGAATCCCTCTTCTGTTCTAAACCTGGAGCATTCTTTTTTATTTCCTTTTCAGTATGCCTTTATTTGGCTGTGCTAGGTGTTAGCTGCAGCATGTGGGATCTAGTTCCCCGACCAGAGATCGAACCCAGGCCCCCTGCATTGGAAGCCCTGAGCCTCAGCCCCCAGACCACCAGGGAAGTTCCAGGAGAACTCTTTCTAAACAGAAAAGCTGATTATGTCACTCCTCTGCTGTGAATTCTCCTGCAGCTTCTACGATCTTTGGGATGGAAGTCAAAGCATGTGTTTGGCCAGAGCCTGAGGCCTTGGTGCTCTGACTCTGCACTCAAGCTCCACCTGGAGTCCCTTGTGACCAGCGAGCCCTGCAGCCTTTCCTGGCCTCGCCACTCCCCCGTTACAGCTTGATGTGCCACCTCCCCTTCGTATGTTTAATAGGACCTTCAATAATGTGGTCTTCTTTGGAACTGGCCACTTGCAGATGTAGTTAGTTAAGATGTGACAGTACTGAAGTGTATGGGCTCCTAATCTTGCACGTCCTTAGAGAAAGAGGACATTTAGACAGGAGACACACACATGGGGAGAGTATCACGTGGAGCCATGCTGCCACAAGACAGGAACTAACAGAAGGGAGGAGAGAGACTCAGGACAAGCGCGCCCCGCCTCCCACCCCCCACCCTCAAGCCTTCAGAAGGAGCACGCCACTGCTGACACCTTGGCTTTGGACTCTGGTTTCAGAACTTGGAGACAGTATCATGGTCTAAGCACTCCAAGTGTAGTCTTTTGTCACGGCAGCCCTAGGAAACTCATGTTCCCTTTGGGGCCTTGGTGAGCTCTTATGCGTGCTTAGCTGCTCAGTCGTGTCCAACTCTTAGTGACCCCATGGACTGTTACCCGCCAGGCTGCTCTGTCCATGTGACTCTCCAGGGAAGAATACTGGAGTGGGTTGCCATGACTTCCTCCAGGGAATCCTCCCAACCCAGGGATCGAACCCGCAACTCTTACATCTCCTGCATTGGCCTGTGGGTTCTTTACCATTAGTGCTGCTGCTCTTACCCTTGTTCAATGTTTGGCTCAAATGTTTCCTCTTTTGGGAGCTTTCTCTGACATCCCTGCCCTCTCCTGTGGCTGGATTAATGGAACCCACCTTCACTTCTCTCTGTATATAATTGCATTTTTTAAAACCATTTTGACATTTTTTTAAACTGATTTTAAAATCTGGCATTTTTGGGAGCATAAATAAAAGATTGTTCAGCATCTAGATTCTTTCATGGCTTCTCATTTTTATTTAAGTAGCAGAGGACTTTTGTGTACTGACTTTGTGATCATTTTGCTAGATGTTACTTTGCAAGAGTTGAGTGCACGTCCTAGAACTTTTGGGTGGTGGTGTGAAAGACGCTGTGCTTTTAGGGAGTCACCTGGGACCTAGGTCCAGACTTGGCTGTTTCCTGGACTCTAGAAAAGGAGGGCTTAAAACTTGGTCTGTTTGCCTCTTGCATTTTCAGCAGCCGTATTCTAAACACATACATTATCCCTGGACTTGCTTGTAACAAGCATGAATGGAAAATGTTAGTGTAAATGGTATGACAGAAATGTGTCTATCCTGTTTAATGTGTCCCTAACTTTCCTGTTCCATAATTACGTTTTGACCATTGATTGATTCCCTTGCTGGTATGTTACCATGATCTGTGTCTTGTTTATCTCTTTATTATAGCTCCCTGCATCAGTGCCTTAATATGTGTATGGGACAAATAGATTTTTACCTTTTTGTGTGACTTCAGCAGCATCTCTACAGAGAGATATTTGTCTCATAGGAATGTTGGGGATATTCATTTTATAAAGAGAAATCCAGAGGTATAAAACACTGGAGTGGAAGTACATTATAAAGCTCACCTAGAAGCCCTGTGGCACAGCTGGGAGCCATCTTAAACATTTGGGGTTTAAAATCAAAGCATTCTGGAGACCTTGTAAACATCCTCCAGCAGAGGAAGATGCTGAAATCTATTCTATTAGAAGGATCCAGAAAAGAAAGATGTTCACTCCTTTGAATACTGATGAAACTATTAATAAGTTAGGAAATTCTTTCCAAAATATTTAAATGAAGATTCAGAATTTAGACTTATTCTCTAATAATTTAGATTTATTCCCGAATGTAAACTCCTTTTAACTCTCTCCTAGAAACTCAGAGAAGAATGTCTAAACTTCATTTAGAATGTATATTGTACTTTCCTCTAGCTTCTCCTAGTCAGAATTCAGTCGACAAGTTTTGCATACAACAAAAGAAAACTCACTTGAAACAGTAGATAGAATTTGGAACTTCCCGGGTGGTTCAGTGGATGGGCCTGGGTCCCATCCCTGGTCAGGGAGCTAGATCCCACATGCTGCAACTAAAGATCTTCCATGCCACAGCTAAGACCCAGTGCAGCCAAATAAATAAATAAAAATATTTTTCAAATAGTAGCTAGACTTTATAAACCCTGACTGTTTCAGTTCAATGCTCTATGGTAATAATATTGATAATAATCTGAGTCACAATTCTAGTGTCATTTCTTAATACAAAGATCATAAAGATTACATGGCTGCCACTGGGTACTGAAGAACATTCTACGTTGGTCTCTTGCCATCAGGAAATTCACTGTGGACCCAGTTGAAAAACAAAATGGAAAAGAGTGGAAGGATCACATTTGTGTCATAAGCAAATCCTTTATAAATCATCAAGAGACTGCATAGATGGCCACAAAGAGATTTTGTCCAGGGTTTTATACAACTAAAATCAATTCCTCCACTTCATCTGTTTTGAATGTACTGGGCATGCAACTGGAGATGTCACTAAGAGTTAGAGCTGCTCAGAAACCTTTAAGGTGTCAATTGACCATATTTTTAGGTGCAGAAATGTTACATAGACACAGCACAGATTCACCAGTGATTTACTTTTTAAAATCTGCAACAAATGGACCCAGAAATCTACAAGGGAATAAAAATATCATGAGAGCAAAGCTGAGTTGAAGCAGGGTAACTCAAAATCAATATTTTGCTTTTAAACTCTTAAGGGAAGACCCAGGAGGGCTGCACTCATTTTGTCCTCCTTACTTATTATCCTCAGAGGATGGGGTAAAAAGTGGCAAGCCTGTTCCTTAGTTCAGCCAGGACATTCTTCACTAACAAGCCACTTGTTAGATTTCTTAGCTTCAATATCCTGTCGAGTGGCTTTTAAATAGCTACGCTATCAGATGTTGGTTAAAAAAAGCAAACTTACTTTTCATATTATATAAGTGAGATTGCATTTAGGGAACCAGGCAAAGACCAGTCAGTAGCAAACTTGATGAAGAAAAGGGGATGCTGTTTTAGCTCTACCTGTGCAAAAATGGGGCTGAAGCATCACCAATGTCAGCTTAGCTGAGTTCTCTGATGGATTAGAATTTCTCATTATTAAGTTGAACTGTTTTTTGACCTTGTACATTGATGAGTAAATCCTGCATATTCACAACTTTGCTGTGGTGCCTTCAATGCTGCTGCTGCTGCTGCTGCTAAGTCGCTTCAGTCGAGTCTGACTCTGTGCGACCCCATAGATGGCAGCCCACCAGGCTCCCCGGTTCCTGGGACTCTTCAGGCAAGAACACTGGAGTGGGTTGCCATTTCCTTCTCCAATGCATGAAAGTGAAAAGTGAAAGTGAAGTCGCTCAGTTGTGTCCTACTCTTAGCGACCCCATGGACTGCAGCCTACCAGGCTTCAATAGGTGCCTTCAATAGGTGCAGTGAAATAGAGTGGATAGGAATTTTCTTTAAGGAGTAGCCTGGAAATAAGTTGTATTTCAAGTGGATAACATTATTTAAATGTCCTTCTTTTCCCCTCCTCTGTTGGTTGTTGATTTTTGGTTGCTCAGTTGAGTTCAAGTCTTTGCGACCCCATGGACTGCAGCATGCCAGGCTTCCCTGTCTTTCACTATTTCCCAGAGTTTCCTCAAACTCATGTCCATTGAATTGGTGATGCCATCAACCATCTCATCCTCTGTCGCCCCCTTCTCCTCCTGCCCTCAATATTTCCCAGCATCAGGGTCTTTTTCAATGAGTTGGCTCTTTGCATCAGGTAGCCAAAATATTGGAGCTTCAGCATCAGTCCTTCCAATGAGTATTAAGGGTTGATTTCCTTTAGGATTGACTGGTTCAATCTCTTTGCTGTCCAAGGGGCTGTCGAGAATCTTCTCCAGCATCACAGTTTGAAAGCATCAATCCTTTGGCACTCTGCCATCTTTATGATCCAACTCTCATATCTGTATGTGACTACTGAAAAGAACCATAGCTTTGACTGTACCATCCTTTGTTAGCAAAGCGATGTCTTTGCTTTATTAAACACTGTCTAGGGCTAAAGTCCATGGAGTTGCTAAGAGTCGGACACGACTGAAAGCAACTTAGCAGCAGCAGCTTTCTCATAGCTTTTCTTCTGAGGTGGGAATGTACATTGATGCAGCCATTGTGGAGAACGGTGTGGCGGTTCCTTTAAAAACTAAAAATAGAGCTATCATATGATTCAGCAATCCCACTCCTGGGCATATATCAGGAGAAAACCATAATTAGAAAGCATACACGCACTATAATATTCATTGCAGAACTATTCGCAGTAGCTAAGGTATGGAAACCACCTAAACGTCCACTGGCAGATGAATGGATAAAGAATATGTGGTACATGTACACAATGGAATGTATATATTCATAAAAAAGAATGAAATAATGCCATTTGCAGCAGCATGCATGGGCCTAGAGACGATCACACTAATAAAGTAATTTAGAGAAAGACAATATATGATATCATTCATATGTAGAGCCTAATCTTTAAGAATGATACAAATGAACTTATTTACAAAAAGAGAAACAGACTTACAGATATTGAAAACAAACTTATGGTTACCAAAGGGGAAATGTGTGTTGGGGGAGAGGGATGAATCAGGAGCTCGGGATGAACACACACACACTCTATGTATACCATGTATAAGACAGGAAACCAACAAGGACCTATATTATAGCACACGGAACTCTATTCAATATTCTGTGATAACCTGTGTAAGAAAGTAAAATAAATACATGTATAATGGAATCATTTTGCTGTATACCCGACACTAACACAACATTATAAATCAACTATACTCCAGTACGCCAAAGAATCCTCAAACTACCGCACAATTACACTCATCTCACACACTAGCAAAGTAATGCTCAAAATTCTCCAAGCGAGGCTTCAACAGTACATGAACCGTGAGCTTCCAGATGTTCAAGTTGGTTTTAGAAAAGGCAGAGGAACCAGAGATCAAATTGCCAACATCCACTGGATCATTGAAAAAGCAAGAGAGTTCCAGAAAAACATCTACATCTGCATTATTGACTATGATAAAGCCTTTGATTGTGTGCTGCTGCTGCTGCTAAATCACTTCAGTCGTGTCCAACTCTGTGCAACCCCATAAATGGCAGCCCACCAGGCTCCCCCATCCCTGGGATTCTCCAGGCAAGAACACTGGAGTGGGTTGCCATTTCCTTCTCCAATGCATAAAAGTGAAAAGTGAAAAGGGAGTCGCTCAGTCATGTCCAACTCTTCACGACCCCATGGACTGCAGCCTACCAGATTCCTCCGTCCATGGGATCTTCCAGGCAAGAGTACTGGAGTGGGGTGCCATTGCCTTCTCCATTTGACTATATGGATCACCACAAACTGTGGAAAATTCTCAGAGATGGGAATACCAGACCACCTTATTTGCCTCCTGAGAAATCTGTATGCAGGTCAAGAAGCAATAGTTAGAACCGAACATGGAACAACACACTGGGTCCAAATAGGGAAAGGAGTACTTCAAGGCTGTATATTGTCACCCTGCTTATTTAACTTATATGCAGAGTCCATCATGAGAAACACTGGACTGTATGAATCACAAGCTGGAATCAAGATTGCCAGGAAAAATATCAATAACCTCAGATATGCAGATTACACCACCCTTATGGCAGAAATTGAAGAACTAAAGAGCCTCTTGATGAAAGTGAAAGAGGAGAGTGAAAAAGTTGACTTAAAACTCAACATTCAGAAAACTAAGATCATAGCATCTGGTCCCATCACTTTATGGGAAATAGATGGGGAAACAGTGGTAACAGTGAAAGACTTTGTCTTTGGGGGCTCCAAAATCATTGCAGATGGTGACTGCAGCCATGAAATTAAAAGACGCTTACTCCTTGGAAGAAAAGCTATGACCAACTTAGACAGCATATTAAAAAGCAGGGACATTACTTTGCCAACAAAGGTCTGTCTAGTCAAGGCTATGGTTTTTCCAGTAGTCATGTATGGATGTGAGAGTTGGACCATATAGAAAGCTGAGCACTGAAGAATTGATGCTTTTGAACTGTGGTGTTGGAGAAGGCTCTTGAGAGTCCCTTGGACTGCAAGGAGATCCAACCAGTCCATCCTAAAGGAAATCAGTCCTGAATATTCATTGGAAGGATTGATGCTGAAGCTGAAACTCCTGATGCTTTGGCCACCTGATATGAAGAACTGACTCACTGGAAAAGCCCCTGATGCTGGGAAAGACTGAAGGCGGCAGGAGAAGGGGATGACAGAGGATGAGATGGTTGGATGGCATCACTGACTCAATGGACATGAGTTTGAGCAAGCTCCAGGAGTTGGTGATGGACAGGGAAGCCTGGCGTGCTGCAGTCCATGGGGTTATAGAGAGTCAGACATGACTGAGCGACTGAACTGAATCGAACTGATAATCCAGTAAAATCTAAAAAAGTGTTCTCCTTAAAGAGTATACTTTCTAACAAAACCTTAGTCCATGTTAATGGATTTTTGGTGTTGGGACTCTTTAGGAATCAACAAATCAGTGACTTTGGCCTTGATTTAGCCCAGAGCATTCCCCTCCCACTGACTGTTACCGCACCTTGCACTTGCTCCGTGAATGCTGCAGGCTGACAATTTCAGGAAGAGATGACCTCAGTGACTAAAATTTTTCTTTGTCAGGAAAGATGGGAGGAATATGGGATAAATGAGTAAAGGAGAGATTACGCTCAATTCACTGGTATATAAAAATATTTATTAGTGTACTATTTAGGGTCCAAACAGGAAAACAGAAAGTGGAATGGCTATGTCAGCGGAAAGAATTTAATATGGGGAATTCATCTAATGTATTTGTACGACTGAAAACCTGGAAAGGAGTAGCTGAGGCAAGTCAGGGATGGTGATTCCAGGAAGACCCCTAGGCTGGGGAGATGAGGGGATGGAGACAGGGTTACTGGAACATGGAACTTGGAAGCAAGGTTTGCGACGATGACCCCCAGTCCTTGTGAGATAGGGGTGGGGTGTGATGGTGGTGTTGTTTGGCTGGTGTGTCTTGGCGGTTCAGGAACCCAGAAGAGAAATTTCTTGGGGTTGGGACCTTTGAGGAGGGCATACACGACTGATGTGAGTGTCTCTGAGGGGCCAGGAGAGCTCTGAAAATGCTGAGACTGGAACTGCGCTCAATGCTGCCAGAGAGAATGGCTTCAGCTGAGGATGCTGGCAAAAAAGTGAGCCAACAGGAAAAAGGAAGCACCCTCAACACCACCACCGCCACCTTCCAGTCCTCCTGGAACCTCCACAGCCCTCCTCACAGGGAGCCAGCCTGAGAAGGAGAAACTAGACATGCAGCATCTCCAGGCACAGCATCCTGGGGTCTGAGTCTAGAGGGTTTGGAGCTGAGAGGTTGCCTAGTAACTGACCACTAGATTCACAGCATCCGATCCATCAGGAGAGGCTGTTATCCTTCAACATACAGTCCCCCAGTTCCGGATGGCCCCAGGCTACCACGGCTGACTTTTCAGGGATCCTGCAAGTCCCCTGCAAGTTGGCTGGGGCCCTGCTCTGTGTCATCTGAACTCCTGGATGCAGGCTGGCCACTGCTGGAAGCGTTGGTGGTTCCATGGCAAAGACGGAAGAGCTGCGGGACGTGTCCTCCGTTTCTTACACCTTCTGCACCTTCTTTGGCCAAAAGAAGCACAAGGACATTTCTGATTCCAAGATTGGTAGAAGGAGTGCAATTATACCACTTGGAAAAAGAAGCAGAAATATTTGGTTGATATCAAGGCAAATGGACTAGGCAAATTTCAACAGAAATTTTTTGCATAGTTGACATAAATCAAATCAATTAAAAAAATCGGTACATCTTCCTTTTTCATATAAGGAAAATTTAAGGTAAATGTTTAGCTATGACAGCAATGAAAACATGCTGTACAAGTGTTGTCTTGAAATGAAGGAAACTTAATATCAGACAATAACTGGGTTAAAGGGTTAAAGTAAGATTTATTTTTTAAAAAGTGTATTTAACTGTAGTGCTCTTAATATAACTTAATATCTAAAGTGCAAACACCTTTTTTTCCTTTGCCTTTTTCCCTCTCAGTTTTCAATTTTTAATAATTATTATTTTTTAAACCAGGGATTGAACCCAGGTCACAGCAGTGAAAGCGTTAAATCCTTACCACTAGACCAGCAAGGAACTCCCCCGCCCCAGTTTTAAAATAAACTTAAATCCATTAGCATGTTATTGGGATAAGGACTCAAAGGCACTTACTGGTTTGCATACAAGGTGAAAGTAATTCAGAGAGAGCAGATTTAGAGAGAAATGTATGGCTTACATGATAAAGAATCTGCCTGCAATGCAGGAGACTTGAGTTTGATCCCTGGGTCA
This sequence comes from Bos indicus x Bos taurus, assembly GCF_003369695.1. Lineage (NCBI taxonomy): Eukaryota > Metazoa > Chordata > Mammalia > Artiodactyla > Bovidae > Bos > Bos indicus x Bos taurus. The sequence goes on along the minus strand of NC_040097.1, from coordinate 58,629,163 downwards.
GGAAGATCCCTTGGCGAAGGGAATGGCAACTCACTCCAGTATTCTTGCCTGGAGAATCTCATGGACAGAGGAGCCTGGCGGGCAATAGTCCATGGGCTCACAAAGAGTCAGACACAGCTGAGTGACTAACGCTTTTTCTCCCCCCATAAGCAAGCAAACAACAAAAATCCGACACTGAGAACTGCACGAGGGCAGGAAACAGATCTCTATAATTCAGCCCTTCGCTGGCAGCCCTTTCTGGACCAGAGGATGAGTGCTCAGTACCATGGGCTCTGATGGAGACTGGGCTGTGAGTGCTCTGAGCAGGAAAGTTGCAGGGTGCTATGGAGCCCATGGGGCAGGCGCCCAAAGCTGGCCTGTGTGCTTAGGGAAGAATCCTAGAGGAGTAGAGAAGGGGTGGTGATTAGGTGGCCGGTACATTGGAAGGCATGCCACCAGGAATTCTGATAAGTGCCCAGGAAAGACACCAGGTGGCATGCCACCAGGAATTCTGATAAGTGCCCAGGAAAGACACCAGGTGGCTGTGATGTGTGCCACATTCAGTGTATTAACCCCTTTCTGAGGTAACCAGCAATTTATATTTTTACCAGGAAATGATTTATTTCACTGAGGAGCTAAGAAATATTTACTACATCATACCGCTAAGATGTATGTAAATAAACATCTTTCAAGATAGGCAGTATGGAGTGACGTATATCAGGGACAGAAAAATCAAGTAGGAAATTGGAAGAAGGCATGGGGTCAAACTGCACGTATAAGGCCTAATCAAAATCCACTGATTCTGTAGGATTTTAAAGCAACTCATGTATTTATTTATTTTCAATTACATAAGTGAATTCATTTTTGTAAAAATGTAAATAGACAAAAGTTCTTTCAGTTCAGTTCAGTTCAGTTCAGTCGCTCAGTCGTGTCCGACTCTTTGTGACCCCACGAACTGCAGCACGCCAGGCCTCCCTCTCCATCACCATCTCTCGGAGTTCACACATCTCCCGGAACTCACATCCATCGAGTCAGTGATGCCATCCAGCCATCTCATCCTCTGTCGTCCCCTTCTCCTCCTGCCCCCAATCCCTCCCAGCATCAGAGTCTTTTCCAATGAGTCAACTCTTCGCTTGAGGTGGCCAAAGTACTGGAGTTTCAGCTTTAACATCATTCCTTCCAAACAAATCCCAGGGCTGATCTCCTTCAGAATGAACTGGTTGGATCTCCTTGCAGTCCAAGGGACTCTCAAGAGTCTTCTCCAACACCACAGTTCAAAAGCATCAGTTCTTCAGCGCTCAGCTTTCTTCACAGTCCAACTACCCTGAATTGAAATTCCACATTGAATTCCCCTATCTTGTTGTAAACACTGTTACAAGTTTATCTCTCTAGGTTTTTTCTATGCATTATATACATGTGTATGAACTTGTAGAGAAATATGGATTTCTAGTGTTATTTTTTAAACATAGTTGCATCACGCACTCTGTATTTTTCCCCAGCTAGCTGTTTTTCCATTTAGCCTTAATGATTGGAGAGTGTTTCATGTAAGTGAGCTCAATCTAATTTAATCTTTTAATTGTGAAACAGTTCTCTAAGTATGGGGGTGCCTTCTTTTATTTCATTTCCCTACTGATAGAACTCTACATTGTTTCCGCATTTTGGCTATTACAGGCAATGTCACAATGAACCAACTTCCGCCTTCATGGAATTTATTTTAGTTGGTAGGAGACAATAAACAAGATGAGATGCAAAATACACAGGATATGGGACAATGATTAAATTCTCAGGAAAAAAAATAAGGAGGGATACAAAATGTCAGAGTTAGAGGGGTGAATTACTTTTAGGTAAGGAAAGGCTTTATTGAGGAGATGATTTCTGATAAGGCCTGAAGGAAGCAGGGAATGCCACAGAGCCATGTTAGCGGAGACTTGTCTTTGCTGCTCAGCTGGGAATGCCATCAGCTTCACTAGACTTATTTGTAAGATATAAGAATCAGTTTGAGTATTTTTAATGCTACTCTATTATAATAAATATAACCTTAATCTTTGCTAAATTGTATTTTTTATGACTCTGTTAGTTGTCTGTCTTTTGCCTTGGTTTATCAGCTCACTTTATTTATTTGCTAAGTATACTTCCCCTATTTTGCAAAGTATAACAAGCTTTTGGATTCCCAGTTAACACTCAAGTGCTTTTATTTCATAGCTTTTTCTGCCCACATGAAGTTTACCAGAGTAGCTGCATTATTTTTACCTGCAGCACATACATTCTATCCACTCCTCTAGGAAAGTGGGTTCTGATGCATGAGAATCTGATGAACGTTATGGGTCATTTCCCTGAAATATACATACATTTTACAAGGTTTTACATCTGACAATGGTTGGTTCAGAGATATCCAGAAATCAAAGCATAGATCAGGGTCCAGAGGGCTTATGCTAAAAAACGTAAGAATCTTTATGAAGCTCTAAGATCTATCCCCAGTCGAAAAGGGATCTGTAGAGAACTTTGTAGCTGAATCACATAGCATGATGCTTTATTTGAGCTTCAGCACAGCGTTGAGTCCATGATGAAGAATGAAATTAAATCAAAACCAAAAAGGCTTCTGCAGCTCATGACCATGGAACTCATCCTGTTTTATTGTTAAGGTCCATGGGATAAATTTCTTTGTCTAGTTCAGATTCAGGAAAAATGTTCGTGCTTTTCTGGAATAATGGATTTGTTTTAATTTATCATGTCCCCTGTAAATCTTATCATTCTGGTGGCTTCTAGAAAGCTCAGATCCCGTGTGAGTGCACTGCGAGGGAAGGCTTCATTTTCCAAGTGCTGCGTGATAAATACTTTATGAGGACGTTCTCATTTATTGCTCATAATACAACTATGAAGTATGTGCGCTTTTCCATCTCCATTTCATAGAGGAGGAAACTGAGACTTACGCAGGGTAAATGACCTTATTCAAGGTCACAGAAGAATAACAGAGAAGGGACAGAGACCTAGTTTTGTCTGACAGCAAAATGCTCTTAACCACTCTGGGACACGCCTCTCATGGCTGGTATTTTGGACAGTAACCCCATTCTTTTCTCTGCCTTACCATTCTATCTTTATTCTCTCTTAGTTAAACTTTTCTTATTTGCTTAAAATTGATTTTATCTGTATTCATTTTATACTCTTATAAGACACCAGAAATTCTTTTTGGAAAAGGGAGAGTATACATAAATCAGTACAGATATTTCCAGGTATTTATTTCTGTGCTAAATAGACTTAGATAAAAATTGAGAGTCTCTTTTTCTCTTTCTCCCCTTCTCTCCTCACTTATGTTTCCCTGTCTCAACATGCTATTAATACTTAGACGCTTTCAAAATCTTATTAAGACACTGAATATTTTATTTTGCTTTAAAAATTCCAGGCCCTGGTTTTTTCTTTCTTTTCCCAAACACAATTTTTGCCACCCCCTCTTCCCTTTTAAGCTCTTATACCCATGATCTCCTTCTTTCCAATAGTCTTTAAAGCCCTCACTACTCTCAAACATCCTGTAAAAATTAGCAGAGATTTTTTTTCTGAGATAGAGTTATTTCTTATAGAAAGGTGGGCCTGTAAGAGGCAAGAAGTTGGAATTTATAATGTAGGCTACCTAGCATTTCTTGGAAAGTCACTGGTCTGCTGGGCATATTTGTATCAAATTGCATAATTTCTCAGGACTTCAGCTTTGCTTCCAGGGAGCTGGTGTCCTGGCACTCATTCTGTTTTTCTCACATGGAAGAGGAGAGATGCATTGGGATTGTCTGCATGGCAGGGAGAGGTGGTGGGTGCCTAGGGAGTGTTACCCAACCAAACGTGGGTCTGCTCACTCACTTGCAGTAAAGCCAGTCTACTGACGCCAGGTTGTGGTAAAGAAAAGTACAGCATTTATTGCAGGTGGCAAGTAAAGAGTCCAGGTAGCTAGTGCTTAAAAGACCCGAACTCCCCAGAGGCTTTTGGGGAAAGGTTTATAAAGACAAGGGGAGGGAGAGGGGTGTGTGTGTGTGTGTGTGTGTGTGTGTGTGTGTGTGTGAGATCAGTTCATGGACATTCTTCTGCTTGGTTGGTGGTGAGGTCATCACCATCCATCTGGTTCCAACTAGTCTGGGGTCTGTGTGGCTGGTGGGCAGAATACAGTTAACTTCTTCCACCCGGTGGTGGAGCAAAACAGCTCAAAGGATATGGCCCAGAATACTAACTTCAGCTCTTGAACAGGACCTTAAGGTCTTTGACTCTGTTTAATATGGCTAAACTACTATTATTTTGTCTTGCTTGACTGTTTTCCTTTCTTTCTACATTTCCCCAGTATTCTGATTACATTTGTCCTTTGACTAAAGTTTTTCTGCAGACAAAAGGCAAGCAGAGGACACGTTGGGTTGTCCTATTCTGGGAAGGCCCCCAGGGTCCTGCTTGGTTACAGGAGCAGGGCTCCTCAAGCCCCTGCTGCCTCTGTTACCACACAAACAGGCCATGGAAGGGATATGGTGGAGGTGAGGAAGGTAGGAACCTCTGGGAATGAAGTGCATGTGGATATGGTGCTCCCTGGGCCATAGTCAGAAAGGATCTGAGTGTGTCCACTTCCCCCGGAATGGGAGTGATGCCTTCTGGATGCTTTGTTCTCCATGTTTTCTGAGACTACAGAACTGGTCTTCTGCCTTCTAATTACTGTCTTTTGCCCTCCCTGCACGTGGCACACATTCCTCCACAATGAGTGATGCTTGCAAGCCTTCACTGTGGAGCCCTTGGCTTCAGCAGACCCGGCTCTCACTTGCTCTGTGTGCTTTGCCATATAAACCTCCTCAAAGGACTTCAGGGAACTCTTTGACATGCTTTACTGTCACCAAGAAGTTTCCTCTTCCTTTTTCACCACTGGTGACCTGTCCTGGAGTCAAGATTGCTGGGAGAAATATCAATAACCTCAGATACACAGATGATACCACCCTTCTGGCAGAAAGTGAAGAACTGAAGAGCCTCTTGATGAAAGTGAAAGAGGAGAGTGAAAAAGTTGGCTTAAAACTCAACATTCAGAAAACTAAGATCATGGCATCCGGTCCCATTCAGATCAGATCAGATCAGTCACTCAGTCGTGTCTGACTCTTTGCGACCCCATGAATCGCAGCACGTCAGGCCTCCCTGTCCATCACCAACTCCCGGAGTTCACTCAGACTCACATCCATCGAGTCAGTGATGCCATCCAGCCAACTCACCCTCTGTCGTCCCCTTCTCCTCCTGCCCCCAATCCCTCCCAGCATCAGAGTCTTTTCCAATGAGTCAACTCTTCGCATGAGGTGGCCAAAGTACTGGAGTTTCAGCCTTAGCATCATTCCTTCCAAAGAAATCCCAGGGCTGATCTCCTTCAGAATGGACTGGTTGGATCTCCTTGCAGTCCAAGGGACTCTCAAGCGTCTTCTCTAACACCACAGTTCAAAAGCATCAATTCTTCAGCGCTCAGCCTTCTTCACAGTCCAACTCTCACATCCATACATGACCACAGGAAAAACCATAACCTTGACTAGATGGACCTTTGTTGGCAAAGTAATGTCTCTGCTTTTGAATATGCTATCTAGGTTGGTCATCACTTTCCTTCCAAGGAGTAAGTGTCTTTTAATTTCATGGCTGCAGTCACCATCTGTAGTGATTTTGGAGCCCAGAAAAATAAAGTCTGACACTGTTTCCACTGTTTCCCCATCTATTTCCTATGAAGTGATGGGACCGGATGCCATGATCTTTGTTTTCTGAATGTTGAGCTTTAAGTCAACTTTTTCACTCTCCACTTTCACTTTCATCAAGAGGCTTTTGAGTTCCTCTTCACTTTCTGCCATAAGGGTGGTGTCATCTGCATATCTGAGGTTAGTGATATTTCTCCCCCAAATCTTGATTCCAGCTTGTGTTTCTTCCAGTCCAGCGTTTCTCATGATGTACTCTGCATATAAGTTAAATAAACAGGGTGACAATATACAGCCTTGATGAACTCCTTTTCCTATTTGGAACCAGTCTGTTGTTCCATATCCAGTTCTAACTGTTGCTTCCTGACCTGCATACAAATTTCTCAAGAGGCAGATCAGGTGGTCTGGTATTCCCATCTCTTGAAGAATTTTCCACAGTTTATTGTGATCCACACAGTCAAAGGCTTTGGCATAGTCAATAAAACAGAAATAGATGCTTTTCTGGAACTCTCTTGTTTTTTCCATGATCCAGCGGATGTTGGCAATTTGGTCTCTGGTTCCTCTGCCTTTTCTAAAACCAGCTTGATCATCAGGAAGTTCATGGTTCACATATTGCTGAAGCCTGGCTTGGAGAATTTTGAGCATTACTTTACTAGCATGTGAGATGAGTGCAACTGTGCAGTAGTTTGAACATTCTTTGGCATTGCCTTTCTTTGGGATTGGAATGAAAACTGACCTTTTCCGGTCCTGTGGCCCCTGCTGAGTTTTCCAAATTTGCTGGCATATTGAGTGCAGCACTTTCACAGCATCATCTTTCAGGATTTGGAATAGCTCAACTGGAATTCCATCACCTCCACTAGCTTTGTTTGTACTGATACTTTCTAAGGCCTATTTGACTTTACATTCCAGGATGTCTGGCTCTAGGTGAGTGATCACACCATCGTGATTATCTGGGTCGTGAAGATCTTTTTTGTACAGTTCTTCTGTGTATTCTTGCCATCTCTTCTTAATATCTTCTGCTTCTGTTAGGTCCATACCATTTCTGTCCTTTATCGAGCCCATCTTTGCATGAAATATTCCTTTGGTATCTCTGATTTTCTTGAAGAGATCCCTAGTCTTTCCCATTCTCTTGTTCTCCTCTATTTCTTTGCATTGATCGCTGAAGAAGGCTTTCTTATCTCTTCTTGCTATTCTTTGGAACTCGGGGGGAAACAATGGAAATACTGAGAGACTGTTTTTGGGGGCTCCAAAATCACTGCAGATGGTGACTGAAGCCATGAAATTAAAAGACACTTGCTCCTTGGAAGAAGAGCTATGACCAACCTAGACAATATATTAAAAAGCAGAGACATTACTTTATCAACAAGGTCTGTCTAGTCAAAGCTATGGTTTTTCCAGTAGTGATGTATGGATGTGAGAGTTGGATTATAAAGAAAGCTGAGCACCGAAGAATTGATGCTTTTGAACTGTGGGGTTGGAGAAGACTCTTGAGAGTCCCTTGGGCTGCAAGGAGATCCAACCAGTCCATTCTAAAGGAAATCATCCCTGAATATTCATTGGAAAGAGTGATGCTGAAGCTGAAACTCCAATACTTTGGCCACCTGATATGAAGAACTGACTCACTGGAAAAGACCCTGATCCTGGGAAAGATTGAAGGCAGGAGGAAAAGGGGACAACAGAGGATGAGATGGTTGGATGGCATCACCGACATGGTGGACACGAGTTTGAGTAGGCTCTGGAAGTTTGTGATGGACAGGGAAGTCTGGCATGCTGAAGTCCATGGGATCACAAAGAGTTGGACATGATTGAGAGACTGAACTGAATTGCACTGACTGCTCCAGGCACTTTTCTCCCACACAGGAGAGCTTGATCAGCCCCCACTGCTGTTCCACAGATACCCTTCTCTTGATCTCTCTCAGAAGAGATAAGCATGACTTGGCAAAACTTCAGTTTGGAAAACGAGTATAAAATGCAGCTGGTGGAAAAGTCAATTCTATAACGAAGGCAAGTGAGGATCGCCTTTTCTGTCTGATCTGGGGAGCTCTGGAAGTGACCGTGTGGCTGCCTTTTCAGGTGGCCTCACCTTCTCCTTCTGTGGTCAACCTAGGACTTTTATTTCAGGTCTCACATTAAACTGCTTCAGTCAGTAGTATGACGTGAGTTTGATCTACTTTACTCTGGTTTCTTTTTAATGACTTCAGGCCCTTTGGCTCTGGGAAGGTGGCTTGCAGAGCTGTTTGGATCAGCATCGTGGTGATCACACACCCCCATCCTGTCCCCCTTAAGTTACTTTGCCAGTTTCTCCTCCACGTGGTGAGGGGGTGGCTTCATCTTCATTTCTACATGGTGTGTCTGTCCCCAGACCTCAATCCCTCCTCTGACTGCTCAGAACTATAATAATCACTATATTTTCTTCTTTCTCCTTAAATTCCTGTTAAAATGTTTTTTTATTAAAGTATAATTGCTTTAGAATGTTGTATTAGTTTCTGCTGTACGATTAAGTGAATTAGCTATATTTATACACATAGCCTCCCCATCTGGATCTCTCATCCCCTGTCCCTCCGCTCTAGGTCATCACAGAGCACAGAGCTGAGCTCCCCGTGCTGCTCAGCAGCCTCGGAGCTGCTGCCTGTTTGCACATGGTGCTGTATGTATGCCAGTCCTGGCCTCCCCGTGCATCCCGCCCTCCCTTCCCCGCACTGTGTCCACACGTCTGCTCTCCAATCTGTGTCTCTATTCCTGCCCTGCAAAAAGGTTCATCTGCACCATTTTTCTAGATGCCACGTATTTTAATATATGATATTTTTCTCTTTCTGACTTACTTCACTATGTATGACAGACTCCAGGTCCATCCACATCACTACAAATGGCCCAATTTCACTCCTCTCCTTAAATTCTGTATAGAAGACTGTTTCAGGATTCATGGAACAAGTAGTGAATAAACTGACAGAGGGGCTTCCCAGGTGGCACTGTGGTAAAGAATCTGCCTGCCTGCCAGTGCAGGAGACACAAGAGACACGGGTTGGATTCCTGGGTCAGGAAGATCCCCTGGGGTAGGAAATTGCAATCCACGCCAGTCTTCTAGCCCAGAAAATACCGTGGTGGGCTACAGTCCATGAGGTTGCAAAGAGTCAGACACGACTTAGCAAATGAACACACACACACACACACACATACTGACTGAGAGACTATCCAGAGAGATGGGACTGGATTCTTTTTGGAGATGGGGTGGCACTAGGTTGTCAGAATGACTGAATTTGGCAGAATTTCTGTGGCCAAAAAATCAATTAGTAAACAAAAGATGCTTTCTCCTGGGGTAGACTCAAGGCCTTCTCACTTCTTGGTCTCCTTTGAGATTTGAGTTGAGGAAGTGCCTACTTTGTGAAGCCAGGTGTCCTTAGATTTCTTGGCAGGTAGGGTTTATCATTCCTGCAGCCCCTGTTGGGTGAGTGCAGATACACAGAGAGGAAAGAGCGGTCTGCTAACAGGAGTTACAGCTGGTTGCAATGTTGGGAGGTGGGGAGGGGGCAGTGAGACATCATGGGACCTGTGACTGAATCTTCCAAGGTGTAGGTAAACTGGGCACTGAGCTTGAGCAGGCAAGAGCTGAACTCAAGGCCAGTTTATTTCCGACTTAATGAACCGCCACGATGTCGGATACCTCCTTGGGGAGGACCCATAAAATTGATGATGTCATTTCTGCTTCCACACTCAAAGCTTCTCATTATGCCTCCTTTCTTTTTCTGACCACCATCCCATTCTAAGCTTAATTTTATTTATTAAAAATTTTGGCTGCATCCCATGGCATGTGGGACGTTAATTCCCTGACCAGAAATTGAACCCACACCCCCTGGAGTGGAAGCACAGTCTTAACCACTGATCCGTGAGGGGAAGTCCTTATGCTTAATTTTTAAAGGGAAGTGGACACAGAGGGCAGCATAGTCAAGATAGATAGGCTACAGTAAAGAACTGTGTTTCCGAGCCAGCTTGGATTCACCTCCTTACCCTTGACTTTCCACCCATGCAGGTGAGTCCCAGAGGACTCTTTGGGGTCCTGGCATTTGCCATGGGGTCTCTAAGGGCCTGAATGAATGTATCCCTGTCGGGTATCTAAGGGCCTGAATGGATGGATCCCTGTGGCCCACACACTTCTTGTTCCACTGGGAGATGCAGAGCGGACAAGGTCCAGGCGGGGCTCTTTAAAGCAGTGCCTCTCAAACCATCAGTGGGAAAAGCTTGTTTATTTAAAATCTCTAATGGGTATTAAGAATAATATGTAACATTCTGGAACAAAATTTTGTCGAGTTTAAAACCATGTGCCTGAATGTTGCAGCAGTGTCCAGTTGTTATTAAGTTTTCTGAATCCTCGGGCTTCCTTTCTGTGTCTTCCTTGTTGCATTGTGTTGTAACTAAGACGTCCAGGACTGACCATGGGCTGTGTCCACATTTTGGGGAAAAACCGGAACTGAAAATGTTAGCTGCTCAGTCGTGTCTGACTCTTTGCAACTCCGTGGACTGTAGCCTGCCAGGCTCCCCTGTTCATGGGGTTCTCCAGGCAAGAATACTGGAGTGGGTAGTCATTCTCTGAGATTGAACCTCAGTCTCTTGCATTGCAGGCAGATTCTTTACTGTCTGAACCACCAGGGAAGCCTGAAGTATGCCATAGCATAACTAAATATATAGTGATGTACATATGTAAGTAAATCAAAGCTTTTAATTACCTATTATCTGCACAACGTATTTTTCCTAGAAACACATTCCACCTTCTCCTTCCTCCCTCTTCCCACTCCCTCTCCCCTCCTCCCCTAACTCTCCCTTCCCACCCCACCCCAGTTTCTATATTCCTTCCATGAGTACATACCAATTATCTACTTTTGGCTTTGTACCATGCTACGTGTGAATATGGTAAAGTATTAGCAATGGTTCTTGCCATTTGCAAAGCCACTGGGGAGACCAGATCCATGCAATTCTGCAGAGTAAAAGAGCCAGAGCAGGTTTTAGGAAGAGAGAGCAGAAGGTAGGGCATATAATAGTGTCTATGATGAGAGGCCCCAGAGAAATGCCCCCATTAGGGGCTGTGCATTCACAGAAGCAGAGAAATATCATTTGAGGGCTTGAATAGTCAGGGAAAGGGTTTCTGAGAGAGCACACGTTTGACTAAGCCTGCCAGAGAGGCTAAGACTTGCATTAGCAGAGAAGTGTGCATAGGAAATTTAAGAGGCTGATACTAGCAGCCTGATGCTCTAGGGGTAGAGTGTAGGATGGCTTGGCTAGAGCAGAGAAAGAGCAGTGAGTGGAGGTGACTGATGTGCCTGAGGATTGAGACTGAGTTCATACAATGAGCTCATTAATTAGGCTATGGTTTTTCCAGTGGTCATGTATGGATGTGAAAGTTGGACTGTGAAGAAAGCTGAGTGCGAAGAATTGATGGTTTTGAACTGTGGTGTTGGAGAACACTCTTGAGAAAGGGACTGCAAGGAAATCCAACCAGTCCATTCTAAAGGAGATCAGTCCTGGGTGTTCTTTGGAAGGAATGATGCTAAAGCTGAAACTCCAGTACTTTGGCCACCTCATGCGAAGAGTTGACTCATTGGAAAAGACTCTGATGCTGGGAGGGATTGGGGGCAGGAGGAGAAGGGGATGACAGAGGATGAGATGGCTGGATGGCATCACTGACTTGATGGGCATGAGTTTGGGTGAACTCCGGGAGTTGGTGATGGACAGGGAGGCCTGGTGTGCTGCAATTCATGGGGTCGCAAAGAGTCGGACATGACTGAACGACTGAACTGAACTGAATGATCTTGTGTCAACAGGCTCTTTAGATGATGGCTCTTTGTTTGGTGTTCTCTAAGGCCAAACGTCAGTGCCCTGCTATATCTTCTTGGTGTTCATCTCTACACTTGTAAGATGTTTTTCTGCAAATACCTACAACCTACTGCCTATGAAATTTTTTTTCTGGCCATGTGAGCATACTTGGTTGGTGCAAAGAACAGGTTGGAAGCTTCAGGGAATAAGGTCTTTCAAACAATGAGAGAGAGGAACTTGGTGAACACCTGTTCCAGCCTCAGTATCCCTTATTCATCTCAGTTGGGGTAAAACCATGCCTTTTTTGGTCTCTCAGAATGGACTGGACTCTCCTGTCCTACAGTGAACACTGTGTTGATAATGCACTATTTATTGACTGCCTTCCTTTCCATTCCTCACTTCCCAGCTGTCTTACTGGAGTTTCCTAGAGTTTTCTTACTGGAGGGTCACTTCCTAGATGAACTGCTTAAACTTGAATCTGTGTCTCAGAGTTAAGCTCTGGGGAATCCAAACCAAGATACGAGGTGACCTCCTTTTCTGCACATCAATTCCATTCATTGAATATGTATCCTCTTCTACGTGCAAAACACCTCACTCATACAAGACATTTCTTTGGTTACAAAGATAGTATGACTTCGTATCAAATGGAAACAGTAAGGTGTTCCTGTTTAGCAAGTGTTATAACAAAGCCTTTGACTGTATGGATCATCACAAACTGTGGAAAATTCTGAAAGAGATGGGAATACCAGACCACCTGACCTGCCTCTTGAGAAACCTATATGCAGATCAGGAAGCAACAGTTAGAACCGGACATGGAACAACAGACTGGTTCCAAATAGGGAAAGGAGTACGTCAGGCTGTATATTGTCACCTTGCTTATTTAACTTATATGCAGAGTACATCATGAGAAACGCTGGGCTGGAAGAAGCACAAGCTGGAATCAAGATTGCCTGAAGAAATATCAATAACCTCAGATATGCAGATGACACCACCCTTATGGCAGAAAGTGAAGAGGAACTAAAAAACCTCTTGATGAAAGTGAAAGAGGAAAGTGAAAAAGTTGGCTTAAAGCTCAACATTCAGAAAACGAAGATCATGGCATCCGGTCCCATCACTTTATGGGAAATAGATGGGGAAACAGAGGAAACAGAGTCAGACTTTATTTTTTGGGCTTCAAAATCACTGCAGATGGTGATTGCAGCCATGAAATTAAAAGATGCTTACTCCTTGGAAGGAAAGTTATGACCAACCTAGATAGCATATTCAAAAGCAGAGATATTACTTTGTCAACAAAGGTCCATCTAGTCAAGGCTATGGTTTTTCCAGTGGTCATGTATGGATGTGAGAGTTGGACTGTGAAGAAAGCTGAGTGCTGAAGAATTGATGCTTTTGAACTGTGATGCTAGAGAAGACTCTTGAGAGTCCCTTGGACTGCAAGGAGATCCAACCAGTCTGCCGGAGTCCAGCTCCAGCAGCCAAGGGATCAGCCTGAAGGGATAAACAGGGTTGGCAGGAAACGATGTAGCCTCTGACTTGAGTTATGAGTTACGGGACTACATGTGTATTTCAAGCATCAGCTTCTCTTTTATACTTTTTCAAAAGTATTAGGTCAGAGGTTTGACCTTTTCAGTTCCCCCTCACCCAGATTGTTGTCTCATTGTTGCCCTTCAAACAGAGTTCCTGCTTTAGCGATTCCCTCAGAATCCTGTTTACTTGTGATTACATTGTAACTCATGCTATGTCTGGGCTGCATACCACATTCCTCACTTTATTTCTTATCTTTCTAAATCTTGCTTGCCCCTAGTTTCTTAAGCTCACTATCTCTTAAAAACGTTTCTAGCTATTCTTAATTATTCCTAAACCCTAAGCTCAGCAAACTTCCTTTGCCATAAACATTTCCCTCACAAACAGGTCTCAGATAACAATCCTTCCCATGGCCTCAAGCTGCGGCCTACATGCTCATCCTGGGACATTCTTTGCAAAAATCCTTGAACAAATGTCAATGGTTACTTTATAGATTATTTTCTGGGCACAACTGCAGAAGGCTTTGTGCTTTCTTCTCTGAAGAACAATAAGCACCTTAACATTCTTTCCAGCCAACTCAACCGAAGAAAGGAAGAAACAAGTCAGAATCACAAGAGCTAACTCCTTCATCCCGGGTCCATGCCTGCGGAATGAGAGAGGGGGCTGGGGCTGTGCCTCCATTTTGTCAGTAATGCCTAATGCAGCTCCCGACACAGTCCGTCCTAAAGGAGACCAGTCCTGGGTGTTCATTGGAAGGACTGATGCTGAGGCTGAAACTCCAATACTTTGGCTATCTCATGCGAAGAGTTAACTCATTGGAAAAGACCCTGATGCTGGGAGGGATTGGGGGCAGGCGGAGAAGGGGACGACAGAGGATGGGATGGCTGGATGGCATCACCAACTTGATGCACATGAGTTTGGGCGAACTCCGGGTGTTGGTGATAGACAGGGAGGCCTGGCGTGCTGCAGTTCATGGGTTCACAGAGTTGGACATGCCTGAGCAACTGAACTGAACTGAACTGATAACAAAGGAAACCACACTAGAAGTGTATTTCTCATTCCTCTTACACTCCAGTGAGGTTTTCAGCCAGGCAGTCAATCAAGAGACCCAATGTGTCAGCCTCTGCCATTGTAATACTGTCCAGCTTCAAAGGTTTTTCTGGGGGTCGCTTCTGCTTCAGTTAGTTGGAAGGAGGAAAGAGCATGTGACAAAGTCCTCCTGGGGAAGTTTTCTCCTTTGTTTTTCTCAAGCCTAGAAATGGTCCACATTACTTCTACTCAAATTCAGTCACATGGTCACATCCAAGTCAAGGAGGCTGGAAAATGCATGCTGAAAGAGGAGGAGGTAGATTCTGGTGCACGACAGTTTTTGTCAAAACAAATGCATTAGGGTAAAAACAAAAATAAGTATTCCCTGAGGACAGGGCATGGCATCCGTCTGGCTCATCATGGTATGCTGTGTCTTGCTTAGCACTTGACACATACAAGGCAGTCTGTGTTTGTGGAGGGGATACCATGTCTTACCAGATCCTCCCTGGGGGCTTGCTGTGGGTCTCTACAAATCTCTTATTTCCATGGTTTACTCTGACATTTATCTGAATACATATGGCACTGAATGGGGACTATATCTGGTGCTATTTCTGTACCAATGGCTTCATAGGTGAATTTTACCAAACATTTAGGGAAGAGTTAACACCTATCCTTCTGAAACTCACCCAAAAAATTGCAGAAGGAACACTTCTGAACTCACTCTGTGGCCATCATCACCCTGATACCAAACCAGACAAAGATACCACACACAAAAATTGAAAGTCAGTATCATGGATGAACTTAGATACAAACAATCCCAACAAAATATTAGCAAACTGAATCTAACAATACCTTAAAAGAATCATAATTATGGTCAAGTGGGATTATCTCAAGAATGTAAAGATGGCTCCATATCCACAAATCAATCAATGTGATACACCATATTAACAATTGAAGAATAAAATGCATTTGATCATCTCAGTAGAAACAGAAAAAGGTTTTGACAAAATCAATATCTGTTTATGATGAAAAAAATACTCTTGGGAATAGAGGAAGCCTATATAATAAAGGCCATATATAACAGGCCACATATAACAAATAATAACAGGACATATATATAACAGGCCATATATAACAAATATATATGGCCTATATAATAAAGGCCATATATAACAAGCCTATATAATAAAGGCCATATATAACAAACCCACAGCTAACATCGTACTAACATCACACTCAATGGTGAATAGCTGAAAGCATTGCTTCTAAGATACAGAACAAGACAAGGATGTCCACTCTTGCCACTTTTATTCAACATAGTTCCAGAAGTCTTAGTAATAGCAGTCAGAGAAGAAAAATAAATAAAACAAATTCAAATTGGAAAGGAAGAAGCAAAATTGTCACTGTCTGCAGATGACATACTATACATAGAAAAGTCTAAAAGTCAAAAAATTCTCTATCGATGAATTCAGTAAATTTTCAGGATACACAATCAATATACAGATATCTATTGCATTTCTATATACTAACAATAATGACCAGAAAAAGAAACTAAGGAAATAATCCCATTTACTATTGCATCAAAAAGAATAAAATACCTAAGAATTCAGTTCAGCTCAGTCGCTCAGTTGTGTCCAACTCTTTGCAACCCTGCGAATTGCAGCACACCAGGCCTCCCTGTCCATCACAAACACCCGGAGTTCACTCAGACTCACGTCCATCGAGTCAGTGATGCCATCCAGCCATCTCATCCTCTGTCGTCCCCTTCTTCTCCTGCCCCCAATCTCTCCCAGCATCAGAGTCTTTTCCAATGAGTCAACTCTTCACATCAGGTGGCCAAAGTATTGGAGTTTCAGCCTCAGCATCAGTCCTTCCAATGAATACCCAGGACTGATCTCCTTTAGAATGGACTGGTTGGATCTCCTTGCAGTCCAAGGGACTCTCAAGAGTCTTCTCCAACACCACAGTTCAAAAGCATCAATTCTTTAGTGCTCAGCTTTCTTCACAGTCCAACTTTCACGTCCATACATGACCACTGGGAAAACCATAGCCTTGACTAGATGGACCTTTGTTGGCAAAGTAATGTCTCTGCTTTTGAATATGCTATCTAGGTTGGTCATAACTTTCTTTCCAAGGAGTAAGTGTCTTTTAATTTCATGGCTGCAGTCACCATCTGAAGTGATTTTGGAGCCCCCCAAAATAAAGTCTGACACTGTTTCCACTGTTTCCCCATCTATTTGCCATGAACTGATGAGACCAGATGCCGTGATCTTAGTTTTTTGAATGTTGAGCTTTAACCGACTTTTTCATTCTCCTCTTTCACTTTCATCAAGAGGTTTTTTAGTCCCTCTTCACTTTCTGCCATAAGGGTGGAGTCATCTGCATATCTGAGGTTATTGATATTTCTCTTGGCAATCTTGATTCCAGCTTGTGCTTCTTCCAGCCCAGTGTTTCTCATGATGTACTCTGCATAGAAGTTAAATAAGCAGGGTGACAATATACAGCCTTGACGTACTCCTTTTCCTATTTGGAACCTAAGAATAAACTTACCTAAAGAGGTAAAAGACCTGTACAGGGAAAACTATAAGACACTGATGAAGGAAATTAAAGACAACACAAACAGATGGACAGATGCATTGTATTAATGGATTGAAAGAATTAATATTGTTAAAATGACCATACTACCCAAGGCAATCTATAGATTCAATGCAATCCCATAAATATCCCTATCAAGAAAGGGCATTTTTCATAGGACTGAAACAAAAAATTTTTTAGTATATATTGAACTCCAAAACAATCTTGAGAAAGAAGAACAAAGCTGGAGGAGTAATAGCTTCAGACTATACTAGAAAGCTATGGCAATCAAAACAGTGTAGTACTGGCACAAAAATAGAAACATAGGTCAGTAAAGGAGAATAGAGAGCCCCAAAGCAAACCCACACACTTACAGTCAATTAATGTGCAAAAAAAGAAAGTAAGAATACACAGTGGAGAAAAGACAGTCTCTTCAGCAAGTTACTCTGGGAAAACAGGGCATCTGCATGTAAAAGAGTGAAAGCAGAACATTTTCTAACACCAGGTACAAGAATAAACTCAAAATGAATTAAAGACATAAATGTAAGGTAGGATACCATAAAACCCCTAGAATAAAACATGGGCAGAACACTCTTTGACATATATTATAGCAATGTTTTTTGTGAGGGGACCTGTCTTCTAAGGCAATGGAAACAAAAGCAAAAATAAACAGATGGGACTAAATTAGTGCAGGCATTATGGAAAACCATGTGGAGATTTCTCCAAAAACTAAAACTAGAACTACCATATAAATCAACAATCCCCTTTCAGGGTATTCCTGAAAAAATTAAAACAGTAATTTGAAAAAACACATGCACCCCAATATTCATAGCAGCATTATTTTACAGTAGTCAGGATATGGAAGCAATCGAAGTGTCAATCAACAAATGAATGGATAAAGAAGATATGGTATATATGTACAAGAGAATACTATTCAGTGATACAAAAGAATGAAATTTTGCCATTTGCAAAAATACAAGATAGACTTGAAGAGTTTTATGCTTAGTGAAATAACTCAGATGAAGAAAGACAAACTGTATAATATCACTTACACATGTAATCTAAAAACACAGCAAACTAGTGATTATAAAAGAAAGAGAGACCCACAGATAGAGAGAACAAACTAGTGGTTACTAGTGGGTGGAAGGAGTGGGGAGGGACAAGACAGGATGTACAGTGGATAAAATAAATAAGCTACAAGGATATATTGTACAGCAAAGGAAATATAGTCCATATTTTATAATAACTATAAATGGAGTATAACTTTAAAAAACTATGAATCACTGTTGTACACCTAAAACTTGTATAATATTTTAAATCAACTATACTTCAATTTTAAAAAGGAAAATTTAAAAAGTCTATGGCTTGATGAATTCTTAATGATGAGTCTGTCTGTGTTGTCAGGAAGACGGCTACTCATGTCGCCTTGTCTATGGAACCTCAAGGCCAGTCTCACTCAGCTGCAGCCCCTGGTTTCTTGTCTGAACGGCTCTCTCATCTCTGGAGCTGGCTTTGCCACCAGCAGGGACAGAATAGTAAGGCTCCTCCCTTAGTATGCCTTCCCCACTGATGGACAGGATTTGATGTATAAATAGCTCAGTTCCCTTGCCCCTCAAGGAGGTCATTTTGAAGTGCGTGTTGTCCCCTAGCCCAAGCTCTTGCTGGCCTGAAAACACACTTTAGTGACAGCTTTCACTCTCAACTCTGTTTATAACATAGAATTAGGATAGAGACAATAGATCAGGAGATGAGCTTCCCAGGTGGCTCAGTGATAAAGAATCAGCCTGCTAAGCAGGAGACACAGATTTGATCCCTGGAATGGGAAGATCCCCTGGAAAAGGAAATGGCAACCCACTCCAGTATCCTTGCCTGGAAAATCTCATGGACAGAGGAGCCTGGCGGGCTACAGTCCATGGGGTCACAAAGAATCGGACACAACTTAGTGACTAAATAGCATCAGCAGCAACAGATCAGAAGACAGTCACCGTTGCAAAATAGCTTGTGACTCATGGTTCCCAAGGGGAGCGGGCACCCTGTGCCATCGGAGGGTGCGGCAGGAAGAGAGGGGATGAGGCAGGATAAGTGGGTTTGGGTGAATCACTTGAATCACTTTAGCAGGAGCTAAGGCATAAGGCTGCCCTTGATTGTCCAGTGCCTTGTCCTAAGGGATTAGGGCAGGCGGATAATGGCCTAGCATGTGAGAGCCCAATAAAGAAGGTGGATACAGTGTGGGCTCTGCATGGGTTGGTTTGTATCTGATACATGTTCAAGAGCAAGTAAGTATTTCTAGGAATTGACCAACCCAAGGAGGACAGTCCCTCCAGAGATGTAAGACTTTAGATGTCGAAGCATCAGCGAGTAAAATAAAAGACGTGGTCAATATAGACTCTTATTTTCCTTTTCCCACATCTGTGTTCCTAGTTCCTCCCAGATAAACTACCCGAATTTGAATCTTTTTCTCAGGCTGTGCTTCTGGGGGACTCCAAACTAATTTGGGCAGTTAGGGTGACTCCTACAATAATCTGGATTTGGCAAGCAGTAGGAATAGAAATAAGTAATGCTCAAAATTCTCCAAGCCAGGCTTCAACAATATGTGAACCATGAACTTCCAGATGTTCAAGCTGGTTTTAGAAAAGGCAGAGAAACCAGAGATCAAATTGCCAACATCTGTTGGATCATGGAAAAAGCAGGAGAGTTTCAGAAAAACATCTATTTCTGCTTTATTGACTATGCCAAAGCCTTTGACTGTGTGGATCACCACAAACTGTGAAAAATTCTTCAAGAGATGGGAATACCAGACCACCTGACCTGTGTCTTGAGAAATCTGTATGCAGGTCAGGAGGCAACAGTTAGAACTGGACATGCAACAGCAGACTGGTTCCAAATAGGAAAAGGAGAACGTCAAGGCTGTATATTGTCACCCTGCTTATTTAACTTATATGCAGAGTACATCATGAGAAACGCTGGGCTGGAGGAAGCACAAGCTGGAATCAAGATTGCCAGGAAAAATATCAATAACCTCAGATATGCAGATGACACCACCCTTATGGCAGAAAGCCAAGAAGAGCTGAAGAGCCTCTTGATGAAAGTGAAAGAGGACAGTGAAAAAGTTGGCTTAAAGCTCAACATTCAGAAAACTAAGATCACGGCATCTGGTCCCATCACTTCATAGCAAATAGACGGGGAAACAGTGGAAACAGTGGCAGACTTTAATTTTTTGGTCTGCAAAATCACTTCAGATGGTGACTGCAGCCAGGAAATTAAAAGATGCTTACTCATTGGAAGAAAAGTTATGACCAACCTAGATAGCGTATTAGAAAGCAAAGACATTACTTTGTCAACAAAGGTCTGTCTAGTCAAGGCTATGTTTTTTCCAGTAGTCATGTATGGATGTGAGAGTTGGACCATAAAGAAAGTTGAGCGCCAAAGAATTGATGCTTTTGAACTGTTGTGTTGGAGAGGACTCTTGAGAATCCCTTGGACAGTAAGGAGATCCAACCAGTCCATTCTAAAGGAAATCAGCCCTGAATATTCATTGGAAGGACTGATGCTGAAGTTGAAACTCCAATACTTTGGCCACCTGATGTGAAGAACTGGCTCATTTGAAAAGACCCTGAGGCTGGGAAAGATTGAAGATGGGAGAAGGGGATGACAGAGGATGAGATGGCTGGATGTCATCACTGACTCAATGGACATGAGTTTGAGTAAACTCTGGGAGTTGATGATGGACAGGGAGGCCTGGTGTGCTGCAGTCCATGGGGTTGCACAGAGTCGGACATGACTGAGTGACTGAACTGAACTGAACTGAGGAATAGAAAGAAAGGGGTTCTCTGGAATGTTCACAATGTTTTCACTCTTGGAATCATGTTAGTTGAATCAGAAAGGATGTGTCTATCTGTATTATATATATATATCAAAACTGGCAAATGCTATAAACCAGAGCATCTCCTCACGCTTTACTAGCACACTGCTGCTTCTCTGGGAAGTTTATAAATAAAATAATCCATTGTCATGTGGTTTTAGTGTTGGGAGAGTAATCAAGATTTGTCTAATCTAATCTCCTAAATTCAAATACAGAAAATGCATCCCAGAGTGAGCAAGGAAGTCAGCACGGGATGAAAGTGGCAATGCAACCAACTTGGTAATGCAATTTGCAAATCTCTTGGTCAATAAGATTTCCTCACCAATTTCATACCTGGGCTGTGGCTTTTAAAATATTTACTTACCTATTTATTTATTTTTCATGTTTGGCTGTGTTGGGTCTTAGTTGTGGCACATGGGATCTTTGTGAAGTGTGCAGGTGGGCTAGTTGACATACATGGGCTTAGTTCTCTGATTGGGATAGAATCCACATCCCCTGCATCAGAGGGTGAATTCTTTTTTTTTTTTTTTTCTTTTTGATATTTATTTGTTTGTTTGTTTTTGGCTGCACTGGGCCTCTGTTGCTGTGCATGGGTTTTTCTCTAGCTGTGGGGAGCGGGGGCTCCTCCGTAGCTGCGGTACTCCAGCGTCTCACTGCAGTGGCTTCTCTTGTTGCAGAGCAGGGGCTCTAGGCATGTGGGCTTCAGCAGTTGCAGCATGTGGGCTCTAGAGCGCAGCCTCAGTAGTGGTGGTGCACTGGATGCTTTGTGGCACGCGGGATCTTCCCAGACCAAGAATCGAACCTGTGTCCCCTGCACTGGCAGGTGGTTCTTAACCACTAAACCACCAGACAAGCCCTGGAAGGTGAATTCTTAACCACCAGGGAAATTCCTGCCTGTGATTTGAAAATCAATATAAATATACTGGTATTGGCTTTTTTTTTTTTTCATTTTCAGATTTTATTTATTAAATAATGTGTGTGTGCTGAGGAGAGAAGAGGGAAAGAGAGATGAGGAAGAGCATTCTGCAGTATTCCCTACTGACAGCTTAATTTAATAAATCATTTTGTTAAAGGCTAAAAATAAATAAATAAAAATTCCCTAAGCATTTGTTGACACTGTAAATATGGAAAATCTGTTGCTGAATAGCAGCTAAGTAGATGCCAGGGGAGAACACTGTGACAAAAATCTTAACCAAATATTGATATGAACATATTTCTGTTTTCGTGAAAATATGTTCCCTCCGTATGGGAAAGGAAACTGTAAGGAGAGAAATACAAACAACACATTGAAGCAGCACTGAGTGGAGAAGCTGCTCATCTGCCAGAGCAAACCAGCCCTGTTCATTCTGTGAATGTTCCTGGAGACACTGTCATGAAATTTACTTACACAAATGGGAAGCTAAGATTCTCCCATTGGAGGAAAATGACAGATTTTAAGTATGGTTATTCAGTGAGGTTGAAAACATACACAGTACAGTTATGCTCCAAGCAGGTGATTTAATTGAATCATCAGGGCTTTTAAACCTTAGATACAAGGCTAAGGGATTTAACTTTTAGAAAATTGTGTGACTTCATGTATTAGTGTGTAGACATTTATATTCGACAGACATTTATATCCAAGATTCCAGCATGTTTTGAACTCAGTGGTTCCAACATATAGTCCACAGTTTCAGGTCTTCAGTTTCCAGATTAAGAAAATTCAGAATATTATTCTCCTAACTGCCTTATTTTCTTTTCAAATACAAAACATATTTTTGAGACCAATTAAAAGGAATAGATCAAACAGCAAAATTCTGTAAAGCAATTATCCTTCAATAAAAAATAAATTAATTTAAAAAATAAGTAAAAGGAATAGATCAAGCCAGAAAGATGAAAAAATAAAACAGCCGGAAAAGATATTCTATTAGTCTAACCTTAAGAAATACATCAGACAAATCCTAACTGAGGGATAGTGCTCAAATACCTGACCAGCATTCTGCCAAGGTCATCAAAAACAAGAAAGTCTGAGAAAGTGTCACAGTCAAGAGAACCATCAGGAGACAAGAGAGGCTAACAGTACAAGTGATGACTTGCACTGGCTTCTAGAACAGGAAAAGGACATTAGGGAAAAACTGAGGAAATTGTAGCTATATATGGACTTGAGTTCATAATAATATATCAAAGTAGGTACATTAATTATAATAAATATACCCTACTAACATAGGTAATAAATATACCCACTAACTACTAATAGGAAAATCTGAATGTGGATCCATGGGAACTCTCCATAATACCTTTGCAATAATTCTGTAAGTCCAAAACTTCTGAAATTTACAAAATTTGTTAAAAACATAAATCAGAGACATATATTTTTAGAAAACAAAAGATCTGTTAGTTTTAGCTTTTAACTTTTACTCATGGAGAAGGAAATGGCAACCCACTCCAGTATTCTTGCCTGGAGAATCCCATGGACAAAGGAGCCTGGTGGGCTACAGTCCATGGGGTTGCAAAGAGTCAGACACGACTGAGCAACTAACACACACACACGGTGTCTGAGCATACTGCTGTCAGAAGAAGCGACTCTGAGCTTAAAGGAGGAGTTAAAAAAGATTTAAGAGGATGTAGAGATTCCAATGGAGAAGGCAATGGCACCCCACTCCAGCACTCTTGCCTGGAAAATCCCATGGACGGAGGAGCCTGGTGGGCTAAAGTCCATGGGGTCGCTAGGAGTAGGACACAACTGAGCGACTTCACTTTCACTTTTCAGTTTCATGCATTGGAGAAGGAAATGGCAACCCACTCCACTGTTCTTGCCTGGAGAATCCCAGGGACGGGGAACCTGGTGGGCTGATGTCTATGGAGTCGCACAGAGTCGGACACGACTGAAGTGACTCAGCAGCGGCAGCGGCAGCAGCAGAGATTCCAATGCAAAATCATCAAGGACAGTTGAGGACTTTGCTGGTGACAGAATATAGTGTCAATGAGCTTAGACTCTAATAAAATTACCCAGCACCTCAGCCAATGGTCCAAGAACTTTTATCCTTATTCTCAGTTCAGTTCAGTTCAAGTCACTCAGTCGTGTCCGACTCTTTGCAACTCCATGAATCGCAGCATGCCAGGCCTCCCTGTCCATCACCAACTCCCAGAGTTCACTCAAACTCATGCCCATCAAGTCAGTGATGCCATCCAGCCATCTCATCCTCTGTCATCCCCTTCTCCTCCTGCCCCCAATCCCTCCCAGCATCAGAGTCTTTTCCAATGAGTCAACTCTTCGCATGAGGTGGCCAAAGTACTGGAGTTTCAGCTTTAGCATCATTCCTTCCAAAGAACACCCAGGACCAATCTCCTTTAGAATGGACTGGACGGATCTCCTTGCAGTCCAAGGGACTCTCAAGAGTGTTCTCCAACACCACAGTTCAAAAGCATCAATTCTTCGGTGCTTAGCTTTCTTCACAGTCCAACTCTTACATCCATACATGACTACTGGAAAAACCATAGCCTTGCCTAGATGGACCTTTGTTGGCAAAGTAATGTCTCTGCTTTTGAATATGCTATCTAGGTTGGTCATAACTTTCCTTCCAAGGAGTAAGCGTCTTTTAATCTCATGGCTGCAATCACCATCTGCCGTGATTTTGGAGCCCCCCAAAATAAAGTCTGACACTGTTTCCCCATCTATTTCCCATGAAGTGATGGGACCAGATGCCATGATCTTCATTTTGTGAATGTTGAGCTTTAACCAACTTTTTCACTCTCCACTTTCACTTTCATCAAGAGGCTTTTTAGTTCTTCTTCACTTTCTGCCATAAGGGTGGTGTCATCTGCATATGTGAGGTTATTGATATTTCTCCCGGCAATCTTGATTCCAGCTTGTGCTTCATCCAGCCCAGCGTTTTTCATAATGTACTCTGTATATAAGTTAAATAAGCAGGGTGACAATATATCCTTATTCTACAGGGGAGTAATTATATCTTCTCTGTGGGAGGGAACTGGGAAAGAAGAAACCAAGTTGCAAAGTTCAAGTTTCTTTTAATGGGGTCCTAGTGGAGGATAAGAGGCCAATGGGTAATTGACGCTTTTTTGCCTGTGTTTGTTTCCTGTGTTTATCTCTTTCTGCAATAGTATCCAGGGATGGCCACTATTGATTTCTTCCCTTCCTGTGTGTACCTGCTGCTCTTCATGTCAAGAGGTAGACTCTTAATTCCCTCCCAGTGAATCCTGGTTGGGCTTTAATGACCTGTTCCACTTGTAGAAGAAGGAGCTGACATTCTAGAACTTCTGAGGTTGGGTTGTAAGAAGCTCTTGCTTCTTCCTGGGTCTCTTGATGCTTGCTTACAGGCTCCTTCCTCTTGGGAATCTCTTTGGAAACTAGCCACCTCACTGGGAAGAGAATGACCATGTGGAGAGACCACATTCAGGTGTCTTGGTTGACAGGCCCAGCTGAGCCCCTGGCCCCACCCACCCAGCACTGACTGCCAGCTGATGTCCAGCCCAGCTAAACCAGCGTCTGATTCCAGAGCCACCCACCATCTGACTATAACTGTCTGAAAAGCCCCAGGAAATAAAAGCCCCCAAATGAGTGCCATCAGCTTGCAGAATTATGAGAGAAAATAATAAATTGTTGTTGTAAGCCACTAAGTTTTGGGGTGGTTTATTAAACAGCAGTAGGTAACTGGAATTCTCCTGAAGAGAGCAACCTATCCAGATATTTCCCAAGATTTGACTAGTAGGTGACCTAAGCCTCTGAAAGCCAAACTGCATGGTCCCTGGTGTAGACTTATTTTGAGTGTATTTAAGCACTGAGTATTGAATAATAGAACGTATAGGCTCAAAGGAAGATTTTTATCTTAAGGAAATTATGTATATCCCCCTGTTTTTAATACTTTTCTCACCCCCAAGGATCATTGAACAACATGTAAGAGTCAGGTGATCTTTTTAAAAAGCGATTTTAGTTGTTGGGACCTCCCTGGTGGTCCAGTGGTTAGGAAGCTGTGCTTTCACTACTGTGAACCTGATTTCAATCCCTGATGGGGATCTAAGATCTTGCAAGCCTCACTGCATAGCTTAAAAAAAAAAAAATATTTTAGTTGTTTTTTTTTTGGGGGGGGGGTCACTTTTAAATTATAACATTTGTGTGTGTGTGTGTATGTGTATGTGAAAGAGAGAGAGAGAGAAAGAAAGAAGGAAACTAAGAGCAGAAAAGGAAGGAGCAACATTTTGTTGTTGGAATTGATCATCTTTTCTATCTTATCCTTCTATATGTTTTCATTTTTACCCCTCTAAAACAAAATAAATAATTAAAATTAAAAAATAAAGTAAAATCAAAATGAAGTATCAATTCTTTACCACATATCCCATGCAACTGTTCTCAGTACTGTATATGTATTAACTCATGTAATACCAAGGACAACTCTGTGAGTTTAGTACTGTTCTCATCTTTATTTTGCAGTTGAGGAAACTAAGACACTAAGAAATTTATCCAAGGTTAGCTACTAAGCCTTTGGAGAAGGCAATGGCACCCCACTCCAGTACTCTTGCCTGGAGAATCCCATGGATGGAGGAGCCTGGTAGGCTACAGTCCATGGGGTCGCTAAGAGTCGGACACGACTGAGCGACTTCCCTTTCACTTCTCAGTTTCATGGAGAAGGAAATGGCAACCCACTCCAGTGTTCTTGCCTGGGGAATCCCAGGGATGGAGGAGCCTGGTGGGCTGCCATCTATGGGGTCGCACAGAGTCGGACGGCTGACGTGACTTAGCAGCGGCAGCAGCAGCTACTAAGCCTTAAATGGTGTTTCAAACCTTGGTCATCTGTTTCCAATAGCTATGTTTTTAATTCACTCAACATCTTCAAATTTTAGTAAAGCATATTTACTGTTTATTTATTTAATCCAAATGCATAGTTAGCTATAATTAAAAATTATTTGTTTAAATAATTAAATTTTATTTAATTAAATTAATTAATTAGTCTTCAGCTTATCATTAACTGCTCAAAGTAGCTATGTTTGCAAACTTTTTAATAACAAGACTTTCATTCTTCATGTGCATGAATATGAAAAATGATAGACACATAATCTTTCTGTAATTTTCAGTTTTTATAGAGAAAAGTGTTGGAAGGACTTAAAAACAAGAAGAAGCCAGCAGACCACACGAACAGCAACCAGGAAAACGCGCTCTAGGGTCAGTTAGACCTGAGCCTGAATGCTGCCTCTGGCTCTTGGGTGAGATAGGACTCTGGTCCATGGTCCTGGGAAATCAGTGCACTTCTGAGCTGTCAGAGCCTGTCACCAAGCAAGGGAAGCAGTGTAGTAATGTGATGAAACCCTAGGGACTGGAGTCAGACAGACTGAGGTTTGAAACCCTTGCCCGCAGCCTCCTGAGTCTGTAACTTTGGGCAAACAAGTGTGAGAAACAGGAGAGCTACGATTGTCACGTGTCAGAGCTGTGGTCACAGTGATGCTGACAGGGGTCCTTCTCCACCACCTCCACCTGCTCCATCCACTCCCGACCCCTTCAGGGAGAAGCTGACATGCTTGTGTCCCCTCATTTCATTTTCTTTATGGAGTAGCTGAAATAGAGCAAATTCACCATTTTCAGTATACACTTCTGTGAGTTTGGATAGATGCATGAAGTTTTGTGACCACAAGGACCAGACAGAACATCTCCATTAGCCCCCAAATTCTCACCTACTCTTGTACGTCAGCTCCCACCCCGACTCTCACACCACCATTGCTTTGCTTTCTGTCCTTATCTTTTTTTCTTTTCCAGAATGTTACATAAATAAAATCTTGTAGCAGGTAGTATTTTGACTGTGGCTTCTTTCATGTAATAGAATGCATTTGAGATTTATCTTCCAAAGATGAATTTAATTCCAAAGAGTTTTAATTTATTTTAAAAGTATACTTCCCCCCACCCCCGTCACTTCATCTTGATGGTGATAGATAAATTGATTCAGGGTGAGATCTCAAGATTTCCTTTTCACTCAGAGATGATTGTGTTCTTTCTCAAGTGCACACGGAGCCTTCTCCAGGATAGATCACATGCTGGGCCATAAATCTAGCCTTGGCAAATTAAAAAAAATTGAAATCATTCCAATCATCTTTTCTGACCACAATGCAGTAAGATTAGATGTCAATTACAGGAAAAAAACTATTAAAAATTCCAACATTTGGAGGCTAAACAACATACTTCTGAACAACCAACAAATCACAAAAGAAATAAAAAAAGAAATCAAAATATGCATAGAAATGAATGAAAATGAAAACACAACAACCCAAAACCTATGAAACGCTGGAAAAGCAGTGCTAAGGGGAAGATTCTTAGCAATACAGGCTTACCGCAAGAAACAAGAAAAAAGTCAACCAAATAACTTAACTCTACACCTAAAGCAGCTAGAAAAGGAAGAAATGAAGAACCTCAGGGTTAGTAGAAGGAAAGAAATCTAAAAAATTAGGGCAGAAATAAATGCAAAAGAAACAAAAGAGACCATAGCAAAAATCAGCAAAGCTAAAAGCTGGTTCTTTGAGAAGATAAATAAAATTGACAAACCATTAGCCAGAATCATCAAGAAACAAAGGGAGAAGAATCAAATCAACAAAATTAGAAATGAAAATGGAGAAACCATAACAGACAACACAGAAATACAGAGGATCATAAGAGACTACTATCAGCAACTATATGCCAATAAAATGGACAACTTGGAAGAAATGGACAAATTCTTAGAAAAGTATAACTTTCCAAAACTGAACCATGAAGAAATAGAAAATCTTAACAGACCCATCATAAGCACGGAAATCGAAACTGTAATCTGAAATCTTCCAGCAAACAAAGCCCAGGTCCAGACGGCTTCACAGCTGAATTCTACCAAAAATTTAGAGAAGAGCTAACACCTATCTTACTCAAACTCTTCCAGAAAATTGCAGAGGAAGGTGAACTTCCTAACTCATTCTATGAGGCCACCATCACCATAATACCAAAACCAGACAAAGATGCCACAAAACAAGAAAACTACAGGCCAATATCACTGATGAACATAGATGCAAAAATCCTTAACAAAATTCTAGCAAACAGAATCCAACAACATATTACAAAGATCATACACCATGACCAAGTGGGCTTTATCCCAGGGATGCAAGGATTCTTCAATATCTGCAAATCAATCAATGTAATACACCACATTAACAAGTTGAAAGATAAAAACCATATGATTATCTCAATAGATGCATAGAAAGCCTTTGACAAATTTCAACATCCATTTATGATAAAAATCCTCCAGAAAGCAGGAATAGAAGGAACATGCTGCTTCTGCTGCTGCTAAGACGCTTCAGTCATGTCCAACTCTGTGCAACCCCATAGACGGCAGCCCACCAGGCTCCCCTGTCCCTGGGATTCTCCAGGCAAGAACACTGGAGAGGGTTGCCATTTCCTTCTCCAAGAAGGAACATACCTCAACATAATAAAAACTATATATGACAAACACACAGCAAACATTATCCTCAATGGTGAAAAATTGAAAGCATTTCCCCTAAAGTCAGGAACAAGGCAAGGGTCCCCACTCTCACCACTACTATTCAACATAGTTTTGGAAGTTTGGGCCACAGCAATCAGAGCAGAAGAAGAAATAAAAAGAATCCAGGTTGGAAAATAAGTAAAACTCTGTTTGCAGATGACATGATCCTCTATGTAGAAAACCCTAAAGACTCTACCAGAAAACTGCTAGAGCTAATCAATGAATATAGTAAAGTTGCAAGATATAAAATTAACACACAGAAATCCCTTGCATTCCTATACACTAACAATGAGAAAACACAAAGAGAAATTAAGGAAACAATTCCA
This sequence comes from Bos indicus x Bos taurus, assembly GCF_003369695.1. NCBI lineage: Eukaryota > Metazoa > Chordata > Mammalia > Artiodactyla > Bovidae > Bos > Bos indicus x Bos taurus. Next base: position 58,599,903 of record NC_040097.1, on the reverse strand, counting down.
TTCACCATTGCAACGAAAAGAATAAAATACTTAGGAATATATCTACCTAAATAAACAAAAAACCTATCTATAGAAAACTATGAAACACTGATGAAAGAAATCAAAGAGGACACAAACAGATGGATAAATACACCATGTTCATGGATCAGAAGAATCAATATAGTGAAAATGACTATACTACCCAAAGCAATCTATAGATTCAATGCAATCCCTATCAAGCTACCAATGGTATTTTTCAGAGAATTAGAACAAATAATTTTGCAATTTGTATGGAAATACAAAAAACCTTGAATAGCCAAAGCAATCCTGAGAAAGAAGAATGGAACTGGAGGAATCAACCTGCCTGACTTCAGGCTATACTACATAGCTACCATCATCAAGACAGTATGGTACTGACACAAAGCCAGAAATATAGATCAATGGAACAAACTAGAAAGCCCAGAGATAAATCCACGCACCCATGGACACCTTATCTTTGACAAAGGAGGCAAGAATATACAATGGAGAAAAGACAATCTCTTTAACAAGTGGTGCTGGGAAAACTGAAACTAGAATACTTCCTAACACCATACACAAAAATAAGCTCAAAATAGATTAAAGATCTAAACGTAAGACCAGAAACTATAAAACTCCTAGAGGAGAACATAGGAAAACACTGTCTGACATAAATCACAGCAGGATCCTCTATGACCCACCTCCCAGAGTAATGGAAATAAAAGCAAAAGTAAGCAAATGGGACCTAATTAAATTTAAAAGCTTTTGCACAATGAAGAAACTATAAGCAAAGTGAAAAGATAACCTTCAGAATGGGAGAAAATAATAGCAAACCAAGCAATGGACAAAGAATTAATCTCAAAAATATACAAGCAACTCCTGCTGCTCAATTCCAGAAAAATAAACTACCCAATCAAAAAATGTGCCAAAGAACTAAACAGACATTTCTCCAAGAAGACATACAGATGGCTAACAAACACCTGAAAAGATGCTCAACATCACTCATTATCAGAGAAATGCAAATCAAAACCAGAATGAGGTACCATCTCACGCTGGTCAGGATGGCTGCTATCCAAAAATCTTCAAACAATAAATGCTGGAGAGGGTGTGGAGAAAAGGGAACCCTCTTACACTGTTGGTGGGAACGCAAACTAGTACAGCCACTATGGAGAACTGTGTGGAGATTCCTTAAAAAATTGGAAATAGAACTGCCTTATGACCCAGCAATCCCACTGCTGGGCATACACACTGAGGAGACCAGAATTGAAAGAGACACGTGTACCCCAATGTTCATCACAGCACTGTTTAGAATAGCCAGGACATGGAAGCAACCTAGATGTCCATCAGCAGATGAATGGATGAGAAAGCAGTGGTACATATACACAATGGAGTATTACTCAGCCATTAAAAAGAATACATTTGAATCAGTTCTAATGAGGTGGATGAAACCGGAGCCTATTATACAGAGTGAAGTAAGCCAGAAAGAAAAACACCAATACAGTATACTAACACGTATATATGGAATTTAGAAAGATGGTAATGATAACCCTGTGTACGAGACAGCAAAAGAGACACAGATGTATAGAACAGTCTTTTGGACTCTGTGGGAGAGGGAGAGGGTGGGATGATCTGTGAGAATAGCATTGAAACATGTATATTATCATATGTGAAACAGATCACCAGTCCAGGTTTGATGCATGAGACAGGGTGCTCAGGGCTGGTGCACTGGGATGACCCTGAGGGATGGTATGGGGAGGGAGATGGGAGGGGGGTTCAGGATAGGGAACACATGGACACTCATGGCTGATTCATGTGAATCTATGGCAAAATCACTACAATATTGTATAGTAATTAGACTCTAATTAAATAAATTAAAAAAAAGAATGAAAAGGAAGTCTCCTTTAAAATACAAAAAAATAATTTGTTTAAATAATTAATTTTGTTTAATTTAAATAATTAATTAATTAATTATTTAATTAGTCTTTGGCTAATCATTAACTGCTCAAAATAGCTACATTTGCAAACTCTTTAATAACAAGACTTTCATTCTTCGTGTGCATGAGTATGAAAAATGATAGACACATACTCTTTCTGTAATTTTCAGCTTTTGTAGAGAAAAGTGTTGGAAGGACTTAAAAACAAGAAGAAGCCAGCAGACCACACGAACAGCAACCAGGAAAACGTGCTCTAGGGTCAGTTAGACCTGAGCCTGAATGCTGCCTCTGGCTCTTGGGTGAGATAGGACTCTGGTCCATGGTCCTGGGAAGTCAGTGCACTTCTGAGCTGTCAGAGCCTGTCACCAAGCAAGGGAAGCAGTGTAGTAATGTGATGAAACCCTAGGGACTGGAGTCAGACAGACTGAGGTTTGAAACCCTTGCCCGCAGCCTCCTGAGTCTGTAACTTTGGGCAAACAAGTGTGAGAAACAGGAGAGCTACGATTGTCACGTGTCAGAGCTGTGGTCACAGTGATGCTGACAGGGGTCCTTCTCCACCACCTCCACCTGCTCCATCCACTCCCGACCCCTTCAGGGAGAAGCTGACATGCTTGTGTCCCCTCATTTCATTTTCTTTATGGAGTAGCTGAAATAGAGCAAATTCACCATTTTCAGTATACACTTCTGTGAGTTTGGATAGATGCATGAAGTTTTGTGACCACAAGGACCAGACAGAACATCTCCATTAGCCCCCAAATTCTCACCTACTCTTGTACGTCAGCTCCCACCCCAACTCCCACGCTACCACTGCTTTGCTTTCTGTCCCTATCTTTTTTTCTTTTCCGGAATGTTACATAAATAAAATCTTGTAGCAGGTAGTATTTTGAGTGTGGCTTCTTTCATGTAATAGAATGGATGAAATGAGATTCATCTTCCAAAGAGTTTTAATTTCTTTTAAAAGTATACTTCTTCCTCCCACCCCCTCGCCCCCCCGCCCACCGCCCGTCACTTCATCTTGATGGTGATAGATAAATTGATTCAGGGTGAGATCTCAAGATTTCCTCTTCACTCAGAGACGATTCTGTTCTTTGGTTTGTGGATGTACTAGTGAAAACTCCAAACCAAACCAAACCAAAACAAAACAACACAACCCTGGAATAAATGTCAACAAATTTAGAATGGTATCCCCTGACAAGAAAAATCTTAATATCGCTTTCTAATTTTTGCACAATTAAAAGAAAGAAGAAAGAAACACTATTCTTTTTTTTGCAACTTATGCTTTTATTTCATAGGAATGCTGTATTAGGGTTTGGTGACACAAGTCTGCAGCCTCTCCTTTGGGCTTCAATGTCTTTGTAGACTATTTTCAGCTACTTATACCCTTTTTGTTTAGCATAATGTGATTTATATGTTCCTGCTGACTCCATACATACTAGTTGGCAATGAACTGAGATGAAGCCTGCTGAGGAGAATCTGATGACAGTAGGAACCCAGGAAGATCAACGGGTTTAAGGAAAAGGGATTTTTTAAAATGCCTTTTTCCAGTTTAACTCTTAGAGATTCCAGATCTTGCCTTACTAGTGCTTCCTGCAAATTCTTACAAAACGAGGTAGAGAAAAAATGGACAAAAGGAATTGTTATATTTCTTTGGAATTGGAGTGGGGAATAAGAAGGGAAGGTCAAAGATGATTAAAATGAAATGAACGCAGCAATTTGGGGAATTGACACTATTAAGCTTCTTTTTAAAAAATGATTTACTGCCATGATTGTTCCAAACTACAACCCCAAACTTCAAATGCATTATTATTTTATTATTTCTAAATCTACGGTTGGCATCTTTAGGCTTTGCTGCTATGGAAACGGCCCCTTGTTTCCCAAGATTCACTTTGATGGAAATGCAATAGCCTACATGCAATGTAGGATGGAAATGCAATAGCCCACAAGCCATTGAGCGAGACATAGAGAATTCAACGGTGAGCAAAATAGCCAGCTCTGGTCCTGTGGAATTTACGAGCCAATGGGATTTTGTGAATACCTTATAAACTTGTGATTACTTCCCAATACCCTAAGGGTGCCATGATACCCTTGTACCACAAAAGCATCTTCCAAAATCTAACGTTGAGTAGAAGGAGGAAATCTAGAAAGTGGTGCATTTGGTATGAAAAATGAAAGAAGAGGGATTCCAGAGATTTCGAAGCTTCAATATTGTGGTTTCATTATTATTTTTGCAGTTTGTATTTTCTTTTATTTTCAGCTTTATTGAGGTCTAGCTGATAAATTGTAAGATATTTAAGGTGTACAATCTGATAATTTGATATACATATATATAGTGAGAGGAGTCTCCCCATGGAGAGTTAATAGTCACATGGATGGAGTTATTAACACATCTGTCACCTCACATATTTACCTTTTCTTTTCTTTTTTTTTTATATTTACCTTTTCTTATGAGAAAATTTAAGTTTTACCCTCTTAGCAAATTTCAATTTTATAATACAGGGCTGCCATCTGTGGGGTCGCACAGAGTCGGACACGACTGAAGTGACTTAGCAGCAGCAGCAGCAGCAGCAGCAGCAATATAGTATTAGCAGCTATGGTCACCATGGTTTACATTAGACCCTCTAATGTTATTCAACTTACAACTGAAAGTTTATAACCTTTTTCCAACCTCTCCCTATTTCTCACAACCCTAGCCCCTGGCAACCTCTTTTCCACTCTCTGTTCCTACGGGTTTGATGTCTTTCTTTAGATTTTACATATGAGTAACACTGTGCAGGGATTTTCTCTGTCTGGCTTATTTCACCTAGCATGATGGCCTCCAGATTCATCTATGTTGTTGCAAATGACAGGATTTTCTTTTTTTTAAGGCTAAATACTATTCCATGTATATATACACCACATTTTTTTACCCATTCATTTGTCAGTGGACACTTAAGTTTCTTCCATGTCTTGGCTGTTATGAAGAGTGCTGCTATAAACATTGGGGTACATATATCTCTTGCTGCTGCTGCTAAGTCACTTCAGTCGTGTCCGACTCTGTGCGACCCCATAGACCGTAGCCCACCAGGCTCCTCCATCCCTGGGATTCTCCAGGCAAGAACACTGGAGTGGGTTGCCATTTCCTTCTCCAATGCATGAAAGTGAAAGTGAAGTTGCTCAGTCGTGTCCAACTCTTAGCAACCCCCTGGACTGCAGCCTACCAGGCTCCTCCGCCCATGGGATTCTCCAGGCAAGAGTACTGCAGTGGGGTGCCATTGCCTTCTCTGACATATATCTCTTAGAGTTAATTATTTTATTTCCTTCAGATACCACATGTCCCCACATGGCAGACTTATCTAGATGCTTTGCCAGTAAATACAGGGGGTGTGGCTTCTTGAAATCACACGTAAAGAGCGTCCACCATCCAGCCTGGTCCCAGGAAGTCTGGCTATAGGAGACAGCTCTGACTAGTGCTCCTCCTGCCAGGCCCAGGGACAGAGACCATCCCCAAGGTGATCCACCTTGTCCTGGCCAGTGCTCTGCAGACCTCTTACACTCACGGAAGCATCTTTCCTCTGTCCGCTGCTCCTGACATACTGCTAAGTCCTCAGTTTCCCTGAGATCACTATAGCGATCTCTTCTGTAGCCTGCTGGTCATTCTCCTGTTTTGATGGACAGTCATTGGCCTGTGGTTCATCATCAATGAGTCATGGACTGAAAGCTCTCCTCCCTTCCAGGCCAAGTTCTGAAATGAAGCCAGAGACAAATGGCTTGGTGCATCCAGCTTCCTGAAGACTCAGCAGTGGACTTTTTCACTAACCTGATGATTTAGGCCACGAAGTTCCCTTTCTTCTTAGGCACTGGCCCCACATCCCCTCAAGATGCATCCTGAACTCAATTCAGTTGCTGAAGGGACTGTTCTGCATGTAAACAATTCTTTTCCCCCAAAGTTCAGTCAAGACTATTACATTAAACGTAAGGACCTTGCCCCTCTCCTCCTAGGGCCAAAGGCTATCACCATGGCTTCTCCTATCTGTTTAGGGGTTTTATCTCAACAATTTCTACTATCATTCCCAACTGATTCAGTTATTTCATAACTAAGGAGACTCATCAAGTCCAGATCTAAATAAAATCATAGCTAGTCCCCCTCATCTACCCACCAAAGTTTGCTAGAACATGCTCAAATTCAACCAACTGAGTAGCCAATATATTTTTCTTGTCTTCTAAGTGCCAAAGTGGTGATAAGGTACCTTAGTCTCCTCCTTTTTAAGTTATATTTAAATAACACTTGTAGTGGGTAAACAGATTAGACTCTCTGGGACCTCCCCAGATATAGAGTTTCAGGATGGAAAATTCTCCTGCTGTTCCTGTGGTCTCTGATTTAGGCAAGTTACCCATTTGATTGTAGCTAGTAGGAGTGTGTAAATGTCTCTTTCAGTATTGTAGCAACTATGTCATATTTTCATCATAGTAGCAGTTTCCACAGCTTGTTCACTCTTATTGGTGGTGAATTTTTCTATCCAACACATGTGTTTTATCATTTCTATTTTTCTTCCTTAGATTTTTTGTATGTGGACCATTTTTAAAGTCTTTATTGAATTTGTTACAATACTGCTCTGTTTTATGGGGGTTTGGGGGTTTTTGGCTGCAAGGCATATGAGAACTTAGCTCTCCCCATCAGGGGTCAAACCTTCACCCTCCGCATTAGGAGGCCAAGTGCACCCACTGGACAACCAGGGCAGTCCCTACCTTCTCATTCCTGATGCCTTTTCCTTTTCAGTTTGAGGATGATGAAGCCAGTGTCATTTACAGAGAGCGATGGTGAAGGGCATGTGGGCATTGTAGCCAGAGTTAGATTCTTGGCACTGGGAAAGACCACAGCAGTGTATTCATCCTTACTGGGACTTGGTTTCTTCACGTGTGCGATGTAATTGCACCTCTCTCCCCTGTGACATGAAAGCAGTCAGTAAATGATCTAACAATTACAGCATTCTAAAACTAAAATGGATCTTAGAAATCATCTATTTTAACCTAATTGATAGCATCTTTTGACATAAAATTTTCTCCAAACTGAACACGAAGTTTCCAATTTGCACTTTTGCATCTAGACCTGCCTGTACAAATTGCCTTAAATATTTCAGGTTGAAGAATATTGGAGGCCTAAATAGGTTTAAAAAAAAAGCTTGGATTTAGTGACTATGAAAATAATGTCTCCTGACAAGGCTCTAATAGAACTAAGAATAACCATAAGAGAATTCTTTACACTAAGCTGATTCATATCCTACTTAAAAGTGATCATGATGTTTATGCCAGTCATTCACCTCGTTTCCATTTCAGATGGGAAATGGCCTGAATAAAGACTAGTCCTGTCACTTGGCACAGCATAGGGCATTGAAAGACTGGATTGGGACTATACGAGGGGCTCCAGGGAAACATCAGACTGGCAGCTAGTCCAGACTGAGGAATTAGGGGGCAGCCAGTAGGAGGCCAAATGGGAGATACACAGACCAAGGGCTTAGCCGAAAGTTAGTTGCTCAGTTGTGTCTGACTCTTTCCAGCTCTGCAACCACATAGACTGCAGTCAGCCAGGCTCCTCTGTCCATGGAATTCTCCAGGCCAGAATACTGGAGTGTGCAGCCTTTCTCTTCTCTAGGGGATCTTCCTGACCCAGGGATCAAATCTGGGTCTCCTGCATTGCAGGCAGATTCTTTACTGCCTGAGCCACCAGCGAAGCCCCAAGGGCTTGGTTATATCAACAGAATATAAAATGAGGTTAAGGAATCAAACACCTTAGTCCATTTAGACTGCTATAGCAAAAATACTGCACAGACTGAGTAGCTTAAACAACATTCATTTCTCACAGTTCTGGAGGCTGGGAATCCATGATCAAGGTGATGGCGGATTCTGTGTCTGGGGAAAGCCTGTTCCCTAGTTCGTAGTGGGAGATCTTCTTGCTGTGTCCTTACATAGAGAAGGACTGAGGGAGTTCTAGGGACCCTGTTATAAGGGCACTAGCCTTGTTCACCGAGAGCTCCACCTCATCACCTCCCAATGACCCCGCCTTCAAATATCATCACATTGGGGTTAGATTTCAACATATGGATTTTAGGGGAGCACAAACTTTCCATCTATAGCACTAAGTCCCCTAGAAAGCAAGCAAGCTAACAGGCGTCCATGAAGTTGGTCTGTTTCCATCAGAGTTTACTCTTGACAATGGCAAATGCTATCTCAAGGCTATTTTTGTTAGCCTAATATTGGCATGCTAGGTCATGGCTGTAAACTATCTCGAAGGACCACCTAGCTCCCAGACCTTCCTGTAGAAGGGAAACACTTAAAAAAAAAAACCCTTCGAATAGTCCAGGGATAGTCAGTGTTCATATTCAATTCAAGATTCAACTGACAAGGAAAAACCTATTAATACTAGAATTATAGAATCAAGAGGCAGTTCATACACTCTAGGTTCATCTACCTCATTAGAACTGACTCAAATGCATTATAAACCATCACAATATTGTAATTTTCCTCCAATTAAAAGTAAAATATAACTTAAATTAAAAAAAAAGAAGCAGTTCAGTTTTCCAACTGAAAACTGAACTGTAGCATCCTTCAAAAAATAAAAAAAATCAAAATGATCAGTGTCCAGAAGGCCATTTTGTTGTCACTCAGTTCGTTTAAAAACAGACACTTTCTTATATTGACTTGAGCATGGGTATACCTGTGGTGGATTCATTTCGATGTTGGGAAAAACTAATACAATATTGTAAAGTTTAAAAATAAAATAAAATAAAAAAAAAAGAAATCTGCTTCCTTGGGACTTCTGTGTTCTCAGCGATTCTAGTTTTTGTGGTTGGACGGGGTAGATAATTTCTATGATGCTTGGTGAAGGAACAAATTCCGCTATTTGTAGTCTCCTTTTCCTCCAGTAGACTACCTGACATGTGAAAGGGCTCTGAAGGCTGAGACAGGAGGAGATACCATATTTTATACAAAGTTTTGGACTGATGGCAATTTTATTTTTGCTTGTCTTTTTTTTATTCTGGTAAATACATGTAACATAAAATTGATCATCTTAACCATTTTAAAGCGTGCAGTTTACTGGTATGGAGTACTTTCACACTTCAGGCAGCCAGCACCACCATCCGTCTCCAGAGCTCTTCATCTTGCAAAACTGAAACTCTGTACTCATTAAACACTGACTTCTCCTCCCCAACCTTGACACCTCCCCTTGGCTCCTGACAACCATCCTCTACTTTCTGTCTCTTTGATTTTGACTGTTTTAAGTAACTTCTATAAGTGGAAGAACATAGTATTTGTCTTGTGGTGATTGGCTTATTTCACTTAGCATAATGTCTTCAAACTTCATCCATGGTACAACAGGTCAAAAATTTCTTCTTTTAGAAGAATTCAGTTTTTAAAAGCTGAATATTGTCATGGTGTATGTATATACAATATTTTGCTTTTGCATGTTTTTTTAAAAGTTCCATACCAGAAAAGGATGAATCACTAGATGGAACTTCAAGGGATGATCTATAATAGGTAAACACAAATAAACAAAAGAAGCATTGTGAAATGGCATTCACAAAAGCATGATGACATACAGTGCACATTCACCAGAGTTGCTAAAATTTAAAAAGCCTGGGACTTGCCTGGTGGTCCAGTGGTTGGCTTCACCTTCCAATGCAGTAGATACAAGTTTGATCTCTGGTTGGGGAGCTAAGATTTCACATGCCTCACAGCCAAAAAAAAAAAAAAAAAACCACAAAACCTAAAACAGAAAGAATATTGTAACAGATTCAATAAAGACCTTAAAAATGGTCCACATTAAAAAAAAGTCTTTAAAAAATAAAGCTGACATCACCAAGTGTTAGCAAAGATGTAGCTCAATGGGAACTCTTGATGAGTTGCTGTTGGCGTGTAATTTGGTTAAACCAACTTGGAAAACCGTTTAACAGTATCAATGATAGCTGAATGTAAAACTTATGATTTAACAATTCCACTGCTAGGTACATGTATGTAACCACTGGTACATGTACCAAAAGCATTTATGAGACTATTCGTAGAAACACTATTCATAATATCCCCAAACTGGAAACTACCGTGGTGCACAGCTGTGGAGTAGATGAACAAGTTATTGGTAGGATCATACAAAGGAATGATTTATGGGGGTGAAAATGAGCAATTTACTGCCATGTACAGTGACACAAATGAATCTCACAGATATAATGTTGCGTGAAAAGCCAGACAGGAAAACGTTCCTGCTGCATGATTCCATCTACATGGAGGTCAAAACTGGCCTAGAGTAAAAGGAGTTGGGAACTTGGCTAACTTTGGGAAGTCGGGTAGTAATTGGGAGGGAAGACGCAGAGGGCTTGGGTTCTGGGTAATGTTTGCTTTGATCTGGATGCTTGTTACGTGGGTATGTTTGCATCTTGAAAATCCATCAAACTGTACACTTAAGATGTGTGCTCTTTTCTGTACGTTTCCTCCTTAAAATAAAGACATACACTTTAAAGATGATAAATTTTAGACACTACATGTGTTATATATAAATATTTGTGGAACATGTGTAATTATGTCTGTGTTCTTTGAGTGGTAAGACTTTTGAATATCTATTTGTGACCCTTTTCATAATATTATTTGTGCAACAGGTAATTAAAATGAAAAAGAGACTACTTATTATATTCTCTACCTCCCAATGGATCCAAATTTCCCCAAAAGATATCTTGGACAGTAGAACAGAAAAGGAACAACTTGTCTACAGAGGAATAGACAGAGAAGATGTGGTACATACAAACAATAGAACATTAACCATAAAAAGAATGAAATAAGGCCATTTGCAGCAGATGGATGGACGTAGAGATTATCTCACTAAGTGAAGTAAGACGACAGCAAAAGACAAATGCCGTATGATATCACTTATATGCGGAACTTAACAACATGACAGAAATGAACTTATTTACATAAACAAGCTCAGGGATTTAGGAGCAAGCTTATGATTACCAATGGGGAAGAGCAGAAGGGATACACTGGGAGTTTGGGATTGACAATTACACACTGCTAATATATAAAACAGACTTCCTAGGTTGTGCTAGTGGTAAAGAACCTGTCTGCCAATGCAGGAGATGCCAGACACAAGCGTTTAATCCCTGGGTCGGGAAGCATCCCCTGGTGAAGGGAATGGCAACGTACTCTAGAATTCTTGCTTGGAGAATTCCACGGACAGAGGAGCCTGGTGGGTTGCGAAGAGTTGGACGTGACTGAAGGGACTTAGCACACATGCATGCATATATAAAATAGATAATCAACAAGGACCTACTAAACAGCACAGAGAACTCTGCTCAATATTCTGTAATATAAGTGGGAAAAGAATTTGAAAAAGAATAAATAGATGTATATGTATAACTAAATCATGTTGCCGTACATCTGAAATTAATACAACATTCTAAATCAACTCTCAACTACAGTCCAATATAAAAAAATTTTTTTAATAAATAAATAAAAATTAAAAAGAAAAATGACAAAAAAAAGAGAAAAGGAACAAGCTAGCTATGGGTGATGACCAGAGCAGAAGATAGTGAAAAACATAGAAATATCCATTTATTATTTTTATTTTTATTTTTTTAAAGACTAACTGGATTTGTTCATTGGTTCCATTAAAGGAAAGTGGATGGTTAAGCAAAAATACTTTTCTTTCACTTTTTCTTCCTTTTTTTTAAATACAAATTTATTTATTTTAATTGGAGGCTAATTACTTTACAATATTGTATTGATTTTGCCATACATCAACATGAATCTGCCACAGGTGTACACATGTTCCCCATCCTGAACCCTCCTCCCATCTCCCTCCCCATACCGTCCCTCTGGGTCATCCCAGTGCACCAACCCCAAGAATCCTGTATCATGCATCAAACCTGGACTGGCGATTCGTATCATATATGATATTATACATGTTTCAATGCCATTCTCCCAAATCATCCCACCCTCTCCCTCTCCCACAGAGTCCAAAAGACTGTTCTATACATCTGTGTCTCTTTTGCTGTCTCGCATACAGGGTTATCATTACCATCTTTCTAAATTCCTTATATATGCGTTAGTATACTGTATTGGTGTTTTTCTTTCTGGCTTACTTCACTCTGTATAATAGGCTCCAGTTTCATCCACCTCATTAGAACTGATTCAAATGTATTCTTTTTAATGGCTGAGTAATACTCCATTGTGTATATGTACCACAGCTTTCTTATCCCTTCGTCTGCTGATGGACATCTAGGTTGCTTCCACGTCCTGGCTATTACAAACAGAGCTGAAATGAACACTGGGGTACACGTGTCTCTTTCAATTCTGGTTTCCTCGGTGTGTATGCCCAGTAGTGGGATTGCTGGGTCATAAGGCAGTTCTATTTCCAGTTTTTTAAGGAATCTTCACAGTTCTCCATAATGGCTATACTAGTTTGCATTCCCACCAACAGTATACGAGGGTTCCCTTATCTCCACACCCTCTCCAGCATTTATTGCTTCTAGACTTTTGAATAGTAGCCATTCGGACTGGCGTGAAATGGTACCTTATTGTGGTTTTGATTTGCATTTCTCTGATAATGAGTGATGTTGAGCATCTAGAAATATCCATTTTTAATACAAAAACACCTCCTATCTATGCTCACTTCTTGAGCCACTGATGAGAATGCTGCTATCAGGGAGTCACAGGACATTGGTCAGTGAAGGGGCCTTAAGCTGTCTGAGCTCATCTCCTCCATCTTACAGGGAAGATGCAAGCGAAGTCTCAGGGCTGCACTGTCTGAGATGGCACAGTCAGGATAAGAATCCAGCCTTCCTGATTCTTAGACCAGGGCTCTCCTTTCAAAGCAGCTGCTTGTTGCCTCTGTGGGTCCCTGCAAAGTGGTGACAGAGGCCAGGGCCAAGTGACAAAAAAGTAGTCTCACTCTGTAGACAATCTGAAAAAATTACCTGTTCTTGACACCTCTCTGAAGTCATGTCCATTTGTAGTGTGGCTTTGCAACCCCCTTCCAAGAGGCGGCACCTTTTCCTGATCCCTGAAAATGGCTTTACCTGGGGACCTGCTCTGACCAGTAGCCTGGGACAGAGACCGTGTGGTGTCAGCTGGGAGCAGGACCTCCGGAAGCTCTGAGCAGCTCAGCTTTGCCTGGAATCCTGCCCACCATCGGGTCAGCGATCTCAGGCTGGTGTGTTGGAGGGCGAAAGCCCAAGAGAGCAGAGGTGAGGTGTTTCTGCTCCAGTGGATTCAGCAGCCCCACAGCCCAGCCTCCACCAGACCTGCCCAGCTGAGCCCAGCCATACCATTGACCCACAAAATTGTGGGTTAAATAAGTGTATTTTTAATTTTTTAAATATTTATTTAATGTGTGAAGTGAAGTCACTCAGTCGTGTCTGACTCTTTGCGACCCCATGGACTGCAACCTACCAGGCTCCTCTGTCCATGGGATTTTCCAGGTAAGAGTACTGGAGTGGGGTGCCATTGCCTTCTCCAGGGGAAATTCCCGACCCAGGAGTTGAACCCAGGTCTCCCGCATTGTAGGCAGACACTTTACCATCTGAGCCACCAGGGAAGCCCCAAACATGGTATTTAATGTTACAATGTTTAAAGTCTTTATTGAATTTGTTACAATATTGCATCTTTTTCATGTTTTGGGGTTTTGGCTGCAAGGCATGTGGAATCTTAGCTCCCCGACCAGGGATTGAACCTGCCCCTCCTCCCTACACTGGAAAATCAAGTCTTAACCATTGGACTACCAAGGAATATCCAAATAAATATGTTTTAAGCCACTAAGTTTTAGGGTAGCTTATCCTTCATGAGAAGTGCATGGACATATCACATCAATTACCATGAAGCCACATCTCGTTCATCCATGGTGTTGCAAACTGGTGTCCTTGTCTTCCCATTTTGCTTTTTAATCTTAAAAAGGTAAGCATTTTTATTTATTCATTTTCTCTTCCTCTCCTTTTCAATGAAGAAACCTCTCAGAGTGAAAGATACAAATTCTAAGCAGGCAGAGGCGAATTGGCATTTACCACATCATATCAAATAAAGCCTGAACACAGGTCTCTGCCCTGGAAGACATCCAGACAGTGGACAGCACAGGGCAATCTGATGCCCAATCATTCCTGCTTTCCTTCTCATGCAAGATAAACAGATCCAGTATTCTACATGGCCTACCACTTTCCCCTCCTCCTCTATCACCCCCCAGCAGGGCCTCCTTAAGGCCTCCTTTTATTAGGGTTACTAGTCATTATAAAAGAGGGTCACCTGTGACTAACTCTAGTCGCGGTTTGAAGTTCAACATCCTGCCTTCAGAAGCACTTGCTGGTTTGACAAATGCCTCGCAGAGATGTTCTCTGTTCTGTGCACAATCGAGCTAAGGTGTATTTCTTTCAAGAGAAGGAAGTATTCATTCTGACCTTTTCCTGCTATGCTGCCCACTCCTAGCGCATGGTGTGTGCTCTGATGGCCACCGTGGCCCTGAGCCAGAGGGAGGGAAGTCTCACCATATTGTTGTCAGAGCAGATAAGCAGTGGGGCACATGAAAGGGAAGCGCTCCAGGATCACAGGCTGCCTGGGCTCAGACGTGCTCCCGATCCAGTGAGCCAGCTAGCGGGGCTCATGGAAGCCTTAAGATCTATACTCATCAGGGGATCTCAGGCTCCCAGCATCCTGGTGGGAAGGCGGCTGAGCAACCAGCCAGCTGTAGTGGCTTCTAGTTCTTTCTTTAAAACACACACACACACACACACACACTGCCTCACTTCCAAGGTGAGACAGCTTTCAGGAGTAGTGTTGCTGCTATAGAAGATCAATGGAAAATGGTTACCAGAGGCTTGGTGCCCACACTTTTGCGTTCGTTTTTTCGTCTTCATGACTGCTTCCTGCTTTCTATCCCAGTGCACAGAACCTCATGTGTGCGAGGCAGTGCGCTCAGCTCTGCCATGAAGGCACCAGGAAAGATAGAAAACATCTGTTAAACAGCAGAGCAATAGGTCTAAGCAAAGAAATGAATTACAAAAGCCGCTATTCAGAGGGCAAATGTCATGTAGGCCAGGGTACTTCTTCTCATGGGAAATCTTTATCCTGAGGACATTGGAGTCTCAGTCTCATCCTGATTATACTGTTTTTCTCCATACTTACTGCTTGTAATCGTCATTTTCAGAGTCAGCTCTGACACCAGCAGATGGACCCAACAGGGCTCAACACTTACTGAGATGGCGCCCCACTGGACCCAGAAACAGGCCCCACTGGACTCAGTGGTGCCAGGAACAAAAAGGAGTGATTAGAGCAAGGTGGTGAGTGCAAGAACTGAAGGAGGAGAAGCTGAGAGACAGAACTGGTCATATGGCGTATACTCTGCACGGACGGACGAGTCAACTGGCATAGCAGTTACACGTGGTCTTTGCTGTTTTCCTCTGCATACCTTTCACTCTCCAGTTACTTTTTCTTTCTCATGCTGAACGAGTGATAATTTGGCCCCTGTGCATGGAGTATAATGCTGTGGATGCACTCTGCTTGTCTCATTTGCCAAGTTATCCTAGAAATCTCCATGAAAGAGCTCTGGGACTCACTCAGCCCCAGGTAGGTTAGGATGAATAAGAAAACAAGACCAAAAGACAGACTCATTTTAATATTTCATCTCTCTATCTTACCTGCATCCCCCTCCTCTCACGAAGGAAAGGCTAAATTTAGGTTTCTGGCAATCCACTGAAGGTGGTTAGAAGGACTCAGGGTGGGTAGGTGAGTGCGTGATTTCTATAAGAGGAAAGGTGAGGAGCTATGAAGGAGGGGTCTTGGAAGCTCTGCTGGGGTTTCCCCAAACTGGGAAGGAGATGATGTGAAGCAAGTTACTCCAGGAAGAGGGAAGGATTTCAGAGGGGAATGGCCAGCTCAACCAAATTCACAACAGCTTCTAGAACTGGCAGGAGTTCCCATGTCACAGCCTTGCCCACCGAGGTGCCGTGTCTCTTTTGAACATTTCCAAGGGAACCACTTACACTCTGGTCCATGGTAAATGGCACCCTCTAGAGTCGTTACCATAGCAGCCCCATAGGGACCATCCAGATGGTGAGCATGCCATGAAAACCAGTGCAAGGGGCTAGTGCTCCAGACTGTTTCCTCTGTAGGCTGTGGGGTGGGGGTGGGGAGGGGGTGAGCAACAGTAAGCAATAAGAATCGATTTCTCTACAAACCTTTCAGGATGGGCATTCAGCGCCCATAAAAATACGATTTATCAAAGTAAAAAAGATTTACTTATTCCTGTTTATTCCCCTTCCTACCTTATTCTTAACTTAGAAGCCTAAGTTTTTCAGCTGAAAAAAAATTCACAATTAAGCCATATGTTTTCCTTGATGGGAATTCCAAATGATTCTTTTGTGTCCATTTTTGCTGCTGATTCAGAGCAGGTACCCACTGGCCAATGATAGCATCAGAGTCATGGGTATCCTTTCTCAGAGTCACCAAAAGAGACATGAATCATTTGGGGAAAATGAGGTCTCCAAAAAGCAAAATCATCGTTTCCAGAACTGGACCCATATTTTTTTTTCCAGGAAATAATTTATTATGGATGTTACCACTCCTCCTAGTTTTCAGATATTCTTTTCTATGGTCAAAATATATTTTGACCTATGGCTGATTCGTATTGATATATAGCAGAAACCATCACAATAGTGTAAAGCAATTATCCTCCAATTCAAAGTAAATCAATTAAATATATATATTGAAAAACCTTGTTGGAATCAAGAGTCTGAAGAATGTATTTGCCCAGGATGCCATCGTTACGACAGGTGTCACATAATTACGACAGCAGCAGCAGAAGCGATGGCTACAACAAAGCGGCAGGTTAACCGTACAATTTGGTTTTAACTTCCTTTTGTAGTTAGGCCATCTGTTTAACAACTTTCTCCATTTTTTCCTGATTATTTCACCTTCCTAAACACAGAGGGGCAGCACAGACGATATCTATTCATCTTTTTGATTTTGTTAAGCACTCGAACTGGTTATTACAGAATTGGGTCTCAGCCGCCCCTGAGCTAGTCATGCCGCTGTAATCCTTCAGGTCAGCCTGAAACACACACTGATCCCGGCTACCACGCAGCGGGTGGGGGAAGAAGAGGCTTCTGCAAGCAGACATTCCCCTGCCCTAGAGGCTGCCCAATGAAGCAACAGGGAAAACCAGTACCGTGAGCCTCGTGTCCTGACAGTATGCGCAGGAGACCAGCTGCTATGCAGAGGGGTTTCGTAAGGTGGGCAGGAGCTGGATCTGACAGGTTCTTCTACAGCCAGCTTTCTTAAGCTCGGCACCGTTGCCATTTGGGGAGGGATAATTTGACTGTGACTCTGCCCTGTGTTGTAAGATATCAGCAGTTTCACTGGCTTCCATCCACTGGATGCCCGTAAAGCAACATCACCAGTTGTTTCAACCAAAATGTCTCCAGCACCCCCAGTTAAGAAACATGTCACTACAGGAAGACTCCTGATCCCCAAAGCAGTTGGAAGTTATGTTGTAAACCCTAATAAAGTCATGAAGTTTGTGAAGAATTGTGATCTTATAAACTAGGCCAAATTCATGTTTATCCCTCCAAAACTAACCAGGCTATTTCTTGAAAGGGGGAGACGCTGGTGATGTAACAGTTGTGAGAGAAATGTGGGCTGAGATGCCTTTTCCTTGCCCTAACCTGCAGGGTGCTGCCAGCACAGGGCCCATCACAGGTGTGATGTTTATGGGCAAACCCGGTAAACGCAAATTCCGCACGTTCATCGATATCTGGCCACAACAGTCAACCACATTGGTTTCCCACAGATCCATTACCTGGGTAGCAGCTAAAACACGAAAGCTTGAGTAAAGATTGCTGTTCCCCAGCCAAAATAATTCTCGGCACAAATAATTGTTTGGCACCGTCAATTGGAATGGAGAAGCTTTCTGCTGCTTCACCTACTTCTGTCCCAACTGGCAGAAGAAAACCATAGCTCACCAGAGAAATGTATTTGGTTGATCATTTCAGCTGAGGTTGTCACACAAAGAACATTCAGTAACTCGGCTTATAGAGCTAGGTCATCCGTGGTGGCTCAGATGGTAAACAATCGGCCTACAGTGCAGAAGACTTGGGTTCGATCCCTGGGTTGGGAAGATCCCCTGAAGAAGGAATAGCAACCCACTCCAATATTCTTGTCTGGAGAATCCCCGAGACAGAGGAGCCTGGCAGGCTGCAGTCCACGGGGTCGCAAAGAGTCAGACATGACTGAGTGACTAGCATTACTATTACTACTTACAGAGCTAAATGGATTGGGGATGTTAGAAAAGCTGAAATTGAGTCCTCTACCCACTCCAATGGAAAGAAAGTATTTAAAAATGTTTTCATCTGTGTTTATGCTGTGGTCTCTTCAGTGACAGCTGCTCAAAGAAAAAGCAAGTTCAGTTTCTTTGACGTGTACCTGAAGGCTAGCCATGAGTTTCTGGCACCAATAAGTAAGATTGAAAGAGAGAGAAGAGCTTATCCCAAGGGGCGGTGGTGATGCTGCCATTTCCCAAGGACTAAATAGAGTGACTTTCAAAGGAACGGTTGGGCCCATTCTCTTTCTTTCATCCAGTCCCCTTCGAGTCATCACTCTGCACACCCAGTCTCTGAGGTTCTGTGGAGACAGGTCTGGACCAGTGGTTCCCAGGCTTGGCTGAGCATTTATTCACCTTGGGAGTTTAAAGGAAATCATTACACGTTCTCAGAAGTTCTAATATGGTCCTTTGTCTGGTTTGTTTTCTTTTGTGTTTGGTTTTTTGCTGTTTGACCACCCCACACAGCATAAAGGATCCGAGTTCCCTGACCAGGTATTGAACCCTCACCCCTGCGGTAGAAGCATGGAGTCTTAACCACTGAGCCACCAGGGAAGTCCCTCTATTATGGTTTTGAGTGTGGGATCTGTGAATATGTATTTTAAAGTATTTCCCTGGGTCACGCAACTACTTTGGGGTCATCTAGAATAAACAGCAATGCTACTGCTGATGGTGGTGATGAAGATGATGATATCTACCCTGCATGGAGGACCTGCTGTGTGCTAAATACTCCCAGGCATTACCTCATTTTATCTTCATCCCCATGAGTTACTATTACTGTTTCCATTTGAAGATGTGGAAACAGGCTCAAGGGGTTTAATTGCTTGCACACAGTGCTGGAGTTTTTAACCATCATGAAAATTTTCCTCTCTACCATTTATTGAACTGGAAGTAGTGAGGAGCGGGGGGTATGAAATTATCAAGAAACATACAGGTGAACGCAGAGGAGGCCTCACCGAGAAATCTGGAATTTCTCTAGAACTCTGAGTCTGGGCTTTCTCAGAGTTGAGGAACAGGCAGGCTAGCAGGAGCATTTTGGTGTTGTGAGTCTTTGTCGTGTCTCAGCCAAAGTGTCTTGCAGCTCTATAAACACGGCATGGAGGCTACAGAACTGCCTGGGGGAGAAAGTTCATAAAAATGATATTTTTGCTGAGCACCAGAAGGAACATTTTTGTCTTTAAATATGCAGAGACACTACAGCAAGTATCACAAATTCATTCTGGTGATGCAACCAACAACACTTAATTATCAGCTCCACAAGCAAATTAGGTGAGAAAAGTACTTGTCTTTTTATATTTTATTTCTAAAAGAATTCAAAGAAGATAATTTAACTACTGCAGCATATTACGACTCTTCTCCATCTGTTTTTTTTCCTCTTTCTATTCCTTTTTTTTTTTAAGTCACAGGTGCACCTGTCCTCTTGGGAGCTTCCCAGGTGCCACTGCTGGTAAAGAACCTGCCTGCCACTGCAGGAGATGTTAGAGACACAGGTTTGATCCCTGAATCAGGAATATCCCCTGGAGGAGGGCATGGCAACTCACTCCAGTATTCTTGCCTGAAGAGTCCCATGGACAGAGGAGCCTGGCGGGCTACAGTCCATGAAGTCATAAAAGAGTCAGACATGACTGAAGCAACTTAGCACACACACACACACACACACACCTGTTCTCTTGCTTTTTTGTTGGCCTGTTCACCTATAGAGGAGCTTGGAGGAATCCACTGGATCTGCTACAGAGCCGAGTGGATCTAGTCCATGTGAGGCTTAAATGGCAGGATGGGAGGTGGGTTCCCAGGTGCCCCAGCTGGGAGGTGTGTATGCAGGACTTGGGGGTATCCTTTCCTGAGACCTCATCCTGGCTGTCCCCACTGTTCATGGAGGTGACTTTGAGACACTGTACCATGGAGGCCAACTTGTCATCTCCAGATCCTAGCTCCAACTGGCCCTTTTTGATGAGATGCTGTCTTGGGGTAAAGAGGCTCACATGACCTTGGAGAATTTGCCAAATGAACTCCCTGGATGACAGGCAGGACGGAGGGCCCAGTGTGGCCCAGTGAAAGCCATGTCCCCCTTCACTCCCTCACCCACGACTAGCCTCTGTGCCAAGGGAATCCTTCAGAGACGCTTCTGAAGGGAAGCCATGGCTTCCTCCTCCTCCAGATTTTCTGATGCCTATGAAGTTTCAGCTCGGAGAAGGCGATGGCACCCCACTCCAGTACTCTTGCCTGGAAAATCCCATGGACGGAGGAGCCTGATAGGCTGCAGTCCATGGGGTCGCTAAGAGTCAGACACGACTGAGTGACTTTGCTTTCACTTTTCACTTTCATGCATTGGAGAAGGAAATGGCAACCTACTCCCGTGTTCTTGCCTGGAGAATCCCAGGGACGGGGGAGCCTTTTGGGCTACCGTCTATGGGGTCGCACAGAGTCGGACACGACTGAGGCGACTTAGCAGCAGCAGCAGCAGCAGCAGCATGAAGTTTCAGCTATTTCACTAAATATGCTGGAAACAGTTCTTGGCTTCTTCATCTGGTTTCCCCACTTTACAAACCTCTGAGTTCAGTCTCTCACTGTGTGGCAGTGACAGATGGGGGGAGGCTGGCTCACGGCTTTGGGGTGCTTCCAGGGGCCCGGTGTATAAACCCTATAAATCACCATAAACCACTGCTATAAACCCAAAGCACTGTAAACCACTGCTGGTTTATAGGTTTCCCTATAAGCCACTTCTGGCCCCTCCAGCAGTTATACCCTTAACAACTCTGGCTCCCCAGCTCCCAGAATGAGAATGAGCAGCAATTCTAGAATTTGTGTAGTTTAACGTTTCCAGAAGGAACACCAGGAATCGGGCGGGTGGCACACACAGGTGCAGTGAATCAGGAGGGGACTGAGTGAGCTGGGCAGCACGTGTCTGTCCACAAGGGAGCGGACCCCAGCACCATCACACGGCCGACGTGTGGGAACATGCACCCAGGTTGCCAGATCGTTCCATAAAATTTCAGCAATCTGGATGCTTTAAAAATACCTTTATTTACTTTTGGCTGTGTTGGCTCTTTGTTGCTGCATGGGCTTTTCTCTAGTTACACGAGTAGGGGCTGCTTTCTAGCTGTGGGGCGCAGGCTTCTCATCATGCTGACTTCTCTTGATGTGGAGCATAGGTTCTAGGGCGCCCGGGGTTCAGCAGCTGCAGCACATGGGTTCAGTAGTTGCGGCTCCCAGGCTCCAGAGTACAGGCTCAATAGCTGTGGTACACGGGCTTGGTTGTTCTGTGGGATCATGTGGAATCTTCCCAGATGGAGGTTTGAACCTGTGTCTTCTGCATTGGCAGGCGGATTCTTTACCCCTGAGCCACCAGGGAATCTATACATACTTTGCGGGCCAAAAAAACATACCCAGAGACTGGGCTATGTCTGAGGGCCACCAGTTTGCAATTTCTTCTCCAATTCAACACCATCCTTTTGAGGAGGGTTCACTCAGAGGGTACAAGCTGATTCAACCTGGTGCAGAAGGAGAGCTGAGGTCTGGTGTCTGAACCATGGGCAAGTGTTCTTTCCTTTATGCTTTATTCTTAATTCTCATAATTTTCATCAATTCAAAGATTTACTGAAATTAGTGGTAATTGGACACATTTCAGGTACAAAGAACTGTGCTGAATGTTTGAAATTGCCAGAAAGTTAAATAACTTCCTTTTCCCCCAAAGATCAGTACTTCTCCCATGAGAGGGCAGAAAAGTGGGTTTTATAATATGTCTCCTCTGTGCCAGGCATTTCATACCCATTTCCAGGAATCTTCAAAAATTTTTTAGAGTTCAGCATTGTTCACCACTTCTTGTAATTCTGATACTACAGATCAGAAAGATTAAGTAACTTGCCTGGGGTCACACAGCTGGGATGATAAAGAGCTCAAACTCATGACCTCTGACAGTCGTGTCCATGCTTTTCTTATTGTTTGCTTAATGGAAATTGTCAATGTTCAATAATGAAATACTTGAACATACACAAATAGTATTATTTAACACATGTTAATATGTTCTCACTCTTTTTCTTCTAGCATGTGTGATAGCTGCTCAACCGTGTCCAACTCTTTGGGACCCCATGGACTGTAGCTCGACAGCCTCCTCTGTCCATGGAATTCTCCAAGCAAGAATACCGGAGTGGGCTGCCATGCCCTTTTCCGGCAGATTTTCCCAACCCAAGGCTCCTGAATTACAGGCGGATTCTTTACCAGCTGGGTCACCAGGGAAGCCCTTTTTGTATTAGACCATATAATAATTCAGGCACCAGAACACTACTGCTGCTAGAAGAGGGTATGAAGTAAGGTGTGCAGAGCACACAAAGTGGCGGAAATGACACCTAGGCGCCAGCGTGCCAACTGGTTGGTTGAGAGCAGCTTCATGGAGCAGGTAGGCTGTGGGCTGGGGCTGGGCGTGGGCACTGAAAGGTCGGGTTGGAGTGTTCTCAGCCTACTGTTTTGCCTACTGTTTAAAACAGTTTAAATCTTTTGACTACTGTTTAAGATAGCTTTCGATGACTCAGAAACTAGGGGTGGCAACCTAGGCAGTTGAAGTCAGCCCATCCGGGAGAGGGGGTGACTGTGTACAGGTTTAGAGGACCCACTTGGGGTCACGTGGACCAGGGGCCCCAACTGTGAGCTCCCCAGGCCCCTGCTCCTGGGCCCGAGTGTCACACCCATCCAAGGCCCAGGCTCTACCTCGAATAACATTGCTCTTCTATAAGCTTCAAACATTTGACATTTATCATAAAAGGTCTGAACTATTCATTTGACAATTAAACATCCTCTGGGGGGATGCTGAAGGCTTGGTATTTATGTTTGCGCTTTTTTCTCTTTAGTAACCCTTTCTTTGTCTTAGTGTTTAGAACACATTAATAAAATGTTTGCTTTCCTCTCTACTGGTTCAGGCCATGGGAAAGATGAGTTCATGAAAGAAGACTTATTTATTTTATTCTCATTAAGACTACCTAGGTTACAGTATTGTTTCTTCACTTTTTCCAGAGTTAGAATTCTTGGGAGATAGCTGTTAGGATCATCTTTATTTTTTTCTTTCTCTTCCTTTTATAATGTTTGCATATATTTATGTGTATATATGTGTGTGTATATATATATATATATATCCTTTTTTTTTTCTAGGAAGCATAGTGTCTTTAGCTAATAGCCTTTTGTTCCACAGTTTCTACTTATGGTGACTTGACAATACCATATCCAAGGTCAGGCATTGGGGAGTAATTCCCTGACAAGGACTGGTAAAGGGAATCAGGATGAGCATCCATCTGGATGTGTTACTTAAGGCTTTTTAGTTAGATAAAGAATTCAAGGTGAGTATATTTCTTTATTGCAATTAGGCAGAAAACCAGAGTTATGTTGCATGCTCAATCACTTCAGTCATGTCTGACTCTTTGTGACACTGTGGACTGTAGCCCACCAGGCTCCTCTGTCCATGGGATTCTCCAGGCAAGAATACTAGAGTGGTTTGCCATGCACTCATCCAGGGGATCTTCCAGACCCAGGGATTGGATCTGCGTCTCCTGAGACTCCTGCATTGAGGGCAGATTCTTTACTGCTGAGCCACCAGGATTAAGAAGTGAATTATAATCTGTCACAATTTGCGGGAAAAAGCACACGACAGTACATAAGAATTTTCATTTTGATTGAATTTGCTTTACATTTTATATTAGAGACCAGCAATTGGTTTAAGCTATGGTTTTGTTAGGAAACAATATTTTCAATAGAAAAAACATACAGTTCATTTTTAATCCAGCTGCCCCGCCTGAGGGAAGCCCACGTGGTTTAAGGAGTGAGGATCGCCTTTGCCTTCCTGTGTCCTGGTGGCAGCTGCCTCCACGGAGGCTCAGTTCCAGGAAGAAAGATACAGTCTCTAGAAGTTCAGCGTTGAAAAGGGGCCTAACTGACTGTGGATACCAGATTCACCTTCTTCGATGGTGTCATTTTTGGTTTATTTTTAAAAATAAGGTGATGATATTCAACCTTCAGAAGGATGTGAATGCCATGAAGGCTGAGGCCTTCTGCTTGGTTGGCTGCTGCATCTCAGGTGTCCGGACCACACCCGGCACACAGCGGCTCCCGCAGACAACAGTGGCCACGTGCGAGAAAGGACTACTGAAAATCTCACGCTCAGATTTCCTTCCTTCTTGCCCTTCCTCCCTCCCTTTCATCTTCCTTTCCTTCTCTCTCTCACTTTTTCTTCTTTTCGGCTCCCGCTGAACAAGTGTCCCTGGGTGCTGCGTGATGTACCCGCGTCTGCAGTGTTAGCCTTGGTCTGTGCTGCTCATTTCACACTGTGGATTCCTAAGGTGAAGTCCAGGATTGCTCGGCTTACACTGTAAAGTCCTCACCATAGGACAGAGGGATGTGAGTGCATAATAAATTCCCCTCGATGAAAAAATAATATTAAAATTAAATCCTGAGTAAAATAATACAATTAAGTCCCGATATTAAAAACAAAACAAAACTAGAGAAACCCAGGACTGCCTACGGGAGCATATAAAGGATGTCCTGGCTTATCATTATCAGTTGTGAGATGTTTCCCAAGGTTTTGCTAATGATAAATACAGCAAACATTGATTAATTTTTACTGCCATGCACATAGCAGGTAGGACTCAGGCCCAGTTAACCTTCTCTGGGTGCTTTCCCAACCCGCCTCCTCCACAAAAGCCATATTAGAAATCACAATTTGGATTCCCTGATTGTCCAGTAGTTAAGAAGCCACCTGCCAATGCAGGGGATGTGGGTTTGATCCCCGGTCAGGGAACTAAAGTCTCATATGCCAAGGAGCGACTAAGCCCATGTGTGGCAGCTACTGAAGTCACAGCAATGAGAAGCCTGCACAGCGTAACAGGAGAGTAGCCCCTGCTCCTGACACCAGAGAAAGCCCAAGTACAGCAATAAAGAGCCAGTGCAGCCAAAACTAATTAATTGATTTGTCAACCTTCCCTGGTGGCTCAGTTTGTAAAGAATCAGCCTGCAATGTAAAAGACAGCCTGCAATGCCAGAGACTGGGTTTGATCCTGGGTGGGGAAGATATTCTGTGAAGCAAACGGCAACCCACTCCAGTAGTCTTGCCTGGTAAATGCCATGGACAGAGGAGGAAGGCAGGATACAGTCCATAGCGTTGCAAAGAGTTGGACATGACTTAGCAACTAAACCAGAAACCATGCCTCATCTGCATGTACCCACGAGCAATAAACAATATGAATTTACACAAACAAATTTACAAACTTTTGGCCAGTGTTCATATTTACTTCACTTTATAGGTCCCTGGAATCCAGACCTACAAATAATATCACCCCTGTCCAGAGGGCGCTGGCGTGGCTTAGCAGGCAAGGCTGTGGTCATCTGTGACCCTCTACCGCCTGGAGGGCCTTGAGGCTGAGTCAAGCATGCTGCTAATGCGACATGTGTCAGTGGTGATACGTCAATCCATTCCCCATGAAAACATCCAGGGCTTGCAAGACGAGTCAGTGCACAGTACTTTGCTGAGCAGGACTGTCTTGATGCTGTGTCTTGAAAAGAGCAGTTTGGAAGAGCCCCTCAATTAGCCACAACCAAAACACACCATAGTTTCACAAAAACCAAAAAAAAGACAATATAATCCGAAAGAAGCCTCAAACCACGAAAGGAAAAACAGAAAGATAAAGAAAGGGACAAAGAAGAAGACAAAGTCAATGGGAAAACAAGATTTAAAATGCCAATAAAGGCAAATCTATCAATAATTACTATAAATGTCAGTGGACTTAAATGCTCCAAACAAAAGACACAGAGTAGCAGATGGGATGAAAAAAATAAGAGCATGCAATACGCTGCCTACAAAGGACTCACTTTAGAGCAAAGGACACACAGATTGAAAGTGAGGGGATGGAAAAAGATACTTTTAGCAAACGGAAATGAAAACAAAGCAGGTGTTACAATACTCAAATTAGACAAAATAGACTTTAAAACAAAGGCCATAAAGAAAGAACAACCCAGCATTTACCAAGTTATATCTTCACTTCTAAGCTAAAAGATGAGATTAAAGCAGATGTAGCCGAAGTTCTGGAATTGATTCTTCCTATTAAGTAAAATAACAGGTTTGGTTTTTTACTTTCATAAGTATTTATTCAAATATGAATGTTAAATATACTTTATTTGAGGATGCTTTGTGAGAGCTTGTTTGAGTGAGTAGAATCACACACACACATACACACATACTCACATAAGTCATCCAAAGTTTCAGATAGCTTTTGTGGGTGAATTGTGGAATATTTATATTACAATATTAATTTAATTTATGATTCTTGTTGTTGTTCAGTTGCTAAGTCATGTCCAGCTCTTTGAGACCCCCTGAACTATAGCACGCCAGGCTTCCCTGTCCTTCACTATCTCCTGGAGTTTGCTCAAACTCATGTCCATTCAGTCAGTGATGCTATCCAACCATTTCATCCTCTGTCACCCACTTCTTCTGCCCTCAGTCTTTCCAAGCATCAGGGTCTTTTCCAATGAGTTGACTCTTTGCATCAGGTTATATATGAGTAAATGAACGAATACAATTGCAGAAAGAAGTCTGATCTCCCAATACCTTTCAAATTTTCATCACATGTTATTTTGGTTGTTTTTTTTTTTTATGGGAAGAGATTGCACTGAGGTTCTCTTTACTGAATCATTTTTGTGGATCACAATAAGCTGTGGAAAATTCTGAAAGAGAAAGGGAATACCAGACCACTTGACCTCCCTCTTGAGAAATCTGTATTCAGGTCAGGAAGCAACATTTAGAACCGGACATTGAACAACAGATTGGTTCCAAATAGGAAAAGGAGTACTTCAAGGCTGTATATTGTCACCTGCTTATTTAACTTAGGTGCAGAGTACATCATGAGAAACGCTGGGCTGGATGAAGCACAAGCTGGAATCAAGATTGCCAGGAGAAATATCAATAACCTCAGGTATGCAGATGTCACCACCCTTATGGCAGAAAGTGAAAAAGAACTAAAAAGCCTCTTGATGAAAGTGAAAGAGGAGAGTGAAAAAGTGGGCTTAAAACTCAACATTCAGAAAACGAAGATCATGGAATCTGGTCCCATCACTTCATGGGAAATAGATGGGGAAACAGTGGAAACAGTCACAGACTTTATTTTTTTGGTCTCCAAAATCACTGAAGATGGTGACTGCAGCCATGAAATTAAAAGACACTTACTCCCCGGGAAGAAAATTTTGACCCTAGACAGCGTATTAAAAAGCAGAGACATTACTTCACCAACAAAGGTCCATCTAGTCAAAGGCTATGGTTTTTCCAGCAGTCATGTATGGATGTGAGAGTTGGACTATAAAGAAAGCTGAGCGCTACAGAATTGATGCTTTTGAACTGTGGTGTTGAAGGAGACTCTTGAGAGTCCCTTGGACTGGAAGGAGATCCAACCAGTCCATCTTAAAGGAGAGCAGTCCTGGGTGTTCATTGGAAGGACTGATGTTGAAGCTGAAACTCCAATACTTTGGCCACCTGATGTGAAGAACTGACTCATTGTAAAAGACCCTGATGCTGGGAAAGATTGAAGGTGGGAGTAGAAGGGGATGACAGAGGATGAGATGGTTGGATGGCATCACCAACTCAATGGATATGAGTTTGAGTAAACTCCAGGAGTTGGTAATGGACAAGGAGGCCTGGTGTGCTGTGATCCATGGGGTCAGAAAGAGTCGGACATGACTGAGTGACTGAAACTGAACTGAACTGGACTGAAGAGTTTTAGGCAGCAATATTAGTTGATACCTTGCCTAAGAATTCTAATCACACAAGTATCCAGCAGCGAACTCACATCTTCACTGGGAGGTCTAAAGCTACCTCAAACCAACTTGTCCAAATCAGATCCATGATCTTCCCCCAAATTTGGTGGGAGTTTCCCACCCCAGGGGATGCCAACAAGATGCATCCAATTGCGGAAGCAGAAAAGAGGAAGTCATTCTTAATACCCTGCCTTCCCACACTCCCAAATGCCAGTTGTTACCAAAGACTGACAATTTAACAACCTAACTGATTCTCCAGTCCAGTTCCCACCCAACCCACCATCACTTCCTTAACAGTTTCTTCTCCTGCTCAAGTGGCCCTTCCCCTGCATCGATCTCAGAAACCATGCCTCTCACAGCCACCCCTAAACACCCTTGCTCAGCACCTGACCGCCTTCCAGCCCCAACCAGGCATCACGTCCTTTGGTGTACCAGGTCTTTGGGCAGGCTGATCTTTCTTCTCTACCCACATCCAGTTCAGCCAGTCCCTCTCTTCAGCTTTCAGCCAATGTGTCACCTCCTCTGAGAAGTCCTCCTTGACTGTATTGGATATGGTCCGGTTTGTCAAATATATGTTTGTAATACCCTGTGGTTTTTCCTAATAGAATTTTAACCCACCCTTACTGATATATTCATTTGGGTGATTATTTGAAGAATGCCTCTATCCCTCTCTGACTTGATCATAATTTTCATGAGCTCAAGTCTTTTTTACTCACCATTCTATCCCCAGGGACAACATGGAGCCCAGAGTGAAATCACAGTCCTATACATTTTGCTAGTTGTATGAACTGATGAAGATCTACAGAGTCCAGACATTCAACAAAACTCTGTCGAGGAGTTAGAAAAGAGCACCAAACAGCTGTGGAGCTTCATTGCCTTGGAGAAAGGCCCCTAGACCAGACATAATAACTTCTTGAAAAAGCATCTCCATCTCGAGGGTGTGACAAAGCACTTGAATTCCTTAGACACAATTGCTATATGTTGCATCATGAGGTCAGACAGATTATTTCCAGCATCTGCCTTCACATCTACTTTCCTCCTGGTGGTCAAGGAGGGTCTTTGCCTCTTTGTTTCTCCACAAGGAGGAATATTTCAATAGCCAAATGGCGTATCACTCTGGGTGTCCTGGGGAAAAGCAGCAGAGTCAGGTGTGGGGTGCCCTACCCAGTGGCACCAAGTTGCAGCTTTTTTTCCCTCGTGGAGGATCAGCGTCACGCATTATAATTATACCTCTATAGAGGTAGAGAAATTCTGAACACCTCACCACAAAATGTATCATTGTTATGAAACCTAGCTGCTCACTGCTCGAAAAGCTGATAAAGAGGCTAGGTTGGAGGCAAGGAAAGTTTACTTTATTATGGAGACTGGCAACCAGGATGGGGTGGAGTGGATGGGGAGGTGTGGGGTGGGCAGGGGAGGAGGCCCATCCAAAGGCTGACTGCCCCTGACTGGCAGTCAGTGGGCAAGAGCTTATACACAAGGAGAGAGGGGGCTACATACAGGAACAGGACAGTCAGCTCTGATAGTCATCTTAAAATCAGTCATCAGTGGTCTCACCAGCATCACTGTGATTATTTTAGGTACAATTAACCTTCAGTTCCAGGGTTGGTTTGTTCCCATTTCTTTGAGGCCAATTCTCGGAATTGTGGCAGCTTATGTCATAGCTACAGTCTGGTCATCCTGTGGTTGACTTCTTCCACCTGGTGGGGGTTTCAGTATCTGTAAGACAACTCACAGGATATGGCTCAGAATATTATCTGTAGTCCTTGAGAAGGAACTAAAGGTCCTTGACTTTGCTTACTGACTAAACTATTATTATTTGGTCTCCTTTGATTATTTCTCTTTGTTTCTGCATGTTCTCACTTCTCTGATTAAAGTTACTCTTTAACTGAAGTTTGTCCATAGATAAAAGGCATGCTGAGGACAGGGTCCTGCTCCATTTTACTATGGGCTCAGAGAATTTTGAAAAGGCAGGGTCACTTCCTCTAAACGATGTCTCAGTGTGGGAATGCTTTCTGAAAGATGTCTAAGAGATGACCAGTCTCCATGGTGGAGGGTCCCAAGATAAACTACAGTTTCTTTCAATGGGATATTGTCCTTTTGGTTGGAAATCTTATTAGTTCAGTTCAGTCGCTCAGTTGCGTCCCACTCTTTGCAACCCCGTGGACTGCAGCATGCCAGGCTTCCCAGTCCATCACCAACTCCCAGAGTTCACTCAAACTCACGTCCATCTAGTTGGTGATGTCATCCAACCATCTCATCCTCTGTTGTCCCCTTCTCCTCTGCCTTCAATCTTTCCCAGTTTCAGGGTCTTTTACAATGAGTCAGCTCTTCACATCAAATGGTCAAAGGATTGGAACTTCAGCTTCAGCCATCAGTCCTTCCAATGAATATTTAGGATTGATTTCCTTAACGATGGACTGGCTGGATCTCCTTGCCATCCACGGGACTCTCAAGAGCCTCCTCCAACACCACAGTTCAAAAGCATCAATTCTTTGGTGCTCAGCTTTCTTTATAGTCTAACTCTCACATCCATACATGACTACTGGAAAAACCATAGCTTTGACTAGATAGACCTTTTTTGGCAAAGTAATGTCTGTGCTTTTTAATATGCTAACTAGATTGGTCATAGCTTTCCTTCTAAGGAGCAAGTGCTTTTTAATTTCATGGCTGTAGTTACCATCTGTAATGATGTTGGACCGTAAGAAAATAAAGTCTCTCACTGTTTCCATTGTTTCCCCATCTATTTACCATGGAGTGATGGGACCAGATGCCATGATCTTAGTTTTCTGAATGTTGAATTTTAAGCCAACTTTTTCACTCTCCTCTTTCACTTTCATCAAGAGGCTCTTTAGTTCTTCACTTTCTGCCGTAAGGGAAGTCTTATACCAAGCATTTAATCCCTCTTTCAGATGACAGCCTTCAAACATTTTGAGATGGTTATAAAAGATGGCCCTTTAGAAGTACATTTTTT
Source organism: Bos indicus x Bos taurus (assembly GCF_003369695.1). Lineage (NCBI taxonomy): Eukaryota > Metazoa > Chordata > Mammalia > Artiodactyla > Bovidae > Bos > Bos indicus x Bos taurus. Next base: position 58,568,897 of record NC_040097.1, on the reverse strand, counting down.
TTCTTGTAGTCTTTTTCAGTCTCTCTGTAAACACTGGATTGGACTACTTCGAAACTTTTTTTCCTATTAACAAATGGAAACTGCAAATTTTGACAGCCCCAAATCCAAAGCCTAGTTTCACAAACCCTGCTATATTCTAATATCTAGCTGGCGATCAGTACTCATCCAGGTCTAGACACTCTGAGCAACATTCACTGGTGCATGGCGAACACAGTGCAATGTAGTTAGCTTCCTCCCCAAACCTCAGTCTCTCATTTGTGACAGATATCAGTTCTCCGTCCTCTTAAGGCTGGCATTATGGAATGACCTATGATGTCCGATGGAATGATCTATGACGTCTGATGGAATGATCTGTGATGTCTGATGGAATGGTGTTCTGAATTCCTTTAAGAAAAGATGCTAAGTGGTTAATGCTGTTTCCTAACGTTCTCCCCTTCCTGTAGGGCTGTGATCCTGCTCACAACACCCTCTGTTGATCTCTCTGTCTTCCCTTCTCAACACTGAGGCGAGCCCTGCCACTTGGACTATTCAGTGACATAGAACAGAAGCTCCTGGGTATGGGGGTCCCCTGGGTTTGGGTGCATTGTGGGATTTGGGTGCTGAGTTCAGTCTGAGCCTGTGGCTTCTTTTCTTTTGAGGATTCGAGGCTACATCCATGCGTCTAGATCAGAAAACAAATTTGGAGGGAAAATGGGATGAATAGGTGATCTCAGGTGAGGCTCAGTGGTGAGGGTTAGGAAGAAGGAAGCTGGATTCAATGAAGGAGCTGGGCAATCTCCACTTTAGAGGGCAGGCTGCCCGGGGGGGAATTTAAATGCTGATGAAGGTCTATCAGGCTTCAGTCAGGCCGTCTAATGTTTCCTTCTTTTACCTGTTGCTCTGATTGCATATCAAAGGCAAGATTCTTCCTGGATTTTGAAAAACAAAATAAATGAATGCCAAATGCTCTTAGGGACACAAAAGTTCTATCCATGTCTCAGGACCTTCAAACCACTTTGGAAAACAGTTTTTGTTTTCGAAAGACGCCATCTCATTAGAAGTGTTTTGTAACTGGGAGGAAATACACCACGATGGTGTATACTGGATGGTAATAGTGGTTGTTGTTCGGTGCCTGGGTCTGTGAACAAGGCTTTTCTTTTTCTTTCTGGTTCTCTATGTTTTCAGAATATACTTTCATTATGATTATTTTACAATGTAAGAATCAAAGAAGAGAAAATTCACAGCCACTCCCCTGAATGAAAACAATAACATTTTTGTTTCCACTGAAGATGCCAAACTCAATAGTTCTAATTTAATTATTTCCCTTCATTTCTCTATTCTCAACAAGTCTTTTTGTTATCAATATGGGGTTTTTCAGTTTAACTGGGTATGTAGGGCTCATACATTGCTCAAAGACTGCAAAGTGTGGAATTCCATTTTTTCCTTCCATTTAAATTTCCTTTAGCAATTTAGCACTTCTTTTCAAATCACACATATAGAAAAAACAGAGAAATTTCTTAACACCCCTTTGGCAAATCACATGGCAAGAACTGCCACTGTTTCTATTTACATGCTTTGGGCAAGGTACGTTTCAAGTAAAGAACTTCATCTTAGAACCAAAGGAAAAAAATTTTTAAGTCTTTGTAAGCAACAAATTCTTTGAGACAAGAGGTACTATGAAAAACAATACATTAGAATTTTATACAGTGATGAAGAATGTATCTCTTAAGAACTTGTAATATTAAATATTATGCTCTTAGAGAAAATACCATCTAAATACAAGATATTTTGTATTTTCCTTAGTGGTATGTTAATATTTACATGAGCCAGAATATCAACTTTTAGTAAAAATATAATCATATGTTTTCATAAAAGAAAAGTATATGACTCAGATGAAGCCTCCAAATCTCAAAGTCTACACTTAAAACAAAATACTGTATTTGGCAGCTGCTGATAAATTAAAAGAAAGGGTGTGATCGTATATAAGGGAAATTCACTTAGTTTCAGATAAACATACTTTCACAATATTCAAACTCTTGTAGAGTTTCCTTTTATTTGGGAGTTAAGTTATAACATATTCAAGGTGAGAAAACATGAGGTTAAGGAAGAGCAATAATGGTAAAATCAACTTTTTCTTGCTAAGCTCTGAAGGCAACAGAAATGTGAGACACAAAGGCAAGCTGGGATGTTCTTATGTAGTTATTTATAATTTGGAAACTTATGCAAAAGAGAATTAAAATTTGCACTAATTTATACAAATGTGTTTTCTTTGCTAGTTCCAGTCAGTTTCTAACTTTTTGCCTTTTTAATATCACTGTATCCCTGAATAACAGTAGTGTTGATTTGCAGTTTGCAAGTAGCTTTTTTCTTTATTCACAAGAAATGGGCTGAACGCACGATTGATGGACAAAGAAAATCCCTTTCCATTCATTTTCATTTAACTTATTTATTTTTCTTTTTATTAATTGTTTTTTTTTTGTTTGTTTGTTTTGCTTTGCTTTGCTTTTTTGAGATGGGTTTGGAAATCTTTTGAAGGTTTTCTTTTTCCATTTTTTTTTTTTTAATGAAGTATAGTTGATTTACAATGATGTGCAATTTTCAGGTGGGCAGCAAAGTGATTCAGTTATATATATACATACATTCTTCTTTAAAGTATTCTTTTCCATTATGGTTTCTCATAGAATATTGAACATCATTCTCTGTGTTTATTAATTTTAATTTATGCAGTTGTTTCTTTGTTAAAGTTGAGTTCAGCTTACAAGGATTTCTTCAGGACAACCTCTTTTCCTGTCAGTGAAATGATGTTATTTTATTTCTGAATTTATGAATCACTGTTTAGAATTTGTTTTCAGATCCAAACTCAGTGGAAGACCTTTCACAAAGGTGAGAGATTCAGCCTTGTTATGGCTTTGCCAACAAAGGTCCATCTACTCAAAGCTATGGTCTTTCCAGTAGTTATGTATGGATGTGAGAGTTGGACCATAAAGAAAGCTGAGTGCCAAAGAATTGATGCTTTTGAACTGTGGTGTTAAAGAAGACTCTTGAGAGTCCCTTGGACTGCAAGGAGATCCAACCAGTCCATCCTAAAGGAAATCAGTCCTGAATATTCATTGGAAGGACTGATGCTGAAGCTGAAACTCCAGTAATTTGGCCACCTGATATAAAGAACTGACTCACTGGAAAAGCCCCTGATGCTGGGAAAGATTGAAGGCGGAAGGAGAAGGGGACAACAGAGGATGAGATGTTTGGATGACATCACCAACTTTATGGACGTGAGTTTGAGTAAACTCCGGGAGTTGGTAATGGACAGGGAAGCCTGGCTTACTGCAGTCCCTGGGGTCACAAACAGTCAGACCCAACTGAGTGACTGAACTGAACTGGTGGCTTTGCTGGGGGACCTGGTGGATAGTGTTAGTGTTAGTCCCTCAGTCATGTCCAACTGTTTGTGACCCCATGGACTGTCCACCAGTCTCCTCTGTCCTGGAATTCTCCAGGCAAGAATACTGGAATGCATAGTCATTCCCTTCTCCAGGGGATCTTCCCAACCCAAGGATAGAACCTGGGTCTCCTGCATTGCAGGCAGATTCTTTACAATGGATAGAGGTTTACAATGCAAAGCAATGAGAGTTGAGCTTTACAAATAAGTGGAGAATGAAAAGAGTCCTACCACTTTAAGAAAACAGCACATAAACAGCAAGGTCCTACTGTAAAGCACAGGGAGCTATTATCTTCTAATAAACTGTAATGGAAAAGAATACAAAAAAAAGTTCTATCTATAATTGAGTCACTTTGCTGTACGGCAGAGATTGACTCAATGTTGTAAATCAACTATGCTCTAATAAAAAATAAATATATAAAAAAGAAAACCACACACAGAGGTCAAATGGAGGTGGTGTTTCTGGTTTTGTTTATTTTTATTAGATTATTTTATTATTTTTTTATTTATTTCTATGAATTATTTTGCATTTCTTTAAGTATGGCATTTTCCAGATGCTATTAGAATATGACTAACCTGGTTAAGATTCTTAAAGAATAATTGTAATAGAAATTAATGTGCTCTCCCATCAACCAATTCTGATTGTTTTAAACCAAATTCTCTATGTAGCAACTAAGCTGGAAATGCGATCATTACTTGCTTAGGGCACTGGCAGTTTCTTGAACTCCAATTTCTCATTTCTATTATAACCCTGAGAATAATTGGTAGGCTTTGCCAGGCCTGCCTTATCTCCTATCAGCCATATTATGTGGACATGCTTAGAAAATTTCAAGTTTTGGCCACGGTGGCTAATGGTCCACCCAATATGTACATGGTCCCTTCCAAAGTCCCAGTCACCCACCCTCGTTACCACCCGGGGCCCCTGCGTTTGTGTGACTACCTCCGGCCATAAAGTGTGAACACAAACATGGGTGTCACTTCTGGGCTGAAGTTTTTAAGAAGCGGGCATACCTTCTTCTACTAGTTGGAAATAGAGTTCCCAAAGCCCGAGAAGGGGATAGGAACCCAAGATAGAAGAAACCTTGGGAGGATATAAAGAAGCAGGAGCCTTGGCTCTACCCCCTCACTGGCTCTGGCATGGGTTTGTGGTCCTCAAAGTGAAGGATTCATAGGATTCCCAAAGATCTTTTCATGGTGTCCATGAGGGCAAAACTGCTTTTCATAATGTTACCAGATATTATTACATGCTCACAGTCATTCTGTTAAGAGCATGTAGGAAGTTTTCTACACAACACAGGATGACATCATGGCTCTGATGGAACATGTGCATTCTTATGTTTTTAAAAAATTTTCTTCTGTTTAATTTCTAGTGAATATTAATAGATGTAATTCACATAAGTAAAAGCTCTTTAGGGTCATTAATGATTTTTAAGAGTATAAGAGCTCTTGAGACCAGACCTTTGACAAGTCGTGAGCAAGATATTTTTCTAAGGTTTTGAATAAGTCTTCAAAGCTTCGTGAACTAATTCTTTTATGTATACAAACTAATCATAGCATTTTTAAATTGCTATGCCTTTTCCCCCCCATATTAAGTTGTGATGGAGATTAAAATACTCTGGAATCTATGTTTAGAAGATCTCTTTCCAGAAATGTGTAGAAACTTCTTGCTTTATGTATCAGGAATTACAACCTTTATGACATGGGCAATCTTCTTAAACAAATTATAAAATAGGAAGGATAAAAGTATTTTTTTTTCAAAGGGATTGGAAGGTAGCATATGATTTTAAACAAATAAACCTGATAACTACGTTTCTGGCAATCTGTTTTTTAAAAATGTTTATTGGAGTATAGTTGATTTACAATGTTATGTTACTTTCAGGAGCACAGCAAAGTGATTCAGTTGTACATATACTTACATTCATTCTTTTTCAGACTCTTTTCTCATATAGGTTTCAGAGAATACTGAGTATAGTTCCCTGTGCTGTAAAGTAGGCCCTTGTTGGTTATCTATCTTATTTATAGTAGTACTCAGTCCCTCAGTTACATCCAACTCATTGCAACCCCATGGACTCTAGCCCATCAGACTCCTCTGTCTATAGGGCTTTTCAGGCAAGAATACTGAAGTGGGTTGCCATTTCCTGCTCCAAGGGCTCTTCCCTACCCAGGGACTGAACCTACGTTTCCTGCATTGCAGGCAGATTCTTTACCTGCTGAGCTATTGGAAGGCTCATACATGTTAATCTGTATATGTTAATACTAAAATCCTGATTTATGCAACTCCCCATTTCCCCTTCGATAACCATAAATTTGGTTTCGATATCTGTAAGCCTGTTTTATAAATAAATCCATTTGTATCATTTTAAAAATTGGGTTCCAATTTTTAAACTCATATATAACTCAATATAATTGAGAGTTATATCATATGATACGTCTTTCTTTGCCTGACTTATGTCACTTAGTATGATACTCTGTAAGCCTATCCATGTTGCTGCAAATGGTATTATCTTTCTTTTTATAGCTTGGTAATATTTCATTGTGTATATGTACCACATCTTCTTTATCCATTTATGTGTTGACAGACACTTAAGCTGTTTCCATGTCATAGCTATTGTAAATAGTGCTGCAATGAACACCGGGATGCACGCATGTTTTGGATCATGGTTTTCTCTGGGTATATGACCGGGAGTGAGATTGCTAGATCTACATTTCTAGCAGTCTTAATCATATGCCTGCTGTGGTCATCCAAGGGTCTGGATAAAGATATTTATGACACTTTTGATGGAAACAAACCAATACAACTTTGATTGTGTCTCTTTCTCAGAGACATTCCGTAGTTTCATACAGGTCCTTAGGGTCAAGCCCCATCTTCCTCAAAGCCCTTCTGGATCTTCCCCTACCTCCCTGCCCTGGCCTCACCTCAGACCTCTCTTTCCAGCTTTGAGTCTATTCCAGGTCCAACTTGTAAACACCTCTTAATCCAGCAAGATGCTTGATTGACAGTCTCAATCACCTGTGCTTTTTTCTTTAATTGAGGTGTACTTGATTTACAAAACTGTGTTAGTTTCAGGTGTATGGTATAGTGATTCCATTTTTTTGCAGATTATATTCCATTATAGGTTATTACAAGCTAGCAGGTATAATTCTCTGTGCTATACAATAGATCCTTATTGCTTATCAATTTTACTTCTAGTTTATATTTGTTAACCCCATAACCCTAATTTGGGCTTCTATGATAGCTCAGTTGGTAAAGAATCTGCCTACAATGCAGGAGACCCTGGTTTGATTCCTGGGTCAGGAAGATCTGCTGGAGAAGGGATAGGCTACCCACTCCAGTATTCTTGAGCTTCCCTTGTGGCTCAGCTGCTAAAGAGTCTGCCTGCAATGCAGGAGACATGGGTTTGATCCCTGGGTTGGGAAGATCCCCTGGAGAAGGGAAAGGCTACCCAGGGAAAAGCTACTCCAATATTCTGGCCTGGAGAATTCCATGGACTATACCGTCCATGGGTTTGCAAAGAGTCAGACATGACTGAGTGACTTTCACTAATCCTAATTTTTCCCTCCCCTGCTCCCTCTCCTCTTTGGTGACCATAAGCTAATTTTCTATGTCTGTGAGTCTGCTTCTGTTTTGTATATACATTGATTTGTATTATTTTTTGTATTCTACATATAAGAGATATCATAGTGTGTTTGTCTTTCTTGGTCTGACATATTTCACTGAGCATAATATTCTCTAGTTCCGTCCATGTTGCTGCAAATGGTAATATTTCATTTCTTTTTTATGAATGAAAAATATTCCACTATGTGTGTGTGTGTGTGTGTGTGTATGGATTTCCCTGGTGGCTCAGTGGTAAAGAATCTGCCTTCCAATGCAGGTTTGATCCCTGGGTCAAGAAGATCCCCTGGAGAAGGAAATGACAATGCACTCTAGTATTCTTGCCTGGGAAATCCCATGGACAGAGGAGCCTTCCAGGCTGCAGTCCATTCAGTCACAAGAGTTGGAGATGACTTAACAACTAAACAACAACAGCAACATCAGTATAGATACATATCCCACAAGTTCTAAAGTCAGTCATCTGTCGGTGACTCACTTGGTTTGTCTCAAAGTCTTGGGTATGTGAATATTGCTGCTATGAACATGAGGGTGCATGTATCCTTCTGAATTATTGTTTTCTCTAGATATACGCCCAGGAATGGGATTGCAGGATTGTATGGTAGTTCTATTGCTGGTTTTCAAAGGAACCTCTATAGTGGTCGCACCAGTTTACATTCCCACCAACAGTGTAGGAGGTTTCCCTTTTCTCCACACCCTCTCCAGCATTTGTTACTTATGGAGTTTTTGATGATGACCATTCCGACCAGTGTGAGATGATACCTCACTGAGGTTTTGACTTGCATTTCTCTAATGATCAGTGATGCTGAGCATCTTTTTATGTGTCTATTCTTGTTACCCCTTAGCACTTGTAATTCCGTGTTCCAGGACATCCGCAGATCCAGAAAGAAACCTACTACTCATATCATAGGGTCACAATCCAGGTGTGACTCTGTCCTGGCAACAAACCTTGCCCACCAGCCAGTTTGGATAAGAGATGAGGCCTCTTTCTTATGCTACAAAGGAGATCTACCTTCTACCCATGTATGACAATACTGTTCAATCTGTTACAGAAATGAGTCAGATAAAGGGCTTTCTAGATAGTCAAATACAAAACATTTGCAATAGCACTTATATCTGTAAGATATTACTTCTATGTGGAGTCCAAAAAACTACAATGAAGGAATTAATATAATAAAAAAAGAAATAGACACATACAGTTCTAATGAGGTAGATGAATCTAGAGCCTATTATACTGAGTAAAGTAAGTCAGAAAGACAAAAAAAATTATATATTAACATATTTATGGAATCTAGAAAGACAGTACTGATGAACCTATTTTCAGGGCAGCAATGGAGATACAGACATAGAGAACAGACTTACGGACATGGGATGGGGAAAGGACAGGGTGGGATGTGTGAAGATGGTAACACAGAAGCATATACACTACCATATGTGAAACAGATAACCAATGGGCATTTGCTGCGTGACTCAGGGCACTCAAACCTGGGCTCTGTAAGAACCTACACGGGTAGGATGGGGAGGGAGGTTGGGGGAGGTTCTAGAGGGAAGGGACATAGGTATACCTATGGCTGATTCATGATGGCATTTGGCAGAAACCAAACACAATATTGTAGAGCAATTATCCTTCAATTACAAATTAAAAAAAAAGAAACAGACTCATAGATACAGAATACAAACTAGTGGTCACCAGTGGGAAGAGGAAAGGGGGAGAGGGAGTACAGGGGTTAGGAGTTAAGAGGTACAACTAGTTATGTATAAAGTAAGTTATAAGGATACATTGTACAACACAGGGAGTACAGCCAGTATTTTATATTAATTATAAATGGAGAATAATCTTTAAACATTGTGGATAAAATAAAATTTAAAAAAATATATAGCAAGGCACAAAGGATCATCTGACTAAAACTTCTAAAAGTTAGTATTTGACGGCTGTTTTCACTCAGATATGATCAGAATTGTATCTAAAAACATGGGATTTATTAATACTTTTAGAGTGAATATCTGAGCTATTTTCTACAACCCATAAAGTTCTACTTAATTCATAAATTTTAAATATTACCATTAACATGAATAAACTCACTGTTCACCTGTGAACAAAATTGTGTCTACCTAATCTGAATAAAGGACTTCATGAATCCAAAAAAAAAAAAAAAAATTGTGGATCATTATATTGTACACTTGCAACTTCTATAAAATTGTACATCAACTGCACTTCAAAAAAAACTTCTCTCAGTTAAGTTCATATTATTGGATTTACATTGCATGCTGGGTTTGGGGAGGGAAACTATAATTCAAACATCAGTAGGCATTATCTCTGCTTTCTAGGAACACAGAATCACTTCGGGGCAGGAATAGGGGTGTTGTAACCCCAAACTATAATTGCAGGTTTATGGTGACGTATGCTGGGTGCCACAGTACTTGAGCCAGAGCGGGGGTGGGAGTGGGCAGGGGACTGTTCCAGAAGAGAGAAGCTAAGCTTGAAGGTACACTTGGACATTTTCACCATTGTGTTCAATATTTCCAGTCCTAGGAGACCACAGGCTCAACAATTATTTGTCAAATAAATCATTGAGATTCATTGGAGTCACAAGTAGGATCTGGAAAGATTTCATGGAGAAGAAAACATTTGTCATGGATATTTTTTAAGCTTTAGGGAAGGGAAGCCATTCATTCTGTGGGTACAGAATATGCCAAGGACAGATGCTTAAAAAATGAGAAGAGGGTGGCCGGGGCCCGCTGTACATTGTTGAATACGGACGAGTATGTGACAATGACGAGGACTTGGCCGATACGTATGATCCGTCTCCAATGTGCCAGATGTTTGCCAGAACATGCTCTCATTTACTCTCCAGAGCTTGTGGCGGACATGAACGTGTCACCGAGCTCTCCCTACAGAGAGCTGCTCCCATCTGTGGAGACTGTGGCTGGCTCTAAGTTCTTGTTCTGCTGTCAGCCCCTTCCAAGCTGGCCTCAGAGGCCAGGAGCCGCCCGCCAGCATGCCCTTTCTGGGGACAGCCTAAGACAGTAACTGAATAATGCTGGGGCTACGCTGTGGGTTTCATTTGCTCCAGGGCTCCCTCTGGGGCTGGCCACGGTCCTGTTGGACTTTCACTACAGGTTGAGTTCTTTCTTAGTCTCACCTGCTCCCTCTCTTTCTATCACGGATCACAAGTTCCTCTCGCGGTCTTGTGTGGTGCTGAGATCCACTTCTGGAGAATCTAATCTGCTAGGCTGTTAATCTCCACGTTGACAGACTGAACACAGTGGCCCTGAGTGGGAGTGCATATTCCCAAAGCCCCACAGTGGTGTGAGGTTTCAGTCTCAGACTCACTGACCCCTAACTGAGGGCTCAGAACGCCACAGTGGGGCTTCCCTGGTGGTCCAGGAGTTAAGACGTCACCTTCCTTCCTACTCAGAGCATGTGGTTCGATCCCTAGCAGGGGGGCTAAGATCCCACATGACTGGTGGCCAGAAGTCCAAAAGATTAAACAGAAGAAATAGTGTAACAAATTCAAGTAAGACTTTAAAAATGGTCCAGATTGAAAAAATCTTATAAGAAAGAACCCCACAGTAATTGCAGGGACCAACCTTACAGGATTTAGCCGAAGCTGCCTTCCTCCCCCTGCACACACCATCAGGAGTCACCCCACCATTATCGCAGACAGATGTTTTCTATTAGGAGAACGCTGGTCATCTGTGGTCCCCAGAGGAAGACAGAGCTCCAGTCAACTGTGTCCACTCTTGGCTTGACTGCTTCTATCAATCTCTCAAGTCTCAACTTAATCAAAGTTAAGTTTCCCAGTTTCAAGCTTTCATAATACCCCTTGCAGAATTGACAACAATTTATGATCACCTAATTGCTTTCCTTTTGCCTTTTCATACTGTCCATGGGGTTCACCAGACAAGAATACTGGAGTGGGTTGACATTTCCTTCTCCGGACATCAATTTTCCAACAAAGGTCTGAATATTAAAGCTATAGTTTTTCCAGTAATCATGTACTGATGTGAGAGTTGGACCATAAAGGAGGCTGAGAGCAAAAGAAATGATGTTTTTGAATTATGGCGCTGGAGAAGACTCTTGAGAGTCCTTTGGACAGCAAGGAGATCAGACCAGTCAACCCTGAAGGAAATCAACCCAAATATTCATTGGAAGGACTGATGCTGAAGCTGAAACTCCAGTACTTTGGCCACCTGATGTGAAGAGCTGACTCACTGGAAAAGACCCTGATGCTGGGAAAGATTGAAGGCAAAAGAGGGGGTCAGCAGAGAATGAGATGGTTAAATAACATCACCATTTCAGTGAATTTGAAATTTCAGGACATGAATTTGAGCAAACTCTGAGAGATAGTGGAGGACAGAGGAGACTGGCGTGCTACAGTCCAGGGGGTCTAAAAGAGTTAAACATAGCTTAGCAACTGAACAACAAAACAAACAAAGTTTGCTTTCTCCTCTCTCTCTGCTCCATGAGGTTATGACTCCAGGAGGACATAGGTCACCCCTAAATTCCCATCACTGAGCACACTGCTTGGCATACAGTAGGAGCTAAATTTACATTTGTTGAAGGTATGAGTTAAACACACTTAGGATTAACTCTTAATATTTATCTCGGTGCGTAGCAGTTCCTGTCGTCTCCTAGGTACTCATCCATATGAGATGTTCACAAAAAAAGATTCATGTAATCCTGGTAGATGTCAGTTATTATTGTTGTTTTGCTGTTCTAGGCTCACAGTATGTCTTTTATAATTTCCAGATGACCAAATAAAGTGGTCAGAGATTGATAGCCACTCAAAACTCCTCTTTACATTTACTGCTGGAAGTGAAAGTCTCAGTTGCTCAGCTGTGTCCAACTCTTGGTGACGCCATGGACTGTAGTCCATCAGGCTCCTCTGTCCATGGACTCTCCCAGGCAAGACTCCTGGAGTCAGTTGCCATTTCCTTCTCCAGGAAATCTTCCCAACTCAAGGATCGAATCCGGGTCTCCTGCATTGCAGGCAGATTCATTACCGTCTGGACCACGGGGGTCATGTTTAATCTCCTTCAGGAGAGGTCTGGGTCCAAAGACAGTCTTCCATCTTCCAGGAATAGAGACTCTGTGGGCATTCTCAGATGCCTGTCCCAGGCCCTGGAAACCTCTTAAATTTGTGAGCCATTTGGTTTGTAAACTCCTTCTTTAAAACCAAGGTCACAGGTGACATATTTTGAGCTTGTTATATCTTCCTCTTGGGAAGATTTTTCATCTTGAAATGTGGCAAAGTTATGAAATATTGAAGAAGTGTTCCCTTTAAACTTTGCCCTACGATCTCACACAGTAGAAAACCAGGCTCAGGCATTTCTGACCTAGGTTTCTGCTCAGAGAGTCTGTTTCAACTTCATACAGATGATTTACTTTTAAAGATTTCAATTACCCAGACTTTTTAGCTTTTCCCTTTGCAGACTAGTCTGATCTTTGTATAATCATAAATGTATTCTTCAATACAAAGTTAATATAATGACAACACAGAATTTTGAAAAGAGAGAAAACAGGAAAAAATGTCACATTCCCACTTGCATGTTGGCATATGTGGTGAATTTTCTGTCTGTTAAAGGCTATTCTTCCTGAGTTGCTCTGAAACCAAACTTATCTCAGTCCTGCACGATTGTGGATTTGGAATTAGAAAATTAGAAATTTGAAATTAGAAATTTGGAATTCGAAGATTCAGGCTTGAGGCTTATTGCCCAATAGCTCTGTGTGCTTTCCCAACTTATAGAATCTCTCTGTGTCTGATTTTCTCCTTAATAAAACATGGATAATAATTCCTGTTAGGAACCTAGTGGAAGGTGTTGGGATATTAAACAAGATAGGGCAAAACCCCCTTTAGGGCCTCTTAGTATACATATAAGCTTATATGTCACAGGTCTTTCTCTGGATTTTTTCCTTGACCACTGTGCTTTTAATTGGTTAATTATTTTTGGCTGTCCTGGGTCTTCAGTGCTCCTCGTGGGCTTTTCTCCAGTGGCTGTGAGCGGGGGCTCCGCTCCAGCAGTGGGGCACAGGCGTCTCACTGCAGCGGCTCCTCTTGTCGTGCAGCTCGGTCTCTAGGCAGTGGGCTGCAGTCGTTGCAGCTCACAGGCTCAGTAATTGTGGCACGAGGCTTTGTTGCTCCTTGGCAAGTGGGACCTTCCCAGACCAGGGATCAAACCCACGTCCCGTGCATTAGCAGGTAAATCTTCAGCCCCTGGACCAGCAGGGAGGCCCTGACCACTGTGCTTACAGCTGATGCTGCTGTTCCACCTCCGTGTCCTGGAGCCTCACTCAGTGCTGCCCACACACTAGACTCATTTCTGCTGCAGCATTTGCCTCTCTTTCACCTAAGGGCTGAATCTGGCAGACGGTTCCTGGTAAACATGCATAAGATAGGTCAATATCAGAGAATGAACAAGTCCAGATCAGGCTATAACCACTGACTAATGGAAACTGACCTGTAAATACCCTGGTTCACCTGCCTTTGAGGTGCAATCACTTAGAGGCTCATCGGCCACGCTGGACCTCAAAGCTTCCTCAGTGTCATTAAACTCCAGGTGCCTGCAGTGATAACTGGCTCAGTTATACACCATTTCTAGCTTCCAGAACTGCTTATTGGATCTCTTCCCTTTACTCACTCACTTGTCCGCTCTCTAAATTGTATTTCCTGGGATTATCTCCCAAATAAACTACTTGTACTTGAATTCTTGTCTCAGGGTCTATTTCTGAGGCCTATTTCAGGGTCAGTTTCTACCCCAAACTGTGGGAGAAGAGTCTTGAGAGTCCCTTGGACTGCAAGGAGATCAAACCAGTCAATCCTAAAGGAAATGAGTCCTGAATATTCATTGGAAAGACTGATGGTGAAGCTGAAGCTCTAATACTTTGGCCACCTGATGTGAAGAGCTGACTTATTGGAAAAGACCCTGATGCTGGGAAAGATGAGAATAGGAGGAGAAGTGGGCAACAGAGGATGAGGACATGTATTTGAGCAAACTCTGGGAGATAGTGAAGGACAGGGAAGCCTGGCATGCTATAGCCCATGGGTTTGCAAAGAGCTGGACATGACTTAGTGACTGAACAACAACAACACCCCAAACTCAGTGTATGTATGAGTCACGATTGTTTCTGATGGAAATGACACACATCCAGTTGAACTCAATCTAGCCTAGACCAAAATTAAGAAGGTCTTCATTGACTCTATAAAGCAGTGTCTGAAGGTGACAGATCGTAGTCAAAGAAATCGATCTGCTGAACTCATGAACTTGTTCTCTGTATCACCAGTGTTTCTCTTTATATGTGAGCTATTTTCAGACAGAAACGATGATGGCTGTGAGGCATCTCCCAGCACACTTCGCCTCTGCGGCATACAGGAGCTGAGAATGGAAACCTTTTGTTCACACCCGTATCAATTCCAGAAAAGGTGTTCTATTAGCAATATTGGGATGCTGAACTCTGGACTGGTCACTATATCTAGTGGTTGAAGTAGTCTAGGTGATCACCCAGGGAAGGGGACAGCTCTGGGATAAGAGAAGTGGGCTTGGCTCAAAAAGACACAGATAGGGATGAACCTCTCACAAACTGGAAAACGGGGATTTCTTGATAATACAGTACATTTTTTGGACATTGTTACTTCAACAGAAGCACTTGGAAAAAACAGTGTAACAATAGAACCAATAAATCCTTTTCCAAGTTCAGAATAGATGGCTTAGATGTCACCTTCTATCTTGGAGGGACGGGCAAATATATTCATTAAGCAGTAAAAATAATAGTCATTTGTCAAGCACACATAAGGCATGTTCTGAATTCCCTGCTAAGTATTTTAAACATGTGATTTTATGTAAACCCCAGAGAAAAACCCTGTGACTTGTCATAGGCATGATTAGGATTTTTATTTTATAAATGAGAAAACTGAATGAGCTTCTCAAGGTTTTTCAGCTCCTAAGCGGCAGAGACATTTGCATCCAGGCTGGTGTGCTGATAAGCCCATGCTGTGGGCCCCATGCTGCAGCGCCAGCCTGAAACTGATGCTTTGTGGAGGGCGCTGAGGCTGGACCTACATATGCTAATGCTCATCTGCTGTGATGATCCTCTGTAGCATTCAGACCCAATAAAAAACAGCCCACTGATTGAATGGAAGGGTGAAGTAACTCCTTTCTTTCAAATCTCACACTTGAGGTTGGACTCCTTTGTCCAACACCGAAGTTTCCTTCTGACCTGAGAACTTGCAGATCTTACACCTAGAACCAACAAACCTAGATAAGCCTTTTTCTTTAATGATAGCATAACTGGAGTCGTCAGGGTTGCTACAGTGGTTGTCCTTTTCCAGGGAGCCCAGGTCTCTTGATCAAGTGGGCACTAGGTTGGATCAGATTTGAAGAGAATTCATTTACGAAGTTTCTTTTTTAAAATTCATTTTCTATTATTTTTATTTTTTTCTTTACCCCCTTTTTATTGTGGTAAAATACACCTCAGTTCAGTTCAGTCACTCAGTTGTGTCCGACTCTTTGCGACCCCATGGACCGCAGCACGCCAGGCTTCCCTGTCCATCACCAACTCCCAGAGCCTACTACAACTCATGTTCATTGTGTCGGTGATGCCATCCAACCATCTCATCCTCTGTCATCCCCTTCTCCTCCCACCTTCAATCTTTCCCAGCATCAGGGTTTTTCCAGTGAGTCGGTTCTTTGCATCAGGTGGCCAAAGTACTGGAGTTTCAGCTTCAGCATGAGTCCTTCCACTGAATATTCAGGACTGATTTCCTTTAGGATTGACTGGTTGGATCTCCTTTCTGTCCAAGGGACTCTCAAGAGTCTTCTCCAGCACCACAGTTCAAAAGCATCAATACTTTGGTGCTCAGCTTTCTTTATAGTCCAACTCTCACATCCATACATGACTACTGGAAAGACCATAGCTTTGACTAGATGGACCTTTGTTGGTAAAGTAATGTCTCTGCTTTTTAATATGCTGTCTAGGTGGGTCATAGCTTTTCTTCCAAGGAGCAAACATCTTTTATTTCATGGCTGCAATCACCATCTGCAGTGGTTTTGGAGCCCAAAAAATAAAGTCTGACACTGTTTCCAGTGTTTCCCCATCTATTTTCCATGAAGTGATGGGACCAGATGCCATGATCTTCGTTTTCTGAAGTTTAAGCCAACTTTTTCACTCTCCTCTTTTACTTTCATCAAGAGGCTCTTTAGTTCTTCTTCACTTTCTGCTATAAGGGTGGTGTCATCTGCATATCTGAGGTTATTGATATTTCTCCCTGCAATCTTGATTCCAGCTTGTGCTTCATCCAGCCTGGCATTTCACATGATGTACTCTGCATATAAGTTAAATAAGCAGGGTGACAATATACAGCCTTGACGGACTCCTTTTCCTATTTGGAACCAGTCTGTTGCTCCATGTCCAGTTCTAACTGTTGCTTCTTGACCTGCATACAGATTTCTCAGGAGGCAGGTCAGGTAGTCTGATGTTCCCATCTCTTAAAGATTCACAGTTTGTTGTGATCCACACAGTCAAAGGCTTTGGAGTAATCAATAAAGCAGAAGTAAGCTGGATGTAGATTAATACAAAAAATTGGGTCTTTGTAGAAATCACTGGAAGAGTTGAAGGAGCAGTTGAATTCTGGGTATTCAGGAGTGTCTCCCAGAACACTGAAGAACTGTCCCCAGCGGGCCACCACCATGGAATGTCACCAAAATCAAGAACTCACTGCTGCCCACCTAGGTATCCAGTGAAACTGCCTCTGAACTGCCAGGAAGCTGCCTTGTGGATACCCAAGGCCATAATCCATGATTTAGGAAGCCAAATCAAGAGACCACCATGACCTCTACGGTCACTATACCCTCTCCCTCTTTATTGTCAGGAATTTGAAAACTGAGATGATACAGAGAAATCTCATGCTCTCATAATGTTGCCAGTAGACACTGCCTGCTAGAACCATGCCAGCATCCAGAACCTTAGCTTCAAGGGAGTCAGCAAAGCAGTTTGCATGTCTGTGCTCTCCAAGTAGAAAGAGGATGGTGTGAACATGGAGTGGTCCATCTAAAGGATCCAGTGCAGGATATTCATTTAGTTTAGGGGTAGAGAAAGCTTCTTCCAGGAGGCAACATTTCAGCTGCCTGCATGCTAAGTCACTTCAGTTGTGTCCAACTTTTTGTGACCCCATGGACTGAAGCCTGCCAGGCTCCTCTGTATTTCAGCACAGACATGAAAAATGAGCAGGATTTGGAATACAGCTGAGGAGTGAGAGGTGATCTGTATAAAAGGAATAGCATGAGAGAGGGGGTCTTGTGCTAGGTGGGTGCCTGGTATGCCCAGAGAGCTGGGCAGCGGAGGGTGGAGCAGGATGGGTTAGAGGATAGGAACATGGCGTGTGGGGAAGGGCTGCTCACAGAGGGCCTTCTGGGTCACTTTTAAGGTTACTACGATGGAACTCTATCTGCAGGGAAACTCACTGGGCTGTTTAAACAGGATGAAATTCATTTGCTTTATATCTATGAAGGTTATTCTCACCGACGTGTCAACAGTGGTTTAGAGTCAGCAGGAGGAGAAATGAGACCAGTAGGCTTAGAGGAGGAGTGGTTTGATGAAGGTGACTTCAGTGCCGGTAATGCAACGGATGGAGGAACAGGAGTGCGTTTTGGAGACAGAGCTGGCAGGACTCGACGCTGGGCTGGCGGAAGCAGAGGTAAGGGTGAGGGAGGAAAGAATGCAAGCCTGACTCTTGCGTGTCTCGTCTCAACGGCTGGAGGGGATGCCCACACCACTTAATGCACCGGGCAAGGGTGTGAGCAGGTGTGCCCTCTATGACCTCATCTCTGAGGCCACAGACTGTCATTGCTACCACCAGATAGGTGCCCCCAGATTCAAGGCAAAGAAACCACGGTTTCTCATCTCAGTGGAAGGGGTTTTAAAGCAGCATTGAAGAAAGATCATGGGAGAAAGGGAAATCGTGTTATGGGCATTTTGGAAAGTATTGTTTACTACAGTATCCAAAATTATCATGATCTTTCCATTTATTTAAGACTTCTGTTGTGTCTCTCTGTAGATTTTTATTTTACTTTTTTAGATTTTTTTTTTCGGGTGGGTCATCTTTAAAGTCTTTATTGAATTTGTTACAATATTGCTCCTGTTTTATGTTTTGGATGTTTGACCTCAAGGCATGTGGGATCTCAGCTCCCCCACCAGGAATCAAACCCACATCCCCTGCATTGGAAGGGAAGTCTTAACCACTAGACTACCAGTGAAGTCCCTCTCTGCAGAGGTTTAGATTTTATGCCTAGAGATTGGACACATTTAGAATAGACCAGTCTGCTATGTTGTCTTATTTGATGCTACTGTAACTGGAATAATGCCTTCAATTGTATTTCCTTTATGTATTCTATGTATTTTCAATTATGGTTATCACAGAAAAGGCTATGGTACTTGTGTGTTTAGTGTTTAATTTTGTAGCCTTCACATTAGGGAATGTTTTAGGGAAATATTAGTTTAAGACACTGCTCAATTAGCAGGTCCTTATTTGTTTGACAATTTTGACTGTCATGTGACAAAATTTCCAGTCTAGCCCCAAAGAAGATAGAAATGGGTTATTCTTTTATTGTAACACTCACCAAAAGATTCTATGACTCAGATTTTATAAATCCACCTTGTAGAGAAACAATCTCATGATAAAAGAAGTAATTCCTCTTACAGATTTTCCTCTGTGCTTTTGGCCCTTGAGGTCTCCATTTTCACAAAATATAGGGAAAATTTGAAAACAACTTATTTTAGTAGTCAGAAGTCTAGATTGTAGAAGCTGGGCATGTTCCAGAATCAAGAAAATGTATTACTGTTTATTATTAAAATTAAATACTATGATCATGATGTTATTACTACTAATAATAGAGATGATTTTTATTTATTCTTCTTTATATTTGCTTATTAAGATTTTTCAATTTACCATGTAATGCATGTATAATAAAAAAGTGAAAAATCCATCCAAATTCCTTACAAAGCATTTAGAAAACACAGGGAAGTAAAAGGAAAATAAATAAAGTGACTGGAAATCTTGCTATCTAGTGGTAATGTTTGGGGATCCAAATTTCCAGGTTGTAGAATTCCTTAACTAAAAATTGGTTCGTACTCTACATAGCTTATTTACCCTGTTCTTTTGTTTGGCAAAAAAGAGATCCCATGTGAATAAGTAATCTTTGGATATAACGTTTCAAAACCTGCGTATTCTGAACTTTGCGTAAATTCTAATTAGCTAGTGAAGCTGAGTGTATGCACGCTCTAGCCAGCGGTGTAAATCCTGCCCTGTCCACTTCCTACTGCAGTTCCAGCTGTCCCAGCCTTGGTAACTAAAAGAGTTGGGAAATCCTATTACTGTTTTAATTGACAGTTCCTTAAATATTAATAAGATCGATCATTTTCTCTGGAAGATTCGACAGACAATTGCCTTTGTCAGGATTGCTTGAAAATTCTATTGCAGTAAAGCCTTGGGGGAGACATCTGTATGGGTAAATTTGCAAGTATCTAATATTCAGGTTGTCACGTCTCTAGATTTAGTCCCTTTCACATGCGCACACTCACGAAATTCCTATTGTTTTAATCATTGGCAAATATTTATTGATGGTCTACTTTGTGACAAGGCCTGTTCTGTTTACTGGTGACAGAACAGTGAGTGGAAGTGGCAAAGTCCCTGATGGGGACAGCCAAGGAACAGGTAGCACATGATAATGCTGGGGCAAACACGGAATAGAGTCTGGGGGCTTCAAGGAGATGGAGTGCAGGGGGAGGGGCTGAGGATTACAGGGGCTCCAGGGATACCAGAGGCTTCCCAGGTGGCGCTAGTGATAAAGAGCCCACCGGCCGATGCAAGAAACATAAGAAACGTGTGTTGGATCCCTGGTTTGGGAAGATCCTTTGGAGGAGGGCATAGCAACCCACTCCAGTATTCTTGCTTGGAGAATCCCATGGACAGAGGAGCCTGGGGGGCTACGGTCCGTGGAGTCCCAAAGAATCAGATACAACTGAAGTGACTGAGCACACATACATGCAAGGGAGACTTTTGGATGAGATGATATTGGAATAGAGACTGGAGGAAGCAGGGAGTGAGTGAGCTGTTCAGGCATCTAGGGAAGAGTGTTCCAGGCAGAGGGACCAGAAAGCGCACATGGGGCAGGAATGTCCTGGTTTGATGGTGGAGCGGCTGGAGCGGAATGAGGGGTGGGGCAGTGGTCCTAGGGGAGACTATAGAGGTGGGGGGCCAGGTCATGGCAAGGCTTGTAGGTCCTGGCCAGGAAGGATTCAGATTTACCCAGAAGGAGCTGAGAAAGGAGATGGAGAGATTAGTAGGATGCTGCTGCTGTGGTTTGGCCAAGCGGCCAGTGGTGCCCAGGGCTGCCATCCATCTCTCCCAGGCAGGCCTGCTGTGCTCTGCCATCCCCAGGACAAGCCACCTCTCTCCTCTGAGACCAGACCAGGGGTGGAGGGAGTGGGTATCTCATGAGGTTTTCTGGGTGCTAAGGAGTCTGTGTGACAGGCAATCACAGCAGCTAAGAGTGACAAGGCAGGATGGGTGGGTGTCACCTTTAGAAGCTGGTTTGACAAGCCTGGGTCTCGCACCTTCGGGGTCGACAGGAACATGCTGGTGACTTTGAGAAAAAGCAATGTGGCGGCACCAGAAGCTTCAACACACTGCCCAAAAAAGAAGTGGCAGACACAGATGTGTCGTGGGTACCGAATCACTCCATATTTAATCTCCGTATGAGGTTCTGAGCCTCTATAAATGACAGCAAGAGGCAGCCTGGCAGGCTGCTGGAGGCTCTACTTGCCAGTTCAGGACTAGCTGGAGGTTTTCCTCACGTCTGAAATGTCGCTTCTCAACATAAACACTAAGCAAAGTGGGTTCAAAGTCCCACATCCAGCCCTCTATCCACAAACCAGATCAATCTTCCTGTCGTCAAGCAGGAAGAACTTGGAAGCACCAGGACTGAGGCCCATAGAGGCAGCATCAGTCATCTCCAGGGCCTGACCAGAGGCCTCAGGTGGAGAACATCAGAGAAACCTCACAGGGACAGCCAGGACCCATGAGGGGCTAGATTCCCATGTGGAGACATGGGGAAGTCATCCTAAGCTGTCACTTAGGGGAACAATCAGTTCCCAAGCTTCCTTCACTGTCTAGTCTCTTCGATCCTATTCAAGGAGGGCAGAAAGCCCACCTCCTGCAGGAAGCCTTCCTGCTCAGCTCAGTTCACGCTTATCTCCCTTCTCCAGCCTCTGTGACTCTCTGGATGGCATCATTTGTTTAGTACTTACTTGTTCTAGAAAGTAAACTTCATGAGGCCAATGACTCTTCTGCTCATTTCTATACTTCCAGTTTGGGGATCATAGTAGGTTTTCAACGAGCTGTAATTAAATGGATGAATTTTATTTTTTGTGATTTTTTAAATTAAAAGATAGTTGATTTACAATATTGTATCAATTTCTGCTCTACAGCAAAGTGACTCAGTTATATACACATATACATTCTTTTCATATTCTTTTCCATTTTGGTTTATCACAGGATACTGAATAGTGCCCTGTGCTATATAGTAGGACTTTGTTGCTTATCCATTCTGTATATATAAGTTTACATCTGCTAACCCCAACTTCCCACTCCACCCCTTCCTCAATTCCTTCTCTCCCTGGCAAACATCAATCTGTTGTCTACATGAAATGGATGAATTTTAAGTTCTTCTAGGGGTGTGTGAAAGTGAAAGCTGCTCAGTTGTGTCCAGCTCTTTGTGACCACATGGACTGTAGCCTGCCAGTTTCCTCTGTCCATGGAATTCTCCAGGCAAGAATACTGGAGTGGGTAGCCGTCCCCGTCTCCAGGGGATCTTCCCAAGCCAGGGATCGAACTTAGGTTTCCCGCATTGCAGGCAGATTCTTTACTGTCTGAGCCACCAGAGAAGCCCAGAGGTATATAGATATTCTTGTAAACTTGGGATGAGATCAGATCTTATTTCTTGTTGTCTCTGCCCCTTTCGTTTTTTCTCTCCCATATTATCCAGCAGACACTGTCAGTGGCTAATTCATATAGCCTTGACGCACTCAGAATCAGCTGCAGAAAATTCCCACACTTCTATCAGCTCTGCCATAGGTGAGGGCATGATCCCAAGCCCTGGAGGTTCTCCAAAGAGTCAAATCCCCAGGTACAATCCTCTGTCAGTGAAGGGTGGGAGTTGGTAGACAGCCTCCAGAGAAGCGGGCAGCAGAGGACAAGACAGTTAGATAACATCAATGACTCAATGGACTTGAGTTTGAGCAAACTCAAAAGATAGTGAAGGACAGGGAAGCCTGGCATGCTGCAGGCTGCAAAGAGTTGGACATTACCTAGCGATTGAACAGCCAACTACAACTCCAGAGTCCTTGCTTCTTGGTGGAATAATTGTGGTTTAAATTGTTGCACTTTGCTGACTGTCTCTTAAAGAGGTCAGCTCCCCATGGGGGATTTTGGCAGTGACTGTGAGCACTGGGATTGCACCATCATACCAACAAGTGTAAATGGTGCTATAGTGATTTTTCAGGATTAAGGTTAGTGCCTTGACAACGTTTGGTCCCATAGCACAGAGGCACATTCCACTCACTTTCAGAGACCTGGTGCTTCTGTCAGTAAATGTAGGTGGGGAAGCAAAACGAGGCCAGTGACATTAAGGTGGGCAGGGAAACAGCAGATGCTGCACCCAGCTTGGCTGAGTGGGCCCCGGGGTGGCCACCGCCCCTCTGGCTAGGATTAGAACAGCCCAGACTTTCTCACTGATGTGGTTTCTTGCCGAATCACTGCTGCAATTTACAGCTTACCCCAGTCCAGGGCAGGCTGGCTTCTCACCTGCTTTTTCTCAATGGTGTGATTACATCCTTGTAGAAAGGATGTAAAGCAGACTGGCAAAGGGAAATACAGAGGTTCCCCCTGTGTGGCCAAACTGGTCAGATCCTAAAGCAGTGAGGGATGGGGTACAGCCTGGGAGCTCTGGGAGACAAAACCGTCTGAGACTGTGCAGTCATTCTGAACCCTGCGAGATACACTTTGTCATACTGCTGCGATTTAGGAAAAGGAATACACACTTGGTTTTTGTCCCTTTTTTTCTGGCACAGACCTCCTAAAACCCTTGGAATTTCCTAAATGATAAGAGTGAAGAAGGTGTCTTTTGTTATGCTAATGAAGTGACGTTTGGCCCTCACCTAAGCGGGGTGGGGAACTGGAACCAAACTTGCGATTACAAAGTTCATCACCCCCGCTCCCCACAAACCTCGGTGGAGGGAAGAGGGGCTGGAGACTGAGTTCAATCACCAGTGGCCAGTGACTTCATCCAATGAATTCATTCACTGGGCTCATTCACTCGGTCGTATCCAACTCTCTGCGACCCCATGGACTGTAGCCCGCCAGGCTCCTGTGTCCATGGGATTCCCCAGGCAAGAATACTGGAGTGGGTTGCTATTTCCTCCTCCAGGGGATTTTCCTGACCCAGGTATCGAACCCACACCTCTTTTGTCTCCTGCATTGGCAGGCATGTTCTTAACCACGTGCCACCTGGGAAGCCCTGAAGTTCTGTGAGCTGCTCTAGCAAGTTAATTGAATCCAAGCCTCTGAGGGGGTTGTTGGAAGCTCTGATCTATAGCCAGTGGGTCAGACTTCTTACCGTGTGGGATCGACTGCCACTTCTGCGTAGAGGTGTGAGGACTGAAATGAGTGGTAGGACACCCCGCTGGGGGCAGAAAGTGGCTGGGACATGTGGGGAGACAGTCGCCCCAACATGCACACATTGGAAATTGTGACCTATACCTCATCTGGGTCCTTAGGGATGATCGGGGCTCATAAAGCAAGTCCCCTTTTATCCCTGAGATGCTGTGGATGAAAATGCAGGTACCTACGAAGTCAATAAAGTTACAATGGGTTATCAGTTATACTTTGATTCTGGGTATGACTAATTTCCTTATGAAATTTAACCAAAAGCCAGAATCTGCTGATGAGTGTTCCATGAGATCCAGTGGCAGAAGGAAAAGAATGGTTCGCAAGAATGTCTCGACTCCTGTGAAAGCTCATGGTGAAAAACAGAAACAGAAAAACAGAAAGAGAAGTGCTTGCATCCGACCAGCAACAGGTCCTCTGCTGTCTCTGGGGTTCAGTGGCTTCCTCTGTGAGACAAGCCCTTCAATTTCAGGATTTCCGGTCTCCTCCCAGATGGGGCTCTGGACACACCGTGCAGACAGGGTGGGAGGCCTGGCTGCTGTTCCCACCTTGCCGGAGGGAGGCTTTGAACCCTTCCCTCTGAGCTCTTTCTCAGCGATTCCATAGTACGTGTGGTAAGTGAGCAATTCAGTCACTTGTCAACTACGTTTTTTCATTGAACACTCTTCTCACTGTGCTGCCATTTTAATTCCTTTTTAAAATTTTTGTTCATAGGATCATGTTAAAGTAAGTCCTTTCCTAGTCAAAGATTACACAAATACTCTTCTGTGGAATTTTCTACTAGTTTTCTGATGTTTCTTAAAAATCAACATCTCTAAGGCATCGGAAATTTATTTTTGGAAATGGTGTACAAAATTGTGTGACTCAGGGAATATAACTATTTCCCCCTCAAATGACCACAATTTCTTGGCTATTGGACTCCCTACTGATTTAAAATGCCATTTTTATTTGATACTAGGTTCTTATGAAAAACGAGCTGCTAAGTCAGTTTTCTCCTCCATTCCGTTGACCATCAGTGAGACATTTAAAAAAAAAATTGTGGTTTATTTTATATACTTTGAACTTTTTGGTGTTTATTGACCATTTATATTTCATCCATCGTGAACTTCCTATGTAATTCCTTTAACCATTTTTTATTAGTGTGCTATTCTTTTTTAATTGATCTATAAGTCTATCTATTATATGTTGCAAATATTTTTCTCAATTATCTTTTTATTTGATATTTCAAATTATATTGTTTTGGTTCGCAGTGAGTTTTCTTAGATTTTAGGAGCAGTGTAAATTACTGGGAAGTATCACTCTGTTTTCAAAACATGATTTGAAGTCCTTGATGGCACTTAGACAAATTATACTCATAAACCATGTTTTTCCTTTTCCTTTTTTCTATTTATTACATTTTTGGTGTATGATCTGACTTTGTTCTGCCATTATATCTCGACTTTTTTTTCTTGATTAAAGAAACAATTCTTGGCAAAGATTTTCCTTTGGGATGTCTTGTTTTTGTCTAAAAATGCCACCTTTAGCAACATAGTGGCCCATCAGTCTCAATTAAGGATCCATTTCAGAAAAGCCAACAAAGCAAATCATACAGAAGTATGTTGAAGAACTCCAGTGAGTTTTGTGTACACTTCTACATTTGTGAGTCCCTTCTCTTGAGAAACCTCTATGCAGGTCAGGAAGCAACAGTTAGAACTGGACATGGAACAACAGACTGGTTCCAAATAGGAAAAGGAGTTCGTCAAGGCTGTATATTGTCACCCTGTTTATTTAACTTATATGCAGAGTACATCATGAGAAACGCTGGGCTGGAAGAAGCACAAGCTGGAATCAAGATTGCCGGGAGAAATATCAATAACCTCAGATATGCAGATGACACCACCCTTATGGCAGAAAGTGAAGAGGAACTCAAAAGCCTCTTGATGAAAGTGAAAGTGGAGAGTGACAAAGTTGGCTTAAAGCTCAACATTCAGAAAACGAAGATCATGGCATCTGGTCCCATCACTTCATGGGAAATAGATGGGGAAACACTGGAAACAGTGTCAGACTTTATTTTTCTGGACTCCAAAATCACTGCAAATGGTGACTGCTGCCATGAAATTAAAAGATGCTTACTCCTTGGAAGGAAAGTTATGACCAACCTAGATAGCATATTCAAAAGCAGAGACATTACTTTGCCAACAAAGGCCCATCTAGTCAAGGCTATGGTTTTTCCAGTGGTCATGTATGGATGTGAGAGTTGGACTGTGAAGAAAGCTGAGTGCTGAAGAATTGATGCTTTTGAACTGTGGTGTTGGAGAAGACTCTTGAGAGTCCCTTGGACTTCAAGGAGATCCAACCAGTCCATTCTGAAGGAGATCAGCCCTGGGATTTCTTTGGAAGGAATAATGCTAAAGCTGAGTACTTTGGCCACCTCATGTGAAGAGTTGACTCATTGGAAAAGACTCTGATGCTGGGAGGGATTGGGGGCAGGAGGAGAAGGGGACGACAGCGGATGAGATGGCTTGATGGCATCACTGACTCGACGGACGTGAGTCTGAGTGAACTCCGGGAGTTGGTGATGGACAGGGAGGCCTGGCGCGTGCTGCGATTCATGGGCTCGTAAAGAGTCGGACACGACTGAGCGACTGAACTGAACTGAATTCCCTTTGATGGATAAATGATAAACCTGACACGAAATTGAAACAAATGAAACCAATTAGAAATACTTTTCAGGAATTTGTTCTCCATGATACATTAAAAAAATTTTTTTAAATTAAAGTATAGTTGATTTACAGTGTTGTGTCAATTTCTGCTGTACCACAAAGTGATTCAGTTACATACACATATTATTAAAATATTTTTCCATTATCCTTTCATAATGAGTATAATCTTCTGTGCTCCAGAGCAGGCCCTTGTTGTCTGTCCATCTATCTGTAATAGTTTGCCTCTGCTACTCCTAAACTCCTAGTCCATCCATCCCCCACCTGTCTTCCCGGCTGGCAACCACAAGTCTGCTCTCTATGTCTTGAGTCTGTTTCTGCTTCATAGATATGTTCACTTGTGTCATAGTTCAGATTTCACATGTAAGTGATATCATATGGTGTTATCTATCTTGGGTCTTTCTTGTACCTCATTTTCTGTCTGACTTCACTTAGTTTGATCATCTCTAGTTGCATGCATCCCACCATGCAAAGTCTTAAACTAATTCTCTTTCTATTTTGTAACATCAATCATCAAAGATACTAAGAAACCTGTATTTATGGTGACAATGATTTTCAGCATTTTGTGCGAGAACAGTTCTGTGAAGAGTGCCACCAGGAAATGAGGGTTTCAGAGCTTTGGGGATGTACTTCAAAGCCTCCGCCGCAGTTGTTCTCACTGATCTAGTGATGAAAACTGAGATTCCAAGCACCGTTTCTGCTTCTTCCTCCGAACAGCCAACCCCAATGTTCACCGTTCTCCTCCTCCTCGCCCTCCCGGCCGTGGGGGTCTGCATCTTTCCTTTTATGTGATTGGTTTGTTCTTGCTTCTCATGTTTTCCAACCAGCTTAAATTGGAGGTTATTTTGGAGGGGATTTTAAATATTTGCAAGTGACATTTCCATAGATTAATAGCAATCTGACTTTTAAAAAGATTTGAAGAACTCTTGGCTAGATCGCCCCGCTTCACCTCCCATAACCTTTCCCCTTTGCAAAAGCCCGTGTAAAAAACTGCAGAGTGAGAAACTCCCACTAGCAACCCACATATTTTCCCTCCAAATGGGCTTCTCATCTTTTAGGCAGTTTTTCATATGGGTTTGGCTTTCACACTTTTGGTCATCTGTCATGTTTTGTTTATTAGACCAGGTGGAGATTTAGTTCTATCTTTCCAAAGCATGTAAAACAGAGGGTGTAAATACAAGAACTGGCTCCAAAGAAACTAAGCAGGCATAGAAAGGAGATGGAAGCTGGAAGCTTTGCTCTTTGGCTGTTTGGAACTCTTTGATGACTCAGGTTTTTGGTTAAGGGGCGAGGTCTCTGCAGGAAGCAAAGCTGAATCTTCGGGAAGGATCCACCTTATTTTGATTTACTTGGTTTTCTGAGGGTAGATCATCCAGAACTGGGGTGGTACCTTTCTTTCTTTAATTTTTATTTCATATTGGAGTATAATTGATTAACAATGCTGTGTTAGTTTAGGGTATACAGCAAAGTGTGCGTGTGTACACATGTGTGTGTCAGTCACACACACAGGAGGTAGGGCGCCTCCTGCCCTCATGTGCTACAATGTCCACTGGCCACAATTCCGAGCAGCACTCCCCACCTGGGCTGCCACCTGTCTGCTGAGTGTGAGCTCTCTGCTGCCATCGTGCACTCTCCCTCAAGCTCCCAGAGGTGCAGGATATTCTGTGAGAACTGGGCATAGGAGAGGCAGGATGCAGTCTCCCACTTTAGACTTTAAATGAAGATTATAACTTGGAGAAAACTCAGTCCTGGGGATTTTTATGATGAGCCTTAGCAAGTTCACATTAAGAACTAAAACACAGCTAAATTAAAGATTGTTGTTGTTGTTTAATCACTCAGTCGTGTCACTGTTTGTGACTTCATGAACCCCATCAGGCTCTCTGTCCATGGAATTTCCCAGGCAAGAATATTGGAGTGGGTTGCCATTTCCTTCTTCAGGGCATCTTCCTGACTCCGGGATTGAACGTGCATCTCCTGCATTGCAGGCAGATTCTTTACCACTGAGCCACTAGGGAAGCCCAACATACACACTCTGCTATATATAAGATAATCCACAAGGGCCTATTGTACAGCACAGTAAACTCTGCTCAGTATTCTGTAACAACCTAAATGGGGAAAGTAGCTCAGGTGGTAAAGAATCTGCCTGCAATGCAGGAGACCCGAGTTCAACCCCTGGGTTGGGAAGATTCCCCTGGAGAAGGGAATGGCAACCCACTCTAGTATTCTTGTCTGGGAAATCTCATGGACAGAGGAGCCTGACAGGGTCCACGAGGTCGCAAAGAGTCATGACTGAGCAACTAACAGTGTGGGTACCATACAATTTTTCAATTTTTAATTAAACTTCAAATTTTACTTTCAAATTAAACTTTCAAATTTTAATTAACCTAAAGAAATTAACAGGGGAGTGATGACTACCTGGACTTGACATAGAAGGAAACTGAGGGGCAAGGAAATTAAATGTCTTGCCTAAAATCTTCTGTTTCCCCTTACACTCATCACTAGAGGTGGTTTCTTCTTGAAACTCTGTGCCATCACAGAGGTCATTCTTATAAATATCATTATGGCCACACTCATAGATTTACTGTCATGTTTTTTTTAATTTAGCCCATCGTTGTCCTTTCTTCCCATTTGTCCTGAGTTCTTTTTCTAAGGCAATTATGGTGAACTCTGAACCAAACTGACTTCCATCTGTAACTGAATAGTCCATCTTGTGAAACTAAAATGAGATCATCTCTACAAGTCACAGATGAATCTTCTTCAACTTTGCCTCCTTTCCAATCCCAGTGCTCTTTTAAAAAGAGCAAGAAGGTTGTCAAAGTTGGCACCTTTTAAATTGGCAGTGTATTAGAAAAACAAAAACTTGCTTTGGAAATAATGGAGGTGGGATGTCAGAGGTGTTAGCTGATGTGCTACCTGATAGGTGCCAGCCCGCATGGCTGGTGTTGTTACTGGCTTTGGTGTCTACTGGCCTCCTCAAGGCAGTGCTAGGATTACCTCTTCATCAAAGGAAGACAAAATGAGAAGCTTACGCATTCTTAGAAAGAAAAAGAAACATGGCACTTTTTTCCTCCTTCCTATAGAGTCAGAGACTGTGTGGATCACAATAAACTGTGGAAAATTCTGAAAGAGATGGGAATACCAGACCACTTGACCTGCCTCTTGAGAAACCTATATGTAGGCCAGGAAGCAACAGTTAGAACTGGACATGGAACAACAGACTGGTTCCAAATAGGAAAAGGAGTATGTCAAGGCTGTATATTGTCACCCTGCTTCTTTAACTTAGGTGCAGAGTACATCATGAGAAACTCTGGGCTGGAGGAAGCCCAAGCTGGAATCAAGATTGCCGGGAGAATATCAATAACCTCAGATATGCAGATGACACCACCCTTATGGCAGAAATTGAAGAGGAACTCAAAAGCCTCTTGGTGAAAGTCAAAGTGGAGAGTGAAAAAGTTGGCTTAAAGCTCAACATTCAGAAAACGAAGATCATGGCATCTGGTCCCATCACTTCATGGCAAATACATGGGGAAACAGTGGAAACAGTGTCAGACTTTGTTTTTGGGGGCTCCAAAATCACTGCAGATGGTGATTGCAGCCATGAAATTAAAAGACGCTTACTCCTTGGAAGGAAGGTTATGATCAACCTAGATAGCATATCGAAAAGCAGAGACATTACTTTGCCAACGAAGGCCCATCTAGTCAAGGCTATGGTTTTTCCAGTAGTCATGTATGGATGTAAGAGTTGGACTGTGAAGAAAGCTGAGTGCTGAAGAATTGATGCTTTTAAACTGTGGTGTTGGAGAAGACTCTTGAGAGTCCCTTGGACTTCAAGGAGATCCAACCAGTCCATTCTGAAGGAGATCAGTCCTGGGATTTCTTTGGAAGGAATGATGCTAAAGCTGAAACTCCAGTACTTTGGCCACCTCATGTGAAGAGTTGACTCATTGGAAAAGACTCTGATGCTGGGAGGGATTGGGGGCGGGAGGAGAAGGGGACGAGAGAGGATGAGATGGCTGGATGGCATCACAGACTCGATGGGTGTGACTTTGAGTGAACTCCGGGAGTTGGTGATGGACAGGGAGGCCTGGCATGCTGCAATTCATGGGGTCACAAAGAGTCGTACATGACTGAGTGACTGAACTGAACTGAACTGATAGAGTTAGAAAGACCTGCCATTTACCCTTTTTCAATGCAACCCGTAGAAACCACTTGTAGTGCTGTTTCTGAAACAGGCAATTCCAGCACGTTATGTTCCTTCTTCCTCAGTATCAAAACCCAGAATGCTGTCCTCAGATTTCAGACATTCAAAGAGGGTTTCCTAAGGGGAATAATTAAGTATCAAGCTCACTTATTGAAGAGAAGTATTATGCAGAGACATTAAAGAAGATATTACAAAACCTTTGGCCACTTTTCTATGTTTATTGCTCCCTGCAGAAAGCCAATGTGATTCAAAGTGATTCAAAGATTGATTCAAAGATTGGCTGAAAACTTGGGAAGAAATGTAGGAGTTGAAAGCACGTGGTCCTGATGACTTGGTTTTAGATTCAGAGAGCATTTCAGTGTGGAGACTTCATGCCCCACAGTGTGCAGGGAGAAGAGTAGTAATCTGGGTATGACTCAGACATGAACTCCACATGCTTGGTGAGCTGGCGCCCTCCCTCAAATTTCAGGGAATCAAGCAATGGATGCTCAGTTCTGAGACTTCAGGGAAGCATGTCTTAAAGTTTTGTTGTTGTTGTTGCTGCTGTTGTCTGAATCTTTGCAACCCCGAAGAGAAAGCCAAGAACTAAAGAGCCTCTTGATGAAAATCAAAGAGGAGAGTGAAAAAGTTGCCTTAAAACTCAACATTCAAAAAACCAAGATCATGGCATCTGGTCCCATCACTTCATGGCAAATAGAAGGGAAAACAATGGAAACAGTGACAGACTTTATTTTCTTGGGCTCCAAAGTCACTGCATATGGTGACTACAACCATGAAATTAAAAGACCCTTGCTCCTTGGAAGAAAAGGAGGGAAGCTATGGTTTTTCCAGTAGTCAAGTATGGATGTGAGACTTGGACTATAAAGAAAGCTGAGCACCAAAGAACTGATGCTTTTGAACTGTGGTGTTGGAGAAGACTCTTGAGAGTCCCCTGGACTGTAAGGAGATCAAGCCAGTCAATGCTAAAGGAAATCAGTCCTAAATATTCATTGGAAGGACTGATGCTGAAGCTGAAGCTCCAATACTCTGGCTACCTGATGTGAAGAACTGACTCATTGTAAAACACCCTGATGCTGGGAAAGATTGAAGGAAGGAGGAGAAGGGGATTACAGAGGATGAGATGCCATCACCAACTTGGTGGACTTGAGTTTGAGCAAGCTCCAGGAGTTGGTGATGGACAGGGAAGCCTGGTGTGCTGCAGTCCATGGGGTCACAAAGAGTTGGACATGACTGAGCCACTGAAGTGAAGTGACTTGCAACCCCATCGACTGTAGCATGCCAGTCTCCTCTGTCCTCAACAATCTCCCAAAGTCTGCTCAAACTCATATCCATTGAGTTGATGATGCCACTCAACCATCTTATCCTCTACTGCCCCCTTCACCTTTTGCCTTCAATCTTTCCCAGCATTAGCATCTTTTCCAATGAGCTCATTGGAAAAGCTGGCTTTTCGCATCAGGCAGCCAAAGGATTGGAGCTTCCACTTCAGGATCAGTCCTTCCAATGGATATTCAGGGTCTCTTAAAGTTATGTGGTATTTATTTCTACTGGCAACCTCTTCGTTTTATTTGTCCCTAGAAAGTGATTAGGCTATGGAGAATGACAGATAGGACTACAAAACTAGAAAGATCAAATAAAAGTCTGTTTCATAAAATAATTGTGGATGTCATTAATGTCCATCGTGACCAACCAGGACATCCGTTATTCCTGTTCTCCCCATCAGCTCACACATTTTCACCCTAAAATTCAAGCATGTCAAGGAATTCCACTTGTCATTCAGACTATCTCTTTGGTCACTGAGAAATAGTTTGGTGTGTAATTAAATATGGTATAAAATATGACCTTTTCAGAAATACAGAAGGGTAAAAAATGAGGAAATGAAAGAATGTTGACATAGTGTAGATTCTGTACATGACCACTGGGTTCTCAACCCTGATTCCACCACTTTCTAGGTATGCAATCTCAGACATGTTACTTCAGTCTCCTCATCCTAAAAATAGAGATAAAATCTGTACCTATTTCTTTGGGTTATTGTGAAGATTAATAAAAGAATGTCAATCAAATTCTTAGCACCACACCTGGTAAAGAATACGTACATGCTCAGTAAAACAGATATGCTATTAATATGAGCAGCTTTACCACCCTCCTGACTATCAAGTTGAACCCTTCCACTTCCAAATTTATCTCTGATGACTTTTTTTCAGAGTCAAAGCAAAAGCTACTTTCCCCACCCAATGGTCAACCAATCATGAAATCACTTTCTTTCTCTCTTTGTCCCTCATTTCCGTGTCCAGCACCTCCTCTGAGACACACCTGCCCATCGTCCTGGGCACAGCATGTCCCTAACTGCCTCTGGTATACATTGTTCTTTCTCCAATCTATTTCACTCATGTTGACAGCCACAGCTCTGAATACTTCACTCCCTCCAAAGGTTTCCTGTTGTGACCAAAAAAAAAAATTTTTTTTTTTAAGACAGCTTCCATTTTTAAGATCTGCCCTCATATGGTCTTGGATAGATTTGACTTTTGGCCCCAGTTCTTCATTCCACTGTGGTAAGTTTACATCAACACATCCAGACATTTGCCTTATAGCTTTGCTCCGCCCTCCCTCTGCAGGTGGGGTCTACTCCCCTACCCCTTGTGATGTGGTTTGATGGTGAAATATGAATAGATGTTGAAGGAACAAACGCCTTAAGTGTATTTTTCATCAGTTGGCTTGGTTCTTAAACTCTGGCTCTGCCATGAGCAAAACAATGCTGTCCACCAAGCTCAGCTGAGACCAGCCCAACCTCAGCTGGCATGCAGACCCATGAGCACGAGCTCAAGTAAGTGCTTAGTGCTGTGTGCCACCAAATGCCTGTTATTGGGGGAAATAGCTGACTCTACAGACCAACTGCTTTTCCGGATTCACATCTGACTACAGTCCTGTGAATATGCTACAGTCTAGCTGATTACGATGACTAGATTGTCCTGAGCACATCCTTGGCTTTTGTACCTTTGGTATCCTAGTCTTTCTTTCTGTCTTCTTGCCAATAAACGTATACAGTATTTATTGGCACTGGGCTAATGAATCATGGGTGATCTCTTTGTAATTCTCTTGAATCTCACGGCAGGCTGCCATGTTATTTGTGGTCTAGAATTTTTTAGTTTTACTTTTTCATAACTGAAAGACGTACCTTGACCTTTAAAAAAATATATTTGTTTATTTGGCTGTGACGGATCTTCATTGTGGCATTTGAACTTTCAGCTGTGGCATGGGATCTAGTCCCCTGACTAGGTATTGAACTCAGGTCCCTGGCACTGGGTGCACAGAATCTTAGCCATTGGACCACCGGGGAAATCCCCGTAGCTTGCCTTTTGATTAGGGGTTCAAATGTAGGAAAGGTTTCCTTGAACTTGGCTGCTATTTTGTTCACCGTGTCCATCCACAAGGCAAAGATCCTTCTCTCCATGCCACGGAAGAAGGAGAGACTCAGAGAAGTTACACAACTCATTCAGAATGTAAGTGGTGGAGGTGGGGTTGAGGTCTGTTCTGCTCTTTGTCTCAATAAGTTACGTAAGAACCTTCAAGTTGCCAACTTTCAAAGATGCGAACGTGCATTCCATCAACATTGAGCGTGGGTGAGAGTGCAGCTTGCCCTCCGTCTCCTATTACTAATGATCCTTCAGCTCTACCCTCTCCCACCTCCTCTCCCTACTCCAGTCAGTAACTCTTCTTGCCTGTTCACTCGACACGAGGCCCCATATGCCAGCTGTTATACTGTACTTTTCAAGGTACTCTACGTACTGTATGATTAAAAATGTAGTCTTTATTTTTTGTGTTTGTTTTTGTTTTTGATGCATTATTTGTGTGAAAAGTATTATAAACCTATCACAGGTACAGTACTATATAGCCAATTGTGTTATCTGAGTACCTAGGCTAACTTTGTTGGACTTAACTAACAAATGGGACTTACAAATGCATGCTCAGAACAGAAGCTGTCTATATGTCGGGGACTTACCACGCTGTGCTTTGAGGCTCTGCTGCCTTATCTTCTGCATCTCACAAAATTAGTAAGTAATCACTCTACTCAACAGGTAAATGACATGAACGACTGTGTGTTGTAAGCGTGAAGAATCTAGAACATGAAGTGCCACATCTTAGTGATTTCATCAGCGATATGATTTACAAATTTAGATTCCAAACCTTAAATAGCTCACGCCTTTCTCTCTTGAGGCCTGCTCTGAATATTGCCAATGTTTGTTTCTTTAAGTTCTATAGAAGTCAGAAGAAAACCACAGAGCAACCACCCCAGGATAGCAGAGAGAGTCTGACCTAAGCCCACAAAAGCCAAAAAAACAGCAGGGTTGGCGTCGAAAGCTTGGCTTGACACTTTGTCTCCAGCTCACACCCTGGCACCTACCTTAAGGGCTTGGTCTATTTTAACAGCAGAGTGCTAGCCTCGAAATGCTAAACCTTAACTCTGAATCTCTTGATTCCGTGTGTTGAAGATAGACTTTGCATGTTACTATTTTGAAGCAGCCGTTTGTCAGAGCGGGAGAGGAGGGAGGGAATCAAAGAAGTTTAATGGGAGGGGCTTCACTTTGAATTGAAGCTACTGAACTGCCAAGTTCAAGGGCAGCTTCTCTTGTGGCTGAGAAGCTGACTGGCCTGATTCCAAGCCTGGGTTTCTCAGCCTGGCGGGGCTGACACGTGGGGTTGGGTAATTGTGTCACGAGGCTGTCCCATGCATCATAGGATATGCAGCAGCATCCTGGTTCAGGTCTCCACCTGTCACATGTCAGTAGTACTTCTCCCCAGTGGTGTTGATAACAACATCTACAGCTATGTCCCTCGGGTGCAAAATCACCGAAATGGAGAATCCCTACTCTGAACGAATAAATATGACTAAGATCATTATGGGCTTCCCCAGTGGCTTAGTGGTAAAGAATCTGCCTGCAATGCAGGAGACCTACACTCGATCCCTGGGTCAGGAAGATCCCCTGGAGGAGGGCATGGCAACCCACTCCAGTATTCTTGCCTGGAGAATCCCATGGACAGAGAACCTGGTGGGCTACAGTTCATAGGGTAGCAAAAAATTGGACACGACTGAAGCGACTGAGCACGTATACACACACAAGATCATTACAGCATTTTAAACTCAGATGGGAAGGAAAAATTAAGGGATGATGGATGAACTTATCTAGAAAAAGCATCCTAATAGATGAAATAATGGGGGAATTACTTTTTGTCTCACTTATCAGTATGATCTACAAGTCAGATGGAGGTACGAATGAAAGCACAGTCTAATGAGGCACACTGTGCAGAGAAGCCTAGTATTTTAACAGTAAAGTCTTGTCTTTTCTCCTGCAGGTGGATTTTAGCATAGTGTGTTGTCATAGCAATGTAGCAGACTGATGTCAGAAGTTTCCTTCTTGATCTTGGGGCTCCAAGTCCTCAGAGCCAGAAAACTGGAGAACTCTCGCCTTTTTAAGCCTCTCCTTGGGCTCCAGGTGTGTCTCTGTACGTGAAGCAGGCATTCAGTCAGTTCAGTTCAGTCGCTCAGTAGTGTCCAGCTGTTTATGACCCCATGGACTGTAGCACACCAGGCTTCCCTGTCCATCACCAACTCCTGGAGCTTACTCAAACTCATGTCCATTGAGTCAGTGATACCATCCAACCGTCTCATCCTCTGTTTTCCCCTTCCCCTCCCGCCTTCAATCTTTCCCAGCATCAGGGTCTTTTACAATGGTCAGTACTTTGTATCAGGTGGCCAAAGTATTGGAACTTCAGCTTCATCATCAGTCCTTCCAATGAATGTTCAGGACTGATTTCCTTTGGGATGGACTGGTTGGATCTCCTTGCAGTCCAAGGGACTCTCAAGAGTCTTCTCCAACACCACAGTTCAAACGCATCAATTCTTCAGCGCTCAGCTTTCTTTATAGTCCAACTGTCACATCCATACATCACTACTGGAAAAACCATAGCTTTGCTAGACAGAACTTTGTTGGCAGAGTAATGTCTCTGCTTTTTAAAATCTTGTCTAAGTTGGTCATAACTTTTCTTCCAAGGAGCAAGCGTCTTTTAATTCATGGCTGCAATCACCATCTGCAGTGATTTTGGAGCCCCAAAATATAAAGTCTGTCAATGTTTCCACTGTTTCCCCATCTATTTGCCAAGAAGTGAAGGAACTGGATGCCATGATCTTCATTTTGTGAATGTTGAGTTTTAAGCCAACTTTTTCACTCTTCTCTTTCACTTTCATCAAGAGGCTCTTTAGTTCTTCTTTTCTTTCCGCCATAAGGATGGTATCATCTGCATATCTGAGGTTATTGATATTTTTCCCAGAAATCTTGATTCCAGCTTGTGCTTCACCCAGCCCAGCATATCTCATGATGTACCCTGTATATAAGTTAAACAAGCAGGGTGACAATATACAGCCTTGACATACTCCTTTCCCAATTTGGAACCAGTCTGTTTTTCCATGTCTAGTTCTAACTGTTGCTTCCTTACTTGCATACAGATTTCTCAGGAGGCAGGCCAGGTAGTCTGGTATTCCCATCTCTTGAAGAATTTTCCACAGTTTGTTGTGATCCACACAGTCAAAAGCTTTGGCATAATCAATAAAGCAGAAATAGATGTTTTTCTGGAACTCTCTTGCTTTTTCGATGATCCAATGGATGTTGGCAATTTGATCTCTGGTTCCTCTGCCTTTTCTAAATCCAACTTAAACATCTGGAAGTTCACAGTTCACGTACTGTTGAAGCCTGGATTGGAGAATTTTGAGCATCACTTTGCTAGCATGTGAGATGAGTGCAATTGTGCAGTAGTTTAAGCATTCTTTGGCATTGCCTTTCTTTGGGCTGGAATGAAAACTGACCTTTTCCAGTCCTGTGAGATTCTCATTTTATGGATGATGAGCTTGAGGCCACAGAAGCATCACTTGCCCAAGTTCACAAGGACAGAGGGAGGAAATAACCCCAGGTCTGCCTGGCTCCCAAGTCTGGTGGCTTCAGTCACTACAGCACCTGCATCCCACAGCTAGGAGAGACCTCGGGTTCCACTGAGCTTCAGGAAGTAATCTCACCTTCCACTGAACCCAGGGCTGGTTTGTCCTCTGATGCTGCTGATCATTCATAACATTCAAGGAAATTGCTGCTCTATGGGATAGGTTGCAGAAGCCAATGGTGTAGATAGTGTGTGAGTCTGTGATTGTAATCAAAGCCACCTAGAGGAAGGAAGAAAGGCATGTCACTGTTCATACTGAGCCAGAAGGAGCTATTGGGAAGGAGGTACCCAAGCTGTTCAGAGAAGGGGCTCCAGTGATTTTGGAAGGAATTCCACATCAGTGAAGCAGGGTAGGATGCAATGGGGGGATACCATGTGTAACCTTCTCACAATGGGGCCAGCAGCTCTGGAGACCCTGTATTGTGGAAAATGTGGAGGCCCAAGGGACCAGGAAAAATAGATGTCTCAAGAAGGGGCTGGCCTTTGAACCTCTGAAATTCTGCTAACATAGTTGTATTACTTGGATTCAAGCTAAATCTAGGCATTGTTCACTGTTGAGTAAAAAACCAGTAGATCTATAAAACCTCAGGTACTACTGATGGTAAGTTTCATTTTAATTTACGATAGCATTTCCCAAGACTGCATTCTGTAAGAATAAGGAGGAAGTTGATCTAGGTAGGTGGACATTGGCCTGGGTGGTGATATGCATCTGACCCAAAGTTCACAGAGCAGGAAACAGAAGGGAGATGTTTAGATATCCCAATTATACTCCTGTGATCATTTAAGCAGTACTTTTTTTTTTTTTTTTTAAAGGCTGTGTTGAGTCTTCGCTGCAGTGTGTGGCTTCTCTAGTTATGATGCATGGGCTTGGTTGTCTCACAGCTTTTGAGATCTTAGTTCCCAACCACGAAAGGAACTCATGGCTCTGCATTGGAAGGCAGATTCTTAGCCACTGGACCACCAGAGAAGTCCCCAAGCAGCGCATTTACTGCCTGTCCACCATGTGCTGGGCACTGTGCTAAGTGTTGAGGTTGTAGTGATGAGGAGAACAGTGGGGGGAATAATGCCTTTCAAATAAACATATATTTAAATGTATAATTAATGACAGTGGTAAGGACACTGCAGGCAAGTACAGGGATCATTGGCAGAGCTATCCGGCTTATTTGAGAGGTTAGTAAAAATTCTTTGAGAATGAAATCTTGGAATCAAGATCTGCTAGGCAAGGGGACTTATGGGAAAGAGCTTGTGGAAAGGCCCTGGAACAAGGAGGATCTTCAGTCTTTGGAGCAACTGAAAGCTGGCCAAAGCAAGAGTGATAGGAGATGAGACTGAAAACACGGGAAGGGGTCAGGTCAGATCAGTGGTTTTGCTCTTTATCCTAGAAGAAATGGACTGATGTAGTTAGATTCACCTTCAGAAGGCTTTCTGACTGCTGTAAGGAGGCATCTGGATGAGAGCGGAATTGAACGAGAGGAAGCGGCTGCAATAGTTCTGGCGGTGGAGAGAGTCATGGTGGCAGCAGAGAAGCTGACTGAAGAGATGCTGAAGATGATGAGGCAGTCTGTAGGCCTTGCTCCGTCTGGAGTCACAGGTTCTGGGTGATCTCTATTTCCTGTGACCAGTACATGTAACACCTGGGCATCACGCTCTCACAGTCTTTCCCTTTGTAGGTGAAGAGACCAAGTCTGGCAGGTGAAGTGACTTGCTCAAGGTCACATGATAGTGAGCACAGCACAACTGGAACCCGGGTGCCTCAGCTCTGCTGGGGGGCTTCCCAGGGGGCCAAGGTCCGCATGTACGGACTCCTTATGTGGATCATTACACATGGAAATGTACAATGACATGTGAGGCAGAAAGTAATATCAACCTGAACCTCATTTCGAACACTTTAGATGAGTACAAGACTGAGTTAAGTGTTACTTTGGACCCCTCACTTGCCCCCAGACACAGGAAGAAGAGTCTGCTTGTGAATGCCATCCATTATCAACTAACGTAAGGGAACTTGGAAATCTACCTGGGATGGGAAGTGGGTGGTTGGTGTGCAGGGGGAGTTTTGTTTTTAGCCTGATAATACCGGAGTCTTGATTCATAAAAAACACGGCACATAAAAGGAACAAGGATTTCTCATGTACATTAAAGGGAGAACTGATTAAGAGAGGGTTTTTGCTTACAAACTCGAGAAATATATACTGGATAATTTAGGCAAAAGCAAAATAAATAGAATAAAACTAAAAGAAAATTAGAAACACCAGTTACCAAAAAAAAAAAAAAAAAAGGAGGAAAAAAACCTCTCAAAGAACCACAAAGAAGGAAATTGCAAGGCTCCTGGGAGTTGAGAGAGGCACCTGGGAGGTTGGAGCCCTAGTAGGAGCCGCGTGCTGCCCTCTCACCGGAAGCAGCCTGAGCAGGACTTGGCAGGGTGACTGTGTAGTGATGTGGTCAGCGCTCTCACTGTGCCTGTTTCAGGTGGGAGTGTCTGGTTGGCTGGTTCAAGAGGGCGTGGTTCTCTATTTCAGGAGGGAGCTTCTGATTGGCTGACTCAAGAGGGCCTGGTCCCTGAACCGCGGACCTCCAGTGAGGACACCGTGGAAGGTTTCACAGGTAACCAGGTATGCTGCCATCAGGAAGAGCATGTGGGTCCCAGGTAACTGAAAGGAAGTGCACACTTATAAGTGCCACTAGAAGGACAGGTCTTGTGTACAGTGTGCCCAGTCGCTCAGTCATGTCTGACTCTGCGACCCCACGGACTGTAGCCTGCCAAGATCTTCTGTCCATGTGATTGCCCAGGCAAGAATACCGGAGTGGGTTGCCATTTCTTCCTCCAGGGGATCTTCCCAAACCAAGAACTGAACCCGCGTCAGCCTGCATCTCCTCCATTGCAGGCAGATTCTTTACCCTCTAAGGAAAATCGTTTCCTAAGCCACCAGGAGAAACCCTCTATCTCCCACCTTATTTCCTCACCACAGCCTCCAGCATCTTCAGGCTCTGTGGTCAGACAGAGCCCCTACAGGCTGCAGACCAACACGAAGTGATGGAGGAGAAGAGCCGCGGCCCGGATGGACCCTGTGGTCAGGACCTAACTGCAAGGCACAGAGACGGCAGTGTGGGAGGGGCAGGAGTGATGGGCAGACTAACCATTAAAGACGAGAGGTGAAGAAAGGACAGTATGTTAGGGAACCAGCAAAGTCTCCAGGGCACCTCTGAAGGCTTGGGGATTGTTGACCCCAGGAAAGTGAGATGCTCCCCCTATGGAGTCTGAAGCCACCTTGACCCTCTATGGTTTTGAAAATATAATTTAAAGAACTGTTTCAGTGTTCTTGGGGCCACTGTTTCTTGAAATGACTGGGAAAGCAGCCTCCCTCCCAGGCAGATGCCATCAGCTGCCAGTGGACCTGCTCACCCTCTGATCAGACAACGTAGCGTTGTCTCCGCATTGCTTTCTTGCCAGTGGCTTTTGCACCTATGATGAGCGCTGAAATGACTTCAGGACCTTTTCCATGTGCCGATGCCCAGGCCCCAGTTCCATGGATCAGAGTTTAATTGTCTGGGTCTGGGCCTGAGTAGGAGTATTTTTGAAAACTCTCAGGTGAATCCAATACACAGATTCCCCAGAGTTGAGAATTCTACGTTGATTCTTCCGAGGGGAGACTCAATCAGCCCTTTCTGGCCTGGTGGGTTAGAACATGCTGTCAAGCAGGGCTGTTTCCTCCAGGCCTCAGCAACCATGACGTTGCCTCTGGCTGCTGTAAAAGTGCCTGGGCCACCCCAACAAATATGCCATGGAGACAGAAGGGCCACAGAAATAGAAGATACTGGTGGTGGTGTAGTCACTCAGTCATGTCTGACTCTTGTGACCCCATGGACTGTAGCCCACCAGGCTCCTCTGTCCATGGGATTTCCCAGGCAGAATACTGGAGTGGGTTGCATTTCCTTCTCCAGGGGATCTTCGCAGCCCAGGGATTAGACCTGTGGGTGGATCTTTGCAGGTGGACTCTTTATTGACTGAGCCACCATGTAAGCCCAGAAAATACTGACGTATACCTATAAGGCTAGTGCTGGGCTTCCCAGACATCTCCTCTGAGCTTTCTAGAACACAGATCCTAGTGGAGAGCTCCCTCTGCTATATTATTGCACCGTGTGGTGCCTGAGGGTGAGACAGGCCGTCCCTCACGGTCCTGTTCACTCAGGGTCATTTCCTCCCAGGGACAGACTTTCTCCCCAAGTTATTATTAGCATCTTAAGGAAGTGGTGCGTCAATGAGCCCGAGGCATGGGGACATCCATAAAACGGCATCTTTGTCCTATCTGTCCCCTGAAACATGTTTTCTTGGTGGGTCTGTCTCCTCCTGCTCCTGAATGAAATTTCCAGTGTGACCTGCCTCCGTGTTAACAGGCTCTGGACTCTCCTTGCCTCTCACAGAGGCCTTTCAAAGAGCCCGAGCTGGCTTTGCAAAGCTTCTGGTGCAAGTGGTAAAGAACCAACCTGCCAATGCAGGAGACATAAGAGATTTGGGTTTGATCCCTGAGTGGGGACGATCCCCTGGAGGATGGCAGGGTAACCCACTCCAGTACTCTTGCCTGGAGAATCGCATGGACAGGGGGGCCTAGCAGGCTACAGTCAGGGGGTCACACAGAGTTGGGTATGACTGAAGTGACTGGGCACGCAGTCCCTGGCTCCACAGCACCTCAGCCTAGAGGCTGCTCCTGGCAAAGCACTCGGGCAGGCCTTCTCCCTCTAGGTTTTCTCAGTGGGAGTCAGATCCAGTCCACAGGCTGCTCTGACTTTTCAGGGGTGAGGCTATCTCCCAACTTAAAGTTTTCCAAGGGGTCCTTCTGAAGGCTCCACCAGG
This sequence comes from Bos indicus x Bos taurus, assembly GCF_003369695.1. Classification (NCBI taxonomy): domain Eukaryota; kingdom Metazoa; phylum Chordata; class Mammalia; order Artiodactyla; family Bovidae; genus Bos; species Bos indicus x Bos taurus. The sequence continues at coordinate 58,526,418 of NC_040097.1, read as the reverse complement.
ACCCTTTGGTTAGACCGGAGCAACCCTCCAGCTCTCCCCCTAGGATAGGGCCAGGGAGCAGGGCACCCAGGATGACAACAGCTCTGTCCCAGCAAATCTCTTAGCCAGTCCCATTCACTGTGTTCCAGGGGTACCTCCTCACTGGACTTGGGAGGAGAGGTGGGCACAGTGCCGCCCCCTTACAGGGGCCTCTGGTGGGGAGGGGCCCATGGGGCTGACAGCAGAGGGCCCCCACCTCCCTCCATTCTCTCTCTTCTGCCATCTCATCCTCTTGTTACCGCCTTGAACCATCTAAGGGATTCAAACATCTTGAAATGAGTTTTCAAATCCATTTCCCTTGTAAATCTGCATAATCTAAACTCTATCCCATGGGTGGTGCTGAGAAATTCTAAAGTGAAAAATGGTGCAGACCTGCCCTAAGCAAGGCTGATAGGTACAGGAAGGGCAGGTGGACATGAGTCAGAGGTGCCACAGCTAAGCTGTCAAGGTTCTCTGGAGCATCCATAAACAATTAGAACTGTTTCCTTTGTACCTTTAGTGGGCTTATTCTAGTACAAAATTCCATCCTGGCCTCTTAGCTAGCTGTCAGCTGATCAGTCTACCCAAACATGTGCAAACATGATTCTCCGCTCAGGACCCTCTGCTGTCTTCTCCATATGCTTCTCTCCAAATCCTGCTCTTGTTTGTCTATGATGACATCCATCCACATGTGAAGGAACAATTTGCATACAAAATAACAAATAGCAACATGAATGGGCCTAAGATAATCATACTACATGAAGTAAGTCAGACAGAGAAAGAGAAAAATCATATGATAATCACCATATGTGAAAATTTAAAAAATGATACCAATGAACTTACTTACAGAACAGAAACAGGTTCACTGATTTCGAGAACAAACTTATGGTTACCGGAAGGAAGAGTGATGAGGAGAGATAGATTGGAAGTTTGGGATTGACGTGTACACACTACAATATATAAAACAGGTAGCTAACAAGAACTAAAGTATAGCACAGGGAACTCTGCTCAATTTACTATTAAAAAAATGGGGAAAGAATTTGAAAAAGAATAGATACATGTAAAGGTATAACCGAATCACTTTGCTGTACACCTGAAACTAACACATTGCTAATCAATGATACTCCAATATAAAACAAAAATTTCAAAAACAGCAACAAACAGCATAAGGGGAAGAGTCTCTGTGTTATCCCTTAACAGGGCCTCAGTCTAACGCCAGTTTTAATGAGAATACCTTTCTCTGTCTTCTTAGTAGGCAATGGTGGCAGAAGTTTCTAGTTTCCCTCCAAAACCCATCTTCTTTTTCTTATATATTTTAGAAGTTCTGAGTTTTAGGTGGCACATGTCATTATGAAGAAAGACCTTCTTTTCTCTATAAGACTGTATAAACATTGCAAGGAAGGATTAGAATTTGCCTGGCTTTGGATCATGTGTCTACCTCTGGTTTCATCAATACTGTTGGAGGATAAGGTGTCTTGGGCAAATAGTTCCTGCAAGAGCTGCACAGGTAGCCTGGTTCTCAGAAAGAAGAGTGTCTGTCCCCGTGAGAGACTGGCACTGGGTAGATAAGAGACAGAAGTTGGAAGCAGGGCTTTTAAGATTTCTGAAGGTGAAACAAAACTCTAATTCAAAATGATACACGTACCCCTGTGTTTACAGCAGCACCATTTGGAACAGCCAAGACGTAGACCACCTAAATGTTCATTGACAGATGAATGGATAAAGGTGTTCCCACTGACAGGGGAATGGATAAGGAAGATGTGCTACATATATACAATGAAATATTACTTGTTCATTAAGAGGAACGAAATAATGCCATTTGCAGCAATGGATGGACCTAGAGATTATCATACTAAGTAAAGTTAAGTCAGACAGAGAAACAGAAATATTGTATAATATCCCTTATATGCAAAATCTAAAAAGAACTTATGCAAATGAACATATTTACAAGACAGAAACAGATTCACAGACTTAGAGAATGAACTTATGGTTACCAGGGAGGAAGGGTGGGGGAAGGGATAGTTAGGGAGCTGGAGATCCACATGTACACATTGCTATATTTTAAATGGACAACCAGCAAGGACCTACAGAGAACGCTGCTCAATGCTATGTGGCAGCCTGGATGGGAGGGGAGTTTGCGGGAGAATGGATACATGTTATACATATCCCTGAAAAGAAAGATGTGATATAAACACAATGGAATATTACTCATAAAAAACAATGGGATACCACCATACCATTTGCAGCAACATGGATGGATCCTGATATTGTCATACCAAGTGAAGCAAGTCAGACAAAGACAAATGTCATATGATATCACTTATATGTGAATCTAAAATATGACACAAATGACTCTATCTACAAAACAGAAAGAGACTCACAGACATAGTGGACAGACTTGTGGTTGCCAAGGGGGTGCGGGTGGGAGAAGGATGGACTGGGAATTTGGAGTTAGCAGAGGCAAAGTATTCTATATATTGATAGAATTGATTAATAAAAGGCCTTACTGTATAGCACAGGGAGCTATATTCAATATACTGTGATAAACCATGATAAGAATATGACAAAGAATATATATATGTGTATAACTGAGTCATTTTGTGGTACAGCAGAAATTAACAAGACCCTGTAAACCAACTATACTTCAATAAAAAAATAAAGAATTTCTGAAGCAGAATCTCCCTGTGTGGATTCTGTATCCCTTCTTTGGTCATTGTGAAAGGTGATCTAGGCTAATTGCCAATTTGTATCTAAAGTAGGAAGGCTGAGTGTTTTCTTTGATCCTGAACTTACTTTTATTTCTCACATGGGCTACCTTGATAAATCTACTTATTATCACTTTTACCATTTTGTCCGATATCCTGCATGATCTCTGTTAGGTTTCTGTTAAAAATCTTATTCACACGTTTGTGTGCTTGTCTTGATTATAGAAATTGTTACTTTTACTGCTTCCTTGTCTTTGCTTTATTTCAAATCCATTGATACAATCATCAGGTCACACACACACACACACACACACACTACACAAAATACTATCTCGAGTGATAGGAAACAAAAGCCAAAGCTTTGGAAATCAAGACAAGAAACCACTTTCAGAATAAGCAAACCTATCCAAAATGTAGGGGGCATGTGGTTGTGGGGGTGGTGAAAGGAGAATACAGCTTTAGCTTCCAGAGAAGAGAATGAATAGGAAATGACTAAAATGGAAAACTCATAGAACTCTAAGTATGTTATTTAATGGCTTGAAGGCAAGTGCCAAAGATACAGCAAAAAAGGAGATGAAGGTGGCTATTTCTGGGGAGTAGGAATTAGTGAGAGAAGAAAAAGATGGTTCAGGGAGCCCACAACTTTCAAATCTTGCTGAATGGTTGTTAAATCATGTGCATGATCATTTGATACAGTGCAAATATAATAAGAAAGGCCCTAAATCTGAGCTAATGGCTGTGGACTCTGGCCTGGCTTAGAGGTTCATCCTTCTCTTGGCTTCATCCCTAGTTTTGGTGGCACCTCTGGTAATGACTATCGCAGATGTCGTGTCCGACTCTGTGCGACCCCGTAGACGGCAGCCCACCAGGCCCCGCCGTCCCTGGGATTCTCCAGGCAAGAACACTGGAGTGGGTTGCCATTTCCTCCTTCAATGCATGAAAGTGAAAAGTGAAAGTGAAGTCGCTCAGTCGTGTCCGACTCTTAGCGACCCCATGGACTGCAGCCTACCAGGCTCCTCTGTCCATGGGATTTTCCAGGCAAGAGTACTGGAGTGGGTTGCCATTGCCTTCTCTGGATGAAGTACATAGGAGTTTAAAAATTTTAAGAAATTGTGCATCAAAAAGCGTCTTTTAACCTACACTGAGACTTAATGGTAATGGGCATACAATTCTAAATTGGAAACTATTTTCCCTCAGAATTTCTCCATTGTCTCTGAGTTTCCACTGCAATTGAGAAATCTGAAACTGTTCAGAAGTTTGGTCCTTTGTAAGTAAACTTTTCTTTTCCAGAAGGCTTTGGGATTTTTCTCTGACTCCAGTATTCTATAGTTCTTCAACCTTGATAAGGATCTGTTTTAATTTATTGTGGTGAAACTTGAAACTTTCAATTCTGGAAGTTTTTCTTTAGCTATTAATATTTCATTGATTATTTTCCTGTTCTATGTTTCTAGAATTCCTTTCACATGGAGGTTTAGCCTTCTGGGTACTCTCTAATTTCTAATTTGTGAATCTTTTCTCTCTTACATTCTGTCTTTTTGCTCTACTTTCTGAGAAATTTCCTCAGAATTATCTTCTTGCACTTTGAGATGTTCATTTCTGCTTTCAGATTTTTATTTTTCAAAACCTACTTTTGTGTGGTCATTTTTTACGACTAGAATCCTGTTTTATTTCATATATGGAGTATCTTTTCTTTCTGAGGATATTAATAGTCTTTCTTCATGGTTGCCGCCTTGCTTGGACTGATTCTCGCGTCATTGTATTCATTCTTTAGACATCTGGTGATCCTCGACTCGCTCAACACGACGCTCATATTTAAAAACTTAGTTCTCTTGAATGTATTAAGATATTAAAATTTCTTAATTTCCAAAATTTTATCACTATCAAAAGAGGAGAGATTCTTTAAAAAAAAATTAACAGCTTCATTGAGGTGCAATTCACATGAGTCACCCATTTGAAGTGTATAATTCGATGGCATTAAGTATATTCTCAGAGTTGTGCAATCACTACCACAGTCAATTTTAGAACATTTCCATCACTCCCAAGTAAACCCCATATCCAACCTTCCCCATTTTCCCCATGATCTTCTAGCTCCCGGCAGCTACTAATCTACTTTTCCTCTCTCTGGATATTTCATATAAATGGAATCCTGCAAGATGTACACTGACTTCTTTCATTCAGCATGCTTTTCAACATAGTACTATCAGTGCTTCATTTCTTTTCTTCCTAAATAATATTTCATTTTATGTAGATACCACTTTTCATGTAACCATTTGTCAGTTGATGGACTTTAAAAAAATTCTAATTGGACTATCATTGATTTACAATGTTGTGTTAGTAAAAGAGAAGAGATTCTTCAGAAATGAGGATTCTCTTAATGAGAAGAAAGATGACTTTCATTCTTCCCTTCCTTGTTGATAAAACATGCTCTCTGGGAGACGCCAGGAGGGCACTGTGCTGGGAGGGCTGGCAGGACTCCTGCTTAGTGGTCCAGAGCCATTCTGTGCGGATTCAAGACCCACAACCCCTCTTAGAAAGCCCTGCATGCAAAGTTCCCATCTCCCTTAGAAGGCAGCTTCTCCCTCCACTGCAAACTCTTGTGGTATCCCTCCTTCTCCACTCTCATTCTTCCCTAAGGAGCTTATTTTTTAATTTTAATGTTATTGGAGTATAGCTGAGTTACAATGCTGTGTTAGTTTCAGATATACAGCTAAGAGATTCAGTTATACATGTACGTATATTCAGTTTTTTCAGATTCTTTTCTTATAGAGGTTATTATAGTACTCTGAGTAGCGCCCCCTGTGCTGTACAGTAGGTCAGGCTTATCTATTTTATATATAGCAGTGCATATATATGGTCTTCCCTGGTGGCTCAGACAGTAAAGCGTCTGCCTGAAATGCAGGAGACCCGGTTCGACCCCTGGGTTGGGAAGATCACCTGGAGAAGGAAATGGCAACCCACTCCAGTACTCTTGCCTGGAAAATCCCATGGACTGAGGCGCCTGGTAGGCTACAATCCATGGGATCGCAAAGAGTTGGACACAACTGAGCGGCTTCAGTTTCAGTTTCAGAGTGTGTGTGTGTGTGTGTGTGTGTGTGTGTATATAAAACACACACTATTTGTGTGTTCATCCCAAGCTCCTGATTTATCCCTCCTGCCTACCTTTCCCCTTTGGTAACCATAGGTTTGTTTTCTAAGTCTGCGAGTGTTTTCTGTTTTGTAAGTAACTTCATTTGTATCTCTCTTTTTTTTTAGATTCTGCATATAAGCATTTGTCTTTGTCTGACTTATTTCACTTAGTTTGATCATTTCTATGTCCGTCCATGTTGCTGAACATGGCATTATGTCATTCTTTCAATGGGTGAGTGGTATTCCATTATATATATGGCCACATTTTCCTTATTCATTCATGTCTTGATGGACATTTAGGTTGCTTCCAGGACTTGGATGTTGTAAATAGTGCTGCAATGAACACTGGGGTACATGTATCTTTTTCAATTATGGTTTTCTCGGGATATATGTCTAGGAGTGGGATTGCTGGATCATATGGTAGCTCTATTTTTAGTTTTTTAAGGAATCTCCACATTGTCCTTTATAGTGGTTATACCAATTTACATTCCTACCAATAGTGTTGGAGGGTTCCCTCTCCTGATTTATTGTTTGTAGACATTTTAATAATGGCCATTCTGAAAGGTATGAGGTGATACCTCGTTGTAGTTTTGATTTGCATTTCTTTGATAATAGTGATGTTGAACATCTTTTCATGCATCTGTTGGCCATCTGTATGTCTTTTTTAGAGAAATGTCTATTTAGATCTTCTGCCCATTAAAAAAAATTTTTTTAATAGAATTACATGGCCTAAGCAGCTTATTAAAGTAACCTTCTTTTTCACCTGTGTGGCTTTCTCTGAAGGCAGTTTTGGAAATAGTATTTTCTCCATTTCATTATATTTGCAGAGATTTTAGTGTCTTTTAAAGGGCTTCCCTGGTGGCTCAGTGGCCAAAAATCTGCCTGCTAATGCAGGAGATGTGGGGTTGATCCCTGGGTTGGGAAAATACCCTGGAGAAGGAAGTGGCAACCCACTCCAGTATTATTGCCTGGGGAATCCCATGGACAGAGGAGCCTGGCGGGCTACAGTCCGTGGAGCCACAAAGGAGTCTGACACAACAAGTAAGCAACAAGTGTAGATGGCCAGGTGACCCAGGCTTTTTTCCTTGCCTCAGTCTCCCCGTTTGTGAAATGAGGGTAGCATGGCCTCCCCATGACATCACTGCGACAGAACGTTCAGAAGGCCAATGGTCAGAGCTGCCACTCAACGCTGAGCACGGTGGAGATGCCATCTCCCAAGGCTGCCTTTGCCAGGAGGCCCAGGTTGAGGGTTTGCAAAAGTGAAAGTAGCTTTAAACCCCATGAGGTCAAAACCTAAGGTGCAAAAAACGCAGTAACTAAATTCTCACCTCCACAACCATTGTAAGTAAAACCAAAGAGGGAAGAGAAGCTAGGAGCTTGCCAGGCTAGCAGACAGCGCCAGCCAGCAGCCCCGCTGTCTGCACAGACCCAGAGAACGTGCCAGACTCCCCTGCCTCTTTCAGACCAGGGGCGCCTGCCCCGCACCCGCTCTCTGCCTCCCCACTCCCTTCCTTCTATTTTTATAACTTACAGAGGAACAGGAAGGGGCATACATTTTTTTCTAAATGTTTTTCAGCACTCAGGGTCTGCCTGTGTTCTAGAAGTTGTGAACTTGTCACAGAAAACGGTTCTCATCGCGGGCATGGGCTTTAGTCCTTCAGGTCTTCCCCGAGCTGGTAGGGAAGTTATCCATCGCCCCTCTAGCTGCACAGGGAGCCCCGGCTCATACTGCATATGGAAATCAAATCTAAAGTTACAAGAAGACCTCAAGACTCTTTTACCTACTGGGGACACAGTGGAGGTGGCAGCAGAACTCAGGTTTCAGACGAGTCTGTGTCTCCCGGAGCCCCTGGGGCAAATGGTGCCCAGCCGGGCTTCTGGACTGCAGTCTGAGCTCAGCCGTTTTCACATGTGCGTTATTTAGAATGAAACCCTCTGTGCAAGTAGACAATAGAACATGTAAGTAGTCTCCAGGTTAAACAGAACACCCTTCAGGGCAGCTCCTGGGTGTCTTGTTTTTTTACCTAGCAGCCACTTTCAAGCAGTTCTTTGTTTTTTGTCACCGACTTAGCTTCCAGTTCTGTTTTTCTCCTTTTCTTTTGGTCAGATTAATTCTCTTAATAGGTTTGCCCTATTTAGAAAATAATACAGTTACATTTGAATTTCAGATAAATAATGAAAAATTTTTAGTAAAAATATGTTGGATGTAATATTTTGCACACATGTAGAGCAAAAGTTTACTTGTTATTTATCTGAAATTCCATGGAACAAGCTCACACTAAAAATTATTCATTGTTTATGTGAAATTCAAATTTAGCTGGATCCATATTTCATCTGGCAATGCTTGTAGGTTTTTTTTTCCTCCCCTCTTCTTTGCAATGAAAGACTTTCTTGAAACCACAGGGAGAAATAAAGGAGGACAGGCATGTTAGTTCCCATGCTGTGACCTACTGTGATGAATTTCATATTGAACCGAGAGTTAGGATGGTTTCAGTTTGATGATAAAAGGTAGGGGAAATAGAATCATTTTCAGTTTGCTTCTCCCAGGGAATAATAGCTTTCTCAACTGATGTGATAAGCTGTGAGGCAGGATACCTAATTCTGCAGCATCAAATTCCTAGCAGATGGGTTACTGAGCAGACGGAAGATGTGTTCTTTTTGAGATGGTTTTGAGATGGTTCTTCTAAACTGGGAGAATGTCAACTCGGGGAACCAGGCTTTCTTGAGTCACTGTTAAGTATAAAAGTCATGAGCCAGGTGCTTCTCAAGTTACAAAGTTTCAAGGATCTGTCTCCTACTTTCACCATATTCAAGTTCATTTTGGGAACATGAGTAAAAAGGCAGTTAAGCTTTAGAGCAGTATACTTACTACATGAGCAGCATACATTTAAAAAGCTATATGTTATGGAGGAATTTTGTTCCCTGTAATATTTATTATGTTTTTTTTCCTTTGAAAATGTTTTGAAAAGTTCGCAGATTCATATAACCTTATATAACCAATACTCCCATGACTTCATGAATTAGCAGATATTTTGCATTTTTGCCTTATATATAGTTTGACACACTATTTCCCCACATCTTAGCATCTCTAAAATTGGGTCCATTTTAAAATGAATGGTATATTGTGGCAACTTTTTTTCCTGAATGATGCAGAAAATAATAGTGGGTTTTATAATTGATATCATCTTAGATTATATCACCATGATTTTTACTATTAAAATAGCATGACATTACAGATGCAGTTGGAAGATTTTTTTCTCCCCTAGCCCTTACCCTCTCAGCCTGGCCAGTCTCATTGTCCTTCACTTTTCAGAGGAAAAGACTATCAGGTTGCGGTGTATGTTTCAGACCATAACTGTATATATTTTCTTAATATATAGTATTGTTCTTTGTGTTATTTTTCTACATGCATCTATCTTTTTTTTAAACTTACAATTATATTGTTAAATCAATCCATGTTGATTTATATACAGATATTCATTTTATCTCCTCTATTATATTCTATTGTATGAATAGACAACAATTAATTTATTCATCTTCTTACTGAGAGACTGAGGATGTCCCCAGTTAATTTTTCCAGTTTCTTATTATTACAAGCAAGAGTTCTCTAATATTTAGAACTTAATAATCTACGTTTAGGAATGGAATTTCCACATTGTAGAATGTGTACATTTTCAGTTTGCACTGTATCTGTAATTTAATGAAGCCTGCACTTAGTGGGGTTTGAGCCTCATGAGTGAAATCTGGATTTGTTATTGTGTGAGGTTTGGTTTTTTTCTCCTCAAAGGAAAGCCCTTGCTATTTTGCTTTCCACCCACTTCTTTACCAGAAATCATAATAGTATAGTGATAAAGTCACTCCCCATAAATGTCACCTTTGAAACTGCTTCTGTGATGGTTTGTGGGCCATGGGTCAACGGAGCCACCCACACTTCCTAAAGCATCGCTGCATTTCCAAAGACCTTCTGTGCTGGAAAGGCCACACCGCCCTCCCAGGCACCTTTGTGGATCACCTGGAGCTGGAGAGCAGCAATAACCACAGTGTGAATTTTAAAGGCAGGGCAGCGTGTGTGTCAAGGGCCTGAGCTGGGCATTTTCATTTGGTCCAACAGTGCCAGGAATTTAATAAAAGAAAATAACTTAAAACGTGCACAAAAAAAGAAGTGACAAGGTGTGAGTTACAGGCAAGTTTATAACAGTAGAAAGGAAGAAGTACAGGTAGGATTCTACAGTAGAAGCAACCGTCTGATTTATAAATAAATCAGGATGGGTTTCAATGAAAAAGGATTGTTCCAGAAAGTGCACATAACATGTTAAATGAAGAAAATGAGATACAGTGCAGTTTAAAGAGTAGGACTTCTTTTAAAGAATGTATTCATGGAAATGTATCTGGGAGGGTATAACCAAGCCATAACAGTGGCTGTCGCTTGGATGTGGAATGACGGATGGATCCTGTTTTCTTCTTTTCTCATCTGACTTTTTACTTGTTACAAAATGAACGTGTATTATTTTTGTAACCAAACCAATTTAAAAAATGGGCTAGGATTTTGTTTGCTTGGGCCTGGTTTTGTGTTGAGAGTGGACATGGGAGATGAGTAGGTTGGTAAGAGAATTTAAGAGCAAGAAGAGAAAGGGAAACAAGCTTAGTAAAACATTGTCTGGGAACAATTAATTTTTCTTGTGTGTTTTCTTTATCCTTGTTCTCCAAACTCTTAAAACGAATCTAAGAAGAGTTAGCTGGCATCTTGCAGCAAATAATTCAGTTTTTCTTCTGTTTTTAAAGACTACTGCACTTACTCCTCGCCAGAGGTGAAGAATTTACGCTCCCATTAAAGACCTGTGGAGTAGACTTGCTAGTCATCCTTGATAATAAATTTAAGAAAGGTATCCAATGCTTTCTTTAGTTTCTTCTTTTAAATTTAGTTTGGAGGAGACCAAAATCTCCTCTAGAATAACATTTTCTTTGCATATTCAATATTTCTTTCTTGAATCTTCACCGTGGGGAAAAAAAATCAAGGGAAGAAGCTCTGTATACCTCTGTCAGTTGGTAAGGATACCAGATTCAAAATGTATAAGTGACAGGGTCCATAAAGTAAATAAGGGGGCCTGTAGACAGGCTCCTTAAGGGAATATTTTAAATATTTTAAAGTTACTCATCATAAACTAACTAAACCATTAAAATGTTAAAATCTAATGCTATTTGGTTTATAGGCTATAGAAATACTGACATGTGTTCCTACTGATGATGGACTTAAAATGGGTTCTATTTTTATGGAAATAATTCTAACAATACATAAGAGTAATCAAGGAATTATTGATTCAAGTAATCAAGGAATTATTCCTCAAAGGAAAAACAATTTGTATGGAAATGGACAAAAGGCTGGCTGTTTGTTATGTTTTCGTGATGTGACTTCAGAGCTACTTCACTGGAGTTCTGACCCCTTCCAACGATTCTAGGATTTAGAAAATCACCAGACTTTAGAGATGGAAGGAAACTGACAAGTCTAAGGAAATGGCCTATAGCGTTTAGAAGACTGTGGTCCTCGGGTGGTAACTGAAGAGGCCGTTTTGCAGTTGGCGGCTCTGTAATTATGATATGCTGCTTTCAGAAAAGCCGCTGCTCAGTAACAAGGCAACTCCCTGTGAACATGGGTTGTTTGGTCACACTTGAGGACCTCAGGGAACCTGTCCAACTTCAGCATTTTATTTTACTTTTTTAAAGATTTTTTTTAAGATATGGATCATTCTTTATTAAATTTACAATATTGGTTCTTTTGTTTATGTTTTGACTTCTGGGCCGTGAGGCATATGGGACCTTAGCTCTCCCACCAGAGACTGAACCCTCACCCGCTGCCCTGGAAGGGCGAGTCGTAACCATGGGAGCCTCAGGGAAGTCCCTAACTTCTGCATTTCAGAGAGGAAGAAATGGCAGTGCGGAGAGATGGAGTGACTGACTTAAGGTCGATGGAACTGCCTTCACTGCTTTGTGGATGGGACACGCGGGTGGCGAAGGGCAGCAGCGTGGCTCGTGGGCTGTGCCTGCCTTTAGGGGTTGGGACATTTGAATGAGGAGGAGCTGCAGCCAGTGGTGCTTGGGGAGGTGGACCACGTGCCAGAGCTGTGCCCCAAGTTCCCGACAGACAATAGCTCTGAAGGGGTGTGAATGGCACCCACCCCATTCCCACAGCTAACCTCAAAAGAGTGTTAATTTCACAGTCAAACTGAGGACCACTGAAATTCAGGCAGTGTCAGAAAACAAGCGTTTATTTGGAACCACAAGAACAATTTGTCTCTTTTCCTTTGCATTGTCTGGCTTGTTAATTTTCCCAGAGTAAAACATCTTCAAACAGACTTTCCCTGCTCCTAGAACACCCCATCCCAGTCTAGGCAAACACAATCTTTAGCCCGAAGAAAAGGCATTCCTACACCCTTCAGCGAAGACAGCATGATGATCATTGCCTCCAAGAAGGGTCATTTTGGTAAATAAAGCTAAAGCAGTGCATACTTGTTCTCCTGAGCATCTTTTTATTAGCACCATCGGGAGGTCCTTCCAGGGTCCATCACATTTATTAGAGTGTGGACATTTTCCCTCTCAAACCACCAATTTTGTTTATGCCCTTGTTGGAGTTGTGGATGGTAACTTTACCTTCCCTTTCTTCATCTCATGGTCTCTCAGTCTTGGGGATTATCTACATTTTGGACCAGCTAATTCTTTTGTGGGGGCTTCTCTGGTGGCTCAGTGGTAAATAATCTGCCTGCCAATGCAGGAGATGTGGGTTTGATCCCTGTGTCCTGAAGACCCCCTGGAGAAGGAGATGGCAAGCCACTCCAGTACTCTTGCCTGGGAAATCCCATGGACAGAGGAGCCTGGTGGGCTACAGTCCATGAGGTCGCAAAAAGTCAGACACAGCTGAGCAACTAAACAATTCTTCTGTGAGGGGAGGTGAGGCTGGCTTGTATATTACTGGATATTAACAGCATCCTTGACTTCTAGAGGCCAGTACCCACCTCCTTCCCCATGCCTGCCATTCATGAAAATGTTTGCAAACATTTCCAAATGTCCCTGGTTGAGATTTAGTCCCAGCAAAGCAAGTCACCAAAAGGCTATACTCCTAATCCCAAAAAGCATCCGAAGCCTTTCCCACAGTTGAGGCCAACTCCCACGGGTTAGCCTGCCTGACCTTTTTGGTAGGTCATCTACCATCTTGAAATGAAAATCAAAACCCAAGAAGGTTGGTTTATTTGGAAAATTACAGGAATATGAACCAATTTAATTCTTCATCCCTCTCCATCTTACTTACTCATCTGTATTTCACAAGGGGCTTCCCTAGTGGCTCAGATGGTAAAGAGTCTGCCTCCAATGTAAGAGACTTGGGTTCAGTCCCTGGGTAGGAAGATTCTCTAGAGAAAGGCCTGGCAACCCACTCCGGTATTCTTGCCTGGAGAATTCCATGGACAGAGGAGCCTGACGGGCTACAATCCATAGGGTCGCACAGAGTCAGACACAACTGAAGTGACTTAGCACGCACAACTTATATTCTCTATACCTAAAATAGTACTGTTTTGCTGAGAATCCGGGGTAATAATAACACCTACAAGTGCTGATCCCTGCTGTGTGTCACTTCTGTGTTATGCGCCTTATCTCGTCACAGCCACCTGCAGAGATGGGCACAAGTCCTCTTCACGTCACTGGAATGTGAGCTGCATGAGGCCCGGGACCAACGCTCTAGTTTCCAACACCCCCAAAGCTTTCCACAGAAACTAACGTATGATGGTACATGTCACAGTGCCCAGCAAATATTCCATAACATGCATCCATGATTGAATACATTTAGCTTTTAATCTTTTAATTGAAGTAGAGTTGGTTTACAATGTTGTGTTAATCTCTGCTGTACAGCAAAGTGATTCAGTTATACATATATGTACATGTGCTGTGCTCAGTCACTCAGTCGTGTCTGACTCCCTGCGACCCTGTAGACTGTAGCCCACCAGGGTCCCCTGTCCATGGGGATTCTCCATGCAAGAACACTGGAGTGGGTTGCCATGCCCTCCTCCATATATGTGTGTGTGTGTGTATGTATAGTTTTTCATACTCTTTTCCATTATGGTTTATCCCAGAATGTTGATTGTAGTTCCTTGTTGCTTATCTATTCTATAAATAATAACTTGCATCTGCTAACCCCAAACTCCCACTCCACCCCTCCCCCTTGGCAACCCCTGAATACACTTTATTGAAAAAGATCTTTGACTTTTCTCTTTTATAACTCAAACCCAGTTTTTTTTTTTTTTTTTTTTTTTGGCAAATTGCATTTTCTCTGCTTCCCAAGTCTATCAAGAATATGTTTATCTCTCACTGTCTGCCCTATCGCCACCTGACTAGGCCAGCATAACCTCTCACCTGGATGACTGAGGTCGGCTCCTGCCTGGTGTCCATGCTTCTGTCCTCTTCCTGCTGTGTTATCTGTTATCACCCCAGCAGCCAGTGTGGCCTTGAGGACCACCCAGGCCCCTTCTTTCAGAGCCTTCCGAAAGCTGACCATCTCACTCGGAGTAAATGCCAGAGTCCTCCAGCGGCCCACAGGGCTCTAGACAGTGCGTCCTTTTCAGCCCCTGACTTTCTTTGTACCCCCGCCCCGTCACTGACTCCCTTTTGTCCACCCTAGCCGCGCTCTCCTCAACCAGCCAAGCACACTCCCACTTCTGAGCCTTTGCACTGGCTGTTGTTCCCTTTGCCAGGAGCCCTGCTCCCACAGATCCCTCACCAACCTCTCTCTCCTCAGATTTTTACTCAAAATCATCTGCCCAAAGAGTCCTTTTACTGGCCACTGTGTTTAAAGCTGTAATCTTCCCGGCCAACTTGACTGCTTCATTTTCCCTTGTTGCATGGGTCACCTTCTGATAAACCAGAGGGTAAGCTCTGTGAAAGGAGGGGTTTTTGTCTGTTTTACTGGTTATTCAATTTCCAGCATCCAGTACCATTGGACAAGTAAGTACTGGAATATTTGTTAATTAAGTGAATGAATGAGCAACAGCACAGAGATGGTGAGTGGCAGAGCTAAGACGCACAGCCAAGCCACCTGCCTCAGAGGCCTGTTCTCCTAATGGTTCTCAAACTTTCCCAAGCATCAGAATCACCTGGCAGTGGGGGATGCTTATGAAAATGCAGATTCCTGAGCCTTCAAGGAATCAAAGTCTGGAGGGAGGGGAATTTAGGAAGCTCCCTGGAGACTCCTACACAGCTCGCCCACTGGCTTGGCAGCCTTCTGAATGTGACCAGGGATCTGCTTGCATCAGCTGGATCTGAGTCTGGGATCTGAAGCAGCTTCCTGACCTTGAATCGTGACTCCACTGCCCGCTCTCCGGGTGACTGCCTTTTTTCCCTTGCATTTTCTTTTTCTAATCAGAAACTCTTTGAGGAAAGGACCCCAATATCTAATTGTGTTGATGTCCCATGCCTCCAATTTCCTAACTCTGTGGTCTTGGTCAATTGCAGACTTTCTTTGTCAGTTTTCTTATCTGTAAACTGGGGATAATAAATACTCATTCCTATCTCATAGGATCACCGTGAAGGTTCAATGGACTTAGGTTATGAAATTACCAGAACAGTACCTGGTATACAGCACACATTCAACAAATGTGAGCTACTCTTACTGTTGGGGCTTCCCAAGTGCCTCAGTGGTAAAGAAACTGCCTACAGTGTGGGAGATCCGGGTTCGATCCCTGGATTGGGAAGATCCCCTGGAGAAGGGAATGGCTACCCACTCCAGTATTCTTGCCTGAAAAATTCCAAGGACAGAGGAGCCTGGAGGGTTATAGTCCATGGGGTCGCAAAGAGTCAGACATGACTGAGAGTTACTGTTGACACCATAACTTTCTAGTCTCCAGCCCAGACCTGTGAATCAGCCTCTTCTGGTCTGGCCTAGCGGCATGTAACTCAAGCATTCGGTGTGATTCTCATGCACACAGAGGTATGAGCAGCCTTGACTCAGTCCACCCCATGGGAAGCAGGAGTCAGTCTTCTCCAGCCTGACAGCCACGTGCTCACACAGGGCGGTGGGTGAAGGCAGATGTCTTCTAGCACTGTGAGTGACCTAGGAGATGCCTGGCCTGGCTAGAAATGACACAGTTTGTTGAGTGGCAAAGTCAATTCAGGGAAGATCCAGCCTGTGTGTTCGTTTTTATAATGAATGAAGGAGACCCCTCAACTGAGTGTGTAGCCCATGTGTGCATGTTTCTAAAACAGGGGCAAGGAATTTCTCGACAGCCTTGACACTCAGTCAGTGTGGTCCCAGGACACACAGAAACAGCATCCCTGAAACAAGTGTATTAGAAACAAGGTTAGAATCCCAGTCCCCCTCCTGGACCTACTTCATCAGAAGCAAATTGGGAACCTTAAAAAAAAAATACTGATAATTGAATTGTATCCCTAGAAATGCTGATTCATTTGGTCTGGCATGAGAACTGGGCACTGGAATTTTAAAATCTCTTTAGGTGATTTTGTGTGCAACTAACACACTATGATAACCCTATGTTGATGACTCAAGATACCAGCTGTTCTCTGGGTGCTCTGAATTGGGAGAAACTGAGTCATGAAGCTAAGCTTAGACTTGGGATTCCTGCTTCTCTTCCATGGGGAATGGCTAAATCCAGAGTGGTTCACAATTGCAAATTTAGAAAAAAAAAAGGCATTTGATTTACAGAAAAATCATATATATTTACACATACATATGCCATCTCCTCTCTGGTATTGCAACTTTTATTTAATAATGAAAGGGATAAGACAAGAAGATGAAACTTAAAGAACAGAGAAAAGAAAAAGACCTCTCACTTCCCATCCTGCCCAACAAACAGAGCAGCCCCCTTCACTTAAGAAGGCAAGTTTTATGCTAAATGCATACTTTCCTGTTGACTCTGCTCACCCTGGATCCATCCTCAGACCTACCAAAACAGATGATTGCATTGAGCCCTGTATTTTTTATTTTGTTTTCCCAATTAGGTTGCTGCTTAAGATTTTTCCCTTTATAAGCATGTTTTATGAAGAGAATGCATAATCATCTCCTGAATCCATCCCATTAACTGTCTGGCACTTCAGCTTGCTCTTCTGTGACCCAGAGATAACTTCTAGCCTATCTCTCTTGTGGGGAAGATTACATGAGATAATGAAGGCAAAGATGCTTTGAAAAAGGATACAGGAGCTTAAGACCAGTAGGTCGAGGAAGTGTCATCAATACGGCTCCATTTGTTGAGAGTCAATGTGCCAGGCACTGGGTAGTTTACATATTTTGCCTCTGATGCTCACAGCAACCTTGCAAAGCATAACTACCTTTGTTTTACAGACAGGAAACTGAGGCTCAGAGACATGCAGAGGCACAGGGGCCCTCTGCCAGTAATCAAGAAAGCCAGTTTTCAAACCTTGTTTTTGCTGGCCCTGAAGTCACTTCCTCAAGCTGTCATTCAGAGGCTGCCCCAGAGATTCTAATGTAACTGGTCTGTAGGGAGGCTTGGCCTTTTGGATTTTTGAAAGATCCTGATGATTTAATAGAATCAGTGCTAGAGTACCACGAAGATAACTACCTATAAAGAAACTAGTGACTAAATCACAAATGAGAATGTTTGTAAAAGAGCTATACACAATCAAAAGTGCATCATTCTAGCCAAACCAATACAGAGAAATTGTCATCAACTCTGAGTATAACTTTAGATATCTCTGGATATATGTACAGCATGGCCTACTTATTACAGTGTGTTGCAAATATTTGATGAATATATAAAGGGATTCATTCAATGGTGGGTGAATCAAGGAAGAAACAAAAGAATAACACAGCTGAGCATCTGGAAAGGTGCATCCTGTTTGCTTTTATTTATTTTTAATGTTTTTGCACATGGGCAAATTGAGAAGATCCATGGACTCGAATTCAAGAGAATTGTGTGTTTTCTATATGATCTTTGCAACAATGCAAAATGAATTTTTACTTTTTAAAATTAATGTTTATTGAACTATAGTTGCTTTACAATGTTTTGAAGAGAATCATATCTGAATATCTACTGTGGAAAGTCAGATAAGCTCTCTGAAACTCAGTTTTATTATTTATCAAAACGGGGAGATGATCCTGTGGCTTTGTGATCACAAACAAGACTAGTGTCTGTAAAAATAAACCTTCTAATTAGTAAAGTGCTGTATTAATGCAAAGGAATATTTTTATTTGTATTATGCAAGCAAGAGAAACCTAAGAAGTGTAAGTTTGGTCAGCAGTTCTCAAAATTTAGCATATGTCAGAATCCTCTGGCAGAAACTAACACAACATTTTAAATCAATTATACTCTAATGAAAATGAAGGGGGAAAAATCCTCTGAAGAACTGGTAAACATGAGTCTGGGCCCCACTCAGATCCTGAGTCAGCACATCTGGAGGCTACATGTATGTAGCTCTGACTTAGACAAGATTACCATGTGATGCTTAACCAATGACATACTTTGCTTCCCTTTTCTGTCTCCCAAGGCATCTCACCTCCTCCTCTAATTCCCCTTATCTTCTCAAAGCCTCAGAACCAGATTACTAGAAAGAAAGAAAGAAAAAAAGAAAGCCTCATTCATTCATATTTGTGAATAAATTGACATCTTTTACTGCATCTTGTAATATTAGAATCTTAAGGCATATTATGGAACAGAAACTTGTTCATCTCTTTAAAGAGTAACCACATTTTAACTAGTAAGTATTGTTTCATCATGGAGGGTGTTGGGAGGGAAGGCGAAAGAACAGCTTAGGTTTGAGAACAAGAGCAAAGGTGATGAATGGACCTAGAGATGATCATATTAAGTGATATAAGTCAGAAAGAGATAAATATCATATAATATCGTTTGTAGGTGAAATTGAAAATATAGCACAAATGAACATATCTATGAAGCAGAAACAGACTCCCAGACATAGAGAACAGACTTGTGGCTGCCAAGGAGGAGGGGGGAGAGAGAGAGAGGGAGTTTGGATTAGCAGATGCAAACGATTATATACAGAATGAAAACCAGCAAGGTCCCACTGTATAGCACAGGGAACTATATTCAATATCCTGTGATAAACCACAATAGAAAAGAATGCTTAATATAATATATACGCATAACGGAATCACTTTGCTGTTTAGCAGAAATTGGCAGAACAGTGTAAATCAACTACACCTCAGTAAAATAAACTTTCAAAAAGAACAAAGGTGGAGAGGAATGGGAAAGAGGGCATGTACAGGAGGCGGACCGAGTACTTCAAAGTTCTGGCCAGTGTGAACCCTTGACTCACAGACTAATCTAGGCTCTCAAATGAGTACTCTTCTTGTGTTTGTCTAAAATGAAAGAGAATGAGAAAGTCTGATGGCAATATTTATCGATGGGACCAATGTTTCAGCATACTAGGATGATAAGATCCTAACTATAAAAACATTCATTAACTTAAAATAAAAAACTCTGCTGTATAAGAAATAGTTGCATAATTCAAAAGGCATGGGAAATCAGTGAAAATTGTGGAAAAGAAGCCCTTGGGATTTATCACCAAGAACACAAAAACCTGGGGAAAAATCCATCAGAATTAACTTTACTGAAATCTGGGGTCTAGCCAGGAGTTTATAGAAAACATTTGAGTACTTAAGCAAGAAAAGACCACCAAAGCATGGCAGGAAATTTTGGCGGCATTTTCGCTTACCTTAGCCCCTTCATTCTCTCAGTGTGGCAGCGCAGTGGTCTTAAAGGCAGCAGCATGCAGTCTCAGTATGGAAATCAGTCTCAGGGTGAGCAAGAGAAGATCTTGTTCCTGAGGACCTGTGCTTGTTTGTTTGGCCTGGCTGGAGTTTCTCTGGAGAACTTGTGCAAAGGAATCCTTCTTCCCCATACACACACCATTATTTTTTTTGCCTCACTTGGAACTCTACCAGGGCTGATTGGCCACATGGAAGACATCTCTCCAAATACTGAAGGACAAAGAACAAGCCACTGCTGCCGGGAGCAAAAGTAACAGTCTGGGAAACAATAGATGCAGAAAAAATATAGGAGGAAAATTTGAGGGGTGATTTTTGAGGGGAACACATTTTTGAAAGGTTCCCATATATACTAGGGAAGCTATAAAGACATATGTATAACCAGGGCAGATACATGCTCAGAAAAATGCAGAGAAAGTCATCTGATTTCATCATGGTTGAGCTTTATGCTAAGTGCAAGCAGGAGGTGAAGGCTAAAGCAGAGTTGAAAAATGGAGTGACTAAGGAAGGAGTGACCCAATAAGAGCCTACCTACAAAAATCTCAAATATTTTCCCTTACTTTTTCAGCTTTTTTTCTTTTTTTGGCTTCAGGTATTTAGGGATATGTCTGTCAAACAAACCATTAGCTGAATAGTAAGCTAAAAGAATAGAGAATTCAGAGCTTCCCATGACAAAGAATACATTTTTTACAAAACTAGTTTAGAAAAGTCACTGAGCAAACAACAATTTGTAACCAACAGCAAGCAACAACAACAACAAAAATCCCAGAAAGCGGAGAGACTTTGACTTCCAGAGTAAGCACATGATAATATTCACAATGGCCAGTTTTCAATTCAAAATTGTGAGGCATGCACAGAAACAAGAAAGTATGGCCCATTCAAACAAATGAACAAAAAATCAACAGAAAATACATAGGCATTGAGTATATTAGACAAAGACTTTAAAACAGCTGCCTTAAGTACGCTCAAAGGGAACCAAAGATAAAGAATGCAAGGAAACCAGGCGAAAGAAATCTCACCAAATAGAGACTATTGGTAGAGAGATGAAAATTATAAAAAAGACCTGAATAGAAATTTGGGGGTTGAAAAGTACAATAATAGGAATTAAGAATTCATCAGAGAGGTTTAACAACAGATTTTTCTGAGAAGATAGAAAAATTCAGCAAAGTTAAAGAGTGCTCAAATGAAATCATCAAGTCTATGGAGCAGAAAGAAAAAAGAAGAATAACAACAAGAACAAAACCAGAGCTTAAGGTACCTTAAGGTACTTACTTAAGGACTCCATCAACTCTACCAACACACACATGAGAGTCCCAAAGAGAGAGGAGGCTTCCCTGGTGGCTCTGTGGTAAATAATCCTCCTGCAAGTGTAAGCGATGTGGGTTCAACCTGTGAGTGAGGAAGATCCCCCAGAGAAGGAAAAGACAACCCACTCCAGCATTCTTGCCTGGAAAATCCCATGGAAAGAACTTGGCAGGCTACAGTGCTTGGGGTCACAAAGAGTTGGACATGACTTAGGGACTGAGCGTATACACATGCAGAGAAAGGGGCAGAAAAAATATTTGAAGAAATATGCTCAAAATTTTCCTAAATTTGATAAAAGACATGAGCCAACTATCCAAGAAGTTCAACAAATCTCCAGATACACGAGAACACAAAGAGATCCACACTGAGACACGTATAATCGAACTGTTAAAAGACAAGGATGAAGAGAGAAATTTGAAAGCAGTGAGAGGAAAGCAACACTATAAACAAAAGTTTATAAACAAAGTTCATAGTTTTATAGTTTTTTTTTTCTCAACAGAATCCATGGAGGCAGTGGAACAACATATCTAAAAGTGCTGAAAGGAAAAAAATCTTTCAACCAAGAATTTTATATTTGGCAAAACTACCCTTAATTTCTCTTTAAAAATTAAGGAGAAATTAAGACATTCCAAGAAAAACAAAAGATGAGGGAGTTCATTGCTAGTAGGCATGCCCTATAAGAAATGCTAAAGAGTCCTTTGGTTGAAATGAAAGGTCATTAGATGGTACCTCAAAGCCATTTTGGAGAAGGCGATGGCACCCCACTCTAGTACTCTTGCCTGGAAAACCCCATGGACAGAGGAGCCTGGTGGGCTGCACTCCATGGGGTCGCTAAGAGTTGGACATGACTGAGCAAATTCCCTTTCACTTTTCACTTTCATGCATTAGAGGAGGAAATGACAACCCACTCCAGTGTTCTTGCCTGGAGAATCCCAGGGATGGGGGAGCCTGGTGCACTGCCGTCCATGGGATCGCATAGAGTCAGACACAACTGAAGCAACTTAGCAGCAGCAGCAGCAAAGCCATCTGAAGAAATAAACAATGGAGAAAGTAGCTACATAGGTAAATATAAAGGCCGGTATTATTTTGTTTTCACTTGTAACACCTATTTTTTAATATATGACTTAAAATTAAAGGTATAATACAATCAGTCAGTTCAGTTCAGTCACTCAGTCGTGTCTGACTCTTTCCGACCCCATGAATCGCAGAACACCAGGCCTCTCTGTCCATCACCAACTCCCGGAGTTCACTCAGACTCACGTCCATCGAGTCAGTGATGCCATCCAGCCATCTCATCCTCTGTCGTCCCCTTCTCCTCCTGCCCCCAATCCCTCCCAGCATCAGAGTCTTTTCCAATGAGTCAACTCTTCGCATGAGGTGGCCAAAGTACTGGAGTTTCAGCTTTAGCATCATTCCTTCCAAAGAAATCCCAGGGCTGATCTCCTTTAGAATGGACTGGTTGGATCTCCTTGCAGTCCAAGGGACTCTCAAGAGTCTTCTCCAACACCACAGTTCAAAAGCATCAATTCTTCGGCGCTCAGCTTTCTTCACAGTCCAACTCTCATATCCATATATGACTACTGGAAAAACCATAGCCTTGACTAGAGGAACCTTTGTTGGCAAAGTAATGTCTCTGCTTTTGAATATGCTATCTAGGTTGGTCATAACTTTCCTTCCAAGGAGTAAGCGTCTTTTAATTTCATGGCTGCAGTCACCATCTGCAGTGATTTTGGAGCCCAGAAAAATAAAGTTTGCACTGTTTCCACTGTTTACCCATCTATTTCCCATGAAGTGATGGGACCAGATGCCATGATCTTCATTTTCTGAATGTTGAGCTTTAAGCCAACTTTTTCACTCTCCACTTTGACTTTCATCAAGAGGCTTTTGAGTTCCTCTTCACTTTCTGCCATAAGGGTGGTGTCATCTGCATATCTGAGGTTATTGATATTTCTCCTGGCAATCTTGATTCCAGCTTGTGCTTCTTCCAGCCCAGCATTTCTCATGATGTACTCTGCATCTAAGTTAAATAAGCAGGGTGACAATATACAGCCTTGACGGACTCCTTTTCCTATTTGGAACCAGTCTGCTGTTCCATGTCCAGTTCTAACTGTTGCTTCCTGACCTGCATATAGGTTTCTCAAGAGGCAGGTCAGGTGGTCTGGTATTCCCATCTCTTTCAGAATTTTCCACAGTTTATTGTGATCCACACAGTCAAAGGCTTTGGCATAGTCAATAAAGCAGAAATAGGTGTTTTTCTGGAACTCTCTTGCTTTTTCCATGATCCAGCAGATGTTGGCAATTTGATCTCTGGTTCCTCTGCCTTTCCTAAAACCAGCTTGAACATCTGGGAGTTCACGGTTCACATATTATTGAAGCCTGGCTTGGAGAATTTTGAGCATTACTTTACTAGTGTGTGAGATGAGTGCAACTGTGTGGTAGTTTGAGCGTTCTTTGGCATTGCCTTTCTTTGGGATTGGAATGAAAACTGACCTTTTCCAGTCTTGTGGCCACTGCTGAGTTTCCCAAATTTGTGGCATATTGAGTGCAGCACTTTCACAGCATCATCTTTTAGGATTTGAAAGAGCTCAACTGGAATTCCATCACCTCCACTAGCTTTGTTCATAGTGATGCTTTCTAAGGCCCACTTGACTTCACATTCCAGGATGTCTGGCTCTAGGTCAGTGATCACACCATCGTGATTATCTGGGTCGTGAAGACCTTTTTTGTACAGTTCTTCTGTGTATTCTTGCCACCTCTTCTTAATATCTTCTGTTTCCGTTAGGTCCATACCATTTCTGTCCTTTATCGAGCCCATCTTTGCATGAAATGTTCCCTTGGTATCTCTAATTTTCTTGAAGAGATCTCTAGTCTTTCCCATTCTGTTGTTTTCCTCTATTTCTTTGCATTGATCACTGAGGAAGGCTTTCTTATCTCTCCTTGCTATTCTTTGGAACTCTACATTCAGATTCTTATATCTTTCCTTTTCTCCTTTGCTTTTTGCTTCTCTTCTTTTCACAGCTATATGTAAGGCCTCCTCAGACAGCTATTTTGCTTTTTTGCATTTCTTTCCATGGGGATGGTCTTGATCCCTGTCTCCTGTACAATGTCACAAACCTCTGTCCATAGTTCATCAGGCACTCTGTCTATCAGATCTAGTCCCTCAAATCTATTTCTCACTTCCACTGTATAATCATAAGGGATTTGATTCAGGTATGACCAATTAGATCATACCTGAATGGTCTAGTGGTTTTTCCCTACTTTCTTCAATTTCAGTTCTGAATTTGGCAATAAGGAGTTCATGATCTGAGCCACAGTCAGCTCCTGGTCTTGTTTTTGTTGACTGTATAGAGCTTCTCCATCTTTGGCTGCAAAGACTATAATCAATCTGATTCGGTGTTGACCATCTGGTGATGTCTATGTGTAGAGTCTTCTCTTGTGTTGTTGGAAGAGGGTGTTTTCTATGACCAGTGCATTTTCTTGGCAAAACTCTATTAGCCTTTGCCCTGCTTGATTCCGTATTCCAAGGCCAAATTTGCCTGTTACTCCAGGTGTTTCTCGACTTCCTACTTTAGCATTGAAGTCTCCTATAATGAAAAGGACATCTTTTTTGGGTGTTAGTTCTAAAAGGTCTTGTAGGTCTTCATAGAACCATTCAACTTCAGCTTCTTCAGCATGACTGGTTGGGGCATAGACTTGGATTACTGTGATATTGAATGGTTTGCCTTGGAAACGAACAGAGATCATTCTGTCATTTTTGAGATTGCATCCAAGTACTGCATTTTGAACTCTTTTGTTGACCATGATGGCTACTCCATTTCTTCTGAGGGATTCCTGCCCACAGTAGTAGATATAATGGTCATCTGAGTTAAATTCACCCATTCCAGTCCATTTTAGTTTGCTGATTCCTAGAATGTTGACATTCACTCTTGCCATCTCCTGTTTGACCACTTCCAATTTGCCTTGATTCATGGACCTGACATTCCAGGTTCCTATGCAATATTGCTCTTTACAGCATTGGACCTTGCTTTTATCACCAGTCACATCCACAACTGGGTATTGTTTTTGCTTTGGCTCCATCCCTTCATTCTTTCTGGAGTTATTTCTCCACTGATCTCCAGTAGCATATTGGGCACCTACTGACCTGGGGAGTTCCTCTTTCAGTATTCTATCATTTTTCCTTTTCATCCTGTTCATGGGGTTCTCAAGGCAAGAATACTGAAGTGGTTTGCCATTCTCTTCTCCAGTGGACCACATTCTGTCAGACCTCTCCACCATGACCCGTCTGTCTTGGGTGGCCCCACACGGCATGGCTTAGTTTCATTGAGTTAGACCAGGCTGTGGTCCGTGTGATCAGATTGGCTAGTTTTCTCTGATTATGGTTTCAGTGTGTCTGCCCTCTGATGCCCTCTCACAACACCTACCATCTTACTTGGGTTTCTCTTACCTTGGACGTGGGATATCTCTTCATGGCTGCTCCAGCAAAGCGTAGCCGCTGCTCCTTACCTTGGATGAGGGGTATCTCCTCACCGCGGCCCCTCCTGACCTTGAACCTGGACGAACTCCTCTAGGCATTCCAGCGCCCGGGCAGCCACCACTCCTTGGAGGTGGTGTTGCTTCTCCTGGCCGCTGCCCCTGGCCTCGGGCATGGGGCAGCTCCTCCTGGCTGCCGCCCCTCGAGAAAGGAGACCCGTTTGCAAACCCGGAAGCGCCAGCATGGGTAGATATAATGCTATAATTATAAATATGTGTAATGGGCGTACATGTATTTTCTAAGATGCAATTTGCAATAATAACAACAAAAAGGGGAAGGATGGTGATGTATAGGAGTAGAATTTTGTACACTATTGAAGTAAAGTTTGCATTAACACAAACTAGATTGTTATGTTAATTGTAATTCCCAAGATAACCACTGAGGATATAATTTAAAAATATATGAAAAAGTAATGATAAAGGAATCAAAACAGTACACTACCAAATATGGAGACTCAGAAAACTATAAGACACTGATGAAATAAATGGAAGATGACACAAACAGATAGAAAGATACACTATATTCTTGGATTGGGACCTAATTAAACTAAAAAGCTTTTGCACAGCAAGGTAAGCCATTGACAAAGCAAAAAGATAACCTACTGAATGGAAGAAAAGATTGACCAATGATATGTCTGATAAGGGGTTAATATCCAAAATATATACACAGTTCATCTAACACAACATCGAAAAAACAAACAACCTGATTAAAAAATTGACAGAAGACCTGAATAGGCATTTTTAATGCCATTAATCAGAGAAATGCCAATCAAAAACCTTAATGAGATGTCACCTCACACCTCTCAGAAGAAAAAAACCACAAACAAAAAATGTTGGCGAGGATGTGGAGAAGAGGGAACCCTCATACACAGATGGTGAGAGTATAAATTGGCATAGCCGCTGTGGAAAACAGTATGGCTAGTTCTCAAAAAACTAAAAATAGAACTACCATATGACCCAGCACTTCCACTCCTGAGTATATATCTGATAAAAAAGAAAACACTAATTCAAAAAGATACATGCACAGCAATGGTCATAGCAGCATTATTTACAATAGCCAAGATATGGAAACAACTTAAGTGTCTATAAATAGATGAATGGATATGGAAATGTATATATGCACAATGGAATATTATTCAGCCATAAAAAAGAAAGAAATTTTGCCATTTGCAACAACATGGATGGACTTTGAGAGTATTATGCTAAGTGAAATCAGTCAGATAGAAAAAGATAAATACTGTATGATATCACTTATATTTGGAGTCTAAAAAATAAAACAAACTAGTGACTATAACAAAAAGGAAACAGACTCATAGATATAGAGAACAAACTAGTGGTTATCAGTGGGAAGAGGAAAGGGCGAAGGGGAAGGCAGGGGACTTAGAGGTACAAAATATTATATACAAAATAAATAAGCTACAATGCAGGCAATATAGTGAAGATTTTATAATAACCAGATAGAGTATAATGTTTACAAATTGCGAATCACTATACTGTACAATTGTAACATACAATATTCTGCATCAACCATATCTCCATTAAAAAAAATTTTTTTTTAATGAAACCAGAAGTTGAATCTTTGAAAAGACTGATAAATATAACAAAATTAACAATCCTTTAGTCAGACTAAGGTAAAAAAAGATAGAAGATTCAAAATTACTAAAATCAGAAATGAAAATGGGGGCAATACTACCAACCTTACAGAAATAAAAAATAACTAAAAGAGAATAATACAAATAGTGTACATCAGTAATGTACACTGATGTAATAAACAGTAATAAATTACATTACTTAGATGAAGTGGACATATTCTACCAAACTACCAAAACTGACCCAAGGAGAAATACCTATGCAAGAAAATGATGGAATCAGTAGTCAAAACTTTCTAAAACTCCAAGATCAGATGACTTCATTGGTGAATTACACCAAACATTAATTCTTCTCAAGCTCTTCAAAAAATGGAAGAAGATTTATGTCAGAGAGTGTTTTGCCTATGTTCTCCTTTAGGAGTTTTATAGTTTCTGGTCTTATGTTTAGATCTTTAATCCATTTTGAGTTTATTTTTGTGTATGGTGTTAGAAAGTGTTCTAGTTTCATTCTTTTACAAGTGGTTGACCAGTTTTCCCAGCACCACTTGTTAAAGAGATTGTCTTTTCTCCATTGTATATTCTTGCCTCCTTTGTCAAAGATAAGGTGTCCATAGGTGCGTAGATTTATCTCTGGGCTTTCTATTTTGTTCCATTTATCTTTATTTCTGTCTTTGTGCCAGTACCATACTGTCTTGATGACTGTGGCTTTGTAGTAGAGCCTGAAGTCAGGCAGGTTGATTCCTCCAGTTCCATTCTTCTTTCTCAAGATTGCTTTGGCAATTCGAGTTTTTTTGTATTTCCATACAAATTGTGAAATTATTTGTTCTAGCTCTGTGAAAAATACCGTTGGTAGCTTGATAGGGATTGCATGGATTCTATAGATTGCTTTGGGTAGTATACTTATTTTTACTATAATGATTCTTCCAATCCATGAACATGGTATATTTCTCCATCTATTAGTGTCCTCTGATTTCTTTCACCAGTGGCATCTGGTCCCATCACTTCATGGGAAATAGATGGGGAAACAGTGGAAACGGTGTCAGACTTTATTTTTCTGGGCTCCAAAATCACTACAGATGGTGACTGTAGCCATGAAATTAAAAGATGCTTACTCCTTGGAAGGAAAGTTATGACCAACCTAGATAGCATATTCAAAAGCAGAGACATTACTTTGCCAACAAAGGTTCAAGGCTCCTGTGGTCATATATGGATGTGAGAGTTGGACTGTGAAGAAGGCTGAGCACCGAAGAATGGATGCTTTTGAACTGTGGTGTTGGAGAAGACTCTTGAGAGTTCCTTGGACTGCAAGGAGATCCAACCAGTCCATTCTGAAGGAGATCAGCACTGGGTGTTCTTTGGAAGGAATGATGCTAAAGCTGAAACTCCAGTACTTTGGCCACCTCATGTGAAGAGTTGACTCATTGGAAAAGACTCTGATGCTGGGAGGGATTGTGGGCAAGAGGAGAAGGGGATGACAGAGGATGAGATGGCTGGATGGCATCACTGACTCGATGGACGTGAGTCTGAGTGAACTCCGGGAGTTGGTGATGGACAGGGAGGCCTGGCGTGCTGCGATTCATGGGGTTGCAAAGAGTCGGACACAACTGAGCGACTGATCTGATCTGATGTGATATATAGGTCTTTAGCAGGATCCTCTATGACCCGCCTCCCAGAATATTGGAAATAAAGGCAAAAATAAAATAAACAAAATTAAACAAATTAAATTAAACAAATTTTAATTTAATTAAAATTAAAAGCTTCTGCACAACAAAGGAAACCATAAGCAAGGTGAAAAGATAGCCTTCAGAATGGGAGAAAATAATAGCAAATGAAGCAACTGACAAACAACTAATCTCAAAAATATACAAGCAACTCCTGCAGCTCAATTCCAGAAAAATAAATGACCCAATCAAAAAGTGGGCCAAAGAACTAAATAGACATTTCTCCAAAGAAGACATACAGATGGCTAACAAACACATGAAAAGATGCTCAACATCACTCACTATCAAAGAAATGCAAATCAAAACCACAATGAGGTACCATTTCACGCCAGTCAGAATGGCTGCTATCCAAAAGTCTACAAAAAACAAATGCTGGAGAGGGTGTGGAGAAAAGGGAACCCTCTTACACTGTTGGTGGGAATGCAAACTAGTACAGCCTCTATGGAGAACAGTGTGGAGATTCCTTAAAAAACTGGAAATAGAACTGCCTTATGACCCAGCAATCCCACTGCTGGGCATACACACCGAGGAAACCAGAATTGAAAGAGACACGTGTACCCCAATGTTCATCGCAGCAATGTTCAGAATAGCCAGGACATGGAAGCAACCTAGACGTCCATCAGCAGATGAGTGGATAAGAAAGCTGTGGTACATATACACGATGGAGTATTACTCAGCCATTAAAAAGAATACATTTGAATCAGTTCTAATGAGGTGGATGAAACTGGAGCCTATTATACAGAGTGAAGTAAGCCAGAAAGAAAAATACCAATACAGTATACTAACACATATATATGGAATCTAGAATGATGGTAACGATAACCCTGTATGCGAGACAGCAAAAGAGACACAGATGTATAGAACAGTCTTTTGGACTCTGTGGGAGAGGGAGAGGGTGGGATGATTTGGGAGAGTGGCATTGAAACATGTATAATATCATATATGAAACGAATCACCAGTCCAGGTTCGATGCATGATACAGGATGCTTGGGGCTGGTGCACTGGGATGACCCAGAGGGATGGTATAGGGAGGGAGGTGGGAGGGGGGTTCAGGATGGGGAACACGTGTACACCCGTGACAGATTCATGTTGGTATATGGCAAAACAAATACAATATTGTAAAATAATTAGCCTCCAATTAAAATAAACAAATTTAAATTAAAAAAAAAATGGAAGCAGAGAAAATTCTAACTTATTCTATGAGGCCAACATTACCCTAATACTAAACACAGACAAAGATATGGAAAAATAACTGACCAATATCCCTTATGAATATAGGTGCAAAGGCTCAAAAAATACTATCAAACTGAATCCAGTTCAGTTCAGTTCAGTCACTCAGTCAGTGTCTGACTCTTTGTGACCCCATGGACTGCACCATGCCAGGCCTACCTGTCCAACACCAACTCCTAGAGTTTGCTCAGATTCATGTCCATTGAGTTGGTAATGCCATCCAACCATCTCATTCTCTGTCATCCCCTTCTCCTCCAAACTTTACGCTTTCCCAGCATCAGGGTATTTTCAAATGACTAAGTTCTTCACATCCTGTGGCCAAAGTATTGGAGTTTCAACTTTAGCATCAGTCCTTCCAATGAATATTCAGGACTGATGTCCTTTGGGATGGACTGGTTGGATCTCCTTGCAGTCCAAGGGACTCTCAAGAGTCTTCTTCAACATCACAGTTCAAAAGCATCAGTTGTTCAGTGCTCAGCTTTCTTTATAGTCCAACTCTCACACCCATACATGAGTACTGGAAGAACCATAGATTTTACTAGATGAACATTTGTTGGCAAAGTAATATCTCTACTTTTTAAAATGCTGTCTAGGTTGGTCATAGCTTTTCTTCCAAGGAGCAAACGTCTTTTAATTTCATGGCTGCGGTCACCATCTGTAGTGATTTTGGAGCCCAAAAATATAAAGTCTCTCACTGTTTCTATTGTTTCCCCATCTATTTGCCATGAAGTGATGGGATCAGATGCCATAATCTTTGTTTTCTGAATGTTGATTTTTAAGCCAACTTTTTCATTCTCCTCTTTCACTTTCATCAAGAGGCTCTTTAGTTCTTCTTTGCTTTCTGCCATAAGGGTGGTGTCATCTGCATATTTGAGGTTATTGATATTTCTCCCAGCAATCTTGATTCCAGCTTGTGCTTCATCCAGCCCAGCGTTTCTCATGATGTATTCTGCATATAAGTTAAATAAGCAGGGTGACAATATACAGCCTTGACGTACTCCTTTCCCGATTTGGAACCAATCTGTTGTTCCATGTCCAGTTCTAACTGTTGCTTCCTGACCTGCATATAGATTTCTCAGGAGACAGATCAGGTGGTCTGGTATTCCTATCTCTTTAAGAATTTTCCACAGTTTATTGTGATCCACACAGTCAAAGGCTTTGGCATAGTCCATAAAATAGAAGCAGATGCTTTTCTGGAACTCTCTTGTTTTTTGATGATCCAATAGATGTTGGCAATTTGATCTCTGGTTCCTCTGCCTTTTCTAAATCCAGCTTGAACATCTGGAAGTTCACTGTTCACTTACTGTTGAAGCCTGGCTTGGAGAATTTTGAGCATCACTTTGCTAGTGTGTGAGATGAGTGCAATTGTGCGGTAGTTTGAGCATTCTTTGGCATTGCCTTTCTTTGGGACTGGAATGAAAACTGACCTTTTCCAGTCCTGTGGCCACTGCTGAGTTTTCCAAATTCGCTGGCATGTTAAGTACAGCACTTTCACAGCACCATCTTCTAGGATTTGAAATATCTCAACTGGAATTCCATCACCCCCACTAGCTTTGTTCATAGTGATGTTTCCTAAGGCCCACTTGACTTCACATTCCAGGATGTCTGGCTCTAGGTGAGTGATCATACCATCGTGATTATCTGGGTCGTGAAGATCTTTTTTGTACAGTTCTTCTGTGTATTCTTGCCACCTCTTCATAATATATTCTACTTCTGTTAGGTCCCTGCCATTTCTGTCCTTTATTGAGCCCATCTTTGCATGAAATGTACCCTTGTCATCTCTGATTTTCTTGAAGATATCTCTAGTGTTTCCCATTCTATTGTTTTCCTCTATTTCTTTGCATTGATCACTGAGGAAGGCTCTCTTATCTCTCCTTGCTATTCTTTGGAACTCTGTATTCAAATGGGTATATCTTTCCATTTCTCCTTTGCCTTTCACTTCTCTTCTTTTCTCAGCTATTTGTAAGGCCTTCTCAGACAACCATTTTTGCCTTTTTGAACTTCTTTTTCTTGGGGATGGTCTTGATCCCTGCTTCCTGTACAATGTCACGAACCTCTATCCATACTTCTTCAGGCACTCTGTCTATCACATCTAATCCCCTGAATGTATTTCTCACTTCTACTGTATAATCATAAGGGGTTTGATTTAGGTCATACCTTGGACTGTGAAGAAAGCTGAGCACCAAAGAATTGATGCTTTTGAACTGTGGTGTTGGAGAAGACTCTTGAGAGTCCCTTGGACTGCAAGGAGATCCAACCAGTCCATTCTAAAGGAGATCAGCCCTGGGATTTCTTTGGAAGGAATGATGCTAAAGCTGAAACTCCAGTACTTTGGCCACCTCATGCAAAGAGTTGACTCATTGGAAAAGACTCTGATGCTGGGAGGGATTGGGGGCAGGAGGAGAAGGGGATGACAGAAGATGAGATGGCTGGATGGCATCACTGACTTGATGGACGTGAGTCTGAGTGAACTCCGGGCTTTGGTGATGGACAGGGAGGCCTGGCGTGCTGCGATTCATGGGGTCGCAGAGTCGGACACGACTGAGCGACTGAACTGAACTGAACTGAACTGAATCATCAAGTGGTTTTCCTTACTTTCTTCAATTTAAGTCTGAATTTGGCAATAAGGAGTTCATGATCTAAGCCACAGTCAGCTCCTGGCCTTGTTTTTGCTGACTGTATAGAGCTTCTCCATCTTTGGCTACAAAGAATATAATCAATCTGATTTCAGTATTGACCATCTGGTGATGTCCATGTGTAGTTTTCTCTTGTGTTGTTGGGAGAGGGTGTTTGCTATGACCAGTGCGTTTTCTTAGCAAAACTCTATTAGCCTTTGCCCTGCTTCATTCCGTACTCCAAGGCCAAATTTGGCTGTTATTCTAGGTATTTCTTGACTTCCAACTTTTGCATTCCAGTCCACTATAATGAAAAGGACATCTTTTTTGGGTGTTAGGTCTAGAAGGTTGTAGGTCTTCATAGAACCACTCAACTTCACCTTCAGCGTTATTGGTCAGGGCATAGACCTGGATTACTGTGATATTGAATGGTTTGCCTTGGAAATGAACAGAGATCATTCTGTCGTTCTTGAGATTGCATCCAAGTACTGCATTTTGGACTCTTGTTGATTATGATGGCTACTCCATTTCTTCTAAGGGATTCCTGCCCACAGTAGTAGATATAATGGTTATCTGAGTTAAATTCACCCATTCCAGTCTATTTTAGTTCACTGATTCCAAAATTGTCAATGTTCACTCTTGCCATCTCCTATTTGACCACTTCCAATTTGCCCTGATTTGTGGACCTAACATTCCAGGAGATCCAACCAGTCCATTCTAAAGGAGATCAGTCCTGGATGTTCTTTGGAAGGACTGATGTTAAAGCTGAAACTCCAGTACTTTGGCCACCTCATGTGAAGAGTTGACTCATTAGAAAAGACTCTGATGCTGGGAGTTATTGGGGGCAGGAGAAGAAGGGGACAACAGAGGATGAGATGGCTGGATGGCATCACCGACTCGATGGACATGAGTTTGAGTAACCTCCGGGAGTTTGTGATGAACAGGGAGGCCTGGTGTGCTGTGATTCATGGGGTCGCAAAGAATTGGACACGACTGAGTGACTGAACTGAACTTAACTGATGCAATTTTGTTCTTTATAGCATTGGAATTTACTACCATCACCAGTCACAACCACACCTGGGTGTTGTTTTTGCTTTGGCTCCGTCTCTTCATTCTTTCTGGAGTTAATTTCTCCACTGATCTCCAGTAGCATATTGGACACCTACTGACCTGGGGACTTCATCTTTCAGTGTCCTATCTTTTTGCCTTTTCATACTGTTCATGGGTTCTCAAGGCAAGAATACTGAAGCAGTTTGCCATTCCCTTCTGCAGTGGACCACGTTTTGTCAGAAATGTCCACCATGACCTGTCCCTCTTGGTGGCCCTACACGGCATGGCTCATAGATTCATTGAGCCAGACAAGCAGTGGTCCATGTGGTCAGATTGTTTAGTTTTCTGTGATTTTGGTTTTCAGTCTGTCTGCCCTTTGATGGAGAAGGATAAGACGCTTGTGGAAACAGAATCCAGTAACATGCTAAAAGGATTGTACACCATGGCCAACCTGGATTTATCCCACAATGCAAGGGTGGTTCCACATATGAAAATTAATCAATGTAATTCATTAATCAATTTAATTAATCAAATTATGGAAACACACACAAACAAAATCATCCTAATTGAAGCAGAAAAAGCTTTTGATGAAACTGAAAGCCCCTTCATGATGATAACACTCAACAACTCAGAAATAGTAGAGAATTTCCTCAAAATAAAAAAAAGGTATATATAAAAACCCACAGCTAACATAATCAATGGTAAAAGGTTGAAAAATGTCCCCCATTTAGATCAAGACATTAATGTTCACTCTTACCACTTCTATTAAACATGAAAATGAAAGTTCTAGCCAGAACAATTAGGCAAGAAAAAGATATACAAGGCATCTAAATAAGAAAGGAAGAGGTTTAGCTGTCCCTGTTCAGAGGTCACATGATCTTATATTTAGAAAAATCCTAAAAATTTCATATAAAAATTATTAAAGGTAATAAATTTGGCATGAAACAAGGTCAATACAGAAAAATCAGTTGTATGCTAGCAATGAACAATCTAATAATGAAATTTAAAAATTCTATTTACAGAGTATCAAAACTAATAAAATACTTAAAAATAAATTAACAAAGAGACAAATCATTATACACTGAAAACTATAAAGAACATTACTAAACATTACTTTAATGTTACTAAAAGAAATTTAATAACATTACTAAAAGAAATTTAAGAGGATCTAAGTAAACAGACATTTGCTACTCATGGATTGGAAGACTTACTATTGTTTAGATGGCAGTACTCACCGAAGTGCTGTACAGAATCAGTGTGATCTCCATCAATATCCCAGTTTCTTTTGCAGAAATAGAAATGCTGATCCTAAGATATATGGAATTGCAAGGAGCCCCAAATATCCAAACAAGACCTTGTAAAAGAACAAAGTTGGAGAACTAGCATTTTCTGATCTCAAAACTTATTACAAAGCTATTCCTAGGATAAAAATATACATAAGGGATCAATGGAATAGTACTGAGAGTCCATAAATAAAATCAAGTATCTATGACCCATTGATTTCCATCAAGGGTGATAGAACCATTCAATGGGGGAAAGAACAGTCTCTTTAACAAACGGTGCTGAGAACTAGATAACCACATGCAAATGAATGAAATTGAATCCTCACGTAATTATATAAAAAATAAACTCAAAATCAAAGAACTAAGGATGAAAAACCCAAACTGCAAAACTCAGGAGTAACTCTCATTACCATGGATTTGGCAATGCATTCTTAGAAATGACATCGAAAGCACAAGTAACAAAAGAAAAAAAGATAGGTATACTGGACTTCATTAAGATAAAGACATTTTGTATGCCAAAGAATACTATCAAAAGAGTGAAGAAACCCACAAAATGAGAGAAAATACTTGCAAACCATATATCTGGTAAGAGTCAAGTATCTGGAATATATAAAGAACTCCTAAAATTCAGCAATAAAAGGACAACAAAATTTAAAGTGTGCAAAAGAATTTGGATAGACATTTCTCCAAAGCAGGCATATAAATGGTCAACAAGTACATGAAAAGATACTCAACATAGTCATTAGGGAAATGCAAATCAGAACAACGAGATACCTCTTCAAACTCAATAGGATGGCTATAATTTCTTTTTTTAAAGGAAGTTAGCAAGAGTTGGCCAGGATGTAAAAGAACTTTGCTGGTGGGAATGAAAAATGATGTAGCTTCTTATGGAAAGTAGCTTGTGGTTCCTCAACAAGTTTAACAGAATTTCTATATGATCCAGAAATTCTACTCCCAGGAATAAAGAAATGGAAAATAAGTGTTCAAACAAAAACTTATATATGAATATTCATAGCAGCAAGATACTCAGCCATAAAAAGAAATGAAGTACTGATGCATGCTACAAGGTAGATAAACCTTGGAAACATTAAGGAAGCCAAACCCAAAAGCCCACAGAGTATAGGAGTTCATTTAAATGAACTGTCCAGAATAGGCAAATTCAGAGATAGAAAACAGATTTGTGGTTTCCAGGGAAAGGGGGTAGGTATGGGGCTTTCTAGTGGGGTAATACAAGTTTTAGAACTAGATGGGTATGACAGTTGTAAATACCATGAATGAACTTAATGTCATTGAACTGCATTTTTAAAAGGGCTAAAGTGGTAAATTTATGCTATGGGTATTTTACCACCAGAAAGGAATCAAATATGAAAACGTACATTGAGAGAAATGTTTTCGTCTCATGTCTATTCCCTCCACCTGATTCCCTGTTCTACCCTGATTCCTTAGGAGTAAACACTATAAAATTTTATTGTTTACTTTTTCCTTACATATTTATGAAATACAAGCACATACACACATATATTCTTATAGATACCTCCCCCCCCCAATAAAACCAACCGTATTTTACATACTAGTCTTAACTTTGTCTTTTTCAGTTAACAATATGTATACCCTGGAGATCTCCTGAGATCAACACATAGAGATGTTCCTCCTCTTTTACAGCTGCAGGCCCACCACTATGAAAGCACTCATTGCTCTAAAGACCCACTGAATATCACTCAACCTCTGAAAAAGAATTATTACCCTTTTGATAGAGATGTTAGCAAAGGCTATGGTGGTAATCATTTTGCAATATGTAAGTGAATCAAATCAACACCTGAAAGTTACACAAAGTTGTATGTCAATTATATATCAATAAAACAGGGAAAAAAGGAAAGGAAAGTTCAGCACTTTTCTTCCCTTTATTTCCAATCTTAATAATTAGACCTGCTTTTCATCAAAAGCCTAAAAGATCCAAATGACCCCAAAGCAAAATCCCCTACCAGGATGCAAAAGCAAGGTGATTAATTTCCTTGGGCTCTTCCTCATCTACACGTCTCCCATGGTCTTCTCCTCACTACAGGAGCTACTGGGGATTGGTGATAGTGGTTGAGATTCTGCAGGATAGGAACCCTAACCCTTGCCATCCATATGGGAAAGTGAGTAGGAAGAGAGGGTAAGAAATGGGACATCTACTCCTAGACTTCAGAATTTGTCATAGGATTCTCCAAACCC
Source organism: Bos indicus x Bos taurus (assembly GCF_003369695.1). Classification (NCBI taxonomy): domain Eukaryota; kingdom Metazoa; phylum Chordata; class Mammalia; order Artiodactyla; family Bovidae; genus Bos; species Bos indicus x Bos taurus. The sequence continues at coordinate 58,489,297 of NC_040097.1, read as the reverse complement.
CGATCTTTGACTCTGAATCTTGAATGCATCAAGAAAAGGGGGTCAATCTTCATGGGACCCCAAGCATTTCCAATGGCTTCTCTCTTGCAAGCATCAAAGGAAACCAGTGATTCTCAGCTGCTTTTCTAATTCAAATCAGAAAAGAAAGTGGTTAGTACCTTGCTGAAATAAACCCAATCGAACTCCAGATTTCAGCTACCATGAAAGAAATTATTTTCCTCACACGTGTATTTAACACAATGGGTGAACAAGTGAGGAGGAAATGACTTTGCACAAGGTGCCATGGTTAGTCTCCTGACTCAGCACATTCTTTGGTGTAGATGCACTCCACCTCCAAGTCAGTTTCTGCTCACTTCCCATGGCTGCCTGCTGGGCTGAAGCAAAAGCAGGTCTGCCTCCTCGGCCTGGCTCCATCCTGCTATTCCTTCCACAGCAGGGTCCACTCCACCTCCTCATGGTCCATAATCCCTCTCACACTGGGTTCTGTCTCTGCGGCCTCCCCCACAGGGCTGCACCCACAGCACCGACTTGAAGGAAGGCTCTTCACTGGTTCTGCGTGATTTCTCATGGGTGTGTACCATGTGTGGAAATGCATCCCACGCTCACTGAAGGCCAGCTTCTTCTCCTGCGACCACTTCTGTTCTTCCTAGGCCAGTAGCTCTAAAGGCAGCTATGCAAGCGACGGCTAGGACCTGGCCACACTCGGGAGGTGGGCGTAGCATTTCTCTCTGCTGCTTCTCTTCCTGCAGGCCGTGGCCACCCGGGGCCTTGAGCCTCTGCGTGTGTTTGACTTCCTCTATCTTGAGGCTGAAGAAGTCAAAGGCAGGTTGAATGGGGAGGCAGGGAGAAGGCCAGAAGGGCTGGTGCTGGGGGGACAAGTGTGCCAGGGTACTCAGCAGTGGCTCCTTGGGGGCCCCAGGCTCCAGGGCTGGGTTGGGGGCTCTGCTCAGCACATAGAACTCTCTAGGCGCCCCCTGAAGAGTGGGGTAGAGATGTATGTCTAGAAGATTAGATAGGTTGATAAATAGATCAATGAATAGGTACTCAGGATATACATATATGGGATCACTTGGACTTGTCTGTAGAATCAAATAAGAAGACTTATTTTCTCTGGTAGTGGTTGATTACTACATTATTTTCTTAAAAAGGCTAGTTTTGAGTTAACTATGTAATTTTTTTTTCTGTTAATGATGCTAACGTGTTGCCAACAAGATTCTAAATTTTAAAAAGAAAACAAAATCAATCCAGAAAGAGAGAGAGATTTTAAGGAATTGGCCTACCTGATTGCAGTATTTGGCGAGTCTGAAATCTGCAGTGCAGGTTGGCAGGTTAGAAGCTGTAGATTTAAGGCAGAATTTCTTCTTCTCCAGGAAGCCTCAGTTTTTGCTCTGAAGGCTTTCAAGTGATTGGACGAAGCCCACCTACATTATCGAGGGGTAACTTCTTCACTTAAAGTCAACGGAATATAGATGTTAACCACATCTACAAAAATACCTTCACAGCAGCACCCAGGTTAGCGTTTGATTAAATAAGTGCATATTGTAGCCTAACCAAGTTGCCACGTAAAATTAAGCATCACACCTTCTCATCTGATTTATAAATACCCCAAAGGCTGGAACGGCAGCTACGTGGAGGACTTGGTGTGCCCTGCTGCCATCAATCTACCTCAACTATTTCTGGCCCATGTGCCTTCTGTCTTCTGGAGACATCTGTTATCTTTCAAAGTTCCAATCTGCTTTCATTTTTAGTTGAAGGTCTTTTCTTCCTGGTCTATGCAGGAATACGCCTTGCCTGGTCCCCAGCTTTGTAACTAGTCAGACTTTTGTCTGGTAACTTGAATGGTATGAGACTTTGCAGCGATTGTTGATGCCATGGCCACCATGCACTATCATGTGGGTTGTATAGTACACAGCTCTGGGCAGTGAGATTTATATCCTAGGCTATGTGACTGTTAGCCTGTAGAGGAGCAGAGGGTAGAGGTTTACAATCCTACACAGAGGGTTACAGTTCCCAGACAGCTGTCCATCCAACCATCCATCCATCCATTACCTTGTTTGTCTCATGACTGCTGCCTTAGCCATCTTTGGAGGGAATCCACATTCAACACTTCATTCATTTGGGAAGACCAAAGTATGGAGAGATCATCTGAAGTTACGAATACCAGATTTGTGTGTGGTAAGTTGCTCAGTCGTGTCTGACTCTTTGTGACCCTATAGACCACAGCCTGCCAGGCTCCTCTGTCCATGGGATTCTCCAGGCAAGAATACTGGAGTGGGTTGCATGCCTTCCTCCAGGGGATCTTCCCAATCCAAGGACAGAACCTTGTCTATTACATCTACCTACACTGGCAGGCATGTTCTTTACCACTAGTACCACCTGGGAAGCCCAAGGTGAAAGTGAAGTCGCTCAGTTGTGTCCGACTTTTTGCAGCCCCATGGACTGTAGCCTATCAGGGCTTCTCCGTAGATGGGATTTTCCAGGCAAGAGTACTGGAGTGGGTTGCCATTTTTTTCTCCAGGAGATCTTCCTGACCCAGTGATTGAACCCAGGTCTCCCGCATTGTAGGCAGACGCTTTACAGTCTGAGCCACCAGGGAAGCCCAGGGGCAAGTTTAAATCCTCCTTCATTCTTAAACCCTCAGGGTAAATAAATTTAGCAGATTTTCCCTGAAGGCAGATCTTGATAAGTATATAAGACAGGTAACAAGCCTGACAAAGAATTTGAGAGTATTCTTTGAAAGCAGAAATTCATGAAAACACACTTCACAGATTTCTCTACAGTTAACCTTGCCCTACACTGCTGTTAGATGAATTTTGACTATATTTCTCTGAAAGAAGTACTAGAAACTGACCTCTCTCCTAAACCACTGCTCATAGTATTTTTCTCTTTCACCAGCTCACTGATCATTCAACAAACACAGACTGGGTACCTTTCATGAGTCGGGCACTGTATGCGCCCCAGTCCTTCTTTTCTTGGACAGAGAAGTTTCCAAGTCTAGTCTCCCATTCAGATCCTGCCCTCTAATTTCTAATAACGACCTTTATCCCAAATGCCTGAAGATACTGATAGTCTACGGGCTGAGAAATAGAAGTATTTCTGGTTTATTATAAAATGTAGGTCCTGGGAACATGGAGCATTATTGAATGGGGCCATGGAAGCATTCAACTTAATATACAGACTGGACAGAATGCAGGCAACATGTGCGGTTGTCTGAGGAGCAATAAAAGGTCAGGTAATCTGTGCTAATGACACAGATGAACCAAAGGAAAAAGAGATGGAGCTAAATGATTTCTGTAAGCTTTATGCTTCCTTTCAGCAACAAGTTTATTAGGTGTAAATTGATTTTGGCAATACATTTACATATATTTTCCTTTTCCTGAGAATTTGGAAAAGTACAAATCACAGCCCTTCTGGGACTTGAGAGACCAATCTGTGGGTTGCTATTGCAAGAGCAATAGGTTAGACCATCTCTCCATCTAGAAATCTATTTCCCACTTTTCTAGGATAGTTTTAAGGACTCTTACAAAAATACATGGATTGTACCAAGATTAGAAAAGAAAAATAGATGAAAAAAGTAAGAAATGGAAAAATGGAAAGACCTCTGTGAGTCTACAGCTTGCAGATAGCTTTCTATTTTGTTGAAACTTATCTATAAGAATGTTGTTTCTCACAACTTACCATTTGTATAATTTCATTTTTTCTAATAACCATATCTTCTCCATGTTTTACATCTTTGAAGCTTCTTTTACAAAAAGATGGCATCTTAGATAAATAAAATATAGTAATTGGGTGCCTATAACTAAAGTCAGACCTTATTTGGTGTTTCATATGTATGTCAACCAGGTTTTCAGTTGCTTCTTGTGTCCACATTTTGTTTTTATAATTAGAATTATAAGTTTCTTAAGGAAAAGAGTCCCTAATAGTGCTGGGCCCTTTATATGCACTGTTTTATTATGAATTCTTTCAAAAACTCTCTGTGGTGGGTTATTCTTACTTTACAAACAAGGAAATTGAGGCTCAAGGAGGTAAGGTCCTATAGCAAATTGAGAAGTAGAATCAGAACCTAAGCGCAAATCTGACTCCAGTATCCGTTCTCTCCCAACTGTTCCAGTCAGCATCTGCTATCTCAAAGTCACAGATCAGACCTACTACTGATTTGGGGTTCCCCATAAAGTTTCTGCTCCTTCTATGTAGGCACTTCTAGGTGTTCAATAAATTCTTGTTAATTCAGTTCAATTCAGTCACTCAGTCATGATGTCTGAATCTTTGTGACCCCATGGACTGCAGCATGCCAGGCTTCCCTATCACCAACTCCCGGAGCTTGCTCAAACTCACGTCCATTGAGTCAGAGATGCCATCCAACCATTTCATCCTCTGTTATTCCCTTCTCCTCCTGCCTTCAATCTTTTCCAGTATTGGGGTCTTTTCAAATGAGTCAGTTCTTTGCATCAGGTGGCCAGAGTATTGGAGCTTGAGCTTCAGCATCAGTCCTTTCAATGAATATTCAGGACTGATTTCCTTTAGGATTGACAATTGAAAGAATGATTTCTATCTCATGACCTTTTATAGAGCAATCCAGTTGGCATGGGACCAACTTTGATTTCTACTTTTTTTTATTCTTTGGGATGACTTAACTATGTTGGAACTGCCAAGAACAGAAAACGTAAAAAGCAGAGAGCCTCTTGAAGGGCAAATCATGCCTTTTAACTCCCCCACTTTTTACTGAAAGGGTCTTTTTGCTAAGCCCGGGGTTGTAGGAGTAACTCTCTGTGGGGAGGTGAACGTGGGGGTCTATGTGGTTTTGACAAGGGTGGGCTAGAATTTACCCTGGAAATCTTGACTAAAATGTTTTTGTGGGTCCCGGGCACAGTTAGGTTCACACCTAGGAAACTCTCTGAGGGTAAAGCCACAGCTTGGTTAAATTGGGTGACTCACAAGTGCGAAGGTTCATATTTTAGCACCTGGCAGTCAGAGGCAGAATTAAACCACTTAAAAATGAACGCTGATGAAAACTCAGAAGCATTGCAGGGGCTCCAGGCCATGGCATATATTAGACTCTTAATTGCAACAAAGAACTCAATTACCATCTAGTTGATCGTTGATTCACGTTAAAGGAACATGAAGCGACGACTCTAGGTGGGCGAGTTGAGCCTTTGTGTCCTGTCCTCAGGTCATATTCTGTGCTCAAATGGATCTGATTTCAGGAGCCCCTCCTAAAAAGTAGGTTCACTGTGATATTTACTGGGTAGGCTTGCAACAGGGCAATTTTGAGGTCCTGAAAGTTATATATATTTTTTAAAAATTCAAGCCTCAGAGACTTGCAGAGGTAAGAAAAAAAATTATAATTGTACGAGTATATCTAAAATTCAGTACTTTGTTTAAGGATTGCACTTTTGTTTCTTCAGGGAAAAAAATGCAATTGTGTGCATTGGGGGGTGGCTTGAGGAGGGGAGGCCCTACTGTGTGCCAGTGCCCTCTTAGCGGCAGCCACCTCACTGAGCAGAGAAGACAGAGGAGTTGGTAACTGCAGCTCACCATACTTCAGCACCCTTCCGCCTGGGAGAATTTGTAGATTTTTTAGAACTTCTGTTTAATTTTTAACCCTTCTGGTATTCTTTTGGTGATTCTTCCAGGGCTATCAGTTTATAAACATGATGGAAGTAATGAAAACGAGAGTGGTTTTATTGCTGACTTGTGGAGATGTGTGCTTGGAGTTCAGTCATGTACTCTGCCTCCTTAGCCAGCACTGTGGCTCTCCAAGCTTACGCTTCATAGATTTTTAAAACGCAAGCTATTTAGACTTCCCACCTTTTACAACTTTTCAGGATATTGTCTTTCCCTACAGTTTGAGACACTGACTTTTATAGTAAATATTGAAGCTTATTTTTAATTGATTTTAATTGGAGTATAGTTGCTTTATGATGTTGTTAGTTTCTGCTGTACAATAAAGTGAATCAATTATGCATATATATATATATATATATATATATGTACACTTTTTAAGATTTCCTTTTCACTTTAGGTCACCCCAAAGCATTAAATAGAGTTACCTGTGCTATAAAGTAGGTTCTTATTAGCTATGTTTTATATCAATAGCGTATATGTGTCAATCCTAATCTCCCAATTCATCCTACCCCCCTGCCCTCTTGGTAACCATAAATTTATTTTCTACTCCTTTGACTCTGTTTCTGCTTTGCATTAAATAAGGTTACGTAGTAACATGGATGCCAAGCTTATGTCTCCAGGGTTCTTGGTTCCTTGGAGAAATAAAATAAATAAGAATTGGATCCACATTAAATTTAATCATTTCAACCTCTTTTTCTTACTGGACTTCAAGCTCTGTGTGGAGAATCATGGCTGATTTTGTTTCTCTCACAGTGCCTGGGGATGAGGCAGGAATGATATGAATATCTGGTTAATCAAAGAATGAATTAGTGAATAAGGCAGAGGAGGAACTGTGCCTGCCTGTCATATCTGCATTCTGAAGTGTAGACCTTGGTACTAATATATGTTCAATAAACAATAACAGAATTGAATATCTTCCTGGAGCTCAAAATATCAAGTTGCTAGGTTTCATGAAATTCAGCAATTACTTACATATATTATTGATTTTTAGAGACAGTATTTCAGGTTGGCGCTTCCCAGATAGAGTAAACAGGGCTAGGTCTTATCTTTGCAAAGGCCCACAATAAGGAGGTGCCTCTACAGGTGCTGTGTCCTTGCCTGGCTTTGGAAGGCTCACCCCCTGGCTTGTTTACTTTGACTCTTATAACTCGGAACTGAGTGTATTCAACAATCAAATCCATTTGTCTTCAGTTGCAGGAATGGTGTAAGGTGGGAAATCTACACCTTGGAGCCACATTACAGAAACCAGAACCACCTAAAATACAGCCCCCTGGGGACAGTGTAATGGACGGTGAGGAGCAACGGATGGTAGTCTAAGGCTCAGGAGGTGCCTGCTTTGCCAGAAACCATGGCTGGCTTAACTTCTTTGTCTTTCTCTCTTTGTCTATAACAGGGATATCTTTTGAAGAAAAACAGTATCAAGGAAATCATGTCCAGGGTAGAAAAAAATTATAGCTAGATGATACATACATCTGTTTGCAAACATACAGTCACATGGTGAATTCCAGTTTGCTTAGAAGTCACTTCTTAAGTGCTTTCCAGTGCTTTGTTAGAGATCTTGGAAATTCAAATGCAAGTATTTCCCATTCCATCTGTTAAAGGAACCTATAGATGCTGTCTAATAGCCTTATTTGATGCATTAAAAATTGAAGTTCATAATTTATTCTGTTTTTTCCCTTTTTCTTCCTATTCCAGGCAAGATAACATTTGTCAACTCAATCTCCAAGTAGGACTCTTTTGCCTCCCTGTCATCCAACGTGCAATACTTTGATCTAATTGAAATACTTTCTCAATGTGCTATCAAAGAAACTCTAACCATTACACATCAACAGCCTACAGGAAACCACCATCTTGATGTTAGAAAAGAAACAGGATGTACTGCTTATCTCTGGGCCACCAAGATTTCTGAAGCACTTACCTACTCTGCTGGGCTCAGGCTTTGACACCAAAGCTTTCACATCATTTATGGCATTTCCCAAGATTTAACCTAGTTCTTTATAATACCACTGCAAAAGTTCACATGCCAGGAAAATGGGTAGTTCTTAAAACAATTCAACATCGAATAAAAACTTTGTAGTGTTTTCGAATTACAGCTTCATATGAAGAGGAGGATCTAACACATATACAGTAGGAACTAAATCTTGGAAGACACATATAAGTGCACAAATACACACACACTCTGGGAAAGAAGATGGAACGAGATGTACCATATGACAGAGCTGCTTGCATTAGGTAGTGGACACGGGACAAGAGTTTTACCTGTTTATTTCTGCTTATCTGCTTACCATTTTATCCAATAAGCCTATATTACTTTTGTAATGGGTGTGCATGCTAAGCTGTTCAGTCGTGTCTGACTCTTTGCAACCCTCTGGACTGTAGCCCGCCAGTCTTCTTTGTCCATGGGATTCTCCAGGCAAGAATACTGGATTGGGTTGCCATGCCCTCCTCCAGGAAATCTTCCCAACCCAGGGATCGAATCCACATCTCTTACATCTCCTGCACTGACAGGTGAGTTCTTTATCACCAGTGCCACCTGGGAAGCCTGTTTATAATGGGAAAAGATTCTACAGAGAAATATTATTGAAAACTATATTAAATAAAACCTTAGTCCTCAGCAGACATTCCATATTGAATTCTGAGTGGAGTCTATGCACCATAATTTGATAAAGGAAGAAACCAAGGCTCAGAGAAGTAAAGTTCTCACTCATGGTCTAGGGGTTGAGGTGGGCAGGAAGCTATGGGAAGCCTGGATTAGAATCTCAGATAGGTACTATACTTCAATAAGACAAAAAAACACAGAAAAAAAAAACCCACAGCACTGTAAATCAACTATACTTCAATGAAAAAAATTTTAAAGAGAGAGCCTATTGTTAAAAAAAAAAAAAAGAATCTCAGGTAGGAGCTCTGTGTATTACCAGTGTAGTTACTCTTGCCTAATGTATATGTCACAGCGGGTAGATCTCTAGATTGGAAACCACTTTAAGATCTTCTCCAAGAGTTCACCAGAAGGAAAGCGCGATTTTCTTAAAAAGTGTGATCAAATATCCTGTCCCCCTTGACTTGAATAATAATTGGCCTGATGATAAGAAAGCAAGTTTCCCCTTATCTGGCAATGAGTGCGCTCAGTTACCCTACCCCAAGGGGGCTGGTCTACTAGGCAGACTTGAGGCCTGGTGTCTGTCTTCTCCACTGACAACCTGAACCAGGCACTGTCCACCGAGAAATGTGTAAACCCAGCGGCGGGGGAAGAGGGTGGGGAAAATACCTTTCCAGGAAAAGGAAAAGAGAAAACCAGATTCTGATGCTGTGAACAAAATAAAAAATAAAACACAATAACCTTGTGGGAGAGATTTTATTTTTAAATTCCAACTTACAGCTGAGTAAACTATCACTGGAAAGTTAAAACATTTGTCAAAGATGATAATTGGGCTTCCCAGATGGCTCAGTGGTCAACCTGGCTGTCAACGCAGGAGACAAAAGAGATGCAGGTTTGATCCCTGGGTCGGGAAGATCCCCTGGAGAAGGAAACAGCAACCCACTCCAGCACTTCTGCCTGGGAAATCCCATGGACAGAGGAGTCTAGTGGACTACAGTCCATAGGGTCGCAGAGTTGGACACGACTGAGTATGCAAGATCATAGCTAACGAAGGACATAGGCAAAATCTGAATTGCAAGTTGCCTTCAACCCAGACTCATGTAATTTCTAATCTTCTCTCGAGTCATAAAAGCCTATTTATTAGGAAGTATAATACCCATTGCATAGAACAGATATAACAAAGTGTTAAACCAGAAGTTTTGGCCCAAGTGCTAGGGTGCAGATGATTTTGCAGACTGGCACTCTCAGAATAGACACGTACCTGCTAGACATCTGGGATGGATACTGTTGGTACTCCACCCAGGTCTCCTTTCCTGGTGCAATGCCTTTCTCCCCTAGATGCTGTGAGTTTTGGTTCTAAACTCCTTTTCTGGAGAACTGCTCTCAGCTGAACAACCCATGGGACCCACCTCACCTAGGAGGCAGCCTCATGACTGACAGAGGTCTGAAGGCTGCCCCTAACATAGGACTCGCCATGTTACAGAGCACCTCATTAGATCTGGTTGAGTTCCATCTCCAGCTGAAACCACACCCTCACTTAGCTTCTCCCCTCATCTCTTTTGGCTTCCCTTGTTCCCTGCCTCCTGAAAGCATACCTCCAATAAATCACTTGAACAAGAATTGAAAGTCGCTGGATTTAGGAAAAACCAACACATAAGATATTCAGTTCTGTTTGGACTGCAGGTCATCAAAGAATGCTATGTGAGTATACATGTGTCCCATGTAATATTTGGAACATACATTTACTGAAAAATTATTTGTTGAAATTTAAATTTAACAGGACATCTTGTATTATATCTGGTCACCAACTCAAATAAGAATTCATATTTCAGACTCTGCTCCTAGGGATCCTGGCCCACAACATCTCATCCACATCAAATACAGAAAAGTAACCGCTGTGAAAATTAAAGAACAGTGCAGAAGGATTTCATTGGTAATTCCCTCATCTGCTGCCCCCAACATGTAAGGGCAGGGTAGCAGGGTCCTGTGGCTACAGTTGGGAAACTGCATTCCCGTCTGATGGTAATCATAGAGTGTGGATATCAGGGCCCACATGTAGAACTCATGGAAGGAGTGTGGACCTGGGGTCACTTTTAAAAGAAATTATGCCCTAGAGGGTAACCCTGGGAAGGGAACGCCAGCAGGTTGTTAGGTGGGCATCCAGCCAAAGGCACAACAGAGCTTAGGACAGGGGTTGGAAACCCTTTAAAGGGTCTGATGGTAACAACTTAACCTGTGAGTCATAAGGTCTCTGCTGCAGTTACTGACTCTGTGGCTGTTGCACAGAAGCAGCTAAAGGCATTATATCAATGGGTGGGCATGGCTGTGTTCCAATAAAACTTTATTTACAAAAACAACAAAGATGGAATTTGACCTCTCTGCCATAGTTTGCCAGTCCTTCTTTGGTTTAGAACAAAAAAGAGAAATTAGAGGGAATGGACAGGGGAATCTACAGAAACCCTATGAATTCGCCCATCAGAGAGTCCCTTCCAGTGTCTGGTTGTTTCCTGTCTACACCAAGCTAGTGGAATCAGATCTGCTGCCCTTGCTCTCTGTTCCTCCCAAACCACAGCTTTGGGAAGGTCAGAAATGACGATGAGTAAACCGAAAGAGAGTAGGAAAAGGAAAGACTTCACTTTCAATCAAATTTGCAGGTCTGACAAAGGCACTGGGCAATTTTGATTCTTGAATTGAAACTGTGGTGTAAAGCGGCTGTGGGATTTCCCATTAGCATCAAGTGACCAGAAGAGGCACACAGCCTGGTTTGTTTTCACCCGGTGACAGAGAAAGGACGCTCTCCACGGAGTACATTTGAAAGCGGTAGTGAGAGACAGAAATAAAGGTGCTTTTTGATTACCCGGTATGTGTCCAACTGTTGGCGGTACCTCTTACATTTATATCTGTGGGTCCTAGTCTGGGATATAATCTGAAAATGTTCTCAACATTGGGGGCCCTCCGAAGAAGCCAAGAAAAATGCCTCTTGAAACAGAGTCAGTTTTAAATACCACTGAGGTCCGGAGATTACAAAGCTAGGGCAGGAGCGGGTCAGTTAAACTTTTCTGTTCCCTTAATTCTCTGTCTTCCTCTCTGTTCAATCAGAAGAGTCAAGTAGAGAGAAGAATCAGAACTATGGATAAACAACAAGGTCCTTCTGTACAGCACAGGGAACTATATTCAGTGTCCTGTGATAAACCATGATAGAAAAGAATATAAAAGAGTGTGTGTGTGTGTGTGTATATACATATATCTGAGTCACTTTGTGGTATAGCAGTAAATAATACAACATTGTAAATCAACTATACTTCAAATAAATAAATAAATTTAGGGACTTCCCTGGTGGTCCAGTGGCTGAGTCTCCAAGCTCCAAATGCAGGGTCCCAGGTTCAATTTTTGGTCAGGAAATTAGATCCCATATGCTGCAACTAAAGATCCTGCATGCAGCAGCTAAGACCACGAACAGCCAAATAAATCAATAACATTAAAAAAAAGGTGAAGAAGAAAGAAAGAAAATTTTAAAAAGAGCATTGAAGTACATGGAACTCTACTCAATGTTATGTGACAGCCTGGATGGGAGGAGAATTTTGGGGAGAATGGATACATGTATTGTTAACTGGCTATACTCCAATACAAAAGAAAAAGATTTTTTTAGAAAAGAGGTATTGACAGGCCAGTGGGGAGTTGGGGAGCGGGGAGGAGGAGCACACCCTGCCCGGAAGGCACAGGGGGCTGGTGGGTGGGGTTACATTTGCTTTGTTCAGAAGTGACCTGATGCTCTACAGTTAGATTCCTGAATTAAGACTGTTTGGGACTTGAAATGAGTGTAGGACTTTCCGTGCCTGAGAATTAGTAGTTGGGTCGCGGCCTCACTGATCTTTCTGGGGAAGGAAGGGGCTGTTCCCACTGAGCAAGACCGGAAACAGGAACACAGTTTCCATGGTTACAACACAGGACTCCCCCACGTCCAACTGGCTGGGTGGACAGGAAAATGGGAAGCAGAGCAGGATTTGGGGAGACCTGTGTGCTGGCTCCTGCCCCACCCCTACCCCATTGCAGTTCCTGGGCAGGAAGGCCTGCCCAGGATACCTGGGTTTCAGCGTGCCCAGCTGGCAACCACTGTGCCCCGCTGGTCCTCCTTTAATCTGGAGGCCTGCAGAAAATGGTACAAAACCGCCGAAGTGTGATGACACCAATTAACTACCTCTTGGCATTTTCCTTGGAAATGTGCCTCAAATGGACTTCAGAGTACATCCTAGAGCGATGCTATATTTCAGGATTCAGCTAACTTTTCCTCTAAGGGGCCAGATAGTAAGCAGGTTAGGTTTGGTGAGCCCTACAATGTCTGTGGTGGCCCCTTGGGGCTGCTGTTCTAGCTTGAAAGCAGCAGGGACCATCTATAAAAAAGTGAAATGCTGTGTTCCAATGAGATTTTATTTACAAACACAGGCAGGTGTCCTGTTTGGGTTTGCCAATCCCTGCTATATGGTGCTGAATTATCCGTTTTCTGTTTTTCTAAAAGAGACCCGATTTTTCATCCAGAACCACCCCTCCCACCAACTCCACTCCCAGGCCATGTGGTTCAGATGGTTTGGTCTCCACTCTTGACCCAGCAGTCGGCCTGTGAGCCAAGCCTGATCAAACATCCTGTGATCCTGTATTCACTATGATTGACCTGAGCTGGAGTCAAATTAATTTAAATGAAGGGGTTCTTGCTTGGACAGCTCTGGATTTCAATCTAGAAAGAGGTAGGTCAGAAATGTTTGAAACAGCATCTATAAGGAATCTGCCTGTCTTCAGTGGGATTCCCCTTATCCCAGGATTTTCTTCCCAGGAAAAGCCAAGGGGGCATATGGAAGTCACACTTGGAAGGGAGGGAGGCGGAACACAGATGTAATAGTAGGCAAAGTTCTATAACTGTGGCTCAGTTTTTGGGGAGGTAGGACAGCTCTGGGGATACTGCAAAGCCCCCTGCAAAGGTGCTTCCGGTTGGGGTGAGGGGGTTGGGCATTGACACCTCTGCATCTGGACTTTTACTTTCCTAGGCAAATCTGACTCTCAGGGAAGCAGCAGGCAATGCTGCCTCAGAACCAAAATGTGAGGAAGCACGGGCCCTTAGAGGTGAAAGGCCCTAGGTAAAGAGACACCTGTATACAATGGAGTATTACTCAGCCATAAAAGGAGCCAGATTGTGCCATCTGCAGAGATGTGGATGGACCTAGAGGCTGTCATACAGAGTGAAGAAAGAGAAAAGCAGATATCATATAGTAACGATATGTGGAATCTAGAAAAATGGAATTTGTTGTTGCTTAGTTGCTCAATCACGACTGACTGTTTTGTGACTTCATGGACTCTAGCCCATGTAGCTACAGTTCATGGGGTTGCAAAGAGTCGGACATGACTGAAGTGACTTATCATACACGTACTGTAGCCCACCAGGCTCCTCTGTCTATGGGATTCTCCAGGCAAGAACACTGGAGGAGAATACTAGAGTGGGTTGCCATTCCCTTCTCCAGGAGACCTTTCCAACCCAGGTATTGAAGCTGCATATACTGCATTGGAAGGTGAATTCTTTACAGGTGAGCCACCAGGGAAGCCCTTACACTGTCAATGCTGTGTATAAAATAGATAACTAATGAAATCCTACTGCACAGCTCAGGGAACTCTACTCAGGGCTCTGTGGTGACCTGAATGGGAAGGAAATCAGAAACAAGGGGATATATGTGTACATATCGGAGAAGGCAGTGGCAACCCACTCCAGTACTTTTGCCTGGAAAATTCCATGGATGGAGGAGCCTGGTAGGCTGCAGTCCATGGGGTCGCGAAGAGTCGGACACGACTGAGCAACTTCACTTTCACTTTTCACTTTCATGCATTGGAGAAGGAAATGCAACCCACTCCAGTGTTCTTGCCTGGAGAATCTCAGGGATGGGGGAGCCTGGTGGGCTGCCATCTATGGGGTTGCACAGAGTCGGATACGACTGAAGTGACTTAGCAGCAGCAGCAGCATGTGTACATATAGCTGATTCACTTTGCTGTACAGCAGAAAGTAACACAACATTGTAAAGCAACTATACTCCAATAAAAATTTATTTTAAATAAAATATGTAAGTTTTTAAAAAGGCATATGAGGGCACGTGCCGAAAATCAAGTGTTTCTTCACTGCTAGAGAGAGAAGCTGACAGAGGAAGGGACAGAGGATGAAATGGGGGATCATGAGGTCTGAGGACGTTTTTTGAGCCCCTGTGTTCAGTATTCCTAGAACCCTAACACAGCCCTGGACTTCGCATCTACGTAGTGGAGGTGGGGGATCCTCTGAATTAAGGTTTCTATGACTTGTAAGTAAAGGTGTCCTGATTGGTAGAGACACACAATTAATCAGCTTCTGCCATAACACAGTGTTAAAGTTCCTCTTAACAAATCTTAAGAGGTGACAGATTGGTCTTTGGACCTCAAATCCTGGAAATACTTCTCTCAGCTGAGCTTTTGTGTCTCCATTTCTATTTTTCATAACAGCCCGCTTGTTCGGGGTTATTGCAGGGTATCTTTCACACTCATAAAAACTCAACTCCTGAGAACAAGGAGGCCTGAGAAGTCTGACCCCAGCTGGCAAGGAGCCCCAGGTGCATTCAAGACCTTAATAAATAATGGAGCACAAAGAGAAGGAAAAGCAAGAAATGTGGGAAATATGATATCTCAGTTTGGAGGCCCGGTGGGCCAGCCCGGCTGTCGTGGGTAGAAACAGATTAAGTGTGAGAAATCACTCGTCCCTAATATGCAGGCACTCCGTAGGCTCTGCTGTTGTGAGAGGCGTTCAGCCTCAGTGCGTCGCAGGCAACAAAATGTGCATTTTTTCACTTCAGAGGACTTAGCCAGTTGATTAACTACAAAAAGTGGGATGCTGGTGGGTAAAAGACTGGGCTTTCACTTCAGGGAATTCTGGTCGGAGCCCTCCAGGAAACGGAGTTCACGTCTCAGCTCTGGGGCTCGTGGATAATAGCTCACATCAGAAAGCCAACGTGAAGGATGTGGCAAGCAGGCGATCGGGCAGAGAACTCTTGAAATTTCACTTCCCATCCTCATGGCGGGGAAACCCTTAAAGACATGGAAGAATAAGTGGAGAAAACTGGAAATCCTGCATTAGATATGATTAGACAGAAATCACTTCCTATTTTTGAAGAAACAAAGAATGTGAGGTGCCTACAAAGAAGGTGACCATCCTGGAGGCATTCTTCCTCACTAACTCTGTTTATTCTTCGTTTTCTTTCTTTTAAGGGAATCTGCTTGTCACTAGGATAGAAAATCAGGGAAACATTCAGAGTCACTAATGTCAGTGTACTCAGGGCTGGATTTACCAGCAGGCAGACTGGGTTATGTATAACTTGGCTACATTGCTACTATGAATCTCTGCGGACTCATTTTTTAAATGCTATTATTTCAAACATCTAAAAAGGACCTCAACTCCACCACTAAGTAGCTGTGTGACCTTAGGCAATGTTGAGATCTTTAAGTTCCAGTAGTCGTGGGCTGCTCCACGTGTTCTTGCCTGGAGAATCCCAGGGACAGAGGAGCCTAGTGGGCTGCCATCTGTGGGGTCGCACAGGGTCGGACACAACTGAAGCGACTTAGCAGCAGTAGCAGCAGTCGTCTGTTGTAAGATAAGATAATGGTGGTAGTGGTTTAGTCACTTAAGTCATGTTTGAGTCTTGCGACTCGATGGACTAGCTAAGATAATAAAAGAAAATATTTTATAGGGATCATTCTGAGAATTGTAAGGTAATTTATGTAAAATATCTTCACATACTAAGCACCAAACAAATACGGGCTAGGATGAATTATTATTATTATATCATTAGCATCAGTAAAATTACTAGGGCAGGTCTAGACAAAAATAAAAAATGTGGAGCCCAATTTCCACATTCAGCCTTCCAAGTTCACCTTTCTGAGGATCTATCCCCTGCACCGACAATGAATAAATAACTTGAACTTGGAGGTAAAGCCTGGATCTAGTGTCCACATTGCTTCTTTCCAACTGTACAAGCCCTCAGTGAGTTACATCTCCCAGCCTGGGGTTCCTTATTTTCAGAGATGAGGTTATCCATCTGATGGGTCTGTGGTAGAGACTGAATACAGAATCTCTCCATTGTGCCTGAGAGGTGTCCAGTGACTCCTGACCCACGGCTCAGCTGCAGTATCTTAGGTGCGCAATGGTTCTGTCTTACCCGGAGGTAAGCCTCACCTTCCCCAGTCACAACCTCAGTTCTCCGGATCCTGCTTTACTCTCTCTGTTTGAGAGACTACCTAATTAAAGGTATTAATATCACACATTTATTCAAGAATGTTTTTGGTTACTTGGTAGGGGCCAGGCACTGGGGTACAACGTGAATAAAGCAGACAAAAACGCCTGTCCTCTGAGAACGTACTTCCACAGGGTTTCAGCTGAGCCGTCTGTTACCAGCAGGACACAAAATAAATAGTGCTGACGTTGTGAGATGGGGGTCGTTATTTCCCCCCAGCTGTATACATACAGACCTGTATAAGCTCAAAGTACACAGCATCATGATACGACTTACATGCATCATGAAATGATGACCAAAGTAAGCTTAGCGAACATCCAACGTCTCATGTAGGGACATTAAAAAGACGGACAAAACATTTTTCCTTGTGATGAGAACTCTTAGGATCTACTCTTTTAACAACTTTCACTCATCATACACAGCAGCATTCATTATATTTTTCATGTTGCACACTAGTACACCCCTAGTGCTTATTTATCTTTATAACCAGAAGCTTGTATTTTTGACAGCTTTCAGCCAATTCCCGCTCCTCCAGCCCCCACCTATGATAACCACAAATCTGGTCTCTTTTTCTAGGAGTTCTCTTGTTTCTGTTTGAAGATAATTGACCTACAACAGTATGTTGGTCCTGTTATATAACATAATGATTTGGTATTTCTACGCATTTCAAAATGATCATGATAAGTCTAGTCACCAGGAAATAATTCTTAAGGGTAAAAAAATAACATGGAGAAGAGGGAGGGGGATCAGAAGCGTTTATGGGTGTGTGTATAAGTGTGTACGTGGTTTTGTGTATCTATGTATGTGTGTGTATATGTGTATATATGTGTGTGTGTGTTTATATGTGTGTGTTTGTGTAAGTGTGTGTGCATGTACATTTTAAGGAGGTTGCCCAGGAAAGGCTGACACAGAACTGGACTTTGAGTATAGACTTGAGAGAAGAGAGCAAGTGAAGCTTGCAGGAGATGGGTGGAGAGAGATGCCTTTCAATTCTATGATCTTGTTATATAATACAGAATTCACAGGACAGAATTCTTACATCAAATTTAGAATTATTAGCTTTCACTCCTAGATCAACCCCAGGGTTTGTTCACCATTGCCCTTCTTCTAACATTACAGATGTAATTATAAACTAGTATTTGGGGAAACCAAAGCAAACACTAACCTGGTTCTGACGTGATCATGTTCCACTTAATGACAATTGAAAGATCCTGATTTTCTTTTTTTAATTTAATTTTTATTTTATATTGCTGTATAGTTGATATTGGGAGAAGGCAATGGCAACCCACTCCAGTACTCTTACCTGGAAAATCCCATGGGAGGAGCTTCATAGGCTGTAGTCCATGGGGTCACCAAGAGTCAGACATGACTGAGCGGCTTCACTTTCACTTTTCACTGTCATACATTGGAGAAGGAAATGGCAACCCACTCCAGTGTTCCTGCCTGGAGAATCCCAGACATGGGGGAGCCTGGTGGGCTGCTGTCTGTGGGGTCGCACAGAGTCAGACACGACTGAAGTGACTTAGCAGCAGCAGCATAGTTGATATTACAATGTTGTGTTAGTTTGAGGTGTACAGCTAAATGATTCAGTTCTCTCTCTCTCTCTATATATATATATATATATTCTTTTTTCAGATTTTTTCCCATATAGATTATTACAGAATATTGAAAGTAGAGTTCCCTGTAAAGCATCCTGATTTTCAATGCTTTTCCCCACCCTCTATCATCAGTCAATATTCTTTTCTGTCAAAAATGCCCTTAGCTGTATCATACAATTTACTGCTCTAAATGCCATGATCCAGAAGCATGAGCAGTAACAGAGCCTGACACTATGCATAGAAGGTGCCAGGTGTGGTTCTCAGAGCTTTATATCATTACCTTATCTCACCCTTTCAACAACTCGGTGAGCTACGTTTCTCTATTATGATCATTTCTGGATAAGAAAACTGAGGCATAGAGAGATTAATTCGCCCAAAGCTAGGCAGCTGGTAAAGCAGAAGAGTAGGAGTGTTGAGTCTGGTTGTATGTTTGACACCACATCAGTGGTTTTCAAATTCCAGTGTGTGGAAGAGCCCCGTGAAAAGACTGTTAAACCCAAATGGTGGGACCCAACCAAGAGATTGGAATCAGTAGATCTGCGGTAGAACCTGGTAATCAGCATTTCTAACAGTGGTCCACTGCTCTGTGTTGTACCGCTTCAAGCTAGGGGGGACTTACTTCTTGGTGCTGTGACAAAAGAAAACAGTACTGTCCTTTAAAAAACTTTCCAAATAGAGCTGCCATATGACCCAGCAATCCAACTCCTAGGCATATACCCAGAGAAAACCATAATTCAAAAGGATACATGCAGTGTTCATAGCAGCATTATTCACAATAACCAAGACAAGAAAGCAATCTCAATGCTCATTAACAGATGAATGGATAAGGAAGATGTGGTACATGCATGCAACATAATATCACTCAGCCATAACAAGAATGAAATAATGCCATTTGCAGCAACATGGATGCAACTAGACGTTATCACCCTAAGTGAAGTAAGTCAGAGAAAGACAAATATCATATCATATCACTTATATGTGGAATCTTTAAAAAATGATACAAATGAACTCATTTACAAAAGAGAAGCAGACTCACAGACATAGAAAACAAACATGGTTATCAAAGAGGAAATGCAGACAGAGGACTAAATTAGGAGTTTGGGATTAACATACACATGATAATATATATAAAGTGGATAATCCACAAGTACCTACTCTACAGGGAACTCTACTCAACTCTCTACAGGAAACTATATGGGAAAAGAATCTGAAAAAGAATAGATATGTGTATAACTAAATCACTTAGCTCTATACCTAAAACTAACACAACACTGTAAAACAACTATAATATCAAATAAAAGTTAAATTTAAAAAGAACCTATCAAAGAAAATACCCACTTTCACTCTGTTTGTTGACAACAAACTGGGGAGTCTGAGCGCTTAACTTAAATTCAATTGCATCAGCATGGAGCTCCTGTTAGCAGTTCCCAACCTAGTTTACTGTATAAAACAGCGGCACCAAGAATTTTTTAAAAGGCAGAGTGTGATTAGAGAACTATGAGAGCTTTGGGGGCCCACAAAGATGGCTACACAGAAGACAGGTATTAAGACAGGAGTCCCCAGTAAGTCTACATCCCTTTGCCAAGTGATGCTGCTTCTACTCCCTTCAAGAACCAAGACCTATTTTCCATCCCTGTTGAGTGGAGCTCTCTCAGGACTATGACAAGTAGAAGGTGGTTGATGTGCTTTCCTTCCAGTCCTGGGGCCTCTATCTTAAGAGACATTTTTTCTTTTGCATCCGCCCTTCCCCACTTGGAACCTTGAAATCCTGAGGCTAGTTGAATGGAGACTGGACCAGCAGGAGGAGCTGCAGACAAGTGTGCAGTAGGCACAACAGTGAAGTTCCCTGGACTTCCTGTTCACTCCACAGGCTCTGCTGTTTCCAGCCCACCTAGATAGCATATTCAAAAGCAGAGACATTACGTTGCCAACAAAGGTCCATCTAGTCAAGGCTATTGGAGAAGGCAATGGCACCCCACTCCAGTACTCTTGCCTGGAAAATCCCATGGACGGAGGAGCCTGGTAGGCTGCAGTTCATGGGGTCGCGAAGAGTCAGACACAACTGAGCGACTTCACTTTCACTTTTCACTTCCCTGCATTGGAGAAGGAAAACCTACTCCAGTTTTCTTGCCTGGAGAATCCCAGGGACAGAGGAGCCTAGTGGGCTGCTGTCTGTGGGGTCGCACAGAATCGGACACGACTGAAGCGACTTAGCAGAAGCAGCAGCAGCAGCAGCAGCAGCAGCAGCAGCAGCAGCAGTCAAGGCTATGGTTTTTCCAGTGGCCATGTATGGATGTGAGAGTTGGACTGTGAAGAAAGCTGAGCACTAAAGAATTGATGCTTTTGAACTGTGGTGTTGGAGAAGACTCTTGAGAGTCCCTTGGACTGCAAGGAGATCCAACCAGTCCATTCTAAAGGAGATCAGTCCTGGGTGTTCTTTGGAAGGGCTGATGCTAAAGCTGAAACTCCAATACTTTGGCCACCTCATGCGAAGAGTTGACTCATTGGAAAAGACTGATGTGGGGAGGGGTTGGGGGCAGAAGGAGAAGGGGACAACAGAGGATGAGATGACTGGATGGCATCACTGACTCGATGGACGTGAGTTTGAGTGAACTCCGGGAGTTGGTGATGGACAGGGAGGCCTGGTGTGCCACAGTTCATGGGGTCGCAAGGAGTCGGACGCAACTGAGCGACTGAACGGACTGAACTGACTGACCAGCCGCTACTAAGACCCTCCAGGTAAAATTTCCAAACCCAAGCTGGCCTGGTGATAGAAAGTTCTATCGTTCCCTGGAGGGGTTGCTGGTCCCAGCCGACTCCCAAGCCTGGGACGTGTGTTTTCCGGTGCACCTGGGGCTGCGAATCAGGGCTATAATGTTGACTATTAGTATCATGTAGACTTATTCCTTTGTAAGTTCTCCTGCCTTCCTTCCAGTTAGGTCAAGAATAATTCCCAGGTGGCTCAGTGGTAAAGAATCCGCCATGGGTTTGCAGGAGACACGGGTTGATCCTTGGGTCAGGAAGATCCCCTGGAGGAAGAAATGGCAACCTTCTCCACATTCTTGCCTGGGAAATCCCATGGACAGAGGAGCCTGGCAGGTTACAGACCATGGGGAGGCAAAAGAGTTGGACACAACCACAAACCGAGCTTTAGATGAGCACAAATAAAGTAGGCTCTAGGTTACTTCATTTTGTATGACTGTCTCTAGGTCCATCAGTATCAGAAATCCAAAAAAGAAGGGATAAATGTCTGCATATTCTCCACTTTGCTGTACAGTAGAAAGCAACACAATATTGTAAAGCAACCATTCCCCCCAATAAAATTAATTGAAAAAAAAAAACAGAACAAAAAACAGCAAACAGCAAAAAACACAGTCTATGCAAAGAAACTTTGGCAGTTATCTCGGACTTAATAATAGTATTTTGTTTTCATTGCATGTGTGTGTGTCTTATCTATTTATGTATGTTGTTGTCAGTTACTGAGTCATGTCTGACTCTTTCAACCCCATGAACTGTAGCACTTCAGGCTTCCCTGTTTTATCTCCTGGAGTCTGCTCAAACTCATGTCCATTGAGTCAGTGATGCCATCCAACCATCTCACCCTCTGCCACCCACTTCTTTTGCCTTCAATTTTTCCCAGCATCAGGGTCTTTTCCAGTGAGCCAGCTCTTCGCATCAGGTGGCCAAATTATTAGAGCTTCAGCTTCAGCACCAGTTCTTCCAATAAATATTAAGAGTTGATTTCCTTCAGGATTGACTGATTTGATCTCCTTGCAGTCCAAGGGACTCTCAAGAGTCTTCTCCAGCACCACAGTTCCAAAGCATCTGTTGTTTAGTGCTCAGCCTTCTTTATAGTCTAACTCTCACACCCATACACAGCTACTGGAAAAACCATAGCTTTTACTATACAGAATTTTGTCATAGCTTTTCCTCCAAGGAGAAAGGGTATAGTGGTCATGCTTTGCCATGAGTGTTTGTCACATGAAATTTTATTTTGAAGTAAATGGAATAATTTTGCAACTAGATTCACTTATAGAAAAAACTAATAATGAATGACAACAAGGAAGTAAACATATGTGGTAAAGCATAGGAAACTGTAAGGAAGATGAGATGGGGTGGGGGGGTTAAAACAGGTGCCTCTGTGTTCACATGACCTCACAGACCCCCTCCCAGAGCATGTGCCCCGAGGGTCATGGAACAACTATCCTGGTTCCCAGGTTGCCTCTCCTTTCCTCTCATCCATCTTCATTTCAGGTTCCTTGGAGACGGGCTCTCCCAGGCTCGAACTTGTTGGAGGAAAGTGAAGAACTGCCTCCTGGGAACTTGGCCCCTTCTCCTGCCTCCTCCTCTACCCCTGAGCTCCACAAAATTTGGTGTCTGTTTCTATGAGATTTTTTTTAAATCAGTGAGATGGTTGGATGGCATCACTAACTCAATGGACATGGGTTTGGGTGGATTCTGGGAGTTGGTGATGGACAGGGAGGCCTGGCATGCTGTGGTTCATGGGGTTGCAAAGAGTTGGACACAACTGAGCAACTGAACTGAACTGAACTGAGATCATAGATCATACAGTATTTATCTTTCTCTATCTGACTTAAGGGCTTCCCTGGTGGTTCAGTGGTAAAGAATCCACCCACTAATGCAGGAGATGCAGAAGATGTAGTTTTGATCCCTAGGTGGGAAAGATCCCCTGGAGAAGGAAATGGCAACCCACTTCAGTATTCTTGCCTGGAATATCACAGGGACAGAGAAGTCCATGGGGTTTCAAAGAGCTGGACATGACTTAGCATCTAAATAGCAACAATCTGACTTAAATTACTTAGTACTATGTCGTCAAGGTTTTTATGCCTGAAAAAATGTCTATATCAGATTTGAAAGATTTTTTTTTTTTATTGCTACTCCTTGGAAGGAAAGTTATGACCAACCTAGATAGCATATTCAAAAGCATAGACATTACTTTGCCAACAAAGGTTGGTCTAGTCAAGGCTATGGTTTTTCCTGTGGTCATGTATGGATGTGAGAGTTGGACTGTGAAGAAAGCTGAGCACCGAAGAATTGATGCTTTTGAACTGTGGTGTTGGAGAAGACTCTTGAGAGTCCCTTGGACTGCAAGGAAATCCAACCAGTCCATTCTGAAGGAGATCAGCCCTGGGATTTCTTTGGAAGGAATGATGCTAAAGCTGAAACTCCAGTACTTTGGCCATCTCATGCGAAGAAATGACTCATTGGAAAAGACTCTGATGCTGGGAGGGATTGGGGGCAGGAGGAGAAGGGGACGACAGAGGATGAGATGGCTGGATGGCATCACTGACTCGATGGACGTGAGTGTGAGTGAACTCCGGGAGTTGGTGATGGACAGGGAGGCCTGGCGTGCTGCAATTCATGGGGTCGCAAAGAGTCGGACACGACTGAGCGACTGAACTGAACTGAACTGATAGCCAGTGGAAAGTGAAGTGAGGTCTGTGAACTGGGTAAGCTGCCTATCATCTCTTTGCATTTCAGTTTCCTCACTTGCCAAATACTGGGATAAGACTGAGTAACTGGGTCCCCAATTCAAGTGGTTATTAGATTGATCTCAGTTGCTTGCTTACAACCCAGATCCCTAGGCCTCAGGGTCAAAAATTGGACCTCTTATGAGGTCTCGCATGGAAAGCCTGAGGCTAAACAATCCTTTTGTGCCCTTAGCACCTGGATAGTTTAGTCTCTGAATTTCGGGTCTATTATTTAATTTCCTTTTTAACTAGAAATTCTTTTATGAAGGACAAATATGCTAACTATTTTCATAATTAGACCCATTTAGAGTCTTACACTGAGCTTCAATATTGCATAGAATAGGCCATGCATTATCAACATATGGAAGCACTTAGTTGATGGAGTAGCAGGGTGGGTGTTAGGAGAGGATGTTATGTGATTTGAAAATTTTTTAAAAATATATTTATATATGGAAAGTAAAATATCTTTTTTCATGTAACTTGAAAATTAAAGGCCATAATTTTTTTTCTTGTCTGACAGGATATGCAGGAAATAGAATTTGTTCCCTGTACTAGCTCAAGATGGGAGTTAGAGGTGGAGTGGGGATGGTGTCATGAGATTTTCAAGTTTATCCAAAAGGGTCATGGGTCTAAAAAGGTCTCAAAGCACTGTAGCACTGAGATGGATTGGTTTCTGAAGAAAAGTGAGAAAAGAAAACCATTAAGTTCAACTGTCACTCTTCCAACTGAATATTGAAACCACTTGGGAAAAAAGTTTTGAGTGAGGTTTACAGTCAGAAGCAACATTGCTGTTTTTGAGGTTTGTGCATGAGTCGCCATTTAGCTGTATTTAGCTGTACCACACTCTTCCTAGAGATGTGATTAAGTGCCATATTTTGAAGCTTTCGAAAGTGTTAAGCTGCTTGTTACGCTGGCCTGACTCATGCAAGGGTTCATTTGGATGAGTGGATTTGTGTGTTGCGTTATGGCTTCGTGGACAGAGGATTTGGGAGGTTGGAATTTCCATTCTACTTTCTCAGTGACGTGGTGCGTGAACACTAAGTATCTGAGAACGTTGAGGTCACTGAGCGTTTCATCTTTAAGTCTTTGTGGACTACACTGGACTCGCGGGTGACTGGCTCAGTCGTGTGACCCGTGGACTGACAAGGTTCATGTGACTCATGGACCGACCTGGCTGACAAGGTAAGTGTCCTCCTCCTACTTCCTTTTTCATTTTGAACATAAATAATAGCATGTGACCATGCTTGTAACTGTGCTTGTAACTATTAATAAGTAACAAGCGATAGTTACTTATACTCATGGAGTAATGGAGTAATAGTAGCAGTAGTCCTCCTATAAATCACTCCTCCGTGTAAGAGGGAGACTGATTTTGGAGACCAGAGCAGCAAGTCTAACATTAAAAGCAGTGAGTGTAGAGACAAGAACACTGATTTGGGTGCTTGTTCTCCCAGCTCTGTGAACTTGATCAGGGTGGTTTCAGCTTCTCAAACTTCAATTTCTTTGTTTGTAAACTTGAGATCATAATAACTATAGAATTTATTGTTTTCGGATAGAATTGTTTTCAGAACTGAAAGAAATATTTTTAAGCACTAAGATCATGCCTGGCATGTTGTCCTGAAGATGATGGAGCCCTGTGCAGATTTTTAAGTAAAAGAATGATGTGATTAGATTTATGTGGTAGTCAATGTGAAGAATGAGTAGGAGGTCCATAAAACTAGAAAATAAGAAAACTTATGCAGAGAGATAGACAGAAATTATATTAAAAAATCATACAAAATTGTATTTATTATATCATATTATAATATAATATATAAAATATAATATTATATTATATAAATATACATTCATAATTAAATATATTAATAATTAATATATATTATTATATTAATTATATTATAATTATACAAAAATATACAACTGAAAAATTATATGATCTTAAATAAAGCAGAAGAGGAAATGAAGAGAATGAGCCCTGCTTGAGGTATAAGAGAATAAGTTTCTTGGGAGCAAGGTCCAGGCCTCATTTATCTTTGATGACTTAGCACCAGGCCAATATCTGGTCTGTACGGTAGGTGCTGAGAAAACATTTCTTACTTGGTCATAGAATTGATTCAGTCTGGTTGAATGACATCCAAAAAGGAATAATGTGAGAAGTTTTCTAATTCTAACTAGTATTTTTTCTTCATGTTTCCTGTCGCTCTTAACTCTCTCCCTTTGTCTACCTCCGACTGGGGAGCTGAGCATTTGCCTTCTTTTTGGAAAAGGGATGCAATAGCAGAAAGTGGACTTTCAGAAATCTGATAAAGTTCATAAGTTTTGGCTTTTCAAGGGCCTCATCTCATTTGGAAGAAAACATGATGAATCAGAGTCAGTATTTACTTCAAAGAGATGAACAAAGATTCCTTATTCTGAATGTTGGGGAGATTCAGAGGGGACATGATGAGACCTGGGAGCCTCCTGCGGCAATGGGGTGGGCCGAGGGTAGAGGAAACGGAGCTAAATTTGCAGGTAGGACAGCGGAGAAGACATGGGCGTCTGTCCCTGGGTGCTGCCCAGGGTGGAGGTGGGGAGACGCAGAGCCAATGCCTAGCACCAGTTGATGAGGACTCTCAGTGCTCTGTGGCATAGATGGGTCTATGGGTCACCTGCACAACAGATGGGTCTAGTACCTGAAAACACAGCAGTTTCCCAAGATCAGAGTCACACCATGTAGTAGAATTTCCCCCCATACAGGTGTGACTCAGGGGGACCCTGGGGTCTTAAAGAGGCCTTAAAGATGGGAAGCTCATGGTAGGGTGGGAGGGTACGGTGCTGGTCTGCTAACGACCAGTGACTGACGTCTCACAGGAAAACCGGGACACCTGAGTGGACAGTAGAGTAGATGCCCACTGACAACTGGGTGCTCTCTCCCAGTCCCCCCCAATTGAGGTTGTTATCGTTTAGTCGCTTAGTCGTGTCTGAGCCTTTTGCGACCCCATGGACTGCAGCCCACCAGGCTCCTCTGTCCATGGGATTTCCCAGGCAAGAATACTGGAGTGAGTTGCCATGCCCTTCTCCAGGGGATCTTCCTGACCCAGATCAAACCCTTATCTCCTGTGTCTCCTGCACTGGCAGGCAGATTCTTTACCACTGCAGCGCCTGGGGAACCCATCCACCCCGGTACTCTGACACAGTGAGCCTACAGCCCCCCAGAATTCTGATGCAACCCTGGGGGACGCGGAGGAAGCGGATGTGAGCTGACTCGTTAAGTTTCTGCCCCCCAGAGACTCACACTATAAATTGTACTCAGTTCCAGAAAAACAAAGAAAAGTTCTCGACCACTTCATTTTGCCTGAGATCCAAGTTCCCTGTACAAATATGACTTTTGGACATATTATTATTAGAAGTAGAGTACATAATTTGTATTTGCTGCCTGAATGCATTCTGTGTCACACAGGTCCAAATACACCTGAACGAAGGATTCAGTCTAGGAACCCAGTTTTCAAGAGTATTGCCCAATGGAGCCTGATGAGGATGAAAAGAGAATCACAATCACACGATGGGAGAAGCAAACAAGGACCCGGGGTCTTAGCTGCAACGCTAGCACTTTTCTAGTATTCAGAGTTAAATGCAGACCAAGGGGGGCTTTCTGTGAACATTTATGTAGCACTTTCTGTCTTCCAGGAGCTGTCTCAATCACCTTATGTAAGTTAACTCTTCATTCTTGCAGCAAACAATTCAGTAGGTGTTATTGTTGTTGTTTTTGTTGCTCAGTTGTGTCTGACTCTTTTCAACCCCAGGAACTGTAGCCCACCGTAGGATCTTCCAGTCCCAGGAATCAAACTTGTGTCTGTTGAACTGGCAGGCAGATTGTTTAGCGGCTGAGCCACCAGGGAGGCAGGTACTATTATTAGCATCTGCATTTACCAGGTATAGAAATGGAGATGTGGAAATGTTGCATCATACCTGCCTGAACTCACACCGCCCGTAAGTGACAAATTCAGGTTTGCTGCAGGGCTCACAGCCTCACTTTGCTTTCAGATGTGTTCGAATTCATGTAGTAACAAAGACCTTTATAGTTAGACTGGCCTCAGAAGTCGTGATTTCGCTAGGAGAGGGTAATGAAGGTGTGGTGGGTTGTGTGGAGAGATCTGAGATTCTGGTGGGATCGGCATTGGACTGAATGATGCTGAGGTCTCTGATTCTGAACCCCTAGGACGTTTTATTTGTTGGTTAAAATTATTTAAAATTCAGTTTGAAATAGGCTTTTTCTTCCGGTTGTGGCATGTGACACTTCCTCAAGAAAAAACTGCAGTAAAAACTAACTCAGGGACTTCCCTGATGGTCCAGTGGTTAAGACCGCCTTCCAGTACAGGGGGTACGGGGTTCAAACTAAGATCCCACATCCCTTGTGGAGAAAAAACCAAAACATAAAACAGAAACAATATTGTAACAAATTCAATAAAGACTTTCAAAGTGGTCCACATAAATAAAAAACCTAGCTCAGGTTATATATGTAATCATAACTATCCATCTGAAAAATAGCAGACTTTTTAAAGTGAAAATATTTTATTTATGTAGCTAACAGAGCTAATTGAGGATGACGGGTGGAATTATTTTCAGACTCTTCTGTATTTAAAAAAATTTTTTTTTAGAGAGGCTGACTCTATTTCCTGGTTGTAAGTTCTGTTGGCTGAATTTCTTGGTGTTTGTTTTCTGTGCGTTGTCTGGAATTTTGGTTTGAGAGCCTGTCTTGGGTGTGATCACCCGCCCATCCCCCTTTCTTCCGTCTCTCTGTGCTCACTCCTATCTGTCTAACATGTCTGAGATTATCATGGTGGATCCAGTCTCTCATCTCATTATGATCCTGGGAATGTCCCACTGAGTGTCTGCGAGTCTATCCTTTAGGGGCTACATTATAGTACTTCTGGAAAGCATTAGACAGTGGATGTGTGTGATGAATTGAGTCTAGACTTCAACTTGTTTTCTGTATACACTGACTTTTTCAAGGATGTAAACACATAAAAATCAAGAGAAGATTGTTTTTTGTTTTAGACTGAATTTTATCAACAGTGGTTTACCATTTTGGAAAATCATGTTACTGACAGTCTCTCAACTCAGGCTTTTGAGTTGCGAACACCCTGCACCTCACTAACAGCTATTCATGGTGATTGCTACATAGACTTACAAGTATCTGCAACTTCTTGACACCTTGTCGTGTGACCGTGACCAAGCATTTACATATTGAGATTATGAATGTCTTTCCTTCTATTTATTCTTCATATTAAATGTAGACATTAACTTTTAAAAATATTTATGTGTAGGTAGGTTAAGTATAAATTTCATGGCATAGAACAGAGGGTATCACAAGAATACTTCTTATAAAATGGAGGTTTGAGGATTTATAGAGACTTCATTTTGCTTTGAGTTTCTATAACCCCCAAAACCTCAAAATGAAACCAAGCCAAAACCTCTACATTTTAAAACCAGAGTTTCCTTGAATCTTGACTCAGGTTTACTAAAAGAATATATGACAACTTCACAAAAGTTGGTAGGAGGTAAGGTTTCTGTGGAGGGCAGTGTGAAACAAATAGCAGGTTTAGGAGAAACCATTATAAAAATAAAATTTTACTTTCTCAGAATGTTTTCAGAGACTTTCTATTTATATGACATGTTGTAAAGAGCAAATTCAATAAGCAGCAAGTGTGGTGTCAAGGCGGCTGTAATCATTCTAATAGAATATTTATGTGTTTCTTCTCTTCTCTAAGTCTCTTACCTACATGATCTTCTATCGGCAAACTTTGCTTTGAGACAGCTGAGATGAGGAGAAGACAACCCTCCTTTTTTAAACTCCGTGCTCCGCGGGACCTGAAGTGCATCTATCCAGAGCAAGTTCTTCTGCCTTTTCTCTGTTTCCCGCTTTGAAATACCTTTTCTTTCTTTATCTCCACTCTTTAATGTCCCATGTCGTGTATCCTAAAGAATAAACAGGCAAAAATGTCTTATGAAGAAAGACATAATCCAAAGCTTAATGAGTGAGGAGTCATCTTGCCAAATGATAAAGTGTATTATAAAGCTATGCCAGGTAGCATAGCAGGTTACGGGTCCAAAAATGGGTACAAATAAGAGGTGTTACAGAAGCTGATGCTAGTTTGTGAAAAATTATTATGATATAATTTACCTTGTCACATAAAGGGTGAGTACACCATAGAGCAAACTGTGAGAGCAAATTAGAATCTCACTATATATTCTATATCAAAAGAAACTGAACAGAATTGAAAAGTTTTCTTAATATAACAAAATAACAAATTACAATTAGTGCCATGATCTCCGAGAGAGAGAGGGGAAAAAAAAGACTCTAGAAGCAAAAATAGAAAGCAAAACCAGTGGAGGAAATCACAAAAGGAATGGATTGATCAAATTAACTAGTTTAAGTTTTGTTTTTAGTGCTAGAGACAGCAAAATCAGTAAAAACTGACTGCTTGCTCCGGGTCTCACGCCGCAGTGATAAAGTGGGCTCTGAACCTTCCCAAGTGCGTGTCCACAGAGGAGCGCAGCTGCTGTTCACAGATGTACGGGCTGCGTCCTGTGCATGGGCGCGTGTCCACAGAGGAGGGCGGCTGCTGTTCACAGATGTACGGGCTGTGTCCTGTGCCTGGGCGCGACCATTCATAGTGTAGGCTTTCACTATTTTGAGATATTTTTTTATAGTTTTACTATAATGTTTTAGGTTGCAAAGACAGGCTATTTGTGTATTTGTTATGTTCGTTCCCTGACCAACCAAGTGACATACCTTCTCACTGACAGAGGAGACAGGTATCATTTTGCTTTGACTCCTGAAGAAGGAAGGGGTTCCACGAACAGAAGACTTGTTTAGTGCTAAACAACGCTCCTAACACTGGAAGGTCCTTTAGACGTTCATGCTTCCCCAGTGGCTCAGCGGTAGAGTCCGCCTGCAACGCAGTAGCCCTAGGAGACACAGGTTCGATCTCTGGGTTAGGATATCCCCTGGAAAATGGCAACCCACTCCAGTATTTTTGCCTGGATAGTCCCATGGACAGAGGATGGACAGAGGAGCCTAGTGGGCTACAGTCCATGGGGTGGCAAAGAGATGGGCATGACTGAAGCGACTTAGCACACATGCCAGCCGCACTGCATCAGAAAATATCTTCAGATGAAAAAGTGAAATTCCCTATAGTAAAAGTTAGCTAAATCTGATGTCTCATTTTGCAGTTCACAGTACTGTAATTTATTTTATGAAAATGATATTGCAGTATTTCAATTTAAGTCTAACAACACTTTAAACTGACATAAATGACTGTATAATAAGGACCTAATATTTATTTTCCATGACCACATAATCACTGAATTATATCACAGCTATTATTTATTGGTTGTTGTGAACATTTTATCATGCAGTTTTGATCGTTGTTAAAGTTTAACGGTTTATTTAAATAAATATAATTTTAAAATAATACACATTTGATGGTAAACTAATTAAATGATCATATTATTTCTGCCTGGTATTAGAAAGCTAAGAAAATAACATATCACAGTCAGAAAAAATAGAAAATGGGAATCTACTACACAGTAAAATGAAAGAAAATTACTTGGATTGTTCAATGCCGGGTCAGTCTCAAAAGGATCCAGTACAGACACTTAACACTATCTCAGAGGGGGAGATAGTGAACCCACTCTTTATTTTCACGTTAGTAAGAATGGATGAATTCCTTTTAAAAAATGAGAAAAAAAAAACATGGGGAACCCATTAAATGAAATGTACTTTCTGTTGATTTAGTTATGTCTTTGAATATTAAACAGCAGAACCCCCTCTTGAAGAGATGATCCATCTCGAGTAACAAATGTTTATCTTGCAGAAGAAAGCACAGGTAAGAAGTTTCTGGAAACTTCTTACACAAGAATACTGATAAACAGTGGGAAAAAAATTTGAACTACTTTATTTTTTTAAGCTTGAAAGCCCTTCTTTCTAAAAAAAATTTTTTTTTAATTTGTAAACTCTTTAAGGATGAAGAAAAAAACAACTGAGTGAAGGAAATGGTAGCAGATTTTATCAGTCAATTGTTGTAAAACAGGAATAGAGTGAAATGCACCACAAACATGTTACTGAATGTTTAAAATTTTAAATTATTGAGAAGAAGATATAATTATTGATGTGACAAAATAATTACTTTAAAACAAGAAAATGTTAACATGCTACTAATAAATATATACTATAAATATCTATGTGGTTAGCAAAACAATTGGCATTCAGAGAAAAAATTACAAAACTGGGATTTTTCTTCATTTGGTAGAAATCATAGCAGAAGGGTGCTCGGGGCTGGTGCACTGGGATGACCCCAAAGGATGGGATGGGGAGGTAGGTGGGAGGGGGTTTCAGGATGGGGATACATGTACACCTGTGGCAGAGTCATGTCAATGTATGGCAAAACCACTACAATATTGTAAAGTAATTACCTCCAATTAAAATAAATAAATTTGTATTAAAAAAAGAAATCATAGCAGAATTTGACAATGTCATGACTCATACTTATCCATAATATAAATATTGAAGATAAATAACAACATTGTACATTACTGAGGGGATGAAATACAAAACCAAAAATTAAGATTATAGATGATGAAATTAACAAATTATTTAATTTCATGAAGGTGAGCTCTGCTAATTATTATTCAATTACTTTAGATACAACTAGTGGTGGGCTGAAAAACTGACTCTCTTAAAAAAGAAATAAAAAAGCCAATTTCAATGGTAACACTGAATGGTAAATTAAACAACCCTAATAAAGCTTATTTCTAGTTTAATAACTGGCTCACAAAAGTCCTTCAGGTTTAACAATCGATTTCACCAACCAGTGCAATCCGGCTCCTATATATACAATCTAAGTCACGTACAACAGATGACATAGTTGCTTGATGTGTGAATTTCAAAATACAAGTCTTGTATCTCTAAATGAGACTATTTTGACAATGTTGTCCTATAGGTAACACCAACTCAAGAATGATTCTATATAATTGACTACTTACAAAGATATAATCTGGACATCTAAAATCAGACTACAGTAAGAGCATTGATGTTCATGGAAAACATACCAAATTGCAACTGACGATGTTTGAAAATGATAGAATATCCTGCATTCTGCTTTCTGTGCATTTTTTAACTGGAAGGAAATGAGACAGCAAAAAATCTAACTACACTGAGCAGCTTTTATCTTGCACAAACTGTACAACTGTTTTGTAGACTCAATAGAAGTTAAGACTATTGAAACCACATTTGCTAAATATAAGTACTTGGCCACCATTGAATTTTTAATAGGAAATGAAATTGGTAACATCATGTTAATAAAAACACAAGTTGAAGCAGGTTAAAGCTCTTTTAGACTATTTTAATATTAATAAAGATATTAATAAAGTTATTAATAAAGATATTAATCTAAGAATTCTAGAATATAAACCAAAGTAAACTTGAAAAAGTATCGACATTTATATTTTATAACATTTGGTTAGTACTAATTTACCATATTTTTAATATGTGAGAGTTATAAGCAAACTGTCGCAGGAACCAGATTCAAAAGATGTAATATTCTCAAAACTTCAAAGAGAGTAGGAGATTCCTTTTAAAAAGAAATGTGATTTTTCTGAAGAATCTGTTATTGTGCTAAAAAAAAAAAAATTACAACTTGCTGACACAGGTCTGAACCTATCGTTTTAGATAAAAACTAAAAGTAAAAGAATCAATTTTGACTGGGAATCCCACAGTCAACCCATTGGTGATCCAAAACCAAAATTTCCAAGTCACAAATTTTGGGTTTTGTATTAAATGCAATGATGTCATCATTAAGGAAATCATTAAAGAAAGTTTCGTGATGCTAAGCAAATACCGTGTCTGTTTGATATTCTAAATAACATGTCATTTGAGGAAGTATGAGGACTATGAAATACTACAACAACATAAAAAGCTATAATTGCCACCCACTGATGGCTGTAACAGAGGATGTGATATTGGTGAGTCGTGAATATTTGAGAAACTAGAATTTTTAAGCTGTTTTCTAAAATCTTGATTGATTTCCCCTGAGATATTACAATTTCACTATTGAGTTGTTTTCCACAAAAATTTATTAAACACATTTCCATATACAGGCACTTTGGAGAAACTATGGGTTCATTTCCAGGCCACCACTGTAAAGCTAACATCGCAGTAGAGCAAGTCACAGATATTCTTTTGTTTCCCAGTGGGTCTAAAAGCTATGTTTACACGATCTTTGGGCCTACTGTGTGCTATAGTATTGTCTAAACAAATGTGGTGGTGGTGGTGATTTAGTAGCTAAGTCATGTCCAACTCTTTGAGACCCCATGGACTGTATCCCGCCAGACTCCTCTGTCCGTGGACTTTCCCAGGCAAGACTACTGGAGTGGGTTGCCATTTTCCTCTTCAAGGGCATCTTCCCAACCCAGGAAGATTTAAAGAATGCTTTACTGGTAATGAAACACTATCATCTGAGCCTTCGGGGTGTCATAATCTTTTTGCTGCTGGTGGTGGTTTAGTCACTCGGTCATGCCCGACTCTTGTGACCCCACATGGACTGTAGCCCACCAGGCTCTTCTGTCTATGGGATTTCCCAGGCAAGAATACTTATGTGGGTTGTCAATTTCATGGAAGTTGAAATATTGCAAGAATTACTAAAACATGACACAGAGACACGAAGTGAGCAAAGTCTGTAGGAAAAGTGGCACTGTCAGACTCGCTAGTGGAGAAAACAGAGTATCAAGTTTTACATGTACTTAAAACTACTTAAGTTGATCAGCAGTATCTGGAGAAAACTAGAAAGTCAATCTGAGGTGATTTCTGTGGGAAATGACATACTGAAGCAAGTAAGCATGGAAATCATCATAAATGTTTCATTTCTGTAAAACAACTGTTTAAAAAGAAATTGTATTATTTGTAATTATTTTGTTTAAAAATTTCACTTTCTATTATTTTATGTTTGGTATCTTATTTTTATAATTTACACAGCATATTTGGTAATTTTGTGGTTTGTAGAAATAAATAATACATTTTTAAGGAATATATTAGTAAAAAAACTTATTTAATGAAAGAGCACTATTTTTTTGAAAGTGCAAGGGCCTTCTTATTTTTTTATTTAGGTGTAGTTGAATTACAGTATTATATTCATTTCAGGTGTATAATACAGTCTTTTGAAATTTAAATACTAAATGAAATGATCACCACAATAAACCTCATCACTGTCTGTCACCAGGCAAAATTATTACAATATTATTGACTATATTGTGCTATATACTATATGCTATATATAGTATATAATATATTTATATATAATATATATGCTATATATTATATGCCATGATTTATTTTATTACTGGAAATTTGTACACCTTACTTCCATTCAGCTATTTTGCCCAGTCCCCCACCCTCTCCCCTCTGGCAGTCGCCAGTTTGTTCTTTGTATCTATGAATTTATTTCTGTCCTGTTTTGGTTTTTTAACCTTCACATGAAAGCAAACACACACAATATTTGTCTTTTTCTGTGTGACTTATTTCACAATGTATAATACCCTCTATATCCATCCATGTTGTTACAAATGGCAAGATTTCATTCTTTTCTTTATGGCTGACTATATTCCATTGTGTATCACGCAATTTTTTTTTTTATCCATTCATCTATTAATATCAGTGGACACTTAGGTTGCTTCTGTATCATGAGTATTGTAAATAACACTACAATGAACATCAGTGTTCAAAATTCTTTTTTGAAATAGTGTTTTCGTTTTCTTTGGGTAATTACCCAGAGGTAGAATTGCTGGATCACAAGGTGGTTCTGTATTTTAATTATTTGAGGAACCTCTGTACTGTTTCCATAGAGGCTGCTCCAGTTTAAATTCCTGCCAACAGTGCACAAGGGCTCTTTTTTCTCCACGTCCTCACCGGCTCTTGGTATTCCTTGCCTTTTTGATGGTAGTCTTTCTGACAGAGGTGATATGATATCTCGTGATTTGTTTTGTATTTCCCTGATGATTAGTGGGGTTCAGATCTTCTTGTGTGTCTGTTGGCCATGTGTATGTCTCCTTTGGGAAAATGTATATTCAGGTCCTCTGCCCATTTTTAACTGGATTGTTTGTTTTTTTGATGTTGAGTTTGTATAGCTTGAATTTTAACCCCTTAGAGGTTATACCATGTACAAATATCTTCTCCCATTTAGTGAGTTGTCTTTTTCATTTTACTGATGGTTTTACTCACAGGACCAAAGCTTTATAGTTTACTGTAGCTTCATTTGTTTATTTAGGCTTTTGTTGCTCTTCCCTGAGAAGACAGATAAAAAAAAATACTACTAAGACTGATGTCAAAGAGTTTGCTGTCTATCTTTTCAGTTCTATGGCTTCAGGTCTTATACCTAAGTCTTTAATCCATTTTCACTTTATTTTGTATATAATGTAAGGAATGGTCTACTTTCATTCTCTTGAATGTAGCTATCCAATCTTCCTAACACCATTTATTGAAGAGGCTGTTTTTCCCCATTGTGTATTCTAAGAATGCTATTTGTAATATGCCTATTTTCTGGGACAGCAGTATCATGATTGTGCATATTTATTTCTTTATATGTGGTTATGTGTAAATATATATAAAAGTCACACAAAAATATACATTTTAAGTGATATAAAGATGAAAATGGAAATTATTGCATTTTTAACATATTTTATATTAGCAGTAGTAGTGGTAATGTATTTTACTTATACCCTTGGTTCAGTTCAGTTCAGTCACTCAGTCGTGTCTGACTCTTTGTGACCCCGTGAATCACAGCACGCCAGGCCTCCCTGTCCATCACCAACTCCCGGAGTTCACTCAGACTCACGTCCATCGAGTCAGTGATGCCATCCAGCCATCTCATCCTCTGTCGTCCCCTTCTCCTCCTGCCCCCAATCCCTCCCAGCATCAGAGTCTTTTCCAATGAGTCAACTCTTCGCATGAGGTGGCCAAAGTATTGGAGTTTCAGCTTCAGCATCAGTCCTTCCAATGAATATTCAGGACTGATTTCCTTTAGGATGGACTTGTTGGATCTCCTTGCAGTCCAAGGGACTCTCAAGAGTCTTCTCCAACACCACAGTTCAAAAGCATCAACTCTTCGGTGCTCAGCTTTCTTCACAGTCCAACTCTCACATCCATACATGACCACTGGAAAAACCATAGCCTTGACTAGACGGACCTTTGTTGGCAAAGTAATGTCTCCGCTTTTGAATATGCTGTCTAGGTTGGTCATAACTTTCCTTCCAAGGAGTAAGCATCTTTTAATTTCATGCCCTAAAATGGTTATAAATAATAGTTTGTAAACAGCAGCATTATTTAAAATGCTTTACCACAATATTGCCTTTGCTATTTTAAGAGTGCATCCAAAGAACTGTTTTCTTAAGTTTATTTTAATACCTACTTTTAATGCTGTCACAGATGAAATTTTTCTCTTCAGAAAGATATTTCAGTATAAACATCTACCATTAAGTTTAGGGGAAAAAAAGAAGTACTGTATGAGCATCATGTGAATTTTAATGTGTAAAAATAAATTATGGATGTTTGTTTTTACCTTTATGTAGATGGTCTTGCCAATTACTGTGACCTCCCGTTGCTATTAGCTACTGAGATGAAATGTGCACAGGGTGTCAGTCTATGTGTACGTGTCAGATAGCCTTCTCGTTCATTTTATCTCTGATGACTAATCTCTTGGCATATCTGGTGGGTTTTGAAGGTAGATACTAAGAAGTGGGGTGTCGCTTCTGCTGTTCTTTTGTGGTTCACTTCCTTTTGCATTGATGATAGTGTATCCATTCCACATTTATTTGCAGGAAAGTTTCTAGACACATGTCCATATCTGAAGGGTAGTTTAAATAAAGCTGGGTTCTAACATCTATAAATCCACTTTTTAGGCACATGTAAATAAATGGTAACACACTGAAATCCTCTGCAAAGGAAGGAAGATAGGAGAGCATCACTGCTGCCTTCTCCCAGGGTACCTCCTATAACTGATATGTGATCCAAGTACAGTCCCAGGGCTCGTGTCTCTATTAAATATTAGTAAAGTTTCATTTCTATATTTTTTAAAGAAAACAATCAATGAATAGAGACACTTCAGTTTTTTTTCTGTTCTGTCCTAGTGAACCATACACACCACCACCAGGCATGTGCCTTGTCTCATTCCAAACCCAACAACTGGAAATGTTCTCAAATTAGGAAAAGCGTTAAGATGTTGAGTTTCCAAAGATGATGCCAGCTCACTATGATTACGTATATTGCGTATTATCACTGAATATGTTACAAGAAAACTCAACAGACTTTGCTCTTAAAAATTAAAAATTTTAGAATGCTTTTTACATATAAATATTTAATGCTATAGGATAGATTGAGGGTTTTGCAATAAATATAGAAAATGAGTTAATGTCATATTTTCTTGCAATCAACAAATCTAATATATACAGATTTCATAAATGAAATTTAAAAACTGTCAAAGACATTTTAAAGTCATGAACAGATGATTCACAGAACTACAAAATGACTGGGAAACATGAGAAAAACCTCACGAGTAATCAATGAAATGCACAATAAAGCATAAGATTATCACCATCCATCCATCAAATTATCTATTGCAAATGGTCTGTAAAGATGCTGCCGCTTCAGAGTCACTTCAGTCGTGTCTGACTCTGTGCGACCCCATAGACGGCAGCCCACCAGGCTCCCCCGTCCCTGGGATTCTCCAGGCAAGAACACTGGCGTGGGTTGCCATTTCCTTCTCCAATCCATGAAAGTGAAAAGTGAAAGTGAAGTTGCTCAGTCGTGTCCAACCCTCAGCGACCCCATGGACTGCAGCCTACGAGGCTCCTCTGTCCATGGGATTTTCCAGGCAAGAGTACTGGAGTGGGGTGCCATTGCCTTCTCCGTCTGTAAAGATAGCCACCTAGAATTCCTCCATTGCTGTAACATGCATGTCAACCTCTCATCAAGAGGTGGCGTGTATTTCTTTTTCTTTAGAATTGGGATAGTCTGACTTGTATTGAACAATAGAATGGGATAGAAGTGATGCCATGCATCTAATGTGTAAAGATCTGTGTTGCTGGTGTGCATATAAATTGATAAACCTGGATCATATGGTAGTTCTATGTTTAACTTTTTGAAGTACCTGATGGCTCAGTCAGTAAAGAAACCACCTGCAATGCAGGAGACCCGTGTTCGATCCCTGGGTCGGGAAGATCCCCCAGAGAAGAGAATGGCAACCCACTCCAGTATTCTTGCCTGGAGAATTCCATGGACAGAGGAGCCTGGTGGGCAAAGAGTCAGACACGACTGAGCGACTAACACTTTCAGTTTATACTATGTTTTATAGTGGTTGCACCATTTTACAATGCTACCAACAGTACCCAAGGTTTACAATGTTTCTGCATTCTTGTCAACACTTTTTGTTTTCTGTTTTTTTTTTTTCAATAGTAGTCACCCTCATGGGCTTAAGGTAGCATCTCATTGTGGTTATGATTTGCACTTCTCTTATATTAATGAGGTGAACATGTTTTTTCCTGTGTTTGTTGGTCATTTTAATATAATCTCTAGAGAAATGTCTACTCAAGTCCTTTATCCAAAAGAACTGAAAAAAGGTTCTGAAGAGATATTTGTATACTCATTATTCATAGCAGTGTTATTCATAATAGCCAACAGGTGGAAGTAGTCTAAATGTCAATTGATGGATGAATGGATAAACTAAGTGTATCATATACATAAATGAAGAAGGCAAGTTTATCACCTGCTATGACATGAATGATGTTTGGGGACATTATAAGCCAGTTATGAAAAGACAAATACTGTGTGATTCCACTCACATGTGTTATCTAAAATGGTCAAATTCATAGAAGCAGTAGAATGGTGGTTACCAGCAGTTGCGGGGAGAAGGAAATGGAGAGCTGTCGTTTAATGGGCATAGTTTCAGTTTTGAAAGATTAAAAAATTCTGAAAATTTCTTGCACAACAATATGAATATACTTAATGCAGCTAGTTCAGTTCAGTTCAGTTGCTCAGTTGCGTCTGACTCTGTGACCCCAGGGACTGCAGCACCCCAGGCTTCCCTGTCCATCACCAACTCCCATAGCTTACTCAAACTCATGTCCATTGAGTCGGTGATGCCATCCAAACACCTCATCCTCTGTCATCCCCTTCTCCTCTGCCTTCAATCTTTCCCAGCATCAAGGTCTTTTAAAATGAGTCAGTTCTTTGTATCAGGTGGCCAAAGGATTGGAGTTTCAGCTTCAGCATCAGTCCTTCCAGTGAATATTCAAGACTGATTTCCTTTAGGATGGACTGGTTGGATATCCTTAAAGTCCAAGGGACTCTCAAGAGTCTTCTCCAACACCATAGTTCAAAAGCATCAATTGTTCAATGCTCAGCTTTATAGTCCAACTGTCACATCCATACATGACTACTGGAAAAACCAAAGCTTTGACTAGAAGGACCTTTGTGGGCAAAGTAATGTCTCTGCTTTGTAATATGCTGTGTAGGTTGGTCATAACCTTTCTTCCAAGGAGCAAGTGTCTTAATTTCATGGCTGCAGTCACCATCTGCAGTGATTTTGGAGCCCACCAAAATAAAGTCTGTCACTGTATCCATTGTTTCCCATCTATTTGCCATGAAGTAAGCCATGCCGTGTGGGGCCACCCAAGATGGGCGGGTCACGGTGGTGAGATCTGATAGAATGTGGTCCACTGGAGAAGGGAATGGCAAACCACTTCAGTATTCTTGCCTTGAGAACCCCATGAACAGTATGAAAAGGAAAAATGATAGGACACTGAAAGATGAACACCCCAGGTCAGTAGGTGCCCAATAGGCTACTGGAGATCAGTGGAGAAATAACCCCAGAAAGAATGAAGGGATGGAGCCAAAGCAAAAACAATACCCAGTTGTGGATGTGACTGGTGATAGAAGCAAGGTCCGATGCTGTAAAGAGCAATATTGCATAGGAACCTGGAATATTAGGTCCATGAATTAAGGCAAATTGGAAGTGGTCAAACAGGAGATGGCAAGAGTGAACATCGACATTCTAGGAATCAGCGAACTAAAATGGACTGGAATGAGTGAATTTAACTCAGATGACCATTACATCTACTACTGTGGGCAGGAATCACTCAGAAGAAAAGGAGTAGCCACCATAGTCAACAAAAGAGACCGAAATGCAGTACTTGGATGCAATCTCAAAAATGACAGAATGATCTCTGTTCGTTTCCAAGGCAAACCATTCAATATCACAGTAATCCAAGTCTATGCCCCAACCAGTAACACTGAAGAAGCTAAAGTTGAATGGTTCTATGAAGATCTACAAGACCTTTTAGAACTAACACCCAAAAAAGATGTCCTTTTCATTATAGGGGACTGGAATGCAAAAGTAGGAAGTCAAGAAACACCTGGAGTAACAGGCAAATTTGGCCTTGGAATATGGAATGAAGTAGGGCAAAGACTAATAGAGTTTTGCCAAGAGAATGTACTGGTCATAGCAGACACTCTTCCCCAACAACACAAGAGAAGACTCTACACATGGACATCACCAGATGGTCAACGTCGAAATCAGATTGATTATAGTCTTTGCAGCCAAAGATAGAGAAGCTCTATACCGTCAGCAAAAACAAGACCAGGAGCTGACTGTGGCTCAGATCATGAACTCCTTATTGCCAAATTCAGACTTAAATTGAAGAAAGTAGGGAAAACCACTAGACCATTCAGGTATGACCTAAATCAAATCCCTTATGATTATACAGTGGAAGTGAGAAATAGATTTAAGGGCCTAGATCTGATAGATAGAGTGCCTGATGAACTATGGACGGAGGTTTGTGACATTGTACAGGAGACAGGGATCAAGACATCGCCATGGAAAAGAAACGCAAAAAAGCAAAATGACTGTCTGGGGAGGCCTTACAAATAGCTGTGAAAAGAAGAGAAGTGAAAAGCAAAGGAGAAAAGGAAAGATATAGGCATCTGAATGCAGAGTTCCAAAGAATAGTAAGGAGAAATAAGAAAGCCTTCCTCAGGGATCAATGCAAAGAAATAGAGGAAAACAACAGAATGGGAAAGACTAGAGATCTCTTCAAGAAAATTAGAGATACCAAGGGAACATTTCATGCAAAGATGGGCTCGATAAAGAATAGAAATTGTATGGACCTAACAGAAGCAGAAGATATTAAGAAGAGGTGGCAAGAATACACAGAACTGTACAAAAAAGATCTTCACGACCCAGATAATCACGATGGTGTGATCACTGACCTAGAGCCAGACATCCTGGAATGTGAAGTCAAGTGGGCCTTAGAAAGCATCACTACGAACAAAGCTAGTGGAGGTGATGGAATTCCAGTTGAGCTCTTTCAAATCCTGAAAGATGATTCTGTGAAATGCTGCATTTAATATGCCAGCAAATTTGGAAAACTCAGCAATGGCCACAGGACTGGAAAAGGTCAGTTTTCATTCCAATCCCAAAGAAAGGCAATGCCAAAGAATGCTCAAACTACCACACAATTGCACTCATCTCACACGCTAATAAAGTCATGCTCAAAATTCTCCAAGCCAGGCTTCAGCAGTATGTGAACCGTGAACTTCCAGATGTTCAAGCTGGTTTTAGAAAAGGCAGAGGAACCAGAGATCAAATTGCCAACATCCGCTGGATCATGGAAAAAGCAAGAGAGTTCCAGAAAAACACCTATTTCTGCTTTATTGACTATGCCAAAGCCTTTGACTGTGTGGATCACAATAAACTGTGGAAAATTCTGAAAGAGATGGGACTACCAGATCACCTGACCTGCCTCTTGAGAAACCTGTATGCAGGTTAGGAAGCAACAGTTAGAACTGGACATGAAACAACAGACTGTTTCCAAAAAGAAAAAGGAGTACATCAAGGCTGTATATTGTCACCCTGCTTATTTAACTTCTATGCAGAGTACATCATGAGAAACGCTGGGCTGGAAGAAACACAAGCTGGAATCAAGATTGCCAGGAGAAATATCAATAACCTCAGATATGCAGGTGACACCACCCTTATGGCAGAAAGTGAAGAGGAACTCAAAAGCCTCTTGATGA
This sequence comes from Bos indicus x Bos taurus, assembly GCF_003369695.1. Taxonomy (NCBI): domain Eukaryota; kingdom Metazoa; phylum Chordata; class Mammalia; order Artiodactyla; family Bovidae; genus Bos; species Bos indicus x Bos taurus. Next base: position 58,446,596 of record NC_040097.1, on the reverse strand, counting down.
AAGTGAAAGTGGAGAGTGAAAAAGTTGGCTTAAAGCTCAACATTCAGAAAACGAAGATCATGGCATCTGGTCCCATCACTTAATGACAAATGGATGGGGAAACAGTGGAAACAGTGTCAGACTTTATTTTTTTGGGCTCCAAATTCACTGCAGATGGTGACTGCAGCCATGAAATTAAAAGACATTTACTGCTTGGAAGGAAAGTTATGACCAACCTAGAAAGCATATTAAAAAGCAGAGACATTACTTTGCCAACAAAGGTCCGTCTAGCCAAGGCTATGGTTTTTCCAGTGGTCATGTATGGATGTGAGAGTTGGACTGTGAAGAAAGCTGAGCACCGAAGAATTGATGCTTTTGAACTGTGGTGTTGGAGAAGACTCTTGAGAGTCCCTTGGACTGCAAGGAAATCCAACCAGTCCATTCTAAAGGAGATCAGCCCTGGGATTTCTTTGGAAGGAATGATGCTAAAGCTGAAACTCCAGTACTTTGGCTACCTCATGCGAAGAGTTGACTCATTGGAAAAGACTCTGATGCTGGGAGGGATTGGGGGCAGGAGGAGAAGGGGACGACAGAGTATGAGATGGCTGGATGGCATCACTGACTGGATGGACGTGAGTTTGAGTGAACTCCGGGAGTTGGTGATGGACAGGGAGACCTGGTGTGCTGCATTCATGGGGTTGCAAAGAGTTGGACACGACTGAGCAACTGAAATGAACTGAACTGAACTGATGGGACCAGATGCCATAATCTTAGTTTTCTAACTCTACACTTAAAGATTGTTCAGATGGTAAGATTTATGTTATGACTGTTACAGTAATTTTAAAAAATGATAAAGCTTTCTCATTGCAATTGGACAAAAATATCAATATCTTTTTTCCCCACACTGTACCATATGTGGAACTTTCCCAACCAAGGATTGAACCCATGCCCCCTGCAGTGGAAGCATGGAATCTCAACCACTGGACAGATAGGGAACTCCAAATTCATAACCTAAGTCCAGGAAATCATAATATAGGCAGAAATCCATAAGGATGTTCATTATGGTGCTATTTCCCGTAGTAAATTGGTAATTCATTATTGAAATTTCCAACAACAAAATTAGGGGTTGCTCACATGAATTGTTGATATACATGTATGATATTATTTCAGTGACATGAAAATAACCTTATAGTAAAGTGTTGAGTGAATAAATCATGATATAAAACTCTTGATATAGTGTGACCCAAATATATAATATATATGCATACACATATATGTATACCTATTTGTTATATAGATGATATAATTATACATGGATATATTCTCTACACATATATATATATATATTTATACCATATATATTATATAACGTATGTAACCAATTTGTTGCATAAACTGGACTTGGTAGGTTGCAAATATAAAATACCTTTATTTTTTTCGTACAACATTTCGGATAAATACTCAATACTCATATCTTCTGTTGCTAGGATGAACTTGTGAGCAAATCCTTTAGCTTTTCCAGCCATTTGAAGATATTAAATAGTCTAGTCTAAACTAACATCCAACCTTCAGTTTCTTATTTAATGTAAACTTCTCTACTGAGAAAGGATTTGGTTGGTTTCTTTATAATTGTGCCACTTTGCTTCTTTTTCTTTTATTTTTTACTTTTAGGAGTTTATTTTTATGGAAGCAGCATCGATTCATAATCAGAAAAGCAAATTATACACATTTAAAGACATACTTTTGTTCTTTATGAAAACGCAAAGGCTGTACTCCAATTTTGGAAATCTTGGTGAGTGAACAAAGAATGTTATGAAATGGTCGAGAAAACATTGCACAGTATAGATTTTTGCATGTTTCATTAAACTCGCATTTACTTAGCTGTAATTACAGTATGTGTATATACTTTGGTTGCAGTAAGAAAACACCTGCTTAGTTTTTCCTGTTTTCTAACTTTAAGAGCAGTCAGTGTTTGTTGTCCTTTTTAATTGCTGACTGAATTTTAAAATGCTGGTCATCTGAAGCTGGAAGGCAGGGAGGAAAGGAGAGGTCAGAAAAGATGGGTGCCATCTGGTATCCTCAGAGCCTGTGCTGTGCCCCTCCCCACAGCGTCATCTTCTGACCCTTCTCTCTTCACAGCTCCCCTTCTGCTCTCTCCACTCATCAGGATGGTTCTGTGCCTCACGACTCTCTCCTCAACCCTCACCCCAGGCAGTCCATCGTGATTTTCAATATCTTCTTGGAAATGATCCCTTTGGAGATGATCATAGTCATGGTCCATGTGGCCAACAAAACGAAGAAACAGGGATCTTGGTCCCAGTGAACTCCTGAAGTGCAGGTACTTTTCTTTTAAGAATATTATGATTTATTTGTCTATGTCAATAGTTAAGAAAAGCCTCAAGTCAGTAAACTCTCAGCATTTTGAATTCCTAAATTGTCAAAATATCAGGTCATTTAAGAGAAAAAACAGAGACATTTAATGGAGGGAAAGCATAACATCTACAGAATGAATTGAATATTTCATTTTGTGTTCAGTTGCTATGGTGTCATGTAGATATAATTTATAAACATATAGTTGCTTCACATTTTACACATTTAGAAATTAAATCTACATTCATAAGTATTTCAGTATTTGAATTTCTTAACAAAAAATACCCAATTTTATGTCTGAAATTTTTTCCAGCTTTATTGAGATGTGTGAAGTGACTCAGTCATGTCCAACTCTTTGTGACCCCATGGACTGTAGCCTGCCAGGGTTCTCCGTCCTTGAGATTTTTCCAGGCAAGAATACTGGAGTGGGTTGCCATTTCTTTCTCCATTATTGAGATATAATTGTCAAATAAAAATCATATACATTTAAGGTGTGTGCGCATGCATGCTCATTCTCTCAACGGTGTCTGGCTTTTTGTGACCCCGTGGACTATAGCCTGCCAGGCTGCTCTGTCAATGAGATTTCCCCGGCAAAAATACTGGAGTAGGTTGCCATTTCCTTCTCCAGGGGATCTTCCTGACCCAGGGATTGAACCCATGTCCCCCTACATCTCGTGCATTGGCAGGTGGACTCTTTACCATTGTGCTACCCAAGAAGCCCCATATTAAGGTGTACATGTGATAATTTAATATACATATACACTGCGAAAAAATGACCACAATCAAGTTAATCAACATATCTACAATCTTGTGTAGTTATCCCTTTTGTTGTGTGTTTGGTGAGAACACTTAAGACATACTTTCTTTTTTTAAAATTTTTTTTATATAAAGGCTTTCAATTTTTTTTTTTTAACAAACATATATGGGATTTGATAAAGTTTACTAACTGAATGAGCTCTAACACACAGGTTCTCTGTGACTTTGACACACTCAACTTCTTTTCTTTTTTTCACACTCAACTTCTAAATGATCAGCTAGCTAGTTAGGATTGTACATTTGGTACTTTTTTTGTTGTTCAGTCACTCAATTGTGTCCAGCTCTTTGCCACCTCATCGACTGTAGCCCGCAAGGCTCCTCTGTCCATGGGATTTACTAGGCAAGATTACAGGAGAGGGTTGCCATTTCCTTCTCCAAGACATACTTTCTTAAACTTCAAGTATACAGTACAGTTTTTGTTGTTGTTCTGACGTGCAGGTACTTCTTAACTCAGGCTCCCCCACCCCACCTGCTGGCACTGATTACTTCCCTCAGCTCCTCCTCTTTCATTTTTCCAGGAGAGCATCAAATACTACTACTGCGTCCAGCAAGCTCAAGAGGCCCAAGGTATCCAGGTATTTTTCTTGAGTCTCTTTACTTAGATCAGGGCGAGACGGAAGTGCTCCTTGCAAGCTGTGGGGTGGAACAGTGCAGCTGCTCAGGATGACACTCTCTGTAAGGCAGAGATGACACTCTCTGTTTTAGCACTGTCGACATTTGGGCCTGGATGCGTCCTTATTGTGGGGTTGCCGCATGCATTATGGAAAGATAAGCAGCATCCCAGGCTTCTACTCATGAGATGTTAGTAGCATCAGCTCTCAGTTGTGGCAACCAGTGATGTCTCCAACCATTGCCAAAGGTCCTTTGGGGGTAAAACTGTCTCCACCTGAGAGCCACTGACCTAAAAGCATTTTTTCTACAAACCTCCCTACTTAATGACTCCTTTAGCTTTTCTTCTTTTTTATGAAGATGGGTGGTAAGCTAATGCTGGCAAAAGAGCACCCCAGATGAAAATCCTGCATAGATGCTCTGGTACTGTGCCTTAGAATGTGGGGACATTGGCCAACCCTGAGATAGGAAGAGTCGTGTTAAAGACGTTGCCGTTTTAGATAAAATTATAAAAAAGACCAAGTGGTAGATAGGAAAACACACCAAAATAGTAACAGGGACTATCTTTGAGTGATGGAATCATTAGTGATTTTTTCTAATTAACTTTAATATTTTATACAATGGATTCATTCATGTTTAAAAATACTAAAAAAAAAAGACAAACATGAATAAAAAGCAAGGTCCTACTGTACAGCACGTGGCACTATATTCAATATCCTGTGAGAATATTCAATATTCTCAATATCGTAATGGAGAAGAATATGAAAAAGAAAGCATAGATGTATATATGTATAACACTTTGGTGTACAACAGAAATTAACACAACATTGTAAATCAACTATACTCCAATAAAAAATATTGAAAAAAAAAAAGTCCAAACAAATCTTACCATTTTTCAAGATCCAACCCAAGTATTGTCTCCTTCATGACATGTTTTCAGATTATCAAGTGAGGAATACTTTTTTTTCCCTTCTGGAACAATCACATTTGACATTATTTAATCTTCACAGTCACCCCCATTAACTCGGGGTCTTGTGATTTTTGTTTTACAGGAAACTAAGTTTGGAGAAGTAACTAGAAAGTAACTAAGTTGTGTAATTAGCCTGCTACTACACGGACTGGTAAGTGACAGAAGCATCACTCAAACCTGGTCCACCTCTTCAGCCCATTTCCTGCCTCCCATGGTACCGGTCACTGAGTGCCCGGAGCTTCATGGTGTTTTAGGTGAACTTAAGCAATACTGAGCTATATCTCCTTCATTTGCATCAGATCAGATCAATCGCTCAGTCGTGTCCAACTCTTTGTGACCCCATGAATCGCAGCATGCCAGGCCTCCCTGTCCATCACCAACTCCCGGAGTTCACTGAGACTCACGTCCATCAAGTCAGTGATGCCATCCAGCCATCTCATCCCTCTGTCGTCCCCTTCTCCTCTTGCCCCCAATCCCTCCCAGCATCAGAGTCTTTTCCAATGAGTCAACTCTTCGCATGAGGTGGCCAAAGTACTGGAGTTTCAGCCTTAGCATCATTCCTTCCAAAGAAATCCCAGGGCTGATCTTCAGAATGGACTGATTGGATCTCCTTGCAGTCCAAGGGACTCTCAAGAGTCTTCTCCAACACCACAGTTCAAAAGCATCAATTCTTCGGTGCTCAGCCTTCTTCACAGTCCAACTCTCATGTCCATACATGACCACAGGAAAAACCATAGCCTTGGCTAGACGGACCTTTGTTGGCAAAGTAATGTCTCTGCTTTTGAATATGCTATCTAGGTTGGTCATAACTTTCCTTCCAAGGAGTAAGCGTCTTTTAATTTCATGGCTGCAGTCACCATCTGTAGTGATTTTGGAGCCCAGAAAAATAAAGTCTGACACTGTTTCTACTGTTTCCCCATCTATTTCACATGAAGTGGTGGGACTGGATGCCATGATCTTCGTTTTCTGAATGTTGAGCTTTAAGCCAACTTTTTCACTCTCCACTTTCACTTTCATCAAGAGGCTTTTGAGTTCCTCTTCAACTTTCTGCCATAAAGGTGGTGTCATCTGCATATCTGAGGTTATTGATATTTCTCCCAGAAATCTTGATTCCAGCTTGTGTTTCTTCCAGTCCAGCATTTTTCATGATGTACTCTGCATATAAGTTAAATAAACAGGGTGACAATATACAGCCTTGACATACTCCTTTTCCTATTTGTTGTTCCATGTCCAGTTCTAACTGTTGCTTCCTGACCTGCATACAAATTTCTCAAGAGGCAGATCAGGTGGTCTGATATTCATTTGCATAGTTTTCCCCAACTAAATGATAAACAGCTTTTACAGAATAGACTGCTGGGCTGTCAGTACATATCCTCTCAGAGGACGAAGAAGCCAGACTGTTGAAATAGTGCTCTGGTGAAACAAGATGGTGGACAAATCACGTACGTTAATTATAAACATTGACTAAACCATAGTTTACATCATAACTATTCAACATCTTTTTGTAGTGGCAATATGATAAGCAATAAAGATTATCTGACACGTGAATACTGGCATGAAGGCATGTGTTTGAGCAGATGATCTGCTGCCTAAATATTAGCATCATTGTATTCAAGCAAAAGGAATGATCATTAATATATACTATGGAGAAAGACTGAATATATATTAGTATATACTTATATTAGATTTTCGGAGAAGGCAATGGCACCCCACTCCAGTACTCTTGCCTGGAAAATCCCATGGACTGAGGAGCCTGGTGTGCTGCAGTCCATGGGGTTGCTAAGAGTCGGACACGACTGAGCGACTTCACTTTCACTTTTCACTTTCATGCATTGGAGAAGGAAATGGCAACCCACTCCATTGTTCTTGCCTGGAGAATCCCAGGGACGGGGGAGCCTAGTGAGCTGTCTTCTATGGGGTCGCACAGAGTCAGACATGACTGAAACAATTTAGCAGCAGCAACATCATATTAGATTTTAAGACAAAATTATCACATAAATTCAGCCAGTCCATTGTGCCAAACTGTCTTAAATGCACACTCAAGATAATACTAATGGCAGAGCCTATGATGGTTAGAAGGAAGTGGTAACAGCTGAAGAGGCACAGGCCCCTGGGGGGCCTCTGCCAGATCACCAGGTTTGGGGAAACAAGAGCAAGCTGGTCCTCAACTGGAGGAGGAGATGGGGCTCTCCAGATATGACCAGGCTTGGGCTGTAGTAGCTCAGTAACTAGCAGAGTAGAGTCAACAGGCTGCATCCCTTAAGTATGTGGGGCTGGTATAGATAGGGCCTGATATGTGTGCCATGGAAAAGGCCTGCATTTCTATTGCTGTGGCCAAAGTAGGTGCATGCAAGCTTTTGGAAAAGTAATGAAAACAGCGAGGTCCTGGTAAAACTCACCGAGGGAGACTTTGCACCAATGTACCCAAAAAGGTGGTCAAACCTAAAACTATCACAACATTGTTAATCAGCTATACTCCAATAGAAAATAAGAAGTTTTAAAAACTGGCAGAATGCATACACAAGATCTCAAAGAACTTTTTTTCCCCACAAAAGGAGAAATAATGAACAACTTCCTTTATGGCACAGCATAATGCTGATAATGACCTGAATAAAAAAAAAAAAAAAGTAAAATTGTCTTCAATTTGCTATAATTAAGAAGCTGAGAAAGTATAGAATACAGTTTTTAGAGCAAAATTTAAATTGTAGAGGAAAACTGACCATGTATTTAAAAATTAGCTATGATGAAATTTTGTTCAAAATGATTCATTCTCTTAAGACTTTCAGGTAAACAGAGTTTCACTGTTACCATAGCAATTTATCTTAATAAGGAAAATGACAAACTAAAAAAAATTGAGGCCCATGGACCAACATCAGCATCAATTGGGAGCTTACTGGAAAGGCAAACTCTTGGTCCCTAACCTAGGCCTAATGAGTCAGAATCTTTGGAATTGGGATCCAGGAATTTGCATTTTAACCTTCTCCACAGGTGATTCTTGTATTCAAGAGGCACTGGTTCATAGCACTCCCATGACCCACGCCACCCTCACAACCGAAGAAGCCTTTTCTACAGTCCATTTATTTATTTTTTATTTTTTTAAATGTATTCATTGTGTTCTTATTTTTTAAATTTTATTATTATTATTTTTTTTTTTACTTTACAATATTGTATTGGTTTTGCCGTACATCAACATGCATCCATCAAGGGTGTACACGTGTTTCCCATCCTGAACCCGCCTCCCTCCTCCCTCCCCATACCATCCCTCTGGGTCATCCCAGTGCACCAGCCCCAAGCTTCCTGTATCCTGCATCGAACCTGGACTGGCAATTCATTTCTTATATGATATTATACATGTTTTAATGTCATTCTCCCAAATCATCCTCCCCCCTCTCTCTCCCACAGAGTCCAAAAGACTGTTCTATACATCTGTGTCTCTTTTGCTGTCTCGCATACAGGGTTGTTGTTACCATCTTTCTAAATTCCATATATATGCATTAGTATACTGTATTGGTGTTTTTCTTTCTGGCTTACTTCACTCTGTATAATAGTCCATTTAAAACAAAAGTTTCCAACTGTGTTTTGTCCAAGTAGACACATGGGGCTGTCAAACCTTGAAATGTTGTAAGTGTGAACATGAGATTTCAAAGACTGAGTATAAAAAAGCAATAAAAAGTTCCTCACTAATCATTTTTATAGGCTTCCCTGGTGGCTCAGACGGTAAACAATCCTCCAGCAATGTGGGAGACCTGGATTGGATCCTGAGTTGGGAAGAGCCCCTGGAGGAGGGCATGGCAACCCACTCCAGTATTCTTGCCTGGAGAATCCCATGGACAGAGGAGCCTGACAGGTTCCATGGTATCGCAAAGAGTCGGACATGACTGACAGCAGACACGTGGGGCCGTCAAGCACTTAAAATGTTAAAAGTGTGAACGTGGTGTTTCAAAGACTGAGTATAAAAAGGAATAAAAAATTCCTCATTAATAATGTTTATACTGACTACATATTGAAATTATAATATTTCAGATCAGTTCAGTTCAGTTCAGTTCAGTTGCTCAGTCGTGTCCAACTCTTTGCAACCCCATGAATCCCAGCACGCCAGGCCTCCCTGTCCATCACCAACTCATGTCCATTGAGTCGGTGATGCCATCCAGCCATCTCATCCTCTGTTGTCCCCTTCTCCTCCTGCCCCCAATCCCTCCCAGCATCAGGGTCTTTTCCAATGAGTCAGCTCTTCTCATGAGGTGGCCAAAGTATTAGAGTTTCAGCCTCAGAATCAGTCCTTCCAATGAACACCCAAGACTGGTCTCCTTTAGGATGGACTGGTTGGATCTCCTTGCAGTCCAAGGGGCTCTCAAGAGTCTTCTCCAACACAACAGTTCAAAAACATCAATTCTTCGGTGCTCAGCTTTCTTTATAGTCCAACTCTCACATCCATACATGATCACTGGAAAAACCATAGCCTTGACTAGACTGACCTTTGTTGGCAAAGTAATATCTCTGCTTTTTAATATGCTATCTAGGTTAGTCATAACTTTCCTTCCAAGGAGTAAGTGTCTTTTAATTTCATGGCTGCAGTCACCATCTGCAGTGATCTTAGAGCCCCCAAAAATAAAGTGTGACACTGTTTCCACGGTTTCCCCATTTATTTCTCATGAAGTGATGGGACCGATGCCATGATCTTTGTTTTCTGAATGTTGAGCTTTAAGCCAACTTTTTCACTCTCCTCTTTCACTTTCATCAAGAGGCTTTTGAGTTCCTCTTCACTTTCTGCCATAAGGGTGGTGTCATCTGCATATCTGAGGTTATTGATATTTCTCCCGGCAATCTTGATTCCATCTTGTGCTTCTTCCAGCCTAGCGTTTCTCATGATGTACTCTGCATATAAGTTAAATAAGCAGGGTGACAATATACAGCCTTGATGTACTCCTTTTCCTATTTGGAACCAGTCTGTTGTTCCATGTCCAGTTCTAACTGTTGCTTCCTGATCTGCATATAGGTTTCTTAAGAGGCAGATATATTGGATTAAATAAAATGTATTATTAATTTCACCTCTTCTACTTTATTGGGGCTACTTGGGCATTTAAACTTACATGTGTGGCTTGTGTTATAATTCTATTGGGCAGCACTTAAAGAAGGATTTCTTTCTTTCTTTCTTTCTTTTTTTTTTTTTGAAGGATTTCTTTCTAATCTACATTTTCTAGTTATAAACTAGCCAGGACTTACTTTAAATAATGACAAACATAGAAAATAGAGCATTTGTTTCATGTTTAATATGTGCTAAACCTGTACTTAGCATCTTGCCTGGATGATTTCATTTAATCCACACCATAAATCTATGAAATTCTTAGCCCAAATTTACGGATAAGGAAACTGAAGCTCAGAAAGTTTAAATAACTTGCTCATGGTACCAGCTGATATGTGACTGACATAGAAGTCAACTCTGGTTCATCTGACCCCAAATCACATACTTTTATATATTTCCCTGTACTTTTTATTATACGATGTCCTGAAAGAACATATTTTTAATAACATCTCAAGTGTGTGCTTAGTTGCTTAGTCGTGTTTGACTCTTTGCAGTCCCATGGACTGTAGCCAGCCAGGCTCCTCTGCCTATGGAATTCTCAAGGCAAGAATACTGGAGTGGGTTGTCATTTCCTACTCCAGGGGATTTTTCCCACTTAGGGATTGAACTCAGGTCTCCTCCATCTGCATCGGCAGGTGGATTCTTTACAAGCAGCACCACATGCTCCTGCTGCTGCTGCTAAGTTGCTTCAGTCATGTCCGACTCTGTGTGACCCCATAGACGGCAGCCCACCAGGCTCCCCCGTCCCTGGGATTCTCCAGGCAAGAACACTGGAGTGGGTTGCCATTTCCTTCTCCAATGCATGAAGGTGAAAACTGAAAATGAAGTCGCTCAGTCGTGTCCAACACTTAGCGAGCCCATGGACTGCAGCCTACCAGGCTCCTCCGCCCCTGGGATTTTCCAGGCAAGAGTACTGGAGTGGGGTGCCATTGCCTTCTCTGGATGAATACACTATTTAAGCCTAAATCAAGTAGAAAAAAATTATTAGAAAAAATGACAGAATCATCTCCACATGTGATGTGTGAATCTGTAGATGTTTAAAATTTGGGAACTGTGACATGATCTTCCTCAGCTTTGCATCTGATTAAAGGGTAACCTTTTCAATAATTCCTCATAATAACTCTTTTTAAGGTTTGATGTTTTAAAAATATATTTATTGATGTATAGTTGATTTATAATGTTGTGGTAATTTCTTCTGTACAGCAAAATGACTCAGTTTTATATGTGTGTGTGTGTGTGTATATATATATATATATATATATATATATATATATATATATATATATTGGATATTCTGAGAGTTTGTCACCAATAATGAAACTGAGCTGGTCACAGCCAATCAGTTCCAAGCTATTCACAGCCTTCATGGTCATTTGCACAAGCACTGGGGAATGTCCCAGTGCCTTTTGGATCAAATCTCCAACAGGAGATTTTAGAATCAACTGGACCCTTTCCACCACTGGCATCCTCAAGGAACCTATATGTGGACACAGAATTTTATCAATCGGAACTTCTAGGATAGTGTTTGTCTTCTTCACAACATTTGTTCTTTCCAACATCACAACCCCGGACTTCTCAGGTTCTGAATTCACAGAAAATGTATTTTAAGGATTGCAATATTTGCTTATGGATTTCTTAATCCATATACATTTGTAGTACCATCACCAGTCAATAAAATGAGCTCAATCTCTCCAAAATCAACAGAGGTCACTCCACAATTATGATCCTCCAAGTTAAGTCATGAATGTTCCTTGCTGCAGGGAAGGTTGACTGCCAAGTCATTTTTTTGGGAGGTCTAACTAGCAGTGTTGGGGTTGTGATGGGAAATGAAAAAGCCCACACATAAATGAACCCATGCAGTCCAAACCCGTGTTGTTCAAGGGTCAATGGTAGTTGCATGAACATAAAGCATTTTTGCAGCTTATACTCAGGTGGCATCTTGGCTGCTGCGGACTTGTATGAGCTCTTTTATTTTCACCAGTTCCTTAGGAAGCCAGATTTCAATTGCCACTTAGAGTTCCCAAAGCCTGAGTGTGTCAACCCCTCTATTTGTATAACTCACTCAGAATCTCATCTCATATAAAATGCAAGGAACTAATGCCTAATGACAGTTTTTTCCACCTGGTAAATACTAGCTTTCACTTGCTTGAAAATATCAAGATGAAGAGGGAACAAAGACTTCCTCTTGATTGCAGAAGCTCGTGGAAATGTGACTCCCCGGGTCTAGCCAGTGGTGAAAAGCGTCAGCATAGCCCTAGCGTTAGACCCAAATTAAAACCATCAGCTCAGGCTGACTGTGATGTGGCCATAACATTTCGCCACATTAAATGTGTGATAACTGTGCGCAGGCAGGTAATGGGATCTGACAGTGCTCCCCGTCACCACAGAGCTGTCATGTCTGTGCTGCGTTCTCATCCCGGAGAATCCATGTCCATCATGAGGCCTTATTCTGGCATAAATGCACTGTGACAGTAATAATACATGCGGGCATGGAAGAGTCTAGACCAGGGGAAACACATTCATACTGACTGAGTGTGCACTACATATCCATGGCAGATGGATCTAAGGTGACCCCTCAATGATCCTTCACTTCCTGAGTCCCCTCCTTTGTGTCATCTGCTTCCTGTGAGTGTGTGCTGGACCTGGGACTTACCTCCTCCCAACAGAGTGTGTCCAAAGTGATGGGTGTCACTCCTTTGAATAGGTTACATTATAAGGCAACAATGATAGACTGCCATTTCTATGATGATTTTATATTATGTACGATTCCTTTCTGAGGCTTCCCAGGTGGCACAGTGGTAATGAATCTGTCTGCCAATACAGGAGATACAAGAGATGTCAGTTTGATCCCTGGATCAGGAAGATCCCCTGGAGAAGGAAATGGCAACCCACTCCAGTATTCTTGCCTGGAAAATTCCATAGGCAGAGGAGCCTGGTGGGCTACAGTCCATGGGGTCTCAAAGAATCAGACACAACTGAGCAGCTAAGCATACACACACACACACACACACACACACACACACACACACACACACAATTCCTTCCTTCCTAGCAGAGATTCTCCTGGCTGACTTGATGAAGTAAACTGCCATATTGAGGAAGCCCATATGGCAAAAAATTTGAGAGGCCTCTAGGACCTGGGTATAATCCCTAACTGACATCCTGCAAAGACTCAGGGTACCCTTCCATCACATAACTACAAGGAAATGAATTCTGCCAATACCCTGAACGCACTTGGAAGCAGACATCTTCCCTAGATACAAATGCAGTCTGGCTGATACCTTGATCACAGCCGTGTGCAAGCCTGTGCTTTATAATCTGTCCCTGGACTTCTGGTCCTTGGAAACTGTGAGATGACAAATGTACATGCTGCTCTGGCTGCCATATTTGTGGCCGTCCGTTATGGCAGCTGTGGAAAATGATACATTGTCACCAACCTTGTTTCTGTTCTACATCCTTTATCTTATTTCATCACCTCAACCACCTAGGAACTCTGGTAGGTAGGCAGGAAATAAAGTTTAAAAGTGTTTGCACTTGTCTTAAGAAAAAAGTCACACAAGTTTTCAGGGTGCTGCTCATGAACTGAGGAAAATCTGCCTTGATCGCCTCCATCTAATCCCTGAATAATCATATGTAAATTATGAGTCAACCATCTTTAAAATGACTTGACACAAATCATGCCCAGTGGGATGTTAGCAGATGCTGCAGTGCCTTGCACATCTCCCACCCCCGCCCCCTCCACCCCAGCTCGGCATGCCTGTTCCCCTGACCACTTCATGCTGCCAACACCTGTGACTCTCTATGCTAGCAAATACTCAGTGTACACTTGGCTCAGGGTGGCTCTGGGGAAATGATGTCTCTGGGAGCATCCCTTGGCCAATGGTGATGGAGTTGGTGATGGTGATGGAGTCGGAAGAGAAGCTCCCAGCCTCCTCGCTCCTCAAGTGTAGCTGTTCTCAGGAGTGCTCTACGTCATTCCTCATGAGTCCCCAGTGGGACTGAGACCCAGGTGCTCACAGCGACAACCTCCTCGACACACCCTGCAATGGTTTCTTTCCCTTTCTTGTCTCACTTCCCAGCTCCTCTCCAAATAAATGATTTGAACTAATTCCTTTTTAAGGGATCTACTTCTGTGTGGAGTCAACCAAAGAGGTAGGGGCACTTCACTTTGGATGGACATTTGGTAGAAACCCAACAGAGAGGGACAAAAACAAGCACGTAGACTGTCTTGAAGAATACGTTAAGAATGTTCTAGGAAAAGTGAACGGAAAGGAGAAATGGCTGATTCTATTTGTCAAACTCAATATTTACCAGCCAAGCTCTGATGAGTATTTTGACCCCCAAATACTCTCTCAGTGTGTATTTTCACAGGGGAGGCAGCGTGCTGGTTGGTGGACACTGATTTTCTTCGCTGAATGGATGCTGCCCCTGCTGTGAAATCACGTGCCCGCATTCTGGTTATACATCAGTCTCTTAAGTTTGGTTAGTGTGAGTCAGTTTCTCCCGTCAGCTCTAACAGCAGTCACTGACCACTGGGCTCATTGCGGTAATCATTTCACAACGTGCACAAGTATCAGACCATTGGGTTGTAAACCTGTGGTATGTAAACCTGTAAAATGCGGTATGTCAGTTACACCTCCATTTTAAAAAAAGAATCAGACAATTTTTGGCTGATAAAGAATACTTATATATTAAAAGATCAAGAGTCATGATTTAGACAGCCAAATTGGTAGCATGGCCCTTTGACTGTCTTTCCTAAGAATCATTTTCTTCATTGGTTTTTGAAAGTTGAGACAGAGACAGTAGTGAGCTCAGCGTCACCTCCAGGGTGGCCCCTGAACTCGGATGTTCTGAACTTCGGTCCAAAGCAGGCCCCTGTGTTGTGGGCAAGGATGACAGTCATGCAATGGCCATTCATCAGTGCCGCAGGTGCTTTTCTCTGGGGGAGACTTACTCCGCGACCTTGTGGGTAGTGTCGAGGCACAGGGAGGGGGACACTGGCTACACCCGAGGCGTGGCCCAGTCAAGAGCTGAGACAGAGCAACCCTCTCTATAAAGTGTGGAGGGGGAAGGCTGCCTCCAGGAGGCCGTATTGGCTCCAAGCTGGTGTCTTTGGGAGATTCCTCTGGGACGCCAAAGTGCATGTATTCAACATACAGCTAGATCCCTAAGCCCACAGCTGTGAATACCTGTCAGGAGTTCACTGGACTCTTCGGGATCATGGCATTCTCATGCCTGTACAGGACTTCACACCCTCGTATACACCTTCTCTTAGTTCTTCCGGGAACCCTGTCATGGGAAGGTCAGAGTACCATAATCATAGATGAGACGAGCACCTCGTCTCACACAGTTCGCCTCTCTCAAGGCCGCTTTGCTCGTATGTGGCAGAAACACGAGCAAGACCTGCCCGTCTGAAACCAACCTGGCAGGCAACTTTGAGTCAGACATAATGTAGAAAAAGAACCTGAAAAAGAACGTATGCAAGTGTATACAAAACTGATGTAGTTTGTTCTACATCTGAAACTAATGCATCACTGTAAATCAATGTTTTAAAAAATTAGGGACATCCACAACATTATGATATTTACCTTCCAAGAACCTGAAATGAAAATTAATTCAAATAAAAGCCACTATGAATTTTTTAAAAAGCATAATGTCACTGCCCCTTGAGAATCACAGAACCTTTCTCAAATCAGACTTTCTACTCACATCATGTTCTTCAAAGCAGTACACTTGCCACATCAAATGCAATATTCAACCAAACATGTTTGGAAGTCCAGTTCAAAACAGAAACATTAAAGTTTCACATAAGTAGAATAATGATTTTACATCTAAATCTTGCGATTTAGTATCAATCATTGTATCAATACAATGTATCAATACATAGTATCAATCCAAAAACATTGGATAATGTTTTTATGCACAAGATACTTTATGTGGATTATTGCATTTCATCATCACCACTGTCCCCAGAGGTGTTTACCTTATTTTTAAGGCCGGAAAAGAGGCTCAGAGAGTTTAAATGACTTGTCCAGGGTCACACAGCCAGAATACTGATGGAGGGGGATTTGAAATTCTCCCGACAGCCATTTTTTCTATTCTGCACATCCCCTAGATGCTTAAAAATTCCCTCAAGAAAGTCTACATTTTTCTTGGATCATTTTTATTCTTTGCCCCCTCCCACCTAGACCATAAATTTTAGGATTAAACTCTCAGTTAACGTTACCAAGTACCCCTTGAAATGTTATGTGAATTGTCCCAGTGGATTGCAGACAAAGGGAGGTTGAGGCTGGACTTACTCCAGCCTTCTTTTACCCACTAAATATCTCATTACCATTGACCAGCCGGATGTCAGCATGTCACACATTATTCTGAGAGCAGAGCAAGAGCCCCTCAGGTCAGGAGATAATCAAGAAACAGTGTTATGAGAGTTGACATCTTATGAATAATTATTTTAAAAATCTGTTCCTTTCTGTCCCTTCAACTCCAGACGGGCGAGTTGGTTCTACCGAGTTGCTCAGTCAAACCGTGATGAGAACATCACTTAAAAAGGTGCTAGTTGTCCTTATTCATGTATTTTTGAAACTAAGTTTTTAAGAGGTGAGTTTACTCAAAGTTTTCATTGTGAGAGTGTGCAGTCAAAAGGCCAATAACTCTGGGTGTAAGACAAGCAGCCTCTGGACTCCCTGGCATCTCTGGAAGATGCGGCCCCTGGATTCCTCCTGCATCACAGAGTCTGTGGGTACCACGTTTCTGTTTCCCAGATGGCCGATGATAGGAAGATACTATAGAAGTGAACAGAATACAGTTTTAAGGTCACCA
Source organism: Bos indicus x Bos taurus (assembly GCF_003369695.1). Lineage (NCBI taxonomy): Eukaryota > Metazoa > Chordata > Mammalia > Artiodactyla > Bovidae > Bos > Bos indicus x Bos taurus. Next base: position 58,429,947 of record NC_040097.1, on the reverse strand, counting down.
TCATATACTGGGTGCATGCATGCTAAGTCACTTCAGTCGTATCCGACTCTTTGCGACTCCATGGACTGTAGCCCACCAGACTCCTCTGTCCATGGAATTCTCCAGGCAAGAATACTGCAGTGGGCTGCCATGCCCTCCTCCAGGGGATCTAACCTGTGTCTCATCTCTCGCATCTCCTGCATTGGCAGGCAGGTTCTTTACCACTAGCACCACTCGGAAAGCCCAATTTTGTGGGATACCTAGCTACATTTTGAGAAGGAAGAGTTTGAGAGTGAGGCTGGACAACAACTTCCACAAATAGTGTCTGAGCTGCAGATGTGGGCTCATGCCGAGCGAGTGGTCCCAGGGGAGGAGGTGGGGGCATGTCCTACTGTCCTTGGGGGCTGCTGAGGGTCTCCCCAAACCAGGGACCCAGCATCGCCAGTCAGCATCCTCCTCTAGCCTCCGTTTCCCCTTCTGTCCTGTGTGCGGTCGCTTGATCCACATGATATGGAAGTGAGGGAGCAGAAGACAAGGAAACCCTCTCCCTGAAGAGCCAGGTGAGCCCTGGCCGCCGTTGGTGGTGAGCGGTGGGGGCAGCAGAAGGGCTGCAGCCTGGCCTTGAGGTCTGTAAGCCAGTACGTGTCCTCTGCATCATTGCAGACCAGTGCGTTTATGGGACCGGCTTTCTTGGAAGAAATCGGAGAGAGGAAACTTCTCGGCCTAGAGTGGCCCTCTGTCTTGGTTTACTTGTGACTGAGGGGTTCCTGGGCTACGAGACAAATCTCAAACAAACCAGAACAGAATAGTCACTGGTGCTAGGCCCCCGTTTCTTTTCCCCGCAGTGTTCAGCCCTGGCTGCAGAGTAGAATTCCCGGGAGAGCTTAAAAAGGCCGGTCCCTGTGTCACCCCAGATCATTGAATCTGAATCGCTGGGTCTATACGTATAATTGTTTTTAATTTCTGAAAGTTATTCTGATGTTTAGTAAAGATTGGCAAAACCAGCCTTAATGACTTTCTTTCCTCAACAGACCCCATGAAAAGGGATAAGCTCACATGATTGTCCACAACAAAGATGGGAAAAGTGGTTCAACAGAGTCTTAGCCAAAGGCACAGTAGAGAAGGTAGGTTTCCTAAGGATGTAACAGCTGGAGCGAGGCCTCAATTGACTAAACCAACCCACTGAGGTGCTGCGGGGACTCTGAGGACCACCGTGCCGGCTGCAGCCCCAGGACTTGTGGGGACACAGATGCTGCTCTGGAAAACCTTCCCTACATCGGCATCCAGCCCCTAGCCATCACGAGGAGGAGGCAGAGCACAGGCAGAATGTTATGGTGAAAAGAAATCTCTGTGGGGTGGTGAGGGTCTTTAAAGTAGTGGACAAAAGAAATACATTCTGAGAGTTTAGGGGAGTTTGACTCTTTTTTTTAAAGAATTAAAGATTTTGGAAAGCCTCAAGTTAAAATCTTATAAGGAGAATTATTACTTGTTTTAATGTTTAGTTTAATTTTTATTTTATATTGGATAGGTGGCGCTAGTGTTAAAGGACCCATCTGCCAATGTAGGAGACATAAAAGACGTGGGTTCAGTCCCTGGGTTGGGAAGATCCCCTGAAGGAGGGCATGGCAACCCACTCCAGTATTCTTGCTTGGAGAGCCCCATGGACAGAGAAACTTGGCAGGCTACAGTCCCTAGGGTCTCAAAGAGTTGGACATGACTGAAGCGACTTAGTGTGAACACAGCGTTGATTTATTATAATGTGCAAATTTCAGGGTAGAGCAAAGCAATCCAGTTATACATATATACATATTCATTCTTTCAGATTCTTTTCCCATTTTATTACAGAACACTGAGTAGATTTCTCTGTGCTATACAGTAGGTCCTTATTGAAGGAATCATTTCTGAATTAAGCTTCACATGAGAAAGAGACTATCACTTAATGATTATGAGTTCTGACTTGCCTTGTTTTTTCTGATCCTGTGGATTTCTGTCCCATCAGCTGTCCTGTGAGAACAGACTAACGCTGTACTTTTGTGACAGCGGAAAGTTGAGGATAGCTTCCACCTATGTATTTAAAAACTGCACATCGGTGTTAACTGGTGCCTAGTTTATGACATGATTTGCCCACAGGCAGTTACAGTAACCAGAAATCCAAAGTAGATTTGAACAATCTGTATAGTGCTACTTTTTAAGATCATTTAAAAAATTTTACAAATAACTGTTGATTCCAGTTTTGAGCAACAATGAAAAAAATCTACTATTCCCCAACAATTATTTTCATCTTTGTGTTTCTACATCCATCTTCATTTCAGATGAGAGTACAGTAAGTCCCCTCCATACAAACCTTCAAGTTACAAACTTTCAAGGATGCCAACGTGTGTTTGCGTGTCCAATCATGTAGGATGGCGTACATTGTCATGTTCGTGTATCCTCTACCAGTAGGTATGCTTTTGTGTACTTTACTGCACAGTACTGTGTAGAGTACAGGGATTTAGTGCATGCATGCATGTCCAGTCAGGTTTGAGTCTTTGCAACCTCATAGACTGTATCCCACCAGTGTCCTCTGTCCATGGGATTTTGCAGGCAAGAATACTGGAACTGGGTTTCCATTTCCTTCTCCAGGGGCTCTTCCTGATCCAGGGATCGAACCACGTCTCCTGCATCTCCCACATTGACAGGTGGATTCTTCACCAATGAGCCACCTGGGAAGCCCAGAGTATAGTATCTTTAAGCCCAGGATGTCCTGAAGCAAGAGTAAAGCAGCAATGATGTAGCAGTACTATTGTACTTTCCAAGGTGCTGTACTGTAAGATTAAAAATGTTGGTCTTTTGTGCTTGTTTTTTGGGCATTATTTGTGTGAAAAATCTTATAAACCTATTACATTATGGGACTATGTGGCCGATTGTGTTAGTTGGGTACCTAGGCTAACTTTAGACCTATGAATAAATTGGACTTATGAACGTGCTCTCAGAATGGAACTGAGTTCGTATGTAGGGGACTCACTGTATCAATAAGATGGTAAGAAGAAATCAGAATGTGATACTTATTCTATCTCTCTGGAGCAGGATGACTTTGTAAGCTTTGAAGCAAGAGAAAAATTACAAAGAGGAATAATGACCAATTTGATTATGTAACATTTAAATCTCTCTGAACGTGGTCTGACTATGTGTGTCAGACGTGGTCAAAGGACCCTTAGACTCTTCACCCCCTTTCTGATCACATGCCTTCCTGTGCTTCAGAGGTCAAAGGGTAAACAATGATGTTCTTCAGGCCCCTTTGCGGGCGGTATATTCAAATTAGATTCACTCATTAATGCATTCCTGTGAGAATTTGCAGGCAGAAGTGCATTTGACTGCTTGTTTTGTTATGTTTTTAGCTATGAGTCTTCTGAAGCAACATCTGTGTCTATCCCCCACCTTTGTCAACACAAGGAAACACTTGTGTTGAGAGGGTGGTGGCTTCCAGATTCTGGGGTCACAGCTGCAGTGGCGCATTCTCCCTGATGGTAGCAGATATCCCAGAAACCTTCAAGGACCAGTTCTGTGTTGTTGCGGGAGTCACTCACCAAGGCCCAGGCTGGAGGCGGTCTGTACAGAACTTCCAGATTGAGACAGAGAAGCTGTTTTGTGGTGGGAAAGAAAAGTGAGCAAAGGAACAGAGTTCTCATCGCAAGAAGAATGTTTCCTTTTCCTATTGTTTTGTATCTGCGGTAGATGGTGGACATTCACTAAACTTATTGTGAGAATCATTTCATGATGTACACCGTCAAATCATTTGCTGCACATCTTACACTTGTGCAATGCTGTGTTTCCATTGCATCTCAGCAACACCGGAAGGAAAAAAAGACAAAACAAAGATGCTAGAGGATTTCCTGTGATGCGGGCGCTTTGTTGCTGGACTTTGACCTGTGATGAGCTGAAGGATTTGGGACAGTATTTGTCCAGGACAAAGGCATCTGGAATCAGAAAGACTGAGTTCAGATGGTCGTCTATGTCTGATTTTACTGATCATTAAAATGACATGTTCCAGCTCCATCCTGCAATTCTCTGCTGACAGAGAGCCGCTCAAAAGGGAGCATTAAAATGCAAAGCCTGAGCAGAAGAGGAAGGAGAGGTTTTGTGCTGTGGTGGCTGAGGTGCCCTCAGACTGCAAGTTGGTGTGAAATCCTGGCTGAGGGGGAGCAGAGACAAGCCCGGCTCCGCTCACACCAACAAACATGTGATAGCCAGGGGCTGTGTCACCCTGGTTAAATACCAGGGGAACTAAAGGCCATGGCCAGCAGCTGTGAAGAAATGTCACTGGGATGGTGTCTGATGGCCCGGTCAACACTGTGAGGGAAGGGCATCAGCTCCTCAGGGAAGGTCAGTGCATTTCCAACCGTTCAACTGCGGGGTTTAGCTGGAGGCACCCACACACACACAGGTGCCGGGAAACGTCTGCTCCTTGCAGTGTGCACCGGGACAGGCGAGTCCACGCTGTCAGCTGAAGGGCAGCGTGGACCCCAGGGTCATGCCACGGCAGGGAGGGACAGCAAGGCTGGGCAAGGGCTCCCGGGGGCAGAGGAAATAGTCTGTGTTAGGACTTCTTTTCCTTCTTCTTTCTGCTTTTCCCAAGAGAGGACTGAGTCTACTGTGACTCTGCCTACTACTGTTATTATAAACTTTGCTTGAAAGAGAGAGAGTGAGCTGACCCCCTGGAGTTGGATTCCTGGGGAGGAGGGTCTGTGAGTTGTCTAAGGTGGGGACAGCCAGCTGGGCTCAGGGCTCCGTGATTCTCTTCAAACAAAGATGCTCTCTTCTCGCTGTTTCTTAGCTCAAGCTTTGGACTGAGATGTTGATTAACAAATGATTCCATTGTTCAAAATAAACCAATAAGGGGCTTCCCTGGTGGTTCAGTGGTTAAGGATCCACCATGCAATGCAGGGGACGCAGGTTTGATCCCGGATCAGGGAACTGAGATCCCGCATGCCTCAGGGCACCTAAGCCCACACACCACAACTACTGAAGCTTGTGTGCTCCAGATCTCTTGCTCTGCAACAGAGAGAAGCCCAAGGGCCGCACAGCCAAAATAAAAGAAACCAATAAGCAAAATTAAGGCCACCAAATCAGAAAAACTTCCCACTAACTTGCTCACTCTCATACAAATTCCCTAAAGATTTTGTTAACATGCAGATTCTGGGTCAGCAGTTCTGGAGCAAGGCTTGAGATTCTACTTTTCCAACAAACTCCTTGATGATGTCTAGGCTGCTGACCTATGGACCACACTTTGAGAAGCAAAATACTGGATGCATTTCTGGATGAACATCTCATGGCACTAGGATCACTATTAGGATCATGCCTTCTCTTGTGTTTGCTTTTGTTCTTGAGTTTTGAGTATGTTTTGTTTTTGTTAAATTCGAAACAGCTTTATTGAGACAATTATGTACCATTCAATTCACCCTTTTAAAGTGCACAATTCAGTGGTTTTAGTATATTCACAGAGTTGGAAACCACCACCACTATCTAATCTTAGAACATTTCTGTCACCCAAAAAGGAACTTGTCATGATTAATTTTATGTGTCAGCATCCCTAGGCCTTGGAATGCCCGGATATTTGGTCAAAAATTATTCTGAGTGTTTCTGTGAGGGTGTTTTTGGATGAGATAAACATTTCAATTGGCCATCTGAATAATCTGAATAATTAGATCATTTTCTCTAATGTGAGTGAGTTTCGTCAAATCAGTTAAAGGCCTCAAAATGAAATGTCAGCTCTTCATGCATCTTCATCCTGCATCCTTCAGACTGGACCACGATGGGCTCTCCTGGGTCCCCAGCTGCCAACTGCGGACCTGGGACTTGTCAAGCTCCATAATCATGTGAGCCAATTCTTTATAATAAAGACCCAACTCAGTTTTAGGTCTCCACAGTGACCCAGGCAGAGGAACGGGCACTATTGATAGCTGTATCTGCAGCGCCAAGAGTAGGCCTGGAATTTATTAAGTGGATAGTTGTTCAAAGAATACATGAAAGAAAGTAGCTGTAGAGCTAGAGGTAGTAGAGAGCAAGTTCAAGGGTGGAATCAGGCAGAGGAGCCCAGGGGTTTTAGCGTGTGCAGGGAGAGGGGGATTGCTATTAAGCACGGGTAGGAAGCATGACCATGTGATTTTCCAGTAAATACATACACCCACTTTTCAGCTCATCCATTACCTGGGCCAGGTTTTAGAGCAACTGGCTTTACTTCAGAGCTGTTTCAAGGTCAAGCTGATGTATGCATCTCATGTTATTCATTAAATTTTTTTTTTTTAAGAAAAAAGGAAAAAAAATTCTACTCGATCAACTTAATTCCTTTTCTTTATCTTCCCTCCCTCATTCCCCTTCCCCTCCCACCTCTTTTCCAAGTTGTTTTACTTGCAGGATGTTACTAGTAATGAATCGCAGGACAAGGCAACCTGAACTTGTTTTCTCCTAAGTGTTTGAGTTCAAAATTCCTGTATCTAAAGAAATACAGTTAGAGTTATTAATAAAAAAAGTTTATCTTAAAAAAAACCATTGGTCATGGGAGTCTATTTCAGCTTGAAGGACCTGCCACAATGGTCTTAGGGAATGTGAAATGAGTGGCATAAAAATAATTCTGAAAAACAAAGTGATTTTCTCCTGAATTCACTTCAATTAAAACTGAAATAAATCAAAGAATGACTAAACAAATACATGGACAAAGAGAAAGAAGGTTTGAGAACATTGGGGGATCAATCCAAGCATGTGGCATCCCACCATCAGGAGTGAGTTATAGAGAGAATAGTGGAGGACGGAGGACTAGAGGGGAGGAAGTTGTCAAGAAAAATTACAAGAAAACCTTGGAAAAACTAAGGACAACTGCAGAAAACAACCTACAGATTGAAAGGGCCCATCACAAGGAATGAAAAAGACATACCAACATCCATGATTATAAAACCCAAAAATACTGTTGTGAAAAAATGACGCACGAAAAGGTTAAAAAACAAGGAAATGGAATGAGAACCACTGGGCTTCTTAACCTCAGTACTAAAAGGAGATAATGGAACAATGCCTTCAAAATTAAGGGGAGATGATTTTAAAACTAGAGTTCCATGGCTTGTCAAATCATCAATTAAACATGAGCCCAATATTGAGATATTTCAGACCTATGAGGCCCTCCTGTTCATCGTTTTCTGAGAAATGTTTGGAAGATGTGCTTCAGTAAAATGAGAGTAAAACAAAAAGTGAAAGCATGAGATGGGGAAATACGGAATTTTGTGTAAGAAAAGAAGGAAAGCTCCACAGTTGGCCTGGAGAGCTGGGATAGGGAAGCCACTGGGACAGAAATGGAGCAAAGACTGTGCATTCTGGGTTAGTGCTTGGAAAACAGAAGAAAAAGTGGGACAAATATCAACTCCAGAAAAACAAGAAGTGCACAGGAAAGAAAATACTATGTGACTCCATAGCAAACTCTATTTACATCATGAAAATATCGTAAATATTGAGTACAATTTTAAACCGAGTTATAAGACATGTTAAGTTATATGCAGTTCCTATAACAGAGCAAAGTATAACAGAAGTTAATAGATAATATTGAACATTTAAAACTGAGAGATCAATAAATAGCAATGGAAGTAGTCTTTGCTGATAGGATAGTAAGTAAGGAGCAAATACAACAGTAAAAGATTTGACAGTAGTTTACTGTATAAGAAATAGAACTGGAATGTGGGAGTCAGTGGGGCAGGGAACTTGGTAACTGATTTTATAATCTTTTATTTTACTAACATTTTGCATTAATTTTAAAAAAGAAATGTATGTATAGGCAGTTAACTTTAAAAGTTAAGAAGACCAAGATATCTAAAGAAAGTGGAAGGGAAATATCAATAAAGACAAAACTGAAATAAAGTAAAATTAAAAAAAACATTAAAAATAGTAAAAATAAAACAAATAATAAAAGCAGACCATAAAACTGAATCATTCTTACAAAAGCCCAATGCAATAGTAAAACTTTGGGCAAGTTTGATCCAAAAAATGAGAAAACAAATAAATAAACGAGACTAGAGGTAAAAAAGAGGTCATCCCACTGAAACAGGCAATGAAAACAGAAATTTTAAGAGGATAACTTATGCATCTTGATATCAAAGTATGTCAAAATCTAGATGAAATCGAGATGATCTTTTAGCAAAATCAAGGGCTAGACACTTGACTAGATCTGTAACCACTGAGCAAACTGAACTAGTAACAAGAAAAGATATACAAAGTCCAGACAATTTTCAAGGCCATTGCTTTTAAGGTCCAAGAGAGATAGTTCTTATTATTGTACAAAAAAGAAAACTGTACACCAATCTCACTAAGAAATGTAATGTGAACATGCAGATAAAGCATGAATCAATTGAATTTAGTATTATGTTAAAAATAAGTATCCTAATGATGAACTAAAAACATTTACCTACTTGTTCAGAAAATTAAAATTCACTCATTCATTCATTAAACTAATATATGCATATTAATACATATATTAAAGTCATAAAATAACACAATTATTGCAATAGATGACTTTCACATCTTTTACTTTAACATCTGGTTCTGATTCTTAAATTTCATTAAATTTATAAAAGTGAACTATTAGAAACCTTGAACAAATATAGTACCTAATGGTGAAATAGTTTGAAATATCCCCATTTATATCAGGAATAAGTCATGGTTAATTAAGATACTTATTACTACATGTGGTATTCAATGTTATTTTTAAAATTCTAGTCAATATTTGAGATAGATAAATAAGAAGGACAGATAAAAGGTAACAACAGAACTATTTTTATTTTTTAGTTAATATGGTTGTCTAAAACAACACAATTTGTTTACATATTGAAAAATTGTACCTTGTTAACAAATTAAAAACCTACAACTGGGATTTCCTGGGAGTCCAGTGGTTAAGACTTCACCTTCCAATGCAGGGGATGCGGGTTCATTCCCTGACTGTGGAGCTGAGATCCCATATGCCTCATGGCCCAAAGAGCAAACCATAAAAAACAGAAGCAAAAAGAAAACACCCAGAATCAATATTGCAACAAATTAAAGACTTTAAAAATGTTCCACATAAAAAAAAAAAAAACTCTTAAAAAAACCTACAACTAATAAAAGAGTTGAATCAGATAGATGGATATAAGATGTATAAGCAAAAATCAATACTTTTTCTATATCAGAAACAAAATTATAAAATATAATGGAAAAGTTCACTTTTCCATTAGAAATAGCAAAAGTAAAAAAATCATAAATTACCTAGGAATATACCTAATATTATAAAATATTATGGAAAAGTTCACTTTTCCATTAGAAATAGCAATTTCTAAAATTGCTATTTCTAAAAAATTACCTAGGAATATACTTAAAATTATAAAATATAATGGAAAAGTTCACTTTTCCATTAGAAATAGCAAAAGTAAAAAAATCATAAATTACCTAGGAATATACCTAATGGAAATTGTGGAAGATCTGTAAATATCCAAAATCCATAAAGATACAAATCTTTCTGAAGGGATTAGAGGAAGACCTGCTGCTGCTGCTGCTGCTGCTGCTAAGTCGCTTCAGTCGTGTCTGACTCTGTGCGACCCCATAGATGGCGGCCCACCAGGCTCTGCTGTCCCTGGGACTCTCCAGGCAAGATGATGATGAGTTCCGCTCAGAAGACCTACATAAGTGGAAAGACATATTTGGTTCCTGGTTAGGAAGAATCAATAATCTATCATCTCGCTGAATGAGTTTTATATATTAGCCACTGATCCCAAGAGATAATCCTTGGTATCCACATAGCTAAATCCTCCACCTTCTTCAAGTTTTGTTTAACTGCTCCTTTTTCAATGAGGCTTTTCCTGATCACACTCACTGTTCAAAGCTTCCACCTGCCACCCCAATCCAGAATTCAGACTCCCTTACCCAATTCCCCTAAATTTAGTTCAGTTCAGTCGCTCAGTCATGTCCGACTCTTTGCAACCCCATGGACTGCAGGACGCCAGGCTTCCCTGTCCATCACCAACTCCTGGAGCCTACTCAAATTCATGTCCTTCGCACTGGTGATGCCATTCAAGCATCTCCTCCTCTGTTGTCCCCCTTCTCCTCCCATCTTCAATCTTTTCCAGCATCAGGGTCTTTTCAAATGAGTCAGTTCTTCGCATCAGGTGGCCAAAGTATTCGAGCTTCAGCTTCTGCATCAGTCCTTCCAATGAATATTAAGGACTGATTTCTGAGTCTTCTCCAACACAACAGTTCAAAAGCATCAATTCTTTGGCACTCAACTCTCTTTATAGTCCAACTCTCACATCCGTACATGACTACTGGAAAAACCATAGCTTTGACTAGACGGACCTTTGTTGGCAAAGGAATGTCTCTGCTTTTTCATGAGCTCTCTACGTTGGTCATAACTCTTCTTCCAAGGAGCAAGCGTCTTTTCATTTCATGGCTGCAGTCACCATCTGCAGTGATTTTGGAGCCCAAAAAAATAGCCTGTCACTGTTTCCACTGTTTCCCCATCTATTTGCCATGAAGTCATGGCAATTCCCCTACTTTTCATCTGTTTTCCATAGCATACCTTCCCTCTAACGACCACACAATTACTCATTTATATTTATTGTTTATTGTCAGCCATGCCCTGCCACGTGTAAATGCCACGAGGGCAGGAAACACTCCTTGTGTTGTTCATGAGGCCCAGCGCCTTGTGTCTGACATAGCAAGTTGCTCATTAGATACTGCAAGTATTTTTCTGACATTTTCAACTGCATTTCAATCCTTTTGGAGATGATTTTGCCATATGAAAGTTAGTGTTTTGTGTGTTTTTTTGTACCAAAATCTAGTTTCTTAGTCAATTCAGAATAATATAATAACAGCTTATCTTTTGGTCTAATAGGTTAGTAGTTTTTAAAATAAAACTGAATTAAAATAAAAGCCCAAAGGTATTTTTAAAACTGGAAGAGTGCCTGTGTTAGAAGTATAGAGATAATTGAAAATACAGAAATTTCCCATTAGATATCAAAACGTGATAGAAATGTGCAGGAATTAAATAGTGTGATAGAAGTAAAAAAAATAGACCAAAGAATTAATAAGGAAGAATAGAGAAACCAGCACCTAGCTCATATACAATGGGAATTAAATATATGCTATAAATGCAGAAAATAATAATTTTAATAATTTAATAAAAATTATTGCTGAGATAATGTATTAGACATGCAGAGAGAAAATAAAGTTATATCCTTTCTTTCTTCACAAATACAAAAAAATTCCAGGTAAATTTAAAAATGAAATGTGTTCTTAAAAACTGTAAAGTACACTAGTCCCAGGGCTCTGTGGGAGGGAAGAAAAAAAAAAAAACTGTAAAGTATTAGGCCAAAATGTAAATAATTATTATATAATCTTGGCAAGAAAGTCATTAAATTCAGAAACAAGGTAAAATTCAACAGATTTTTACTATGAAAAGTAAACAAAAACTAACTTTCATGTGGCAAATATTCCATAAAAATATTTACAATCCATTTAATACGCAGGGTAAATACCAGTACTACCTAAGGGGCTTAATAAGTGAAAGCCCAACAACCCAATAGAAATTAAGTTGTCAAAGGATATTACAAGACAACAGATGTGTGAGCACACTCTTTAAACCAAATTCAGCATTGAAACCAGCCCAGGAAAAAGCCATAATGATAATCAGTTCATGATTATCAGCTGAGGAAACATATCTAAACCACAGAACATGACTCATCTGTGGGAGAGAGTCACCATCATTCTATAAACACAGTGCCTGGAAAGGTACTAAAGATACATGATGATGGCAATATTTCTACTCTCACTGAAGCTATGCTATTAATAAGATGCTCTACTCTAGTTGCCCTTAGGGAAATGGGGGCCAGTTCTAGAGAAAAGTGCTAAGATTCTTAGTGCTTCCAGCTATTTAGTCTCAGAACAGTGTCCTCTCAACCTATTTCACATCAAAAACTGCTGCTCAAAATTGTGATATGTTAAGAGTGTAGTTAAAATACCGCTAGAGAATAGGCCAGAAAAAAATCAATTCCATTTAAGAACATTTTTACTGAAGTTTAGTTGACTTACAGTGCTGTGTTAGTTTCAGGTATACAGCGAAGTGATTCAGTTATACATATATCCGGGCTTCCATGGTGGTTTGGTGGTAAAGAATCCGCCTACAATGCAGGAGACCCAGGTTCAATCCATGTGTCAGGAAGATCTCCTGGAGAATGGAATGGCTACCCACTCCAGTATTCTTTCATGGAGAATTCCATGGGCAGAGAAGCCTGGTGGGCTGTACCCATGAGGTTGCAAGGAGTCAGACACGACTGAGCAAGTATCACCTTCACTATATATATATATATATATACATACATTTTCAGATTCTTTTCCATTATAGTTCGTTGCAAGGCATTGAGTATAGTTCTCTTGTTATTTACCTATTTTATGGGACCTTGTTGTCTACCTATTTCATATATTGCAGTGTCTGCCTATTTCATATATTGTAGTGTATATCTGGGAGAAGGCGATGGCACCCCACTCCAGCACTCTTGCCTGGAAAATCCCATGGACGGAGGAGCGTGGTAGGCTGCAGTCCATGGGGTCGCGAAGAGTCAGACATTACTGAGCGACTTCACTTTCACTTTTCACTTTCATGCATTGGAGAAGGACACGGCAACCCACTCCAGTGTTCTTGCCTGGAGAATCCCAGGGACGGTGGAGCCTGGTGGGCTGCCGTCTATGGGGTCGCACAGAGTTGGACACAACTGAAGTGACTTAGGAGCAGCAGCAGCAGCAGTGTGTATCTGTTAATCCCAAACTCCTAATTTATCTGCCCTCTGCCCTCTTCTCTCTCCCCGTTGGTAACCATAGTTTGTTTTCTATGTTTGTGATTCTGTGTTTGTTTTGTAAATTAGTTCATCTGCATATTTTTTTTTTTTAGATTCCACATATAAGTGATATCAGGTGATACTGTCTTTTTCTGACTTACTTCATTCAATATGACCCATGTTGCTGAAAATGGCATCATTTCATTCTTTTTCATGGCTGGGTATACCACTATGTATATACACATACATACATACACATATATACCACATCTTCTTTATTCATTCCTCTGTCAATGGACATTTAGGTTGCTTCCATGTCTTGGCTATTGAATTAGAGTTTTCTCCAGACATATGCCCAGGAATGGGTTTACTGTATCACACAGTAATTCTATTTTTATTCTTTAAGGAACCTCCATGTTGTTCTCCATAGTGGCTAAGCCAATTTGCATTCCCATCCGGAGTGCAGAAATGTTCCTCTCTCTCCACCCTCCCCAGGACAAACTCTTTGTAGACTTTTTGATGATGACCTTTCTGACTGGTGTTAGGTGGTAGGTTCCTCACTGTAGTTTTGGTTTACCTTTCTCTAATAATTAGTGATGGGGCTTCCCTGGTGGCTAGGTGGTAAAGAATCTGTCTACCAATGTAGGAGATATGGGTTTGATCCCCGGGTCAGGAAGATCCCCTGGAGAAGGAAATGGCAACCCACTCTAGTACTCTTGCCTGCAAAACCTCATGACAAAGGACCCTGGCAGACTATAGTTCATTAGGTTGCAAAAGAACTGGACATGACTTTGTGACTGAACAACAATAATTAGTGATATTGAGCATCTTTTCACATGCCTGTTGGCCATCTGTATGTCTTATTTGGACAAATGTGTATCTAGGTCTTCTGCCTATTTTTTTATTGCATTTTTAAAAATATTAAACTGTATGAGCTATTTGTATACTTTGGAAATTAATCCCTCATAGTAGCATTATTTGCAAATATTTTCTCCCAGTCTGCAGGATGTCTTTTCATTTTGTTTATGGTTTCCTTTCCTTTACAAAAGCTTTTAAGTTTAATTAGGTCCCATTTGTTTATTTTGTTTGCATTTCTGTTGCTCTAGGAGACAGATTTTTTAAAAATACTGCTGTAATTTATATTAAAGAGTGTTCTGCCTGTGTTTTCCTCTGAGATTTTTATAGTGTCTAGTTTTACACTTAAATCTTTAATCCATTTTGAATTTGTGTGTGTATGTGTGTGTGTGTGTGTGTGTGTATGGTGTTAGAGAATATTCTAATTTCATTGTTTTACATGTAGCTGTCTAGTTATTAAGGAGATGTCTTTTCTTCACTGTGTATTCAGGGCCCCTTTGTCATGGATTAATTGACCATACATGTGTGAGTTTATCTCTGGACTTTCTATGCTATTCCACTGATCTGTATTTGTTTTTGTGCCAGTACTGTACTGTTTTGAATACTGTAGCTTTGTAGTATAGTCTGAAGTCAGGGAGCTTGATTCCTCCAGCTCTGTTCTGCTTTCTCAAGATTATTTTTGCTATTCAGGGTTTTTTGTGTTTCCGTACAAATTTTAAAATTTTTTGTTTTAGGTCTATGAAAAATGCCATTGGTAATTCGATAGGGATTGCATTGAATCTGTAGATTGCCTTGGAGAGTATGGCCATTTTAACAATGTTGATTCTTCTAATGCAAGCAGACAGTATATCTTTTCATCTGTTTGTGTTGTCTTTAATTTCTTTTATCAACATCTTATAGTTTTCAGGTGGGTCTGTTCCTAGGTATTTCATTCTTTTTTGATGTAACAATGAAATTGATTCTGTTTTTAAAGCCACAATTTATTACCTGTGACTTTGGAGATGTAAGTTTCCTTAGCCTCCTTGATTTCCTTATCAGCAAAATGGTGGCAGAGCACTTGCTCGCTCACCCAGACCCTGGGGCTGCTGTGAACTTGTGATCATTGGGCACAAGTGGGAAATGGCTACACTGCAATGAAGACCACAGAGAAGAGAATAAACACAAGATTTTGATATTAACAAAAACCATTGGTAAAGACTGAAATTTTGCGGTCTTTTGGAAAAGTTCAGAGAGAATAGGGAATACATTTGTTTCCTGGTTTATACACAGAAAAAATGGAACATGAAGAATTGAGATAAACTCTTTACCCAAAATCATACAATGTCTTGCTTTCCATTGTATGTTTTCTCTAGAATACTTTAATAGCACTTATATTCACTAAAATCACAAAAGGAAACCAGTCTTTACATCCTTAGTCTTGAAATCAAGACATTTTATTTGGAAGGTGTTGAGTTGTGTCCCAACCTAATGTGACTGTTTTTGGAGACACAGTTTTTAAAGAGGTAATTAAATTAGAATGAAGTGATTATAATGGGCCCTAATTTAATATGACTTGTGTCCTTATAAGAAGAGGATATTGAAGACAGATTGGTTCAGAGGGAAGACTCATGTGAAAACGCAGGGAGAATATGACCATCTAATTCACATGCAAAATAATGAAATTTGACCCTCATCTTACATAAGACACAAAAATCAACTCTTTAATTAAAGACTTAAACATAAGACCTGAAACTATAAAAATCCTAGAAGAAAAATTAGGGGAAAAGCTTCATGACATCCATCTTGGCAATGATTTCTTGGATATGACTTCAAAATCATAAACAACAAAAGTGAAAATACACAAATTGAACTACATCAAGTTAAAAAGGTTTTACACAGCAAAGGAAGCAATCAACTGAGTGAAAAGGCAACTTACATAATGGGAGAAAATATTTGAAAACAGTTTATATGATAAAGGGTTAATATCCAAACAATATAAGAAATGCTTACAACTCAACAGCAAAAAAGCAAATAAACCGATTAAAAATGGGCAAAAACACTTGAAAACACATTTTCCAAAAAGATTTAAAATAGCCAACAAACATGAAGAATAGCATGAAGCATTAAGTATCTGTATAGAACATAATATATAAAAAAAATGCTCAACACAACACTGGTCTTCAGGGGAATATAAATCAAAACCATAACGTGATGTCACCTCACACCTGTGAGGACGGTTATTATCAAAAAGTCAAAAGAAAACAAATGTTGGTGAGGATGTGGAAAAATTGAGGTTCTTGTACACTGTTGGTTAGGGATGTAAAATAGTGCAGATGCTATGGAAAACTACAGATGTTCCTTAAAACATTTTAAAATGAAGTTAAATTATCTAGCAATTCCACTTCTGGGTGTGTGTACCAAAGAATTGAAATCACTTTCTGGAAGAGATATTTTCAGTCCCATAATCATTGCAGCATTATTCACATTAGTCAAGATATGGAAATAACCTAAATGTCCACCAAAGGATGAATGAACAAAGAAGCTGTGGGATGAATATGTAATGGAATATTATGCAGCCTTTAAAGGGAAATCTTGCTAAATTCGACTACACAGATGAATCAAGAGGACATTCAACTAAGTGAAATAAACCAATCACAGAAGGACAAATACTGTATGATTCTACTTAACATGAGGTACTTAAAATAGTCAGACCTCAGAAGCCAAAAAGAAATGTGATTGCCAAGAGGAATGTGGAAAAGGAACTGGTGAGTTGCTATTCAGTGAGTATATCATTTCAGTTTTGGAAAGTGAACAAGTTCTAGATGTCTGTATACAATCGTATTGTGTACTTAGAAATTCAGAGGGTAGGTCGCATGTTAAGTGTTTTTACCACTGGAAAAGTGTTTTAAATATGAAAGAAAAACAAAAGATGGCCATCTCTATACCAAGAAGAGAAGCCTCAGAAGAAATCAATTCTCCTGACACCTTGAACTTGCACTTCTTAGCTCCTGAGCTATGAGGAAATACATGTGTATTGTTTCAGCTCCCCAGTGCATGTTCCAGCAACCCTAGCCAACTAACCCTAGCCAACTAATCAAGGATCCTAAGAAGGATCCTTCTTATTGTTGTAAATCTGTTTTTTAAGGGGATTCTTTACCAAGCATTGCCAAGAGGCAATGATATCAGTCTGTTTTACAGAATTAGGGAAATTGCTCTTTCTTTGTTGAGCTCTAGATTCACAATTATAAGTCAACTTTCTGAGCCCAGGATGTTTAAATCCTGATTAAGTGCATGTGATGAATAGAGAATGCATTAACCAGTTGGTGGTAGTTTTGTGTGTTTACATGACCTGGTTACACACACTTTCCTTAAATCATCAGCTGCATAGACCCCATTAATAAAGAAGTGACATGTGGAGAGATGACAGTTGTACAAGTTATAAATAGACTGTCTAGGCCCTAGGGGTAGGGGTGGGGAGGAAGGGAGGAGGCTGGGATAAGCCAAACCATGGCGATGACAGTAACCGTTTCATAGCCAAGCACCACAGAACTGTGTCACATGAACAAGTTCAATGCTTTGGAAGTTTTTAACTTGGACACACACGATACAGTGTTGCTAATGACAGGCACAAGTTGGGTACTGTTCTAGATTACGGCCAGGGGAGACTATCTGTAATGGTGCTTCCCAAATGAAATGTGCCTACAAATTAGCTGAAGATCTTGTAAAATGCAGATTCCGGTTCAGACAGGCCTGGGGTAGGGCATGAGATTCTGCCCTTCTAACAAGCTCCCAGGTAATGTCACAGCTGATGGTTTGAGGACAACGCCTTAAGTAGAATTTGCACTACTCAAAAGAAAAAGAGAAGAAAGTAGACCATAGAGGCATTAAAAGGAAATTTAGAACCTAAAGCAACTAGAGAAAGAAGAACAAACAAAACCAAAAGTTAGTAGAAGGAAAGAAATCATAAAGATCAGAGCAGAAATAAATGAAATAGAGACAAAGACAATAAAAGATCGCTGAGACTAAAGGTTGGTTGTTTGACAAGGTAAACAAAATTGATAAACCTTTAGCCAGACTCATCAAGAAAAAAAGAAAAATTTAGAGCTTTATTATTAATTTAAAGAAATACAAATCAATAGCCAGTTGGGGAAGAATGCTGTTAGCTTAACGAAATACAAATTGAAAGGATCAGACAGCATGCTCTACCTACGCATTTGGCGAAGCTCTGAAGATTCTGTGACACGTGATAGGAGATAGTATGCAAGTCTCCCATGGGTCAATGGTTAGAATGCTAATTAAAATAACTTGGAAAGTGAGGATCCGGCCCTATCTATTAAAACTGTAAAGGCCTATAATTTAGAGCCCAATATTTTCACTTCTGGGCTTCCATGGTAGCTCAGCTGGTAAAGAATATGCCTGCAATACAGGAGACCCTGGTTCAATTCCTGGGCTGAGAAGCTCCCCTGGAGGAGGGCATGGCAACCCACTCCAGTATTCTTGCCTGGAGAATCCCCATGGACAGAGAAGCTTTGTGGGCTATAGTCCATAGAGTGGCAAAGAGCCAGACACGACTGGGCACAGCACAGCACTTTTTCACTTTTGCAAATGTATTCTACAAATTTACTCACATTTGTGCAAAAACACTTTTTTTTTGTAAAAAAGGATGTATGTGTGAATATACTTCTTTTTTAAATTTTTTAGTTTATATTGGACTATAGTTGATTTACAATCTTGTGTTAGTTTCAGGTGTACAGCAAAGTGGTTCAGTTATACACATGCACGTATCTATTCTTTTTCAAATTCTTTTCCCATTTAGATTATTACAGAGCACTGAGCAGAGTTCCCTGTGCTATACAGTAGGTCCTTGTTAATTATTTATTTTAAATATAGTAGTGTTAATTAAACGTCAGTCCTAAACTCCCAATCTATCCTCCCACCTTCCCCTTTGATAACCATAAATCTGTGAGTCTATTTTGGTTTTGTAAATAAGTTTACTCATGTCATTTTTTTTTTAAGATTCCACACATAAGCAATATTATATGATATTTGTCTTTCTCTTTCTGACAGAAAATCCAGTCATCATGGTTTACTCAAGAATGGTGAGTTCCAGGAACTATATTTAATATCCCGTGATAAACCATAATGGAAAAGAACATGAAAGAGAATGTATATATACGAAACTCCTGTGAATTCCTGAAAGAAAAACAATTTTTTTTTCATCTGTGGTTCTTTATAACTCACTAGCTTAGCAAAATACAGAAACGAAGGAAATCGAGTTTTACAGCTAGATGTTTTTCATTTCTGCATTTGAGCAAAACAATGTATAGGGTTCTTCCCCTACCTCCCTTTCCGACACTCCCTTTAGCAAAAATACTCTTCTGGGCAGAGTGACTGTACACTTTTGCACAACTCTTTTCAGATCCCCTAGTTCTCTTTACAAAATCCTCCTAACTCTTTACAAATCCCCCCAGTTCTCTGGAGGGAAGTAATGGGATGGCCAGAATCCACAGTCCAGTGCCCAGGGCAACATCTCTAGCTTTCCTTTTATTTGCAGGAGAAAAGATTGGAGAAAAGGGATGCCTGGTCTCTCTATTCATTCTGTTGACATTTCTGCCATCACACCCCACAGCACCTGTTCAATTTTCTCAAAAAATTGGGGATCCTCAGGTCATGGAGAAGTTGGCTTCTTCCATGACTGCCTGCTACGAGCTGTGTGTATTTCTATTGATCACATTCAGTTCAACTGAGCCGCTCAGTCGTGTCTGACTCTTTGCGACCCCATGGACTGCAGCACACCAGGCTTCCCTGTCCATCGTCAACTCCCGGAGCTTGCTCAAAGTCATGTCCACTGAGTCAGTGATGCCATCCAACCATTTCATCCTCTGTCATCCCCTTCTCCTGCCTTCAATCTTTCCCAGCGTCAGGGTCTTTTCAAATGAGTCAGTTTTTCACATCAGGTGGCCAAAGTATTGGAGTTTCAGCTTCAGCATCAGTCCTTCCAATGAATATTCAGGACTGTTAGAATGGACTGGTTGGATCTCCTTGCTGTCCAAGGAACTTTCAAGAGTCTTCTCCAACACCACAGTTCAAAAGCATCAATTCTTTGGTGCTCAGCTTTCTTTATAGTCCAACTCTCATATCCATACATGACTATTGGAAAAACCAAAGCTTTGACTAGACGGCTGTAATGCCACCATCTTTTCTATTATAACCCTTCTCCTCCTGCATGGTGGTTTTAAAAATTATTTTTTAAAGCAATGCAACATCGGATCCAATTAGGCTTTAACCAAAGCTGGGAGAGGGCTCATCTGAGCTTTGAAATATCAGAAATATCAGTTCTAGTCCTGTCCCTCCAGGCAAGAAAAGGGGTATTTCAGCCCAGACTGCAAACAGAGAGCTGGTCTAAATGGTAGAAAGTCAGAAAACAGAGGAGATGGGCAGAGTGCAATGAAGAGCATTTGAGGAAACCAGTGCGGTTCCCAAGGAAAATGGCTAAAGTGCCAGGCTTCTCTTTAGTTTTTGCATTTCTCACATATGCTGGCTGCAAAAAGAAATTCTGTGACTGGAGTATAATCGCCTCTTTCTTTCCAACCTCCTAAACGTGGATGCTCTTTGCAGTCAACACAAGGAGATCATCCTGTCAGATCTCACTGTCCAAAATAAAGCTCAGCAGGTCTAGAAGTAACACACATTATCTAATGACTAAAGACTCAATGAGGCCTCAGCAGGATCCAGCTCAGTCTATATCCCCATAAACTGGTGTTGTTGGTAGCTTTTTTCCAAACTTCAGAGAAGAAGCTAGATTTTAAAACTAATCATTGTAACATTAAAAAAATCACCACTCTTCAATCTTTATCTTTCCTTAGAGTTGTTGTTGGTCATTCTTGCTTTTAACTTTTCCTTATGTTGGTAATTTCTTTTTCTCCAAATTTTTCCTTAAGAGGAGTAAGTTAATAGAAAGAATAAAGACATCAAAACAAGGGCCAGAAAATCATCTTGGACTTGGAAGGACAGTCTTGATGGGAACCAAGGAGGGGGCTGGAGTATATGGGCCCTCAGAGAAGATAATCAATAACTTCGGCAGGGTCTGACCTGGCTTGGCTTTTGTTAATGAAATCCTCTCCCTGCTGGAGCCACAGGAAGGAGATGAATTGAGAGTGCTAGCTCATTGCAGACTGTTCGGTGCTGAGCTTCTCCTCCTTCAACCTTTGAAAAGGAAGGCTGCCCACTGACTTGGATGGGATGCTTGAAAACTCAGTGCTTGAACCTACTCCAGCTTTCCAAGGCCCAAGTGTCACTTAACTTGCCTAGGTAACATTTGTCTGAGAATCTCACTTGTGTCTAATGGAGTTTCAGGTTCAAGGGCCCATGGAGAAAGAGTTTCAAGCTGGGTGAGATGAGTAGTCTCACGTTAGTGAGATTATCAATTTAGTCTCCAAGGGTGGGCGGTGGTGGTAGAGAAATAAGCATTTGTGGTTAGGGAGATGGGAATGAAAGAAAGACCCCCATCCTTGGTGTCAGGAGGACTGGGGTTTAGAACCATCTTCTTGTTTCCTGAGGGCTTTCATTGAACACAAAATCATTTAACAACTGGACTAGACCCTAACGTATTGGGTTGGCTAAAAAGTTCATTCAGGTTTTTCCATACCATCCTACTGGAGAAACCAAATGAACATTTTAGCTAACCCATATCACTGAACTCATTTCTAACTTTTTAATTCTATGTTGTACCAACCCATAAGTCCAGAGACACTTAAAGAATGAAAGTCCAGGGTTATTTTTTGAGAAAAAAAAAGGCTAGAAAGAGTCACTTGTCTCCACATCACAGCTCTTCATCTGGCAGATGGTCTTGAGCACCTTGAACTTGAGTCCATGGTGACAGCCTTTCTTTCACGAATTTTGCTGTTTGCTAGTTTGGAGAAATCTTTTTAAAAATTCTTTCTTCTCTTCCTTTTTCCATCTCCTACACACGGCTACCACCTCAATTGTTTTTTCACACCTAATATGCCCTCGTGTGATTCCCACACAAAAGTGTGAAAATGACTTGGTCTGAACAGCCACTTACACAGCAGGTAAATTCCATCCATGGTTGGATGGGAGATTTTTGTACTTGGTTTCTTCTGGAAAGTTCTGTTAATAATGTCACAAACAAGTGTCCTTGCAGTATATTTTTTTCCTTAAGCTTCCAGAAGTAGTGTCACTGACAAAGAGTCAGAG
Organism: Bos indicus x Bos taurus; assembly: GCF_003369695.1. Lineage (NCBI taxonomy): Eukaryota > Metazoa > Chordata > Mammalia > Artiodactyla > Bovidae > Bos > Bos indicus x Bos taurus. Next base: position 58,408,102 of record NC_040097.1, on the reverse strand, counting down.
GAAAACACAGTCTTGGTGTGTGCTATCAGAATTTGGGTTTTTCCCTAAATTTGCTTCATCATTTATGGTGGGTGTCTGGTAGAGTGAGAAAAATTCTGAGATTAGCCCTCTAAAAAGGTTAAAATATTTGCATTTGGCAAATATTTGTTGAACATTTAAGGCGTGCCAAGCATTGTGAAAGGCATACAAAAAGTTATATACATAGCAGTGGCAGAATCTACTGGCTTTCCATTCCAGTAGCCCTTTTAATCATTTTTGCCATACTCAACCATTAGCATGTGAACAAAACCTCAGTCGTGTTCAACTTTTCGCCACCCCTGTAGCCCCCCAGGCTCCTCTGTCCATGGGATTTCCCAGGCAAGAATACTGGAGTGAGCTGCCGTTTCCTTCTCCAGGATCTTTCCAAACCAGGGATCAAACTCTCATCTGCTGAATCTCCTGCATTGGCAGGTGGATTCTTTACCATTGACCCTCCCATCAGCACAACCATTGGCAAATTACATCAGCCTGTCTTCTTCAAAATAGACACAGAATATGATTCCTGAACCACCATCATCTTTTACCTGGGTCATTGCAACAGCTTCCTAACTGGCCCCAGCACCCACTGGGTCTTCCTACAGTCTAGACACTATGAAGGACAGAGTGATGGTTGTAAATCATGTTGGGTCATGACACTATTCTTAAATCTCACCAGTGCTGTCCCATCTGACTCAGTGGAAATGTCATGTCCTAGGGTCCCCTAAAGAACCTCTTGATGCAAGTGAAAGAGGAGAGTAAAAAATTTGACTTAAAACTCAACAGTCAGAAAACTAAGATCATGGCATCCTATCCATCACTTCATGGAAAATAGATGGGCAAACAGTGGAAACAGTGACAGACTTTATTTTGGGGGGGGCTCCAAAATCACTGCAGATGGTGACTGCAGCCATGAAATTAAAAGATGCTTACTCCTTGGAAGGAAAGTTATGACCAACCTAGGCAGCATATTAAAAAACAGAACATTACTTTGCCAACAAAGGTCCATCTAGTCAACAATATGGTTTTTCCAGTGGTCATGTATGGATGTGAAAGTTGGACTATAAAGAAAGCTGAGCACCAAAGAATTGATGCTTTTGAACTGTGGTGTTGGAGAAGACTCTTGCGAGTCCCTTGGACTGCAAGGAGATCCAACCAGTCCATCCTAAAGGAAATCAATCCTGAATATTCATTGGAAGGACTGATGCTGAAGCTGAAACAGCAATACTTTGGCCACCTGATGCAAAGCTGACTCGTTTTAAAAGACCCTGATGCTGGGAAAGATTGAAGGTGGGAAGAGAAGGGGACGACAGAGGTTGAGATGGTTGGATGGCATCACCAACTCAGTGAACATGAGTTTGAGTAAATCCAGGAGTTGGTGATGGACAGGAGGCCTGGTGGACTGCAGTTCATGGGGTTGCAAAGAGTCGGACATGACTGAGTGACTGAACTGTGACTTCAGTGACTGAACTGAAGTGAGGGTCCCCATTCTCAGGGCTCTCCCTATGTGGTTGGCCCCTCTCAAGCTTTTCTGTTCCAGCCACATGGGTCCTCCAAGCATGTCAAACACCGTCCTGCCTCAGGGCCTTTGCACTGCCTATTCTCTTTGTCTAATGTACACAGCTCTCAGATACATCAACAACAGCTTGCCCTGAGGCTTCCTTCAAGTCTCCACTGAAATGTTACTTACAGTGGAGACTTTCCCAACTACCAGTTGCCTGATTTATTTGCGTATTTACCCTCTTCATGTGAGGTCCATGAGGGTATGATCTGTGTCCATTTTGTTCATTATTCTATTTCTAGTGTCTGGAAAGTGCCTGGCACATGAACTATGCTCAAAAAACAGTGGTGGAACCAAGACTTTCCTGGCAGTCCAGTGGTTAAGATTCCACGCTTCCAATGCAGGGCCATGGGTTTGATCCCTGGTGGGGGAACTAGACATGGAATAGTGGGCTGGTTCAAAATTGGGAAAGGAGTACATCAAAGCTGTATATTGTCACTCTGCTTATTCAACTTACATGCAGAGTACATAATGCGAAATGCAGAGATGGATGAAGCACAAGTTGGAATCAAGATTGACCGGAGAAATATCAGCAACCTCAGATATGCAGATGACACAATCATTATGGCAGAAAGCCGAGAGGAGCCCCTTGATGAAGATGAAAGAGGAGAGTGAAAAAACTGACTTAAAACTCAACATTCAGAAAACGAAGATCATGGCATCTGGTCCTATCACTTCATGGCAAATAGAGGGGGAAACAATGGAAACAGTGAGAGACTTTATTTTTTTGGGCTCCCAAAACACTGCGGATGGTGACTGTAGCCATGAAATTAAAAGACTGGCTCCTTGGAAGAAAAGCTATGACAAACCTAGACGGTGTATTAAAAAGCAGAGACATCACTTTGCCAACAAAGTTTGTATCATCAAAGCTATGGTTTTTCCAGTAGTCATGTATGGTTGTGAGAGTTGGACCATAAAGAAGGCTGAGTGCCAAAGAATTGATGCTTTCAAACTGTGGTGCTGGAGAAGACTCTTGCAAGTCCCTTGGACAGTAAGGAGATCAAACCAGTCCATCCTAAAGGAAATCAGTCCTGAATATTCATTGGAAGGACTGATACTGAAGCTGAAGCTCCAGTACTTTGGCCACCTGATGCAAAGATCTGACTCACTGGAAAAGATCCTGATGCTGGGAAAGATTGAAAGCAGGAGAAGGGGACAACAGAGGATGAGATGGTTGGATGGCATCACTGACTCAATGGACATGACTTTGAGCCAACTCCAGGAAATAGTGAAGGGCTAGGAAGGCTGGAGTGCTGCAGTCCATGAGATTGCAAAGAGCTGGACATGCCTGGGCAGCTGAACAACACAATCAAGGTAGGTACTTCACCTTGCTGCTGTATTCCCAGCAGTTAGACTAGTGCAAGGCATACAGTAAGCACTCAGTGAGGATCTGTGGACTGAATGTTCAATAAATACATGCATAAGGGTTGAATCATGTATCTTCTATATACCAACAACCAGATTTAGAATTTCTATTCAACTTGAGAAATATTTTTATTTTTTTTTCTCTAACTGCAATATCAGTTAAACTACACACACACGCACACACACACACAAATTTTGTATATTTTTATATATTTTTAAAGTACCCAGGTGTTCCCTTCTTGAAAGTGAGAATCCTAGGTACTTCTTGCTGGTTCTAAGTGGTTCCAGATAAGGGTAGATTGAGTTTCTACTTTGCTCAGGAGCACAAGAGCTTAAAGAAGATTTGGAGAAGTTGAAGAGTAGAGAAGTTTGAGAAGCCAAAAGGAAGACTTAAAGATAACAAGATGAACATAAAGATAACCAAATGAGTATAAAGAGATCATCCACAACACCATCTATTATAAGTTTTATGCAACAGTGGACTCATACGGTTATGGACCCAGGTTCTTGGCCTCCTTTATCGATAGAAATTGAAAAGAGGCCAGACAAGAAATTCAGGCAAGGCTTTACTGGGGGCTCCTGCTGCAGCAGAGGGCAGTGAGATCAATAAACAGATTCCCTTGCTCGCTCACTGAGGTGGGGTGAGATTGTTCCTTTCATGGGGTGAGGGTAGGGGTGTGTCTAAGGGTTGGGCTGAAGGGGTAGCTTAGGTGGTGTGCTCATCCATTTGGTGGTATTGAGTGCAGTCCCCTGCTTTTGCTCCCAGCTTCTCAGAAGTGGCAGTTGGTCTTTTTGTTTTTTTCATATCTTGTTGTCCATTTGTTGTTTGTTGTTTAGTTGGTAAGTCATATCTGACTCTTTTGTGACCCCATGGACTGTAGCCCGCCATGGTCCATGGGCTCCTCGGTCCATGGGATTCTCCAGGCAAGAATACTGGAGTGGGTTGTCATGCCCTTCTCCAGGGGGTCTTCCCAACCCAGGGATGGAACCTGGGTCTCCTGCATTGCAGGCAGATTCTTTACCAGCTGAGCTACCTGGTTTAGTTCCTTCTAGTTTCTTTGTATTTTATTGCTGAGAGGAGATGTTTGTCCAGGTGCAAGCACTGCAGCTAAGTGATTCAGATCCCAGGTCCTAGCCTGCCTCAATGCCGGACATACGGTCCTGAAACTTCTTAAAATCACACCCTGGCCCTGTTTCAGGTCTGCTAGTATGGATCTATCTCATTCTTTTGTATGGGCATTTCCCACTATTGTAGCATAATTTTATGTAGACATTCTGTTATTGATGACGTTTAAAGAGTTTCCACTGTAACCTGCTGCTACAGTGCATATGTTTTGACATATATCTTTATGTACTTGTGACCCTATTACTTGAGCAGAAATTCCTTAAGTTAGATTTGTTGCTGCCAACTTCTTCCTCAAAATGTTATACTTGTAAGTCTTTTAATAACTGCGAATGCTTCTTTTCTAGAACTTTTGCCTATATTAGCTCTTAACCTTTTAAATTTTTGCCGATAAGCAAAATGCCTTCTTACTGTTTTCAAAAGTTGCATTTCCACAGTCACTGTCCAGGTTTTCCCTCTTTTTCCATATCGACTGGGCCTTTGTGTTCATTTTTGTGTGAATTGCCCATTGCATCATACAGCTTTCTATTAGACTGACTTCTTCATATTCATTTCTATAAACCCATTTTATATTTTGATTGTTAATCCTTTATTTCTAATATTTTCCAAATGTTTTATCCTAGTCTCCCACTTTTATTTTTATTGATGTATTCTTTGCTTTAATAAAGCATTTAATACTTACACAGTTATATTTATTAGGTTTTGGCTTTGGAATTTTGAATTTTAAAGCTTTCCCAACCCCAAACTTAGAAAAATAATGCCCAAACATTTTCTCTTAATACATTTCAAATTTTGGTCTTACATTTACATCTCTAATCCAGGTGAAATTAATTTTTGTATATAAGCTAGCACCTATTTTCCTTATATATGGATTCCTGATTGCTTTAACACAATTTACTTCAATCCATTTTCTCCCTAGGATTTAAAATATTATCTTTAGTATATATTAACTTTCTACTCATTCTTGAATTTCTAGAGATTTTGTTCCTATAACTGGTTCACCTGACACTGTTAATCTTCTCGTTATAACTCACTTTCCAAACTACCTTGGCTATTTTACTCATTTATTCTCTCAAAAGGACTCTGAAATCAATTTGTCAAGTGAAAAAAACACACATATGAAATGACTGGGATTTATATTGAATCATCTTAAATTTACATATTTAGTGTTTCCATTTGGCAGTATGGCATATCTCTTTATTTAGACACTACTTCATGTCTTTAAATACAATTTCAGAGTTTCTTAGGTATCCTAATATTTTTATTGCCCTTTTGGGTACCACTTTCTACAATAACATTTTTCATTACATACATTAAGAAACTAAATGTATCACAGATTTTTTAAAAGTGCTGATTCAGTTTTGAAAGTTATTCTGTTAATTTTTCAGCATTGGATTTACTGATGTTTTGTTTGGAATTTTTTGTATGTATGCAAGTAATTAATAACTCAGCAGCAGTTTTCTTTTAGTGCTATCACTTCTCGTCTTGATGTAAGAAATTTGTTCACCTTATGGTCTCAATAACATGGAAGTTGCCTATTAGATATACTCTGAGCCTGGCACCCTTTCAAATGGTAGATCTTTGACAAACCTTCATTTTCCTCTTTGGATTTCAGTCTACTTGACTTTTCTTTTTCTTGAGCATTTTTTCCATTTTATTTTGGTTATATAGTCATTCACTCAAACTTGATTTTCAAATTTTTGACAAAAGGGATGCAAAATGTTACTTAACATTATTGGAACCTATTTCATAATCGTTGTAATTCTTTCCTATTTCATTCCTAATGTATATTTTTTGTTTATTTTCCTCATTTATGATCTTACTTTAGTATATAAAGTATACTCAGGTCTTTGAATAAGCTTATTTTAATCTCATTTATCAGTCTTTCTTAATTTTTGTTTTCTTTATTAATCTTAGCTTTTAAGTTAATTATTTCCTTCTATTTTCTTTTGGTTTATTTTGTATCCTTTCCCTTTTATTTCTAGTTTGCTTAAGTTTTTACTATGAATGTATGTTTGATTTTATCAAAAACTTTTTCTGCACCTGTGGAGATAATCATATGTATATTTTTATCTGTTATAGTGGTTCCACTGATTTTTAGATTTTAAAATAACATGCCCCAGGAACAACAATCTTGAATTATCCTTTTTATATAATGTTGAATTTAATTTGCTATCTTTTTTAAAGATAATTTCCTTCTATGCTCATGTGGGATAGTAGTAGTAGTAGTTCAGTCACTCAGTCATGTCTGACTCTTTGCGACCCCATGAATCGCAGCACACCAGGCCTCCCTGTCCATCACCAACTCCCGGAGTTCACTCAAACTCATGTGCATCGAGTCAGTGATGCCATCCAGGCACCTCATCCTCTGTCGTCCCCTTTTCCTCCTGCCCCCAATCCCTCCCAGCATCAGGATCTTTTCCAATGAGTCAACCCTTCGCATGAGGTGGCCAAAGTATTGGAGTTTCAGCCTCAGCATCAGTCCTGCCAATGAACACCCTGATCTTCTTTAGGATGGACTGGTTGGATCTCCTTGCAGTCCAAGGGACTCTCAAGAGTCTTCTCCAACACCACAGTTCAAAAGCATCAATTCTTTGGCGCTCAGCTTTCTTCACAGTCCAACTCTCACATCCATACATGACCACTGGAAAAACCATAGCCTTGACTAGATGGATCTTTGTTGGCAAAGTAATGTCTCTGCTTTTTAATATGCTTTCTAGGTTGGTCATAACTTTCCTTCCAAGGAGTAAGCGTCTTTTAGTTTCATGGCTGCAATCACCATCTGCAGTAATTTTGGAGCCCCCCCAAAATAAAGTCTATCACTGTTTCCACTGTTTCCCCATCTATTTCCCATGAAGTAATGAGACCAGATGCCATGATCTTAGTTTTCTGAATGTTGAGCTTTAAGCCAACTTTTTCACTCTCCTCTTTCACTTTCATCAAGAGGCTTTTTAGTTCCTCTTCACTTTCTGCCATAAAGGTGGTGTCTTTTGCATATTCTGTGGGATATTGGTCTGTAATTTTCTTTTCTCCCATTGAAGTACTACTAACCAAGCCCAACCCTGCTTAGCTTCTGAGGTCGGGTGCATTCAGGACAGTGTGGCTATAAATTGTAATTTTCTTATCTTAGAACATCTTTGGTTTGGAGTCAGAATAATGGAAGCGTTTTTTCCTCTTGTAATTTCTGGAATAATTTGTGTATAAATGATGTTATTTCATCTTTACATGTTAGAATTCATTGATGAAGTCATTTGGCCTGAGTTTTCTCTGTGGGAAGTTTATTGACTACTTCAATTTGTTCTATAAATGATGGTGATGATGACAGTAGCCAATCTATATTATAGTTTATTACATACCAGGCATTATGAAATGTATAAGAATATGTAAGTCCTTACTGCAGCATTATGAAATTTGTGCTCTTATTCTTCTCATCATTAGATACAGTATCTAAGTCTCAGGGAAGTTAACAAACTTGCAGAATACACACTCCCAGTAAGTAATACAGCAAGGCATCAGATTTATGTCTTTCCTATTCTAGAATCAGAATCCATCCACCACACATTGGCTGTAGATTTTTCATTCTAGTAATTGGCCTGGGAGTAGGAAGTAGAATCTCTCATTCATTCATTTATTCATTCACCCATTCATTTCTTGCTGTCGTGTCATAAGCATGTTAAATGCTCACCATGAAGCCTTATTGTGTCAAACTCTGTGTACCAGGCATGTTAACTAGAGACCCAAGAAATGAGGTGGGTACACAGGATTTGTTACTGAGGATGAGTGCAAAAATCTTCTGTTTGGCTTCAGAGAGAGTTTTCCAGATAGATCCTCAGGAATGCTCACCTTTGACAGTATTATAATATTGTTTGCAACTTTTCCCCCTTCTAACTCTCCCAGAACCACCTTCTCACCCCAAAACACATAATTCAATACTTCCCCAGTGCTTAAGAGACTTTTTTTGAAAGACTTTTTTGATGTGGATCATTTTAAATGTCTTTTTTGAACTTGTTATGATACTGCTTCTGTTTTCTGTTTTGGCATTTTGGCTGCAAGGTATGTGGGATCTTAGCCCCTGACCAGTAATTGAACCCGCAACCTCTGCATTGGAAGATGAAGTCTTAACCACTGGACCACCAGGGAAGTCCCAGAAACTTTTCACCTGGGTGCCAGTTCAGATTAGCACCATCACTAAGATGCCATTCCTTGACAAGTAAACGCAGAAAGTACACAGTCTCAGACCCTATAGGCCAGCTGCCATGTTAGGCAAACCCAAGTGTCTGATGTGGAATTTTCAAGAAGCAAATGAAATTAAGTCTGCAAAATTTCCTTAGCAATCAAAAAAATAAATCTCTTCCAGTGATCCCCTGGTGCTTTTTGGTTCCTCAGAGCTGTCCTGAAGTGCTAAAGCTTTACAGATATCCCAATGTTTATTTTCTTGCTGTGTAGGGTGAAGACAGAATGAAATCACCATTGAGTCTGCAAGGGGGTTCTCAATTCCATTTTTCTTCTGCTTGAAACCCCATGTTTCTTTTCTTTGAATATTTTTCAGCTGGGTTAAAGGAGGCTAGAGTTGAAAATGTTCTTACACTTAAAAAAATAGCTGTTGCCAGAAGGGTTTTTCCCAGTTTGAAAAATCACGCAGCATATCGCCAAAGAAACAAATGCATCACAGGAACTGGAAGCCAAGAGCTAAAAACAAACAAAAAACAACAACAGAAACCTTATCCCTAACATCTGCTTAAGTGTATGTCAATGCTTGGCAGGAAACATGAGCCTACATCTGTCTGACCGTCTAAACCCACACCATGCGATACATGCTGTGATCCATCCAACTGGGAAGAAGTCCCAGGAAGAGACAGCAGTCAGCTTGTGCCCAGTGATTGTCAGGAATTCGATTCTGAGAAGTTCAGACGTAGAGGACAAACTTATGATTACCAAGAGGGGAAAGGAGGGAAAATTGGGATTGACATATATACACTATTGATAATATGTATAAAATAGATAACTAATGAGAACCTACTATATAGCACAGGGAACTCTACTCAATGCTCTGTGGTGACCTAAATAGAAAGGGAATCCCCAAAAGAGGGGATATATGTATATGTATAGCTGATTCACTTTGCAGTAGAGTAGAAACTAACACAACATTTGAAAGCAACTATACACAAATACAAAATTGTTTAAAATGAAGTTTGGTTGTAAGTTTCAAAATCTGCTGTCAAATCTGAATAAATTACTGCAGACTATCAGATGGTGATGTAGATAACTTGAAAATATAAAGAATCCTTACAACTATCTTTAATTCATGACTTCAAGTTACAGGTGAGAAAATTGAAGGACAAAACGGCTAATTAATTTGACTAAGAGCCAACTTCTAGGTAACGGATATTTCCTACCAGGATACTGACAATGATACCACATTTTGAAATCACGTATTTCTTTTCTTTGAATATTTTTCAGTTGAATTAAAGGAGGCTATAGTTGAAAATGTTCTTACACTTAAAAAAAATTAGTACAGACAGGAACAGCCCCCTTGCCGCAGAGATGCTTCATGGTACCCTTCTTCATCACATCCCCTTTCCTCCTGCCTGCATTCATTCCCTCCTGAAAACAGATCAATAATTCTCCATTTCTGAGATTTGGTTATTTCAAAATGTTATCAAATGAAAACATTTGTAGTAGCTTCTTGTGACTGGCTTTTCAGCACAATTCTCTGGATTTCATCCAGACCACTGGCTGAATTAATACTTCATCCTTATTTACTGCTGTGTACTATTCCATGATACATATGTTTCATGGTTTGTTTAACCACTTATCAGTTGAAGGACATCTGAGTTGTTTCCAGTTTACAGTTATTATGAATAAAACTGCTATAAATACTCTTATACAGATTTGTATGTGAACACAAGTCTTCATTTCTCTGGATAAATGCCCAGGTGTGCAACAGCAGAGTTGTATGATAATTTGATTTTTTTTTTTTAAAGAAACCACTAAATTGTTTTCCAGAGTGGCTGAACAATTTCATCAGCAACGTATGAATCATCTGGTTTCTCCACATCCTGCCAGCATTTTGGCATTTTCATTATTTTTTATTTTAATCATTCTGATGGGTGTGTAATGATACTTCATTGTGGTTTTAATTTGCATTTCCCTCATGGCTAATAATGTTGAACATCTTTTCATGTGCTTATTTGCCATCTGTATATCTTTGGTGAAATGTCTCCTCATGTCTTTTTCCCAGGTTCTAATTGGATTGTTTGCTTTACTGTTTTAAATTGAGAGCAATTCATATATTTGAGATGCTAGCCTTTGTCAGAGATGTGGTTTGCAAATGTAGTCTTTCAAAATGTAGCTTTTATTTCCATTCTCTTAACAGGGTTCATTTTTAATTTTGATGAGGTCAAACTTACAAATTTTTCTTTTTGGATAATGACTTTACCTGCTCCTAGGGCCTAAAGATTTTCTCCTGTTTACATCTAAAAGGTTTCCTGATTCACTTTTAAGTCCATTATGAATTTTGAGATAATTTTTTATAACATGTGAGGCTTCGGTAAAGTTAGTTCTTTTGTTTGTTTGCTCCACTTGTTGAAAAGGCTAAATAAACGTCATCCATTAAAATGCTATTGCACCTATAAAAAGTCCAGTTTGGCATATTTGAATGAATTCTATTCTATTGCTGGATTGTTTACTCTCTTCTGTTGGTCTGTCTATATATTCCACTGCCAAGACCCAGAGTCTTGATTACTATAGCTACACAATAAGTCTTCACATTGGCTATAGATTGATTCCTACCAGTTTATTTTTCTATGTCAAGTTTTTTTAGCTACTGTATAGATAAATTGTGTGCATATTTCCATATAAATTTTATGATAAGTTTGTCTATATTTATAGAAAAATTTTATTGGAATTTTCATAGGAATTATGTTAAATCTGTATGTCAGTTTGGGGAACTGACATCTTTAGTATGTTGGGTCTTTCAATCCATGAACAGAGTGTATTCCCCAGCTATTTTAGGTTTTTCACATTTCTTTCATCAGAATTTTGTAGTTTCCTTCATACAGATTCTAAACTTGTTTTATCAAGTTTGTATCTAAGTGTTTAATTTCCTTTGAAGTAGTTATAAATGATACTGTTTTAAATTTTGCCCTGTACATGTTTGTGGTTAGTAAAAATGCAATTGATTTTTGTGTGTTGATCTTACAAATCAGTCTTTTTAAGAAGCAATTTTATTTAACAAATGTTTGTTAGTACTGTGTATAAGTCACATCGAATCATGGGGGATATTAAAGTGTAATTAATTACTGCCTATATTTTGACCGTGTACAAATCACGCAATTTATCCATAGCAGAAGTTTAAGTGAAAAACAGGAGAAGATATAAGTTAAGTCCACAGGTCACACAGCATGCTTGAACAGCAGATGAGAAGTTGCGCAGAGACAGGAAGAAACTGTTGGGTAGAAGAGACAGAAGAGTACATCTGGGCGGGGATTTCAGGATACCTGGGTTCTAACTGCCCTCCAGATTTTTTCTGTGGCTCAGATAGCCCTTCCAATGACAAATGGTTCATAACACATGAACCATTTCATAACACATGAACCTTTCCCCCAGCAACATATTTTAGAATCCAGTGAAATTATGTTCATGGACATGTTTTTGAAACAGAGACATTACAACCACATTCGGTTAGAAAATGTGATTTAAGTAAATAACAAAGAGCCATTTTCACTTGGAAAATGCTTTTAAATTTTAACACAAAGGTAAATGTGTCTGATCAAGGTAGTCTCTCTACAAAGAGTCCTGTTTATGGGGACCAGGAGTTAATTACATCCCACCATGAGGAGTGAGTGCCCTTCCATCCAGGCCAACTGGGCATCATTACAAGTGAGTAATTGCACCGCTTTTCATCGGTTGCCTAAATCATTAGAACACAAGATTATTAAACCAAGACCTACCAATTTAGCTGCTCAAGGATGGAGTCTATTAGACCATCTGCTACCTTATCAACACCAGACACAGCAAGTCCAGGCAACTTTATATCCAACATGTAGCACCTACTGCTTCCAACTGATCCATATACTCTTTTTTAAGCAATGGTTATTTAATTGCTGGAGCTAACAAGCAATCCAACAACTGCTTCTCGGCTATGAGTACAACCTGCCAAAAGTGGGCTGTGGGGTTCGGAAAGAGCCCACGCGCAACGTAAGATTATTTCCGATCATGTTGTTCAGGCTGGAGTCTAGAAAGACTATTTCAGGAAGGTGTAAGTGTGACAGAGAACAGAATGGTGACCTCATCTTCTTCTCAGGGAAAGTTCTCTCACTACAGGGAGGCTTAGGTGTTTCCAAAAGGTGAATATCAAAAAAGAAATATGGAAAATAGAAAATACGTGCATTTATTTCTGAGTCCTTTCTCTCTACTTGACATCTCTCTGTGAAGGCAGATATCATTTCTGTGTTGTTTACTATCATACTCAGTACCTGGTAGGTGCTTAAAAAGTAGATTCATTTTGATATTTAGCAAAACTAATACAATTATGTAAAGTTTAAAAATAAAATTAAAAAAAAAAAAGTAGTTCATAAAGACATGGAAGCAACCTAAATGTCTGTCGACAGAGGAATAAAGAAAATGTGGTACATATATACAGTGGAATATTACTCAGCTATATAAAACAACAAAATGATGCCTTTTGCAGCAACATGGGTGGAGCTAGAGATTATCATGGACCTAGAGATTATCAAGGCCAGTCAGACAGAGAAAGACAAATATGAAATCACATAAGCGAAATCTTAAAAAAGGGTACAAACGAATTTCTTTACAAAGCAGAAGCAGAGTTGCAGATGTAGAAAAACTTATGGTTACCAGGGAATGGGAGCGAGGAACAGGAGCTTGAGATGAATATACACATACTGTTACTTACAAGATAGATAGCCAACAAGGACCTGCTATATAGCACAGGGAGCTCTACTCAATATCCTATATGAGAAACTGATAGGAGATAACCTATTTGAGAAAAGAATCTGAAAAAGAATGAGTATATGTGTACATGTAATAGCATCGCTTTGCTGTAGACCTGAAACTCACACAACACTGTAAGCCAACTATGTGCCAATAAAAGTCTTAAAAAGAAAGAAATGAATGTTGCCTAAATGCGTATATGGGTAAACGCACGAATGTGGGGAAGAGCGGAAGAAGAATGTGCATGTGAAGTTTGACATGAGGGGGAGGAAAGGACTGCAGGAAGCACACCAGTCAGCATGGTCACTTCCACCGCCTCTGGGAACTTGTGAGAACCAGGAAGTCCAGCAGAAGGAATGTGGACATGCTGGCATCGATTTTGGGGCTTCCCAGGTGGTGCTAGTGGTAAAGGACCCTCCTGCCAATGCAGGTGAGGTGTAAGAGCCAAGGATTCAATCCCTGTGTCAGGGAGATCCCCTGGAGGCGGGCACTGGCAACCCACTCCAGTATTCTTGCCTGGAGACCCACATGGACAGAAAAGCCTGCCAGGCTGCTGTCCTTATGGCTGCATGGAGGCAAATATGACTGCAGTAATTCAGCATGCAGGCACGCAGGGTTGATTTACAGTGCTGTCTTAGTTTAAGTGTACAGCAATTTGATTTAGTTATACATACCCACGTATCCATTCTTTTTCAGATTCTTTTCTTATTTAGTTTATTACAGAATATTGAGTATAGTTCCCTGTGCGGTTCAATCGGTCCTTGTTGATTATCTGTCTTATACATAGTAGTGTGTGTGTGTTAATCATCACGATTGTGTTGGAACTTCCCAAGTGCACCTGGCTAAGCACAGAGCACATACTGGCCGCTGCAGCCTGACTGGTGGGAGAACCTTGTTTGCCTGTTTCCATAGTTGAGGGATAAGGAACCTCAGTCTCTACATCACTTTCCCCTGAGCTCTTCCAAGTTCAAGGAGGCAAATCACACTTCATAGATTCCCCTCTGATCCCCTTCAAGAGTTAGTGGATAAAAGGGTATCCATTTTAAGAGGATGCCCCCCCCCCCATATTACTTTAGTCAGATTGAATTAAAAATGTGTTTAAGACATTCAAAAAAAGTGATGCTCTAACAGAGAGTGGGTTCTTTGGTGTCAGGCAAATGGGGCTCAAATCCAACCTCATTCCTTATAACCCTGTGACCTTGACAATTCTTGGCTTCCTTTTCTCTGAAATGGTGGTGATGAGGTGGCTAAGAGAACTAGATGTGTGTGAAACCATTTTAGAAAATGCCTGGCATTTTGGTGAGTACTCATAAGTGGAGGTGATTATCAGCTTTTTCACTGAATAGGAATATACTGCTTCTTGGGTAAGAAGCAATTACAATATTGTAATACAATACAATACAATATTGTATTGGTTTTGCCATACATTCACATGAATCAGCCATCGATGTACACGTGTTCCCCATCCTGAACCCCCCTCCCACCTCCCTCTCCATACCATCCCTCTGAGTCATCCCAGTGCACCAGCCCCGAGCATCCTGTATCATGCCTCGAACCTGGACTGGTGATTCGTTTCACATATGATATTATACATGTTTCAATGCCATTCTCCCAAATCATCCCACCCTCGTCCACTGTATTCCACAGTAAAACAAACTCAGAACTATATAAGAATCAAAATATGCAAGAGTTTTTATCAGATATTAGGATACCTCAGAACGCATCTCGGGTTTGCTTCATGAGGCTTGATGCTATCCTGTGAGTCTGGGGGTCATGCTCACTGCACTCTTGGGGTAGTTTGGAGGAGGAGCTTGAGAATCACTGTAAGAAAGTAACAGGTAATCCATAAAACATCAAAAACTACCAGTTGAAATGATGCATCTGATAATCTGCTAAGCTTCTTCAGTACCACCCAGAGCCAGGCACCGGATGCAAATGGACAGAACAGGAGTAAATGTGGTCAGCTATATGCCAGGCTGCCTCCCTCCTCCCAGCCCCTCTTTCCACAAAAGGTTGTTCTCATTCCCTTGGGGGCCTGAGAAATCCTTTGAAGAATGGTTGACACAGTGAGTTTAATTCCTCCAAAGGTACATGAAGGAGAATTTCAGCAAGTCCCTGGAGGTTTTCAAGTGAATCCCAGTCACTGGTATTCTCCTCCCAGGGACAGTGACAACTCTCAGTCCAAACACTCGGCTACCATGTTCTTAGAACTTCCATGAGCATCAGGCTTCATATTGCCTGTAAGTTTCTCCAACAGTTAAGCTGGTGCTTAACCTTCCTAATAACTCTTCCTAGGTATATCTAAAAGTTGCACATTATTGAAACATGTTTATACTAGGAAAGCTATTTGAAATAAAATGATACCCACCCCCTCATGAAAACCAATGAATGAACCATGTAGAAAGCCAGTGGCACCAAATGGTCTCTGGGTATAATTAGCTCTGGATCTATAGGTTATAAATGGCACATAGTAGGCAACTAAGGTTTTGTGGATTTATTTATTCATTCAACAAACATTCGCTAAGAGTCTGTGATAGGCCAGGTACTGGGTGAGTTGCTAAATAAATAGATGGATGAACGGGAGGAAGTTGGATGGATTTATGATATGGTTATATCAGTGGATGGATGATTCTCCAAAGTGTAAGGCAATTAACACCTGATTTAAACCAAGCACAATACTACCCTAGAAAAGATCAAGGGTAGAGAGTATATTCTTTTTTAAGGAAGAAGGTCAGATGTATAACCATTTGGACTTCGACTCTTTCAGATGTAACTTGGGCTATGAGTGGAGTTTCTCAGGTGTTTGTGAGCCTTAATCATAGTAAGAGTTATGAGTAATTTCAAAATTGTTAGGTAAAAGCTTTTCTTTGATTTTTACCCCCAATGGACAGATTCCTTTAGTACTCCTATGGGGTAAATTATTTCATCTTCTTATGTTTGAGACTTTCCAAGGTCTAATACATTGGAGCAGAACCAGCCTTCAAAGAAGAAACTTGGAAGTTTCTGTTATGTTTTGAGTATTTATAAAGCGTGCCCAAATTTTGCTTGTGGAAACATCACCATTTATCTTAGTGATTTGCCTGTGTGTGTTATGCAGTATAGCCGATCCACTAAGAATGTCAGCTTCCTGAAGGCAAGGACTTCCTGGCTGTTCAGAGAAACACCTTCACAGTACCTGGAACTCTGATGACTGAATGAATCAGTTAATAAATTCAAGGCCCAGGTTTAGTGAATTTAATTTAATGAATTACTGCTATTGTGACATTTCACCTTGTTACACGTTAGACCATCCTTCCAATACATTGTAACCCTTTTCATCTTTGCAGCTCTCCTGTAGCCTTGATATTAATAGCAATCCTTATTCAAAGAAAAAAAGTAAGAGCAATAGGAACAGAGAAAACAGATTAAAGTCAGCTGTATTTAAACAAAATCAGAAGAATTGTGTCACACCAGTCTTTTCTTTCTCCTGATCACAGTAACAGAGGCTCTAATATGTTTTAAAATCAAGCTATTCCTCACCACTTTCTCAGATTAAGTTGGATTACTTATCTTCAATATGTATAGATTTTCTGTTTCTAATCTAGAAGATTTCTAGGCAGAAATACCATTTAGTACAAGTTCAAATGTTAGTTGGTGCTCTCTCCTTGTAATATCCCAGTATAGAATTGGACCAAATTCTCCATCTTTCCCAGCTATAAGCAGAGCATTCTACAGTCATAAAGAAACAGTTTTAGTGGATTTCTTCACACACAAACATGCCCACCTGCCCACCGACCCCCCAACCGCCACCCCCCAGGTCTTATTAGTGTGCAGCCCTACCCAGGAACTGACCAAGCCCCATAGCAACTGTTGCCATGAGCCTCCAAACCTAAACTGGCCAGTTTCCTGAACCCATATTAGGTAAAATACCCACCCTATTACCCGCCTATAGCATCCTAACCAATCACCTCATGCCACCTCTCCAATAGGAATTTTCTCTTAAGGAATTTCTGTCTTAAGGAATTGTCTGCTAGCCCGTGAAAGGATCTGACTCCACTTGAGCTGGTTAACAGCAGCTCCCACTCTAATAAACTTTATTCTCTTCTCATCCTGTCTCATGTCTGGAAATTCTTTTCCTACTTGAGCATGGACCATGACAACTAGTTTCTGGCCTTGGAATTATATAATCTTCATCCACCAGGACAATGGCTAAAATAATGTACCTGGATCCACTTATACAGACTAAATACTATCCCACTAGAATTCTTGACTGACTTGCTAGATTATTTATCACATTTGACTCATTTGCTCATTAAGAGAACTTAGACATTATTTTCAAATAATAAAAATCATCATCTTAATAACACCTCCCCCATCCTCTCCCCAATACAAGAGGCTTTCCCAAAGTTTGATTCTTTTTAGTTTAGTCAAGTATCTTCCAAAGCCCTGAGTTGGCAGACTCATACCCACCCTAGTGTCAGACCAAAGAAACACCAATTTCCGCCACCGACAGCTAACTCACTAGGAGGTGTGTGGACTAGCCTGTCTTGAGATCGTACTTTATTTCTACCCAGAACATTTTCCAAGACAAAGGAAAAGATGACTGATCCATCATTCAGGACCAGAAATGTCATTCTGGGGTCCAAGCAGCACTTGAAAGACCTTATATATTATGTTCCCCCCAAAACTGTGTCCTTCCTGAAATGTATATGTTGACATCCTAACCTCAAGGACCTCAGAATGAGCCTGTATTTGGAGGTCTTAGGCAGGTAATTAAAGCCAAATGAGGTCATATGGCTGAGCCCTAATCCAGTGTGACCAGGGTCTTTTTAAGGAGAGATTGGAACACAGACACAGAAGACTTAGTGAAGACAAAGAAGGAGAGAGGCCCTTGGAAGAAACCAATGCTGCTGACACATTAATCCTGGACTCTTGGCCTCTAGAATTGTATGAAAATAAATTTCTATTATTTAAGCCACCTGCTCTGTGGTATTTTGTTACAGCCGCCCCGGCAAAATAACACACTGAGAAAATCTGGGGAAGAGATGCCTGAATGAGGCAGAGGGAAAGACAAAGAAAAGCTGAGGTTCTTTCAGTGCCTGAGCTGGAAGAAGTCTGTGAAATGGAACTAGAGATAGTTGCCTATATTTTTTAAAAAATGAGGAGCACTTCTCTGGAGGTCCAGTGGTTAAGAACCGGCTGCCCATGCTGGGGACAGTTTCAGTCCCTGGTGTGGGACGATCCCGTGTGATGCGGGATAACTAAGCCTGAGCACCACCACAGCTGAAGGCCACGCACCCTGGAGCCCGTGCTCTGCAACAAGAGAAAGGCTGCATGCAGCAGCGAAGACCCAGTGCAGCGAAAAATGGACAAAATTTTTGAAAAATGAATACGGTTTAATGAGGATGAGGGACCTTTCTTTAGGCCCTACTTCCATTCAGGTGGAAGCTAGATTGATTTCTGTTTTGTTCCGCCAACAGCTTGCATTAGCCACTGGCCACTGCCAAGCTTGGGAGAGGGAAGAAAGCTTTATCCGCATGCAAATGAGGGCTGGGGGCAGGCTTCTAAACCAAACACCCTTGGGCCTTTAACCTGATGTAGGAATTCAGCCTCATTTCTGGCCCGTAAATCAATTCATCCCAGAGAGAAACCTTGGGGATAAACATTCACACACCATCAGGAATTCAAAACCCTACCTCCTGCAAGACTTGCTTCCAACAATTTGGAATAATAACACACCCCAACACAAAGACCCAAGGCAACAAAGCCCATCTCAGACTACTTAAGCGCCTTTAAAAAGCCCTAAGCAGATGGTCAGCCCTTCCCAAACTGAACAAGCTGCCCTGGACCTAGTGAACTGCCATGTTGGCTCCATGCTTTATCCAAGTTCCAAAATCTAACGTTCACTAAGCATTCCCAGTTTCATGCAAGCCCCCTTTTCACTTTCATTTGGAAAAAGACACAAATCAGTCCTTCCCAAAATTTAGGGAAATATCTTTCAAAATCCACTAGTCACAGCATGTTGAAGAGTTGAAATACCTCGCGATTTTCTGCTCAGTAGTAACCTCTGTCTATCTGATGCCCTGAATGGACCACTTTTAACACAACCTCTTCTCTATGACAAAATTATTTTGGGTAATAACCATGAAATTAAATGGATGATCATGGCCAGAAAACAAATGCAAACAATGAAAACTTTCCTCTTACTGAGTTTTGTACATATACTCATGTTAATAAAATATATATAATATAAAATATCAATGTTTTATAAAAGGGAAAGGAATGAATCAAAACTTTCTATGGGACTTGCCTCAGGGTCAGTGGTTAAGATTCCATGCTTCCACTGCAGGGGGTCAGGGTTTGATCCCTGGTTAGAGAACTAAGATCCCGCATGCCCCACAGCATGGCCAAAGGTAAAAACTAAAAAACAAACAAGCAAAAGAGTTTTCCAATTAAATGCAAAAAGTCCAACTTAGGGAACCATGAAATCATATCACTGAGTTAACATTGTAATTTCTTGATCACTCACTTCCTAGTCAATTAAGAAATACAAAAGAAGAAATATCAATGGTGTAAAATATTTAATGTATGAACTACAATTTGCACTTACCAAACAAGATACTGGCTTCCCGGATGGCTCCGTGGGTAAAGAATCTACCTGCAATGCAAGAGACACAGGAGATGCCAGGTCGATACCTGGAGGAGGAAATAACTCACTCCAGTATTCTTGCCTGGAGAAAACCCATGGACCGAGGAGCCTGGCAGGCTACAGTCCATGGAGTCACAAAGAGTCAGACACGACTTAGCCACCGAACACACACGCAAACAAGACACTGCACCTGGAGGTCCATACCCTGGTTCACTGCTTTAAATTTTAAAATTCCAAGTGATCGCAAAGAAAGATAAAATGAAGTAACTCAAATTCTGGTTCTTTCTCTCAATTGTTGTTTATATCAGATTCACCATAGGAGCTGAAGACTAAACTGTGCCTTATGATATGAGCTTGAATGACTCAGAATCCCTAGGAACTCGCCTTTGAAACAAACACATGTAGCTGAGTCCACAGGGGTCAGAGGTCAACCATAAAACTGGGCATTTTTTAAGCTAACTCCCATGTAGATTACCTATTTAGTAGTATGACCTGTTTACTAATAAAAATGTGCTAAAGTATTCTACAAATGAGAGAAAAAAACTAGTCTTCTAAAATGATATTAATACACAGGATTCTCATTTTGAATAGTATCAGTTCAGTTCAGTTCAGTTCACTTCAGTCGCTCAGTCATGTCCGACTCTTTGTGACCCCATGAATGGCAGCACGCCAGGCCTCCCTGTCCATCACCAACTCCCGGAGTTCACTCAGACTCACATCCATCGAGTTGGTAATGCCATCCAGCTATCTCATCCTCTGTCATCCCCTTCTCCTCCTGCCCCCAATCCCTCCCAGCATCAGAGACTTTTTCCAATGAGTCAACTCTTCGTATGAGGTGGCCAAAGTAGTGGAGTTTCAGCTTTAGCATCATTCCTCCCGAAGAACACCCAGGACTGATCTCTTTTAGAATGGACTGGTTGGATCTTCGTGCAGTCCAAGGGACTCTCAAGAGTCTTCTCCAACACCACAGTTCAAAAGCATCAGTTCTTTGGTGCTCAGCTTTCTTCACAGTCCAAATCTCACATCCATACGTGACTACTGGAAAAACCATAGCCTTGACTAGACAGACCTTTGTTGGCAAAGTAATGTCTCTGCTTTTGAACATGCTATCTAGGTTGGTCATAACTTTCCTTCCAAGGAGTAAGCGTCTTTTGATTTCATGGCTCCAGTTTCATCCACCTCATTAGAACTGATTCAAATGTATTCTTTTTAATGGCTGAGTAATACTCCATTGTGTATATGTACCACAGCTTTCTTATCCATTCATCTGCTGATGGACATCTAGGTTGCTTCCATGTCCTGGCTATTATAAACAGTGCTGCGATGAACACTGGGGTACCCGTGTCTCTTTCAATTCTGGTTTCCTCAGTGTGTATGCCCAGCAGTGGGATTGCTGGGTCATAAGGCAGTTCTGTTTCCAGTTTTTTAAGGAATCTCCACACTGTTCTCCATAGTGGCTGTACTAGTTTGCATTCCCACCAACAGTGTAAGAAGGTTCCCTTTTCTCCACACGCTCTCCAGCATTTATTTGCTTGTAGACTTTTGGATCGCAGCCATTCTGACTGGAGCCTATTATACAGAATGAAGTAAGTGTTTAAACAAAAACACCAATACAGTATACTAATGCATATATATATATGGAATTTAGAAAGATGGTAACAATAACCCTGTATACGAGACAGCAAAAGAGACGCTGATGTATAGAACAGTCTTTTGGGAGAGGAAGAGCGTGGGATGATTTGGGAGAATGGCATTGAAACATGTATAATATCATATATGAAACGAGTCACCAGTCCAGGTTCGAGGCACAATACTGGATGCTTGGGGCTGGTGCACTGGGATGACCCAGAGGGATGGTATGGGGAGGGAGGAGGGAGGAGGTTTCAGGATGGGGAACACGTATATACCTGTGGCAGATTCATGTTGATATATGGCAAAACCAATACAATATTGTAAATTTAAAAAAATAAAATTAAATTAAAAAAATTTTTAAAAAGCTCAACATTCAGAAAACTAAAAATAATAATAATAATAATTTCATGGCTGCAATCACCATCTGCAGTGAATTTGGAGCCCCAAAAAATAAAGTCAGACACTGTTTCCACTGTTTCCCCATCTGTTTCCCATGAAGTGATGGGCCCAGATGCCATGATCTTCGTTTTCTGAATGTTGAGCTTTAAGCCCACATTTTCACTTTCCTCTTTCACTTTCATCAAGAGGATTTTTATTTCCTCTTCACTTTCTGCCATAATGGTGGTGTCATCTGCATATCTGAGGTTATTGATATTTCTCCCAGCAATCTTGATTCCAGCTTGTGCTTCTTCCAGCCCAGCATTTCTCATGATGTACTCTGCATATAAGTTAAATAGGTATAGGTTTATTTTAAAGCTTTTGTTTAAATAAAAATAAATAATAATTTCCTACATTCTTGTGTCACATTTTAGTCATCAAAAGTCCACTTTATTGCAAACCTCCAGTTTTGCCTTGAAGTATATATGTTGTGAGACAGTACCTACATCAAGAAGGTTTCAGTAAGTTATTTACATACCTTCGTGCTGGGTGTTTTCTGGAACCATTTTTATCATGAGTGGAAATGTAAAATTTCAAAGAAACTCACACAACAGAATGCCAATATCCCATACTTGACCACAGAAGCACGCTCACCCTCCACTCAGAGTACAGGGTGAGACAGGCTGTTCTTGCTCTAGTGTCTCTACTCTAGTTGGTGTCCATTCACCTGCTACATGAAAATCCTCCTGGAATGGGACTGCATCTGTTTTCAGAGAAGCAATGTAGTTTCTTCAAGAAGCATGTTTCTAACACAAATTTGGAATAAAGCTATTCTTTAAAGATTCTTCTAGTGCTAATTTGAAGATTTCATATACAGTGATCATCTAGAACATAGACCCCAAAAATTTTGTGGGAAGGGAGCTGTTAACTCACTGATACTAATTAGAGTTTAGAATTGTTGTTACATGGTGATAGTACAAGGTATTTTCCTTTAGGCTTTATGATTTTTAAATTCTCTACAGATCAAGCACTCCTCTCTTGCATGAATGTGGGGAGAAGCCCTGTCGCAGCTACTCCCCCTCCACCCTGTCAAACTCTCCTGCCCACAAAGGTGTTCCAGGAGCTCGCTCTGTCCACTCACACGCCATCCTCTACACCACCCTCTGCTTCTGCTGGGCCACAGAGCACTTAACCTTCACTAGAGATGTGATAATTTTCAAGGGCAGGCATCTGTCTATTTCCCCTTCTTTACATCCCTCACGGCATAAATGCCAATGGAATAAATGAAGCAATCAATATATATATATATATATGTATATATATATATATAATTTTTCTTATATACACATGCATACCCTGCCTATTTGTTTAGAAAATTACATAAATTTTTAATATTTAAAGTCTTAGCAAAAGAAATCAGATACTAAGAATAACTACCGTAGGGCTTTGTTGAAATAAAGTATTAATACAAAGACAGGGATGCTATTGTAAGCTTCCACATGTTGGGACACTTCCCATTACCCCAGGCAAGGCAGGGAGTCTGTGCTAACAACCAGCTGGGAGCACAAGGAGGCCTTGGGAGGGTCTAGTGACTCTCTGTCTCTTCATCTGGATACTAGTGGGAGGCTGGGTTCCCTTTGTGAACATTCCCCAAGCTGAACATTTGTAATATTGCATTTTTCAATAGGTACATTATACTTCCAGAAAAAGATTTTTCTTAAAGAATCACAAACAAATTTTTTTTTAAAGAATCACAAACAAATTTATTATGTATTCAAGAGTAAAGATATGTTTGACCACTTACAGGAAACAGATGATCTAAACCTTCCATCAAGTTGGGTGATAGCTTTAATCTCTCTAACTTTCCACAATCCCTAAAGCCACAAAATTTCTTATTGAGACTAGTTATCTTCAGAACTAAAACCAGCTTTAAGAATGCTGCCCATTGATAAGTTTGGTTCCAAACTCATCTTTTATACCTTCAAGCTGGGTTGACTCTGGAACGATCTCTGGTTTTCAAAGTTTTCTTCGTTCATTCTCTTCCTCTCATGATTCTTCTCATCTCTTTCTTTATACTGGCTTTCTGCTTCCAGAATATTGATGTCAGTACCTTCTTTTTATTTATTTATTCATTTAAATTTTATTGAAGTGTTAGCTACTTTATCACAAGATTCAGTTAATTTCTTCTATACAGCAAAGTGACTCAGTTATACATTTATATACATATATATGGCTTCCTTGATGACTCAGTGGTAAAGAATCTGCCTGCCAATGCAGGAGATGCAGGGTTAGTCCCTGGGTGGGAAAGATCCCCTGGAGAAGGAAATGGTAACTGACTCTAGTATTCTTGCCTGGGAAAGCTCATGGATAGAGCAGTCTGGAGGGCTACAGTCCATGGGGTCACAAAGAGTCAGACATAACATAGCAACTAAACAACAACATATATGTGTATATATATATATAGTTCCATATTTTTTCATTTTTTTTCATATATAGTTTCATATTTTTTCCATTGAGGCTTGAATATAGTTTCCTGTGCTATACAGTAGGACTTCATTGTTTATCCATCCTACATATAATAGTTTATCCCTGCTAATCCCAAACTCCCATTCCTTCCTTACCTTTCCCCCTACTCCCCCCTTGGCAATCCCATGTTTATTCTCTGTATCTGTTAGTCCGTTTTTGTTTTGTAGATATGTTGATTTGTATCATATTTTAGATTTCACATATAAGAGACATCAAATGGTATTTGTCTTTCTCTTTCTGACTTACTTCACTTGGTATGCTCCACCCATGTTGCTGCAAACGGCATTATTTCATTCTTTTTACAGCTGAGTGATATTCCATTGCATGTATGTACCACATCTTCTTTATCCACTCATCTGTCGATGGACATTTAGGTTGTTTCCACGTCTTGGCTATTGTGAATAGTGCTGCAATGAACACTGCAGTGCATGTACCTTCTTTAAAAAATATATTTATTTTTAATAGGAGGATAATTACTTGACAATATTGTGTTGGTTTCTGCCATACATCAACATGAATCAGCCATAGGTATACACATGTCCCCTACCTTTTGAACCTCCCTCTCATATCCCCAACCATCCCACCACTCTAGGTTGTCACAGAACCCCAGTTTGAGTTCCCTGAGTCATATAGCAAATTCCCACTGGCTATCTATTTTACAGATGGTAATGTATCCCACTGGCTATCTATTTTACAGATGGTAATGTATATATGTTTCCATACTACATTCTCAATTTGTCCCACCCTCTCCTTCCCCCTGGAGAAGGAAATGGCAACCCACTCCAGTACTCTTGCCTGGAGAATCCTGTGGACAGAGGAGCCTGGTGGGCTGCTGTCCATGGAGTCACACCGAGTCAGACACGACTGAAGCGACTTAGCATGCATGCATGCATTGGAGAAGGAAATGGCAACCCACTCCAGTGTTCTTGCCTGGAGGATCCCAGGGACAGAGGAGCCTGATTGGCTGCCGTCTGTGGGGTTCCACAGAGTTGGACACGACTAAAGCAACTTAGCAGCAGCGGCAGCAGCTCCCTCCCCCATTGTATCCAAAAGTCTGCATCTCCACTGCTGCTCTGCAAAAAGGTTCATCAGTACCGTCTTTCTATATTCATGTGTTAATATACAATGTTTATTTTCCTCCTTCTGGCTTCTTTCACTCTGTGTAATAGGTTCTACATTCAACCACCACATTAGAACTGACTCAAATGTGTTCTTTTTTATGGCCAACTTATATTCCACTGTATATATGTACCACAACTTCTTTATGCATTCATCTCTTGGTGGACATCTAGGTTGCTTCCATGTCCTAGCTACTGTAAATAGTGCTGCAATGAACACTGGGGCACATGTGTCTTTTTCAATGTTTATCTTTTTGAATTACAGTTTTATCTGGGTATATGCCCAGGACTGGGATTGCTGAGTCATTCAGTTCAGTTTAGTTCAGTTCAGTTGCTCAGTCGTGTCCGACTCTTTGCAACCCCATGAATCGCAGCATGCCAGGCCTCCCTGTCCATCACCAACTCCCGGAGTTTACCCAAACTCATGTCCATTGAGTCGGTGATGCCATCCAGCCATCTCATCCTCTGTCATCCCCTTCTCCTCCTGGCCCCAATCCCTCCCAGCATCAGGGTCTTTTCCAATGAGTCAACTCTTCGCATGAGGTGGCCAAAGTATTGGAGTTTCAGCTTCAGCATCAGTCCTTCCATTGAACACCCAGGACTGATCTTCTTTATGATGGACTGATTGGATCTCCTTGAAGTCCAAGGGACTCTCAAGAGTCTTCTCCAACACCACAGTTCAAAAGCATGAATTCTTCGGTGCTCAGCTATCTTCACAGTCAAACTCCCACATCCATACATGACCACTGGAAAAACCATAGCTTTGACAAGACGGACCTTTGTTGGCAAAGTAATGTCTCTGCTTTTCAACATGGTATCTAGGTTGGTCATAACTTTCCTTCCAAGGAGTGCCTTTTAATTTCATGGCTGCAATCACCATCTGCAGTGATTTTGGAGCCCCCCCCAAAATAAAGTCAGACACTGTTTCCACTGTTTCCCCATCTATTTCCCATGAAGTGATTGGACCAGATGCCATGATCTTGGTTTTCTGAATTTTGTTTTCTGGATCATTCAGCAACTCTGTTTCAGTTGACCAACATTCTTGATACATAGGATTGGAAGAAATGAGGAAAGAAATGTCCCTTGATGTCAAGGAATTTACAGTCAAGTGGAAAAGACAGATATTTGAGGACAGAATGTGAGGTGAGAACCTTCTTTTAAGCATCCTAATAAGCACTGAAAATTTTCTCACCTTACTCTCCAAAGAGCACAGTTAATTTTCCTCTTCATCTCTAGACATTCCTAAAGTTCACTAGTGATGTCCTCGAGTATCTAAATCAATTGAAAGCTCTTGTCTACATCATTTCATCTCCTTTTCCATAGAGATGCTCAAACCCCTTGGCTTTCCACCAATTTCACTCCTTTACCCAGAAAGGAGAGTGATTTATGAAGGAAGGCAGGCTGTGAGGGTAAATGCTCGTGAGCCCAGGTGTAGTGAAGAGCCATGCGGAGGATGAAAGAGAAGAAGAAGAGAGGAATTGATAAGAGTAAGTGAACCACAGTGAGTCACAGGTTTCCCACAATCTGACACAACCATAAGGGGAAAATATTATCATACCATAAGGGATACCATAGGGATATATCTGGAGTTTATCAGAATATAGTGACAACAGCAGCAGCAGTGGCATCAACAATAGCTATTGTTTATGAGGAACTCATGATGAGCCGAGCATGGGGAGAAGCATTCTATTTTAGTTTTTAGTGTTTAGTGTTTGATCACCACAAAAAGCCAGTGAGGTAACTATTTACATCTCCACTTCACAGATGAGATAACTGAGACTCCACTAAGCTAACAGAGAATCAAATCATAACTCAAATCCAGTTTTCATCAAGTGAACAAAAAATTTACATAATAATTGGCTTATTAGTATCACATTATAATAAACTATACAATCTATAGCATTATATGATGCTTTCAATATGTGGTCCATTTTCAGCAATCATAGCTCAATGTTTGTTGCAAAATTGCAATGGACATGGTGCATTGAATGTAACATTTCTACCAATCCTTTACATGTGAATCTGGGATGCAATGCCTCAGAAAGTATGTTTCTTCCAGAACTGAAAGAGACACGTGTATCCCAATGTTCATCACAGCACTGTTTACAATATCTAGGACGTGGAAGTAACCTAGATGTCCATTGGCTGATGAATGGATAAGAAAGCTGTGGTACATATACACAATGGAGTATTACTCAGCTATTAAAAAGAATGCATTTGGATCGGTTCTAATGAGGTGGATGAAACTGGAGACTATTATACAGAGTGAAGTAAGTCAGAAAGAAAAACACCAATACAGTATATTAATGCATATATATGGAATTTAGACAGATGGGAACGATGACTCTATATGCAAGACAGCAAAAGAGACTCAGACATATAGAATAGTCCTTTGGACTCTGTGGGAAAAGGTGAGGGTGGAATAATTTGAGAGAATAGCATTGAAATATGTATATTATCATATGTGAAATAGATCGTCAGTCCAGGTTCGATGCATAAGACAGGGTGCTCAGGGCTGGTGCACTGGGATGACCCTGAGGGATGGGATGGGGACGGGGGTGGGAGGGGGGTTCAGGATGGGGAACACATGTACACCCATGGCTGATTCATGTCAATGTATGGCAAAAACCACTACAATATTGTAAAGTAATTAGCCTCCGATTAAAATAAATTAATAAAAAAAGAAAGTGTGCTTCTTAATTCTCCCTAATTAAACCTTGATCGTAGCCCAGAATGATAACTTTAAAGGGTGCAGATCTAGTGAGCATTCAACCTACTTTCTCATTGGTCCAGTTTTGGAAGTCACACTCTACCAGCCCTCCACCACTTGGATATAAAAGGATGGTACCACATCCAGCCATTCTGGTGACTGTCTCGCCTGTCAACCTAGAATGTAGAGACTTCTTTATTTTTTGAGGGTGGCAGTGACTATTTTCTTATTCAGGAATCTCGTCTAATGAACCATCTGTTTATGTCTCCATAATGAGAATATAACTTGCGTTTCTTCTTCAGATTCATTCATTGCGCAGATATTTACTGAGAGTCTATTATATGCTGGACATCATTCTAGATACCTAAGCCACATCTGTAAACAAAACAAAATCCTCGCCTTTGTTATGCTTACTTTCTAACAATGAAATAAAGACACTAAAGAATGAATGCAATTACTAAGAATATGATACAGTATGTTAGAAGCTGACAAGCAATGAGAGGTGAGTAAAACAGGCTGCTGCTGCTGCTGCTAAGTCGCTTCAGTCGTGTCCGACTCTGTGTGACCCCATAGACGGCAGCCCACCAGGCTCCCCCATCCCTGGGATTCTCCAGGCAAGAACACTGGAGTGGGTTGCCATTTCCTTCTCCAATGCATGAAAGTGAAAAGTGAAAGTGAAGTCGCTCAGTCGTGTCTGACTCTTAGCGACCCCATGGACTGCAGCCCACCAGGCTCCTCCATCCATGGGATTTTCCAGGCAAAAGTACTGGAGTGGGGTGCCATCGCCTTCTCTGGCTAGGGGGTTAATTAACATTTAAATAGGCACATACTTCACACTTTTGTCCTTGGGAATACAACGGGAAAAATAATCAAAACACACAGAGTTACATGGTCAACACATAATAATATTTGTGTATGTACGGTTGAGTTTCAAGAGAAAATGTAGTTTAAAAAATAAACTTCCATTGGAAAAAATTGGTAAGAAACATCAACCATTTTTTTTTTCAAATAACTCTTTGATTTTATCACATGAAGAAATTCACATGTGGAAAATTAAAGGAGATTTTGGGTTGTCACCGTGACAACCCAAAATGGTCAGATTCAAGTCATCCTGAAAAGATAGTGTTCTATTGAATTAATCAGTTTTCATTTTTGGCTTGAATGTTGGAATAGTCAAGGCACAATGACTGTCCTGATGGAGAGTTGACTCTACAAGCCATATAAGCCAATAATTCTAACAATATTCAAGTGAAGTTTTCTAAGAGTCCAGCTCAGCGACTTGCCAGTACTCATCCCTTGGTTCCCAGAAGGAAATGGCTGGCAGTTCAGTGAAGCATGCTTCTGAGACGAGGACTCAATTCTATCTTCTAATTAGGTGACGAGACGCTGGCGTGAACACGTGCATTTCCTGGGTATCTCTGTGGACACCAGCCTCCCTCCTCCCCAGCCACAAGCTTTCACACCCTGACACCCTCCACCCTCACATCCTTAATCCATGACTCCTACCAACCCAGAAACAATGCAGTGCTCCCTTGGAAGAAGGCATGACTGGGTGGAACGGCCACTGAGTACATTCTGATTTTTTTAAAAACTGTCATATGGCGAGATAGTAGTAGGTTTCAATGCTGTCACCTATTCAGTTAGGCCCAGATGAACTAGAATCAGCATTTCAGTGATGTCATAGCTCGAGGCAAGAACATGTCACCCTCTTTATTTCCAGCTTCCAACAAGCTGCTCAGGCAGATGCTAAATGTGGTCCTCCCCGCCACGTTCAGGAGAGTGGCCTTTGTGTGGGTTAATTGAGACCCCACTCCATTTAATAGGCTGTTGAAGTCTTATTGAAACAGAGCTAGTGCCGCAGGTTAAATACAGTGCAGTGCTCCTGCTAATCCTCTCATTAACAGGGCTGGGGAGCTTGTTGGGAGCTGTGAGTTTGCATATATTAACAGGGAGCTCTTCACTCAAGCGCTATCCATGAAATGACAAAGCCAGTTTGCAAATAGTGACATCAAAAGCGACACAAAGCTAGATGCCTTAAAAAAATAAACAGCTTAATAACTGAGAAATCTTATATTCACACTTGAGAGAAGAAGAAGATAAGCTGGGAAGAGATGTCTTACTGGGTCAGACTTAAACCTGAAAGGAGGCTAATGTCAGAACATGGCAGAGATGAGTAGATGAAGCCGAACTGAGAAATTATGTTAATGAGTCCCAGAACCAAGCGCCCATTTTTAGAAGCACCTGAGATGGCACATTGTTGTTTTTATAGGGGGATAAAAAACAAAATAAATTCCTGGCAATGGCTGAAGTAGGTAGGAGGGAAGAATGTCAGGCTGCCAGCTCTCCTAGTAAAGAGCCAGCAGGACCACATCGGAAAGCGTGTGGCAGCAGAAACAGGCTCCTGAAGATGAGGTGCCTCTGTGCACGCAGGAAAAGTGGGGGCAAAGGCAACTGTGAAAACGAGGGTGTGGGGACTAGTGTTTCCAGCCGAAACTGTCCACCACTGGCTTGAATGTCACATGAGAAAATGGAAAGAGAATTTGTGGGGTTGGGGGGGACGTTGATAGATGGAGACAGCATCAGAAAGGACCAAAAAGTCTTTAAACAGAATGAAGTAACACCACTTGCAGCAAACATGGATAGACCTGGAGATGATCGTACTAAGTGGAAACAGTCAGACAGAGGAAGGCAAATAATGTGATATTGCTTATAGGGGGATGCATATGAACAAATGATACAAATGGGCTTATTTACAAACAGACTTCACAGACTTAGAAAATGACTTTATGGTTACCAGGGGGGAGGGCAGTGGGGAAGAATAGACTGAGGGTTTGGGACTGACATGTACACACTGCTATATATAGACAACCAACAAGGACCTACTATAGAGCACAGGGAGCTCCGTAATAACCCAAATGGGAAAAGAATTTGAAAAAGAACAGACACATGAATACATATAACTGAATCACTCTGCTGTACACCTGTAGCTAACAACATCATTAATCAACTAAACATAAAATAATTTTTTTAGAAAAGTGTGGCACAAAGACAAGCATCTTTGTCGATCTGATCCGGTTGGCCACCTGTGAAGCTTGGTAGGAAGATGAGGCCATGCTCCATGGTGGCGAATAGCACATTGCAGCTCTTATGGCTGAGTGGATTCTGAATATATTGGATAAAATGATATTGACATTTTAGGCAAGCGTTTCCATCCTCTTGCCTAAGTAAAATAAGAATAAATAATAAAAGCGGATGAGGGATAATGATTTGTGACACTTTTCCTAGGACCCTGGAGCCATGGTGCAGGGTTGCTTTGCTGTCCCCTGCCCACCTGCTCTGTTTGTGTGAAAAGGATAAAAACAGCCAGATTTCAAAGAAAACCCAGTGTCATTGACCTGAGGGTCCTTCATATTGAGGAAGTGTGGGACTTCAGAGTTACTTTGTCATAATAAATGTGATTTGGGCCAGCAATCCAAAATTCTGCTAATATGAGCTACATTTAAAGTGCTATGTTGCAAAACAGAAATAGAATTATAGATGGAGAAAACAAACTTATGGTTACCAGGAGGGGAGGGGGGAGGGATAAACTGGGAAGTTGGAATTGACTTATATACACTACTGTATATAAAATAGACAACTAATAAGGATCTACCATGTAGCACAGGGAACTCTACTCAATACTCTGTAATGATCTATATGGGAAAAGAATCTTAAAAAGAGTGGGTGTGTGTATATGTATAATTGATTCACTTTGCTGTACATCTGAAACTACACAACACTGTAAATCAACTATTCTCCAATAAAAATCTAAAGGAAATAAATAAAATGCTATGTTGAAATATTTTCTCTCAATTAGACCAGCCATGTGGCCATAGGCTAATTATTATTGTCAGGATCTAAATGTCCTGTATAATATGCATGAGTCACCACAGAAGAAGTCTAAGCTCCTTTCAAGTTCCCAAATTTCATGATTGAAATATTAAAATAGAAGGACAGCCCCAAAGAAAGTAATTGGTAAGTTTTTTTTCTAAAAAAAAAAAAAAATGATCACCATAGCCAGCATATGTTGGTGGAGAGAAAATAAAAGTCTTTGGTAATTGACTCATATTTCACATATTCAATGATCAGTTCCTAGCAGAATGGACTTAGCCTTAAACGTATCCAATAACCCTTAAAGGTCTTCAGAAAAATTGGACTTTAAATGTTTATTTCATATTATTTTAGAGGCTTTCTGATGATCTCCCATCCACAGAGGCACCAACACTGCCCATGGAAACTCTGTCCTCGCCCATCTCCAGCGTGTCTGTGAACTGTGATCAGCTCATCGCTCTCATTTTGGAGGTGGTTGTCAGGTCTCTTCGATCTACATCTGGAAGGAATCTGAAATCGCCCCTTGCTTTGATTTCCTTTTGCCACTGGCCTCCTTCCCAGTGTATCTTCTACAGAGCTGCTGCTGCTGCTGAGTCACTTCAGTCGTGTCCGACTCTGTGTGACCCCATAGATGGCAGCCCACCAGGATGCCCCATCCCTGGGATTCTCCAGGCAAGAACACTGGAGTGGGTTGCCATTTCCTTCTCCAATGCATGAAAATGAAAAGTGAAAGTGAAGTCACTCAGTCTTGCCACACTCTTAGCGACCCCATGGACTTCAGCCTACCAGGCTCCTCCGTCTATGGGATTTTCCAGGCAAGAGTACTGGAGTGTGGTGCCATTGCCTTCTCCACTTCTACAGAGCAGTCAGATTCATTTCCCTAAGGCCCTCATTCAAACTCACCTGCTTGCAACCTGTAACGAATCACCACCGTGTGGCAGATTAATTAGACTCTTTGCTGCCCATTCAGGGCTTCTCATAGTCTGGCTCTTGCTGGCCACTCTACCCTTAGCGTCTCTTACTACAGTCTTAAATGTAAGCCTTCTACTGGCCAAACTGGAGAAGCTGATGAACTTGCCTTTGCTCCTCTGTGGCTACCCCCCAACCCCACCTCGACTCCAAATGCCTATTTTGCCCTGTGCTCCTGTTTAAATTTTCTTTCTTCTTTCAGACCCATTTCAAACACCACCTTCTTCATGGAGTCATAGATGGTTTTGCACCAAAACGTTATCTCTGACTCCATTGACCACTACAACAATCTTTCTTTTGTGATCTTTGAGTTTTCTCTACCTTATTTATCAGGTCAGATTTATTGGCCTTAGACCAACAAGGAGCAGAATTGTAGTCATGGCCCCCACCCCAAGACCCTTCAGAAGCAACACACCCCTGGGGCATGACTGGTAGTCAGCTCCCAGAGCACTCACATGGCTGCTTGTTTTCTGTCTGCAGTTGTAGACACAAGTGGACAAGGCTATGTGAAAAACTCACAAGCAATCCTCGGGTGATCCCCGAAGCTTTCAGCACAGGCCACACAGCTTGTGCAGTAAACCCGTCTTTGGTCCATGCACTGGCAAACAAAATGAGAAGCTCCTGAGACTTGTCATAGACACCCCACTAGACTGCCACCTTTTCCATCCTTTAATATCTTTCCTAAGATATTAGATAATAGATTTTACTAAGTGCTCCTAATAATCTCCCAGTTTAAAAACTACATTAGGGCAGGAACAGGGTCATCATTAATTTTGGTTTGCCCAAAGAGAGAAAGGTTTGCAACAAGCCTTTCTCTTTTAAAAGGGGATAAATATTTTTTGAATTAAATGAAACCATTTGTCAAAATGTAACATGTATGAGTAAAAATAATAATAAAAAAGCCCCCTTGTGAGTTCTAAGCTTTAAAAAGAAATCTTTTTAAAATGAGGTTGATGACCTGTGATTCATCCTTTGATACCTTGGAATTCCCATGATTTTTTTAAGAGAGTCCTTATATGAGGGTCAGTAAACAATCTTACATTGAAAAAAAGAAAAACCAAGTTCTCAACCTGATTGGCAATGTACCCAAGATCATCCACAACAACTTGTTGACAAACCCAGGATGAGAAGGGCTGGGTTATTCTGATCAGGTGAAAGTGTGGTTCATGGACCACACTTCATGATGAACCTCAGGGTCCGTTCCAGACTTACAGAGTCAGAATCTGCATCTTAAGAAGATCTCCGGGTGAACTGGGTCCACGTTAATGTTTGAGAAGATCTGCTTACAGATCATACTGTTAGAAAAGAGGTAATGCCTTTGACGCTTTCAGGGATCAAACTGTTTGTTTTAATAAAAATCTTACAGATAAATACATTTTCATCCACCTATGGCAGTTGTAGAGGTAAATCACGACAAAACAAGCAGATAAACAAAAGTGAATGACATTGTAGGCATTCATTTTTATTTGTTTAGGACCGGTAATTATGATTTCAGGTAGAAATAAAATCTTCTACAAGCTCACGTGTGAAGTCATTGGAAACATGCTGGTTCTGTTAAGTCTAAGGAATGAATGCAATTACCTGCCTCCCTCCTCTGTCTAAACAGCTATTATTCTAGTAATATTAATAGTTTAGCCCAGCAAACTTCAAGTCTGTACTACAAATCTATACTACAAACCTTTGTTGTGTTGTGTCCAACTCTTGAATCTTGACTCTTGACTCTTTTTGCAACCCCATGGTCTGTAGCCTGCCAGGCTCCTCTGTCCATGGGATTCTCCAGGCAAGAATGCTGGAGTGGGTGACCATTTCCCCCTCCAGGCGATCTTCCTGGCCCAGGGATTGAACACGAGTCTCCTGCACTGCAGGAGGAATTTTTACCAGTAAGCCACGTGGGAAACCCATTACAGACCTTTGGGCTACCCTACCACTTCAGTTACTGAAATCAAATACCCTATATTTCAAATCTAGTTCTTTATTAAGTATGAAGACTATGAATTATCTTTAGGAAAACCATGGTTTGCTTTGGTCTATAATCATACTGCCAAATTTATAAAGCACTGTTTACACTAATTGAAAAGAACGAAATGCATGCAGCCTCTCGGAGCCCAGTCATTGAACTCTCAACGCTCAGTGTTCGAACTGAAT
The DNA here is from genome assembly GCF_003369695.1 of Bos indicus x Bos taurus. Taxonomy (NCBI): domain Eukaryota; kingdom Metazoa; phylum Chordata; class Mammalia; order Artiodactyla; family Bovidae; genus Bos; species Bos indicus x Bos taurus. The sequence goes on along the minus strand of NC_040097.1, from coordinate 58,373,107 downwards.
GGAAGCAGAGACTCCAGATTTAAATGTGTTCTCCCCTCAACTCCCCTCTCCTCACTTCTACTTTTCCTCAGAAAACAAGATTTATCAGGGAGTTTCCTTGGAGAAGCACCTTGTCATTTCACCACTCTTTAAGGCAACTGTGGAATCCAAGAGGGAAATTCTGCCTTAAGAATTTCCCAGTATCATGTTGCCCCCAGTCGAAACTGATCACATTTATCAAACACTGTAGAAGTGCTAATGCTATGCATTGTTACCCACAGTTAATGCAATCAAGGGAACACCTTCAGGACTCCAGTGTGTGTGTGTTTGCCCAGAACTGTGCAAGGGCTGTTCTTTGAGTGAAGAGAGAAGGAGAGATGACAGCTTAGGCTAGTGTGAGCTCCTCTCCTTGGAAAGAAAGACATTAGGATTTCTGCGCCAATTTGGTGGGATGTTAGAATTTCCTGATAAACTCTCTCTCAATTTTCATTGAATGTGTACGTAAAAATTCAAGGAGAGAGAGAAAGAGACTAAAACAGCTTTTAAAGTGGAAAGAGACAATGCTATATGTTACCATGAAGGGGGAATTTCAATTAACTATAGTTTTTATGGACCTGATTAGAGAAAAAAAATCCTGAGGTACCCACGTTTTACCTTTTGAAGCAAAACAGTAAGTGTGGGGCTGAAACTGTTAAAACAGAAGGGGTGGGGGCAGTGAAGGAAGTCTGCCTGCCTTTATTTAGCTTGAGTGTAAAGGCAGCACTGAACTGAACTTAGGCAATAACATGCCAACTGTTTTCTTCCTTTATCAAAAAATGGTCTCTAAAAAAGATTCTGGGCCCAGTTAATGTTACAGGAACACTTTGTCCTTAAAGTTTAAAATATGGAAATATTCTATTTATAGTAATTCATGGCATATCATGGTTAAAAAGAAAGGAAATCTCATTCCATTTTTCTCCTAAGAACACCAGCACCAGTACAAAACTGGATATGAACCACGCCCAACTCCCACTGTTGCCAAGAATACTATAGATAAATCTCATGTATAAATAAGTAGGAAAAACCCTAAATATAACAGTATGAAATGACATTGAAATGATGAGAGTGGTTTTAGTTTTCAGTCTCTCCAGAAAATTATTTCACTCCAAGTATATAGGAGATCAATCCTGGGTGTTCATTGGAAAGACTGATGTTGAAGCTGAAACTCCAATACTTTGGCCACCTCATGCAAAGAGCAGACTCATTTGAAAAGAGATGCTGGGAAAGATTGAGGGCGGGAAGAGAAGGGGACAACAGAGGATGAGATAGCTGGATGGCATCACCAACTCGATGGACATGAGTTTGAGTCAACTCCGGGAGTTGGTGATGGACAGGGAGGCCTGGAGTGCTGCGATTCATGGGGTCGCAAAGAGTCGGACACGACTGAGCAACTGGACTGAACTGAAATCCAAGGTTGTGTTCTCTAGGAAGCAGACTGAAATTCCGTGTTCAATACACAGGATGTTTACTAAGAAGTGTCCTAGGAATCAGCATCTGTGGAAGGAAGAGAAAAGAATCAGGAGTGGGCAGAGGGAAAAGCTGACTAATGACATATCCTCAGAGCCCACAGAGAGGCCTAAGTTTGCATGAAATTGTCCAGCTTTTTAAATTCCCACTCAATCAGATTTGGACACTATGTCAGGTTAACTCAGTCACCAAACAATAAAACACACACACACAACTGTAGGCTGATAGTAAGTATGAATATAGAATCAACCATACTAAGAAATATCATTAAGAAAATAGAAATTTTCTAAGAAAATTTACTAAGAAAATTCTTAAAGACATGGGAATACCAGACCACCTTACCTGCCTCCTGAGAAACCTGTATGCAGGTCAAGAAGCAACAGTTAGAACTGGACATGGAACAACAGACTGGTTCCAAACTGGGAAAGGAGTATGTCAAGGCTGTATATTGTCACCCTGCTTATTTAACTTACATGCGGAGTACATCATGCAAAACGCTGGGCTGGATGAAGCAAAGCTGGAATCAAGATTGCCAGGAGAAATATCAATAACCTCAGATACACAGATGATACCACCCTTATGGCAGAATACAAAGAAGAACTAAAAAGCCTCTTGATGTCAAAGAGGAGAGTGAAAAAGCTGGCTTAAAACTCAACATTCAAACGCATATCGTGGCATCCAGTACCATCACTTCACGGCAAATAGATGGTGAAACAATGGAAACAGTGACAGACTTTATATTCTTGGGCCCCCAAATCGCTGTATATGGTGACTGAAGCCATGAAATTAAAAGAGGCTTACTCCTTGGAAGAAAAGCAATGATAAACCTAGAGAGCACATTAAAAAGCAGAGACATTACTTTGCCAACAAAGGTCCATCTAGTCAAAGCTATGGTTTTTCCACTAGTCATGTATGGATGTGAAAGTTGGACTATAAAGAAAGCTGAGTGTCAAAGAATTAATGCTTTTCAACATCACTCTTGAGAGTCCCTGGGACTGCAAGGGGATCAAACCAGTCAATCCTAAAGGAAATCAGTCCTGAACATTCATTGGAAGGACTGATGGTGAAGCTGAAGTTCAATACTTTGGCCACCTGATGTGAAGAACTGACTCATTTGAAAAAGACCCTGATGCTGGGAAAGATTGAAGGCAGGAGGAGAAGGGACAATAGAGGATGAGATGGTTGGATGGCATCACTGACTCGATGGACAAAAGTTGGAGCAATTTCTGGGAGTTGGTGATGAACAGGGAAGCCTGGCATGCTGCAGTCCATGGGGTAGCAAAGAGTCAGGGAAGAAAGAGCGACTGAACTGAACTGAAGCTACAGCATGAAAAAAAAAGCATTAAAATTGTATATAAAAAGATTAACCTACTATAACCAAATAGGGTACATCTCAGGAATGCAAAGATGGCTCAATATTAGAAAGAAATGGTCAACATAACCTGCAGGATGACATCAATATTCACATAAGGAAGTATATATGGTTAATCTTAGTAGAAGGGAATGGTAGGCTGATTAATGACCCCTCGAAAACTATGAGCATGTACTTTATACGGTAAAAGCAACTTTGCAGGTGTGGTTAAGTTCAGAATCTTGAGATGAGAAGATTACCCTGAATAATTCAGGTGGGCCCAATGTAAACACAGGCCCTTATGAGAAGGAGGTGGTGGACATAGACACAGATCATGCAACAGTGGAGGCAGATATTGGAGTGACATCTATTGAAGAGGAAGAAAGGGCCACAAAATGACGAACGTAGCTTCCAGAAGCTGGAAAGACAAGGAGAAGGATGCTCCCTGAAGCCTCTAGAAGAAGCAAGCCCTGACAACCCCTTGACTGGCTTAGTGAGGCTGATTTGAGACTCAGACCTCTAGACAATTAGAAAATAAATTGTCTTAAGCCACCAAATTCGTGGTAATTTAGCACAGCAGCAACCAGAAAGGGGAAAAGACAACCCAGGAATTGAACTGGGGTCTCTTGCTTTGCAGGTGGATTCTTTACCAGCTGAGCTACCAGGGAAGCCAGAAAAGACAACAAAATTTCACATTCGATGTTAATTTTTTAAGCACTTAGAGAGGACACTGTTTTAGCATGACAAAGTCAACTTTAAAGACCAGCATAGCACAGTGTCATCATTGTTTTTTTAGACATTGTTTTGGAAGTTTCGTAAAATACAGTAAGAAGTGAAAGAGGCACATTTTAATATTAATTGAAAAGGGGAAATGCGACTCTTTTCCTAAATAATATGAGGATGAACCATGAAATATTGGAATTAATGGTCACTAACATGTATATTTCAGAAATCCAGGCACTTCTGAAGTCAGACTCTTTGCATAAGTTGATGCCCACACTCTTTTTCTGAATTCAGTGAGTGTCGGGATGTTCATAGCCTTTGTTTATCCTTTCTAAGTAAGAGTATCAGTTTATCAGCACACTGATTATGGGCTGTTGCCTTCAACCCTGCTGTGGATATTAAACAACATGTGCTGTAGGTTCACCATTACCTTTCCAAAAATCTAAACTTCAGAGTTTCAAAACACATCTGTTTGGGGACTTCCTTGGTGGCCCAGTGGTTAAGCCATGCTCCAAATGCAGGGGACATGAGCTCAGTCCCTGTCTGGGGAACTAAGATCCCAAATGCCACATGGCACAGCCTAATACATAAATAAAAAGAAATAAAACAACAAACAAAGAATGCCACTATAAAATATTTTTTAAAAATACATCTGTCTCCCAGGTTTTGTTATGGATTAAGGATATATAATAGGAGAAGGCAATGGCACCCCACTCCAGTACTCTTGCCTGGAAAATCCCATGGATGGAGGAGCCTGGTAGGCTGCAGTCCATGGGGTTGCGAAGAGTTGGACACGACTGAGCGTCTTCCCTTTCACTTTTCATTTTCATGCATTGGAGAAGGAAATGGCAACCCACTCCAGTATTCTTGCCTGGAGAATCCCAGGGACGGGGGGAGCCTGGTAGGCTGCCGTCTATGGGGTCGCATAGAGTTGGACACGACTGAAGCGACTTAGTAGCAGCAGCAGCAGCAGCAGCAGCAAGGATCTATAATAAGCAGTTTGGTACCATGACAAATAAATATAAATAAATATATAAAAGCAATATTCTAAAATAAATTAAATAATAAACAAAATAAATATATAAAATAAAATTTAAATACATACATAAAACCATTAACATTAAGAGTCAGATAAGCATGATATTAAAAAACAGTCCACATACATAAATTATAAAATACCTAAATTAAGTATCATCTCTCAGCAAGAAATGTGTGGGACCCCAATGTGTGGGGTCCCAATGAATTAAAACTACAAAATGAGAGAAACAAAAGAAAATACATAAGCAGAAAGAAAACCGTGTTTCTATCTAAGTAGGCTGAATATTGCAAAAATTCACATTTTCCCTCAAGATAATGGATAAAAATAATTCTATTTTAAACAAAATATGAATAGAATATAATTTAGTATTCAACTTAAAAAATAAAATCTTTGCAGCCTCTCTTTCTTGCCTCCATACTACTCACAGAAATTTAGAGCAACCCCACAGCAATGTTTTTTCTTACGTAGGGTGATGCCCAAAGGGGCACAGTTTAATCTCTGCAAAGGCAGATGGGTGTACTTCAAGTCTGATATGCCCTCTTTACGGGATTTGACTCTGGGATTGGGAGTCACTCTTCTCTAATTCAGTTGCTATAGTAAATGTGTACCAATTTACTTTACAAAAATGTCTGCAGTAATAAAGATAGCCATATTATTTTCTTAAAATCTATGAAATTACAACAATTAAATCAGTGTGATACTAATTTTAAAATATCTTGATCAATAAAATATAACAAATTATCCAGAACTAAATCTGAGAGTAAATGAAAATAACATCTATAATAAAGTAGGTTTTGTAAACCAACAGGCAATGAAAATATTATACAACAATTCTGGGATATTACTAGGGGAAAAAATCACTTGATGAGATGTTTTGCTCACACCACACACACAAATAAAAGAATAAAAAACTAACAAATTATTATGGTGAAAATCGTTGGGTGGGGAAAGTATTTTTAAAATCTCTGGTTGAAGAAAAAGTTTCCAAGTGGAAAATAGCAGAGGATTAAACTTTTTTGGGTCAAGTGAATTGAAAGGTAAATATCAAAATTTAAACAAACAAAAAGCTCAAATGTATATGACAAATATTTCAGAGCAAAAAGCCAATCCTTCCAAGGAGTGCAATTCATACAAATCTTTAAAATTAACTAAGCTTCCAAGAGAAAAATAATTAGAAAGGACCTCACAATTCACACACGAGGGGATTCCAATTGGTTTTTAAAATGCTACATAGGGATGATGGGGATAAAATTCACTTATTCCTTTCTTCCCTAAAAAACCATTTTGTTATGTATTGGAGTCCTTGAGTATAGGGAGTAAGCCCTCAATTTTTCAATGAATAAACATTTAAGAAGCAACAGGAAGAAAGTAATCAACTAAAACAAGAACTTAAATAGTATGTGTACAACATGTGCTAGAAATTCTGAAGAATGCCAAAGTTACACAAAGTAAGGCTTTAAATTAAACTGAACGATGAACATGTAAACAAATGGCTTCTTATTTCATAAATATGAGGTCACAGGGGCTGGGAGCATTACAATAGAAACAGCTGGATGGTTGGATGCCAATGGGACTAAAAGGTAGTCATTTTTTTGCCGAAAAATCTAGCATCTTTCAATTAATGCTAAGAATGAACTTAATACCCCCTCTTTTTTTTTTTTTTTATTAATGAGAGCTTTATCAGAAGCAATAATTCTGACTCAAACCAACATTTGGAGAGTTTGCTCAAGTATATAGATTTTATATTTTTTTTCCTTTTTTTAAATTTTTTATTTATTTTTTAATTTTATTTTATTTTTAAACTTTACATAATTGTATTAGTTTTGCCAAATATCAAAATGAATCCGCCAAACATGGAGATATTATTTTCTTCTTTTTAAAAAAACTTTTATTATAGTTGCTTTACAGTGTTGTCTTAGTTTCTACTGTACGACAAAGTGAAGCAGCTACTTGTACACACAAATCCCCTCTTTTCTGGATTGCCTTCCCATGTAGGTCACCACAGAGCGCTGAGTAGAGTTCCCTGAGCTGTACACCAGGCTCTCATTAGTTAGCTACTTTATACATACTGGTAACTGCTAAGTCACTTCAGTCGTGTCCGACTCTGTGTGACCCCATAGACGGCAACCCACCAGGCTCCCCCGTCTCTGGGATTCTCCAGGCAAGAACACTGGAGTGGGTTGCCATTTCCTTCTCCAATGCATGAAAGTGAAAAGTGATATTTGGCAAAACTAATACAATTATGTAAAGTTTAAAAATAAAATAAAATTAAAAAGAAAGAAAGTGAAGTCGCTCAGTCTTGTCCAACTCACAGCAACCCCATGGACCGAAGCTTTTCAGGCTCCTCTGTCCATGGGACTTTCCAGGCAAGAGAACTGGAGTGGGGTGCCATTGCCTTCTCCGATTTTATACATAGGTTAGTGGATATATGTCTATCCCAGTCTCCCAATTCATCCTATCCACTCCCTCCCCTGTTTTCTATATCTGTGTCTCTATTTCTGCTTTTTATATAAGATCATCTATACCAGTTTTTCCAGATTCATATATATGTGTTAATATATGATATCTGTTTTTCTCTTTCTGACTTACTTCACTCTGTGTGATGGTCTCTCTGTCCATCCATATCTCTACAAATGACCCAATTTTTTTCCTTTTTATGGTGGAATAATTAATAAACTCCTTAAGAGAGTCATTTTACTCTTCACTTTGGAGGCAATCTTATGTAGTAGAAAGCCTATAGGTCAGAGACCTGGGATTTAGTTATACTTTTAAGACTAACCAGCAGGGTGACAAGTCACTTAAAAGCTCTAGATACCAGGTGTCCTTATCTGTTATTTGGTAACAATAATCCTTAGTAGGTTTTCGGCTCCTAGAGGCTTGGTGTTGATGTCCTCTTGTGATCCTCCGCTTCTAACATCTATGGCATGATCTTAAAGACCATCTCATCCAGAGACAAGTGAAGGCGGGAAGTTTAGAGAAGATCATTCAGCACAGTTCCCCAGAATTGCACTTCCTAAGAAGACAGGAAGAACTCCTAGGAAGAAAGGAAGGCAGAAATAACTGAGTTTTTAGACTAAAGAGTACATTAAGTGCCCAACAGGAAAAAGGAAAATAGACCCACACCAAGACATAATCACAGCATTTCACAATGCTAGACATAAGACCCCAAAGCAAACCCTACAGGCTTCTAAAATGAAAAAAAAAAAAAAAGAAAAGAAAAAAATAGTACATACAAAAATTAAAAGACTTGAGAGGGTTTGGGATATTGAAGAGCAACACTAGAAGCTGAATGGAATTGGAACACTGCCTTAAAAATTCTTAAGGAAAATGATATCTAACCCAGAACTCAATATTTAGCCAAATCATCAATCAACTATGAAGCAAAAATTGACTTTTTCAAATGTAAGTTCTCAAAAATTTTATCTGCTATTTCTCTTTTCTTATGAAGCAACTGGAATATATGCCCCACCAAAATAAGATAGTAAACTAAGAAAGAAAAAGGCACAGGACCCAGGAAATTGAGGTTTCAGCTCAGAAGAGAAAGGAAATGCCATTTGTTAGCCAGACTGGACCTGAGGCCAGCACATCACACTGAAGCGCATCAGGAGGGTCTTCTAGTTCCACATTCCTGTAGGAATTGAGCATGTGAGACTTACCTAACATCTTTTTTTTAAACTTTTTGTTTTGTTTTGGGGTATAGCCAATTAGCAACGTTGTGATAACCTCAGGTGAACAGTAAAGGGACTCAGCCATACATGTACATGGATCCATTCTCCCCCAATCCCCCTTCCCCTCTAGGCCGCCACATAGCATTGAGCAGAGTTCCATGTGCTGTACAGTAGGTCCCTGTTGTAAATATAGCAATGTAAAAGTATTTAATATCTAAAGAGGGGATTTAAAAAATTAATACAGTAGAATGGAATTTGATTGGGGTTTTTCATGTTTAATCAAGCAGCAAAAAATTGAAATTAATACTATTACTAGCTGCAGGAAAAAATAAAAAGTTGTACAGGGAAATAAAAGTATAGGATACTCCATGCTCAGCTGGGAAGAGAATTGCCAGTCAAGTCAACACTGACTGTGATGTAACCAAAAATATAAGGAGATAAGATGGGCTCATTAATGGGTTGAGGTGAAAGGGGTGAAAGAAAACTCAATCTTTTTTTTCTATAGAAAAAGTCAGTAGAGAATGCTTAAAACAGTTAAAACATCAGGATGCACAGATACAAGTGTGACACTTAAGATGTGGAGTTTAAATGCCAAATACAAACTCAGCTCTGTCTGTCTTCAAACTCTGTTCTTTTTACCGCTACACACACGAAGTCCGAATCACAGGTGCAAGAGCCACTGTGCTCCTCTGGGTGGTGGCAGTAAGGACACAACATTCACACAGTCAGAGATTAACCCCGGGTGCAGTCGATGATACAGTGGGCACACTGACATAGGGAAGAAGGAGAAAACACGTGACACATTTGGTCTTCTCGTTTAACTCATTTGTCTCCCTGAACACCTCAGCCTGAAGAATAAAGATATTAACCAATTCTTGGTTTATTCCAAAGTGCCATTTATTCAAGATGCTCACCACTAAAGCTAATATAAAACGTTATCATAAACATCTATGCAGAATGTACAGTTTTACTGGGACTCTGTAAATTCCAGAAGTGTTAGAGGCCAAGTTCATGTCAATTCTTTCTAAATACTCCTTTATTTATAAATTAAAATTTTGAATTGTACATTCTCATTTTCACTTTATTTTATTGGTTAAATTATAGGAAGAGGGTTGGTTAATTCGAAACATAGCATTAGAAAGCATAAATATAAGAAAACTGTAAAAGTGTACAAAAGAAAGGGGATATTTTGCTAGTTCAAAATGTTCCAAAACTTCTAAACATGGCTGGGGAGGGGACTAAACATATAATAAAATCATTTTGACCTTTAGCCCTCAAAAAAGTTCCAACTTTTGGGTCAAACTTAGAACATAGAGTTATAAGCTTATGAAAAGTAAAAACCTTAATTATACTTTATTCATCTAATATTAGCATTTTTTTTAATCACTGGGTTTTACATGCCAATGTAGATTTTGCATTCTTTAAAGCAGCACCTCTAAGCTGAGTTAATCATAAGAAACAAAATACCAGTCAAACTGAAAATCATGAAACACTTAAAGGGCATGGATTTTCCCAATGACTTTAATAGGGGCTGTTTAATCTAGTTTCAATCTTTTCAGTGCATTTCAATCTTGCTTTGAAGCCCACATTACTCCAACTAGTTCCTGTCACTACATAAGTATCATAAAATATAGGCGGCAAAAATTATAACACTGGGCTTCTATCTTCTTAATTTCCAGTGGCAGAAAATGAAACATACTTCAACAATACAAAGACACAGACAAATGGATATATACACACGTCAACTGTTTCAAGACAAATTTCAAAATGAAAACCGAGGAAATTCGGCCATAAGACACACACACACCAGGACCTTTAAAAATACTGTTTACTGATGCTCAGTTCAGTTCAGTCGCTCAGTCGTGTCCGACTCTTTGTGACCCCATGAATGGCAGCACGCCAGGCCTCCCTGTCCATCACCAACTCCCGGAGTTCACTCAGACTCATGTCCATCGAGTCGGTGATGCCATCCAGCCATCTCATCCTCTGTCGTCCCCTTCTCCTCCTGCCCCCAATCTCTCCCAGCATCAGAGTCTTTTCCAATGAGGCAACTCTTCACATGAGGTGGCCAAAGTACTGGAGTTTCAGCTTTAGCATCATTCCTTCCAAAGAAATCCCAGGGCTGATCTCCTTCAGAATGGACTGGTTGGATCTCCTTGCAGTCCAAGGGACTCACAAGAGTCTTCTCCAACACCACAGTTCAAAAGCATCAATTCTTCGGCTAGACACACACAAACCTAGAAAGCTATTTCATTATTTTTGAAAATTAATGTTTTGTGAATAAAAAGTCTCTTAAAATCTTCTTTAAACTCCTTAGTCTTGAGATGAGAGAAATAAGACACCAAGAGACCCCTGAGGTCACCTACTAAAGACACTGAGTTTCAAGTCAGCACACACATAGGATTTGGTTGCTTTGTTGTTTCATTCAGAAATACTTTTTAAACACCTATCATAGGCCTGACACTGGAATACAGCAACAAAAACAAAAATCTCTGCATCAAGAAGTTAATAGTCTGGTGGGAAAGACAGAAACCCAACCAAGGGCCATAACATTTAGCCAGAGAAAAGAAAATGAAGGAAGATTAAAAAGTAGAAATTGAAGGGGAATCGAGACAAGGAATGAAGATGGAGATGGAGCCGGGGGCCACATCGCGTAGGACCAAGGGCCGAGTTCTGAATATAATGGGGAGCTTAGAGAGGATTTTGAGCATGCGCAAGACATGATCACTGCCATTACACTGTGTTGCTTCTGTTGTGTCTTTACATCACTGAATGTTTGGCGCCCTTAATGCTATGGCTATACTGTCTTTTATTTAAAGAACTTATGTCTACATTTTATTTTTAAAGACATGGCAAGCTGCATACAGAGACCCTCCTGCCCCCACTCGCTTCAATGAAATTGAGGCTCTGCAAGCAGATTAGGCAAATTTGCTGGGGTTGAGAGTCAGATGCTCTATTTCTCTGTCTATAAATCTAAGTTTCTTCCTCAAGATTTCTCTCTTCCACCAAGTTAAGTCCTGTCTCCTTTAACCCATTACTTCTAGTGATATTTAATCATAGTGACTTTTCTCAGGAGAGCTTGAAATCCACTGTACTTTAAAGAGGAAATGGCAGTGATGCTGTAGAAACAAGACTCAAAGAGCACAAGAAAGCTATAGTTTATCCCTGTATGGAGCATACTTCTAGGACTTTGTGGAATGGTCTTGATTTTGTCTTTATGTCCTTCAAAGATACTTATACTCACTCCATTATTTCTGTTTCTGAATAGATGAGACAATACTTATGTCTCATTGTGTGACCAAATTCCCTGAGATATGCTCAAAAGAGTCTTCAGTTGATCTCATTAACTATGTAGTCACCTTGGAAATCTGTATCAATCTGCTTCTGCCTTTTTATATCTTGAATAAAGATGATATGTCATGAAAAATGCAATTGTCGGGCCAGGATCTTTGCTTCCTTAGTTTTTAAGTCTGTAGAAGTTTATCAGCCTTGAAAATACATACTCATGTTCAGTCGTCAGCTGAAGAGCATTTTTCATGAATATTACTCTACATAAAATTTCAAAGGGATGAACAACTGATGAGGTGGGATGGGAAGAGGAAGAGGGAGGGGGAAGGAAAGGGAGAGAGAGAGAAAAGAAAAAACTATTCTTCCCAGATTTCCTGAAAAATGTTTATGTTTACTTATAGGCTCAGTACATCACAATTAACTTATTTCTATTCAATAAACACTAAAAACTGCAACTTTGTTCTGCTTTTCATTTCAACCCAGCACCTGTCTTACACCTTGTCTCTAAACATATTTTCTATGTTGGAATTTGCTCATCTTTTGATGGTTCCAACCTGTACTAGTAAAGTCCATGTGCTATGTTACAAAAATATTCCCTTGGCAGGATATACAACAATTTGATCAGACTTTAAAAATCCACAACAAAAAATATTTGTTGAGTATAATCTTGACAGAGATCAGAGAGGTCTCTTTAATTTAAATACAGATGTAGATTTAGAGTCAAGGTTAATGGCAATAAGATGCTTGGCAAATGTTCTTCTGCACAAGATAGACTCTTATTTTTATACAAATGTTCACTAGACAGTGAACAGCAGAATCATAAAGGGACCAAGGCAGGAATCATTAGAATTAGCCATCGCTAGACCTGTGAGCTTGAGTAAATTAACTCTTTAAGCCTCTGTTTTTCCATCTGTAAGTGGAAAGGAAACATCACACATAGAGTGTTTAGCACCGTATCTGACACATAGTAATCTCTCCTCAAAGTGAGCTATCTGTTGTCATCACGGTGGCCCACAAGCCCTCCCCACAGCCCTCCCATCCAGAGACAGCTGTCCCGAAGCACAAAGAGGACACCAACTGTCAGGAGACCACAACAACTGAGTTGGAAAGTACCTTTGAGGTCCTTGAGTTCAGCCTCCCACACCTCACAGGTCTGGAGACCGAGACCCAGGTCTGAGACTGGGACCCAGAGCATACAATCAGTAGGGGACAGAGATTAGAGTACAAGCTTTCTGGCTGCCACATCCACTATTACTTCCTGTAATTCAAGCTGAATCAAATCCTTCCTTAGCAGGTGTTATATGCACCTGAGTGATGCTTCACACAAACATACGGAGGCTAAGCGATAAGCTACCAAGCAATCCCTGAGTCACTGAAGGTATCAAAGAGTAAATTAAAAATACCTGGAAACAAATGACAGTGAAAACACAATTCAAAATCTATGGGACTCAGCAAAAGCGGTTCTAAGAGAGAGGCATATAGAGACACATGCCTACCTCAGCAAACAAGAGAAATCTTAAATAAGCAATCTAGTGTTAGTTTCTCAGTCATCTCCAACTCTTTGCAATTCCATGGACTATAGCCTGCCAGGTTCCTCTGCCCATGGAATTCTTCAGGCAAGTGTACTGGAGTGGGTTGCCATTCCCTTCTCCAGGGGATCTTCCCAACCCAGGGATTGAAGCCGGGTCTCTTGCATTGCCAGTGGATACTTTACTGTCTCAGCCACCAGGGAAGCCTAAGGATGCCTAAAGGAAATGGAAGAAAAAAGAATGAAACCCCTCCCCCTCATGTTAGTAGAAAGAAAGAAATAATGAAGATAAGAGGAGAAGTAAGTGAAATAGAGACAGAAGAGAACCGTGAAGTAAGAGCTAGTTCTTTGAAGAAATAAATACAACTGATAAACCTTAGCCAGGCTCAAAAGAATAAAAAAGAGGTCTCAAATAAATAAAATCAGAAATGAAAGAGAAGAAGTTACAACAAACGCTACAGAAATACAAAGGATCATGAGAGACTACTAAGAACAATTATACATCAAATAAAGTGGATTAGCTAGAAGAATGTACCTAGAAACATACACTTTTCTGAGACTAAATCAGAAGAAATAGAAAAAAAAAAAATGAACAGACTCATTGTCAGTAGTGAAACGGAATCAGTAATTTTAGAAACTCCCCAATATACACCTTGATTTAAAAATGTGCAGAGGACAAGAAAATACATTTTCCAGAGAAGACATGCAGACAGCCAACAGATCCATGAAAAGGTACTCACAAGAGAAATTCAAATCAAAACTGCCTATCAAAATGTCTATTGTTAAAAAGAACACAAGTAACAAATCTTGGTGAGAATGTGGAAAAAAGGAACCCTTATGTTCTGTTGATGAGACTGCAAATTGGTGCAGCTTCAGTGGAGAACAGTATGGAGGGTCTTCAAATAATTAAATATAGAACTACCATGTGATCCAGTCATCACATTTCTGGATGTTCACTTGAGATAAACACAATATAGAAGCAGCCTAGGAGTCCTGCTGCTGCTGCTGCTGCTGAGTCGCTTCAGTCGTGTCCGACTCTGTGTGACCCCAGAGACGGCAGCCCACCAGGCTCTGCTGTCCCTGGGATTCTCCAGGCAAGAACAGTGGAGTGGGTTGCCATTTTCTTCTCCACTGCGTGAAAGTGAAAAGTGAAAGTGAAGTCGCTCAGTCGCGACCGACTCGTAGTGACCCCATGGACTGTAGCCCACCAGGCTCCTCCATCCATGGGATTTTCTAAGCAAGAGTACTGGAATGGGGTGTCATTGCCTTCTCCGACCTAAGAGTCCAGTGGTAGACAAATGGATAAAGAAGATGTGTACACATATACATACATACATACATGATATATATATATATATATACATATATCATATATCATGTATATATGTGTATATATATACACACACATATCATGGAATATTACTCAGCTATTTTTAAAAAGGAATTTTACCATTTGCTACAAGAATGACTGTTAAGTGAAATAAGTCACACAGAGAAACACAAATACTGTTTTATTTCACTTATATGTGGAATCTAAAAAAAATAAAACAAAAAAAACAAACATTACACGACAAAACAGACTTATAGATACAGAGAAGAGTCAGGTGGCTGCCAGAAAGGAGGGGTTGGGAAGCAAGAGAATAGGTGAAGGGGATTAAGAGCAGAGATCTTCAGTTATGTGATGAATAAGTCACTGGCGTGTAAAGTACAGCATTAGGAGTGTTGTCAATAATATTGTAATAGCTGTATGAGAATAAGTGGTTCCTGGGCTTATCATGGTGATCATTCAATAATGTTTGAAAATCATTATGTGGCAAGTAACATAATATTGTATGTCAATTATATTTTAATTTTAAAAAAGAATAAAAAATTAAGTGAATAAAAATAAAATACACTTTAATTGTATGCTGTCTTTAAGAAGCTCACTTCAAATATAATGATACAGGCAGGTTGAAAGTAAAAGAAAAAGAGATTTAATGCAAATATTAGTAAAAAGAAAGGAGGAATTGCTATATTAAGTGAAGAATGTAGACTTCAGAGCAAAGAAAATTACCTGAAGCAGAGAGGGACATCATATAATGAAAAATGATTAATACACCAAAAAGACACAGCAGACCTAAAGGTTCCAAACAACAAAACTCCAAAATTTATGAGTCAAAGCTTGCAAAACTGAAAGAGAAAAAGACAAGCCCACAGTTACAATAGGAAATTTCAACACTCCTCTTTCATTAATGGATAAAAAATTCTGAACAGAAAATGAGCAAGAAAAATCTCAACAATACCTTCAACCAATAGAATCTAATCCACATTTAAAGAATGCTTCACCCCCAAACAGTCAAATACACATTTTTTTAAGTGCCCATTAAACAGACACCAAGATAGACCATATTCTGCACCATAAAATAAATTTCAACAAGTTTAAAAGAATATAGACTACATCCTCTAATCCCAATGTAATCAAACTAGAAATCAATAACTGGAAGATAAGAAAACCTCCAATACTTAGAAGTTAAAACAGTGTACTTCTAAATAATCCATGGGCCAAATTCTCAAGAGTAATTTTAAAAAGTGCATTGAACTGAATGAAAATTAAAATATAACATGTCTGTGTGACAGAGTTAAAGCAAGTTTGCAAAATGAGAAGCAAATTTATGTCACCAAATACATGCATTGGAAAATAGGGAAAGTCTTACATGAGTAAGCTAAATTTCCATCTCGAGAACTATGAAAAGAAGAGCAAAATAAACCCAAGGCAAGCAGGATGAAGAAAAAATGTTACGAGCAGAACTCAAAGAAATCGACAACAGAAACACTGTAGAGAAAAATCAACACAACAAGGAGCTGGTTCTTTGAAATTCTAAAGTTGACAAGCCTCCAGCAAGACTGACAAAATAAAAAGGGAAACATGGGGACTTCCCTGGTGGTCCAGTGGCCAGGACTCCAGGCTTCCAATGCAGGGGGCCCAGGTTCCATCTCTAGTCAGGGAAAGTGAAAGTGAAAGTGAAGTCGCTCAGTCGTGTCTGACTCTTTGCGACCCGTGGACTGTAGCCCACCAAGCTCCTCCATCCCAAATGTGACAACTAAGAGTTCACAGGCCACAGCTAATGGTCCTGCATTCTGCAACTAAGACCCAGTGTGGCCAAATAAGCAAATAAAATTTTTTTTTAAAAAAAGAGAGAAACACAAGTAACCAGCATCAATAATGAACTAATCTTCAGGTATCAAAAGGGAATACTGAAAAAAATAACCTCCACACATGTATATTTGACAAGTTAGATAAAGTGGACCAGTTCCTCAAAATATACAAACAATTCAATACCACAATTCACCCAATATGAAATAGATTGTTCAAATAATCCTATTAAGGAATTTGACTTTGTAACTTTAAAAACACCCCCAAAAGAAATCTTCCAGCGCAAATGGCTTCACTGGAAATTCTATTACACATTTAAAAACTAAACAGTGATTCCATACAATCTTTTCCAGAAAGTCGAAGAGAAGGGAACACTTTCCAATTTACTCTATGAAGCTAGTTCTACTCATATATTAAAAGCAGAAAAAGACAGAACAAAGAAGGAAAAGATAGTCTTAAGTGTTGGTAAACAAAATTCACCAATAAATAAAAAGAATTACACATCATCAACAAGAGGAATTTATTGCAGGGAGCAAAAACTGGTTCAATATTTAACAATTGATCGATGTAATCCACTATATTAACAGGCTCAGAGAAACAAATCACATAACTGTATTGATCAATGCAGGAAAAAAAGCGTTTGACAACAGCCAATATCCATTCATGATTATTTTAAGAAAAACAAAAAAGAAAGAAAGAAAGAAAAGGAATAGAGAGGAACTTTCTCAACAAAGAATATCTACAGAAATCCTATGGCTAACATTAAACTTAGTGACAAAATGTTTTTCTCCTTAGATCAGGAACAAGGCAAGAATATCTGCTCCCATCATTCATATTCAGCAAAGTGTTGGAATTTCTAACTGATGTAAAAAGAAAATAAAGAAAAATTAAAATATAAGCTTGTTTGGGTTTTCCCATAAGATGGTATGGAAAAAACCCAAGTGAATTTTTTGGCCAACCCAATACATATAAAACAGACAGATCTGATAGGAAGAAACATAACTGTCCCTATTTGTGGGTGACCTGACTGTCTATGTAGGAAGTTTCAAAGACTCTACCAGGAAACCCTAGAACTATCAAGTGAGTTTATCAATGTCACAGGATACAATATAAACATACAAAAATCAACTATATTTCTAATTATTAGAAATAAACACATGGACATTGAAACTAAAAGTAACTACTTAAAATTGTTCAAAAAATGAAATACTTAGGTGCAAGTCTAACAGAATATGTATAGAACTTCTATGTTGAAAACTGTTCAACACTAACAAAAGAAATTTTTCAAAATTTGAATGAATAGAGAGATATACTATATTCATGATTAGAAGTGTCAACATGCTAAAGATATCAGTTCTCCTCAAACTACAATTCCTATCAGTATCTTGGAAATATTTCCTTTGTAGATATATACATGATTATTCTAAAACTTATATGAAAAAGGAAGCAAACTAGGATAGCTAAATACAATTTTGAAAATGAAGAATAAACTGGGTGGAAGGAATTTGAAGACTAATTCTACTCAAGTCTATAATCAAGGCTGTGTGGCTCTGGTAGAGGAATAGACACATAGATCAGTAGAACAGGGTAAAGAACCCAGAAATAAACTCAACAGATACGTCCTAATGACTTCTGAACAAGGTGTAAGCACAACTATTTGGAGGAAGGATGGTCTTTCTGACAAACAATGTCAGAACAATTGGACATCCACAGCCATAGATGATACTGGATAAATAAGCAAATACATTTTTAAAACTAAAAAGAACTTCATCCTAAACTTCACACCTTAAACAAAAATTATTCAAAGTGGATACTTGATGTAAATATACAGTTATAAAAAAGAAATAGGAGAAAATCTTCAAGATTTAGGGCTAGGCAAAGAATATTTGCACTGAGTGCTCAGTCGCTCAGTCATGTCCGACTCTTTGCAACCCCAAGGACAGTAGCCCACCAGGCTCCTCTGTCCATGGGATTTTCCAGGCAAGAGTACTGGAGTGGGTTGCCATTTCTATTTCCTTCTCCAGGGGATCTTCCAGACCCAGGGGTTGAACTCCCATCGCCCACATCTTCTATGTTGCTAGGCAGATTCTTTACTACTGAGCCACCAGAAGAATATTTCGATGACACCAGAAAAGTATGAGTCATGAATGAAAAAATACATTGTACTTCATCAAAATTTAAAACATACATTTGGGGGAAACCTAGATAGAGATCATATCTAAACATTTAATCTTATAATCCCAACATTTAACTAGTACTATGCAAATAAGTATAGTGGTGGCTCAGAGGTTAAAGCATCTGCCTGGAATGCGGGAGACCCGGGTTCCATCCCTGGGTAAGGAAGATCCCCTGGAGAAGGAAAATGGCAACCCACTCCAGTACTCTTGCCTGGAGAACCCCATGGAGGGAGGAGCCTGGTAGGCTACAGTCCATGGGGTTGCAAAGAGTCGGACATGACTGAGCGAAAAGTAATAATAATAATGCAAATAGGTAAATTCCTTGTGCTAAACAGCATGTTCTTATTAGTTATCTATTTTATGCATAGCACCAACAGTGTATGGGGCTTCCCAGCAGGCACTAGTAATATGTGTCAATCCCAGTATCCCCAAACCTCCCAGTACTCTCTTTTTTCTTTTGTGCAAAGTACTTTTGTAAACAATCTGTTGTATGTGATGTGATTCAATCCAGTGTTCATTGAACATCTACTGAGAAGCCCTGTGCTAGGTCCTGAAGCCCTGGATCTCAGAGAAGAACATGGGGGAGGGAGAGAGTACAGGGTTGGGAAAACCAACACCTGCCTTTTAGATAATAAAGACTGCCCTCTGAGAAATAAACCAGAGCAAATTTTCTAGAATCAAACATTCTAAAACTTCAGCATTTGGGGGTGGGTAAGTATATTTCAGTCATCTCCACTAGCTTTTGGTTCTATGCCTGTGTGCCTGCTCAGTTGCTAAGTTGCATCCTACTTTTTGCAGCTCCATGGATTGTAGCCCAGCAGGCTCCTCTGTCCACGGGATTTTCCAGGCAAGAATACTGGAGTCAGTTGCCATTTCCTCCTTTAATTTTATAAACCAACTATAAAGCTGTAAGTCAGGATAGGCAGGTGCTCCTCATGCCTGTGACTTCTACCCATACCGTGTAGGAGACAGACATCACTAATCGATCTCAGCACCATACCGCTCAATGCCTAGAAATGGCCTTGAAATGCACCTCAACCCAGTGCTGTAGGCACTGCTTAACAGTTTATAGGAATCAATCTTAGCACGGAAAAGACATCAGGATTTAGGGTCTGGGGTGATCCTACCAAGCATGTGGGTGAAGAGCTCAGGCGACTGCTTCTCAGGGCTCTAGGGTTCAGTGTGAAAAAGGAGGCTTCAGATGTAAGTCTACAACTGGGTCATCTGCCTTCAGAGGACTGGCTCTCACACAGAGTACTTTTCCTAGTCCTCAATAGACACGTCAGCATCTCCCTACCTGCTGGCTCTGGCAGAGAGAAAGGGAGAGACAGGGATGAAGTGCTGCCACGGAGTCCAGGTGCCCTTAATGCGGTCCAGCCTGGCCCCCGCAGGGTGGCTCTGCTTGCCCGCAGATATCCTTTTGAGCGTTCAATTAAAAGGGACATTTGCTGACGTCCGTAGGTGGTGCGCGTGGTCCTGGCGGCTTCAACGTTCTGGCATCCAGCATCGACGTTTATAAGATTTGGGAGATATTTTGTGTTTGTTTAAAGGCAAACATGAATGCTTACAGGACCTGGGCAATTTTGTGTTTATTTAAAGCCTCAGAAATGATAGGATCATTTTCTTTAACAATCTAGAAAACATTTTGCAAAAGTTTGAGTGCAATGGTCACAGGTGTGTTAGCATTAAAATTGGAGACTCAGTACTAAGAACAAAGAATAACCTTCACAAATCTCCCAGCAAAAAGGATTCAAAGTGACATGGAGAAGAGGAATCTTTTTTTGTTTTTTTTTTTTTTTCAGTCGTTGAATAGTGTTTTGAGAAAGCTTAGCAGTACGGGGAGGTCCATACTTGGATTTCAGTATCCTTATCCATAAAACAAGACTAATGATAGGGACTCAGAGGAGTGTTGAAACAGTGACTGTAGTAAGTGAATTCTTTCATGAGCTTGGAGTGGAGGAAGGCCTTCTGTAATCACTCAAAATCCAGCGACCATAAAAAAATGAATACACTTAAATACATTTAAAAATAAGCAAATCAAATCCTAAGAAAAACTGGAAATGATATCTGTGTCTAATATCACAAAAACTCATCTCTTTAACATACAAAGAGCTCCTAGAAAATGAGAAGAAAATGGCTACAGGGTCTATAGAATAGACTGTTTATAGAAAAGAAGAAATACAAACACCTGTCACATATATATGCATATACATATAGGCAGAGATAAATGTATATCTATATAGAGACATGGAAAGAGGCTCGATTTCATTCATATAAAAGGCAAAGTGAAAATATAGTGAAATAACTTTCTTCACCTATCAGGCTGGCAAAAATCCAAAAGTTTAACACCGCTTTGCTGGCAAGGTGGTGGAGAAATGAGCACTCTCGTACATTGCTAGTGGGAGTGCAAAATGGTGCAACCCCTGCAGAGGACAATTTGGCAACTGTCATCAAAATTACAAATTCGTTTACCCTTTGACCCAGAAATCCCACTTCTGGGAATTTATCCTACAGATATATCTCAAATATATTATGCAATTAATATACACTAATATGCAGCATTCATTACTAGCAAAAGATTAGAAATGATCCATCAGTCCATCTACAGAAAATTGATGATATTAAACCAGGGGGGATTGTACCATGGAATATTATGTGGCTATAAAACAGAGGAGGGTGGTCTCTGTGTAGTGATGTGGAAAAGTCTCCATGAAAAAAATCAGATACAGCACACAAATGGGTAAGAAAGGTGAAGAAAATATATTTACATTTGTTTTTCCTTTTCAAAATTTGTCAGTTTTAACATCATCTGCATTATTTATTTTCTTTTCTCTGTTTCACCTCCTTAATTCACTTGAACTTATACTTGCTTAGTTTTCAAAAATAAATATTTGTTGCATCCAAAAGAAACTAAGAGAAACCAGAGTCGTGAGAATTCCCTGGGAGTCCAGTGGTTAACCCAGGGGGTGTAGGTTAGATCTCTGGTCAGGGAGCTGAGATTTCACATGCTTTGCAGCCAAAAAACCAAAACATAAAGAAAAACTGAAGAAATATTATAACAAATTCAATAAAGACTTTAAAAATGGTCCACATCAAAAAAATCTTTAACAAACAAATGAACAAAGAGAAACAGGAGTCCTTATGGGTAACCAAGTTAGAAATGTAACGGGTAGAAGCAATGCTTTCTGACATTTCCCTTTTTATATTATTTTGACCTTTTACTATGTAAACTCGTTACCTTTTTAAACATAAAAAATTAGAAAAAGAAAAAAATTGATTTGATGAACATAAACACTTAGTCCGTATTCCAGATCCATCGACGTATAAATGTTAGTGGTTTATATCATTTAAAAGGTCTTGTGGTTTCTGAATTAGGCTCTGCAGATTTCTAAGGCTGTTTCTCATTGCGTGACCTTCACAGCACCAGCATCAAATGATGTAGGGGGTGTATTAACAAGGAAGATTCCTGGGCCCAACCCAGTGCTCGCCTGCACAATCAGAATATCTAGGGATGACATCTAGAAATAGGGAGTTTTGAAACTCTCCAGGTGATTCTTATGAAATTTGAAAGTTGAGCACTACTATAATCTACTCCAGTGGGGACGGTGTGAAGGTAGGTGGCAAGCGTGTGGGGACCCACTGAGACTGTGGCTTTTGACAGCAAAGGTAAGCTGCCAAGTTCTGAATGCACGTCTTGCCTTGAGCTCCCAGCATGCCCATCCCATGCTCACTGCCCCTTGATCGAGTGGTCAGGACCTCCAGTGTCACACCGAACTTGAGCTTGGGAGGACCGCACTGTGGGCAGTCCCCTTCACCCCTGTTCTCTTCCACTTCCCCCAGCTCAGTAAACAACACCATAACCTACTCTACTGTCCAAGCGAAACCCCTGGGCATTGTCTCTGATTCTTACCTTAGTCCTCTTCCCGTATCTAATCCATCAGCAAGGTCTGGCCTCAGCAGGGGGTTGGACCAGCTTGCACTCCCACCAATCTGTTTCTCTACTGCTTTGTCATTAGAAATTGAAGTTGGGCATTTTTTTAAATATGTGTAAGACATATTTGTATTTCTTTCCTTTTTTTTTTTCTATAAGCAATCTACTCATGAACTTTCCATTGCTGGTTTTTTCCCACTCGATCTTAGGGGTTTTTTAAAATATGTTTTCGATGTTTTCCCATCATACTCAGGATAAAACCCTGGGTTCCTCGTCGTGATCGGCTGAGGTCTGGGTGCCCTGCCCCTTCTTCCCTGTCCTATTCACCCTCTGCCGCTCTCTCTTACCCACTGTGTCCACCCACACAGTCCTCCTTTATGTCTTTGTCAGGTCTCTTCCTGAAATGTTCTTTCTCCAGAAACTCCCAGGCTTATCCCTTTGTGTAGCTGAGGACTCAGCTCAGATGTCATGGCCTGAGAGAGACCTTCCCTGAGCACAGCAACCCAAAGTAGCCTCCAGTACACCCCATGCCTCAGTGGTCACTCTGTCGCCTTTGTTTACATCCAGAAAAGCATGAGAATATTGAAGGAGAGGAAAGCTCTCCCAAGATAGAAAAGGGACAGAAAAAGGGACATGGGACAAGCTTGGCCTGTTCCACAGTCTTCATCTGGAGCCTGGTCTCCACCACTAGGCTTCCCTGGTAGCTCAGCTGGTGAAGAATCCGCCTGCAATGCAGGAAACCCTTGTTCAGTCCCTGGGTGGGGAAGATCCCCTGGAGGAGGGCGTGGCAACCCACTCCAGTATTCTTACCTGGAGAATCCCATGGACAGAGGAGCCTGGAAGGCTACATACAGTCCATGGGGTTGCAAAGAATCAGACACAACTGAACAACTTTCACTCAATCCACTACTGGGGCCCGGGTCCTTAACTGAAAGAGCAAGCCGGGGTGGGGGGCTGGGAACATGGCTGAGAGGGAGTGGAATTCATGTCTCTTTTTGAGCATAAGCATAGTCTTGAGCAGTCGGGACCTAGTATACAGGGGGTCATCCATGTGTGATCTGTTGCTCTATGATCCTTACAGCATCCCTGCACTGTAATTAACTAAGGAATCTGGAGTTTAACAGAAGAAGCCATTCTTGCTTTGGTCGGCCAGGGAAACAATTTTAGCTTGACCCTGGCCACTTGGATTTTCCAGCAGAGGACACATGGCAGTCTCTTTGAGATAAGACCAGCATCTTGCCCCTTTGTTAAGTTCCTATAAAATAAAGCTGCCAGATTCCCAGAAGATAAAAAACCCATTCTCTCCCTCCTGTTCACATAAGTGCATCTTCACATCGTCACAGGCTTCTGCAGATTTTAATAAGGTCCCCTGTGTGGGGCTCTTCAAATATGGGCAAAAGAGTCAGAGTGAGAAAATGTCACATCGAATCAAGGGTGCTATAAATGCAGAGCCTGTGGCAGGCAGACGGCTCCTGAGCAGCTTGAACCAAGTCATAGTCTTTGCCTGTTGGTAACCAAAATGGAAGAATCTCATTTGGGGCCTTCCTTTTGGCCATTTCAATTAAATACTTGAATTTTTTTTCTTATTTTTTTAAAAATTAATTTATTTTAATTGGAGAATAATTACTTTACAATATTGTGATGGTTTTTGCCATACATCAACATGAATCAGCCACAGGTAAACAGAATTTTTTTTTTTTTTACAGGGAAGCTATATTTGAAATGGGCAAACAGCATAGCCTGCTGATGGTGAGAGACCTTCAGAACTTTTATTTCCTGGGGGAGGGGAAGTGCTTTAGAGACCACTTCCAGTTAAACATAAACACCTAGACACACAGACACAACCAGCTCTAGCTCCCAAACAGTTTATGGATCCACATGTCTGCTTACGTTACTGTAACCGAGATCTGCAGTCTGGATTCCTTTAGTCCTACCATGTAAAGCAACACCCCATGCTTTTGTGAGTGTCTGAACCCTTCCTGGTCTCTCTGGAGGGTTTGTTGTAGGGTAGCAGTGCTCCCCTGGGGGCTCAGGAAGTGAAGAATCTGCCTTCAATGAGGGAGACCCAGGTTCAATCCCTGGGTCGGGAAGATCCTATGGAGAGGGGAATGGCAACCCACTCCAGTATTCTTGCCCAGAGAACTCCTCGGGGTCGCGAAGAGTCAGCCACGACTGAACAACTCACACACACACCACACATAGTGGTTCTTAAACAGGGAGATTTTGCCCAGAGAGGATATTTGGAAATGCCTAGACACATTTTGGTGTCACAGCTGGGGAGAGAAGGGTGATACTGGCATTCAGTGAGTAGAGGCCAGAAATGCTGCTAAACTTCCCACAAAGCACAGGACCGCCCCCCAACCCCCCACCCCCAGCCCCCAGCCAAGATGATCAAGGCCCAGACTCCCACAGAACAAGGCTGAGAAGCCCTATGGTAGAGATGCCTTTCTGCTGAGTCACTCACATAGCGGTGTGAAGGCAGGGTCCAGTTTGCAGTCCTGGGGGACGGGGGGCTGGGCCTTTGCTGGTTTCACTGTCTGCAGCTCTGGGGTGCTGGCCTTTCTCTGTGGGGTGCTGCTGCCACCAGGCTGGCATCAACAGAGCTGGAGAGGAACCCAGCACAGCATCTTCACTGGGCTGCCCATCCCTTCCATCCCACAGGAAGCCCTCTCCAGCTTTAGACTGGAAGTTTGGGGATTAAGGAGGCAAAGGAAACCAGAGTTCAGTGGAGGCAACAATATCCAAATGTCCTCCAGTTGTTCTTCAGAGACGTTCCCTGCAAGGACCTTCTTGTGGTTTGTCTTTCCTCCTAAGGCCCTGACACCTGCGTGGTCCTTCCCCGCACATTGTCCACAACCGGCAACCGGTCACCCCCCGACTCCGAATGTTCTTCATCTATTACACTTTGTTCTCCATCTCTCTGATCCCCACCCAAACTAAGGTTTTGGTGTGTTTCTGCATTTCAGAAACCTCAGAAAGGCCTGTGCTAAACCAAAGAGCCCCCAACCTCAGCATGACCGAAAAATCTCACAGAAACCTGTCAACGGCGATAGTTTCTCAAACATATTGCAGATCAAAATCATAGGCATGGGTCCCTTTCAAGCAAGTCTTTGGGATCAGAAAGGAGGACAAAAGAAAAATGCATTTTCCCCTGATTGAGCAAGGAGTGGGCATGTGGGTTTCTTTTGTTTTCTATTTTCAGATCTGTTAGGCATGGAGGGCTCTGAAGATTAATGACTAGAAGGATCGAGAAGTTCTAGATCTGAACTGTGACTCCAGTCCAGAAGCCATGTAATCTTGGGCAAGTTATTTACCTTCTTCGAGGTTTGGTTTCCAACATGGAGATGACAATGCTATCTATCCTACATGGAGGTTCTCGGATTTAAATAAACTCTAAACACAGTGTGTGGCACATAGCAGATCTTCAATGAATGTTAACTACAAATCATTATTACAAATCTCAAATTTCTGACATTAGTAACATCAGAGATTCTGTACCAACTCCATGGAGAAGTCTGACTAATCAAAACTTCTAAAAAGCAAAGAGAAGATAGACTCAGCCTTCCCACAGCCCCGAGGATAAAATCAATTTCTGAAGTATATAATTTTTACTCTAAGTGTGGCGCTAGTGGTAAAGAACCCACCTGCCAAGGCAGGTGACAGAAGAGACACAGGTTCAGATCCCTGGCTCAGGAAGATGCCCTGGCGGAGGGCACGGCAACCCACTCTAGCTTTCTTGCCTGGAGAATCCCACGGACAGAGGAGCCTGGCGGGCTGCAGTCCATGGGGTCTCAAAGAGTCAGACACAACTGGAGCGACTTAGCACACACACAGTCCCAGGAGTAAAGTCCTTCATCTTCACACCAGGGGGAGGGGACATCTTGGCATTCGGCTACCTGCCAGGTGTTTCAGACAGCAAGGGTCCCTCCACAGTTCATATGTTGAACCTCAATGTGACCATATTCAGAAATGGGCCTTTTAAGGAGGTGATCCAAGTTAAAAGAAAACTGGGATTCTTATCAGAAGAGGAAGAGACACCAGGAGGGCACATTCACAGAGAAAAAGCCATGTGAGGACACGTCTGCAGTCAAAGACAGTGGCCTCGGATGAAACCCCCCCTGCCAGCACCTTGATCTCAGACTTCCAGCCTCCAGAAATAAATTTCTGTTGCTGAAGGCACCCAGTCTGTGGAATTTTATTATGGCTATCCTAGCCAAACAAGACACTGGATAATACCAATGAAAAATCTAGCTTCTAAAAATTTGAAATTGGAGTGGTAAGATTCTTGGATGAAGTTTGAAATACTCATATACATGCCAGTTGAAACACTTGTATGCCAGCCAGGGGAACCAGGATGCAAGGAAAGATGATATAAAAACCTATGGATGGTGGAGAAAATCACAAATGAGCAGTACTTAAAATATCAGTGCGCTAAGCCTGGCACCAAGTGCTGTGGAAACACACAGAAAAGGGAAGACACTGCAGAGGTCCTCAGACACTCTCATCCCATCTGCCGGGCTAGGAAGATGAAACAGGGTTTAGAAGGATGAACTACGCTTTGTTTAGCTTTGGTTCCTAGTGAATATTTGTGATAGCTTGTTTATTGACTGAGTGAGAAAAACACCATTCCAAAAGGAATATTCTGTGAAAAAAGAGAGAAAGTATCTTCAGGGGAATTGCTCAGAGGGGAAGAAAGAGAAAACTGCATTTTCTTCATTTTACAACTCTGACCAATCTGAACTTTACAATGATCGTAAGTTTAATAGAATCGTTTTACAAAAGTAGCAAATTTTTTTTTTTTTAAAGGCATGCATTGACAAGTTAGTTCTAATCTATTCCTGCTCCTCTCACATGGAACTGGTGATGTCTGACGCAGTTTTCAGGGCGAAGTAGCACACTTAGGGTGGATAAACAACCAAGTCGTTCTGTACAGCACAGGCAACTGTACTCAGTCTCCTGGGACAGACCATAATGGAAAAGAATACTTAAAACAGAATGTCTATATGTGTGTAATTGAGTCACTTTGCTGAACAGCAGAAATCAGCACTTCTTTGTAAATCAACTATATTTCAATTAAAAAAAACAAAAACAAAAACCTGTCAGGCAGCCTTCGTGTGGTTCTACTTGGACCTACCATCCTAGAGATAGATTGTTTTTCACTTTTGTTTAAAATAACAAACTTTTTTAAATTTAAAAATAACAAAAAATTGTCCAGTAGGCCTGCATGGAAATCGCTCACACATTTTAGAAATAGGATTGACTTTTTAGTTTTTATTATTCCAGTTCAGATATTAACACCTTTAAAGGAGATATGCAAATCCATGATAGTTTCATTTGTGGAAGCTCAAACCTGATCAGTTAAAATGGAAAGTTCTCAGCTTTCTGCCATGTATTTAGAGATGTTGTCAGGAGTAAGCAGAGATTACAAAATAGACTGAAGAAGACAAATTTCTAACCATAATCTGAGACACACTGCAGAACTCTGGTGAAGGCTGACACAGTCACATACGCAGATTGGCCAGAGATTTTTTTTTTTTTAATTTTCAGAATGTCTTGAAAAGTAAAGGGATTGCTTTTGAAATGAGCTGTAAGAAGGGCAGGCAAAGGTTACCCTGCATGAACTTTGACTGATTCCCAAGCTTGCTTTTCTCTCTAAGTGGTGGCCTGAGCTGGTCTGCGGGGGTTACCACTTGTTTGATGTCTCTTTGACTCACATGTTGTGGGTGAACCCACACTTCAAAGGCACAGATCAGCAAGGGAGCATGTTTCTGGGTGTAAGATTTCCTGCTGGTGCAGGGCGAGTGGGGAGAAGGGCTGCCCACCTCCCCGGGGAGGTCCTGGGATGGCTCCCTTGAAAGGGACCCTGGCCTTCCAGGAGACTTTAGACAGAGGCAGCTGATTCCCCATGCAGCTCTCATAGTCTCTTTGCCTTATCCGCCTCCCAACATCAGTCAAAGTCCTGATCACCTCCACGGCTCACAGGAATTTGTAAATCTCATAAGCAAAGCTTCATAGTGCATAGCTTTCGAGAACACAGCTTGCCCCCAAGTTTAATTTTTTTTTTCCCCAAAGAAGAGCATTTAGGGATCCCTGGGTCTCTAGGTCCATGACTTTCTTCTCCCCAAGGAAGTCACCGTGGATGTCTTATCCATCATCATAACTCCCTTTCTTTTTACCCCAGCAGACAGCCCCAGCTCTAACTTTGAGCTGGTACTATCAGCCAGAAGTACAGATAGATGAGTCAGTGGGTGGATGAATGACTGAATGTGTGCGCACACACACACATGCTGGCTGGCAGGAGTCCAGGATACGGGCTCAGAGCACTGCTCTCCACCTCCATCCAACAGCCTCACCAGACATCATCCTAACAAGCTCCCTGCCACAATCTTTGTCTTATTTTAGCCAAAATGAAAAATAACTCACAAAAATGAAAAATAACCTTCCATTCCTGAAAGGTGAGCACAGCCTCCTTAAACAGTGTTGAGGTCCCTAATAAATTCATTATCCTAGCCTCCAGCTACCAGCTTCTGGTAGCTCCTTAGTCAGTTCCACAAAGCTTGGTGTACTCCATGGGATGGAGTGTTTTTCCTATTTCCTGTTCCTCTGATTTCTTATGAAATCTGTCCATCTTAGGGGCCTGTGTGTTTATGCCACAGGAAGTTGTGTGGTAAGTTCAATGCATGCCAGCTACGCATCAACCATTTATCATATTAAGGGAAAAGGTGCGAAGGTGTTTTTGTTTCTACTCTTCCCTGAACTGTATAAGACACATGGGTTTTCTTGGCACCATGGAAAATCTGTGACCCACCTCCCACAAAAGCAAGATGCCTGGCGGCTAAGACTCTGCCCTTTGCTGTCCCTCCGGGCAACTTCTGAACTGGGAGATGAGGTTTCAAAGGACTAGTTTCTAGTTTGGCCTGATGGAAGCCAAGCTTCGGAATCGGAGGGCCAATCCTTCCCAATCGGGCATCCTGTGCAGCCTGTGTGTGCAGCCACAGGTTGTGTAACAAAGCAATCACATTGGCCTTGCAACCAGGGTTTACTTAAGGTTAAAACTCAAAACTAAACTTGAAGGAAACCGGAGCCCATCACAGCTGAGAGAAGAAGAAAACAGGGAGCTCAGGCGGACAGAAACCGTCAAGTTTCCCATTGCTCGTAATTTGTCAGAATCACATCAGAAGTCCCCACGCACCCTCCCACCCTCCCTCCCTCCTTCCTAAAGTGATGCTGCAGTGACTCTGACATAAGGGCAGGGATGCAGGCACGGCCGGAGAGCTTGGGGGCTCTGCCGGGGTGGGCTGAGCGCCGCAGGGCGGCTCCCAGCTCTGCTGCGCATGACCCGTCCCCGTAGCTCACTCTCCTTAGAAGTAGGTTTCAGCACCTGGCAAGTGACATTTAACTCTGCCTCCTTCGAAAGGGCACTTAGAGGCCATTACCACTCAGTCCCCGAGCTCTTTCTGGACTTGAACTCGTGTGAGAACAAAGGGGAAGCCCCGCGGCATTCTCCTTGCCAGCCGCCCACACAGGGAAATGCGGCTCAGTCTGGGCTGCTCTTTCGACAGCCCCGTACTTGAAATCTCAAGGTCCAAGGTACCCACTGCCCAGAGGATGAAAGCGCAGTAGCAGTCCATCACGGGGACAGGACCTGGTGTTTACAGAGCACTGGCAACATGCCCGGCAACAAGCACTGGACACGGATGAGACCATGTCATCCTCATCACAGCCGGACGATGTCAGGAAACTCGGGCACAAAAAGGTGCTAAACGGAGAAACCGGGCCGTCTGACTCCTGAACTTTTGTTCTCAAATACATTCTTATAAACACTGTGTCAGTGTGCGTATGTGTCCAGCATGTAGAGAGGTGGGTTTTAGTGGGGAGGGGTTGGAGGTGCCATGAGGGCAAGAAAGGAGCAGGGGAGGAAAGGCATCTTAGGAAATGTGGCGGGAGGCTCGATGGGCCATCTTCCAGGCAGTCTAAAGGGGCCTTTAAGCCAGAGTCTCCACAGAACGCTGCTGGCAGGATGTATAACAGTTTCTCACGCCTTCCCAGTGACAATTTGAGGAGACCAACTCAATAAACATCATTCACCAATTACTGGAGTTTCTAAGGAATTTCCTTGGGGAAGGTGTGAATTGCAGTAAAAAGTAAGTCCTAACCTTTCCAGCTCCCCAGGCTCACTTTCTGCAGATCTGCTCTGAGAGGGGGCACGAGCGGCAGGTGAGGGTGATGAGAAAAGGGGGGGGAGGATGGAAGGATGACAAAGTCCCAGACCCAGAAAAATCTCTCCATCTCATACTGTCTTATAAAAATGAACAGAGCCATCCTGCTGTTTCTCCCCAAATGGATACCTCCCATCGCCGAGGCTGCAGAGACAGAAAACAAAGGCATCTGTCTGGTCATTCAGACACGAGCCCTGTTTCGGAAAGTGGCTCGTCCTGGCACCTTGTTAAGGAATTTGAGGTGTGCCATGCAAGAGCAGCATGTGGCTGTGTGAGACCGTCACTCTGTAGGTCCAGTGCCGTCTCTTACCTTTGTCCCTCCTGCACGGAACATCCACTAACCCCAAGCGAAGTCTTCTGTGGGCGGAAGTAAAAAGATGAAAATAGAACCTGTTATACTTTATTTTTACTAACATAACCTCAGGAAACATTCCTGTTGGACGACTTCAGACATCGTCCAGTGCCATTCTCCCTTCACTCAAAACACAGGTGTGAACCCTGAATACGCCCGACGCCACATGTGACTTGAAGCTCTGATCCCACTCTGAATCTGACTCAATCTTTCACCTTGACCATATCGTATACAGATCCCCATTGATGTAGACGGGAATACATCATCCAACAGGGTAGAGGTGGTTTATAAAGACAAAAATCATATGGTATCACTTATAAGTAGAATCTAAAAAGACAAATGATACAAATGTTTATTTACAAAACAGAAACAGACTCACAGGCTTAGAAAACAAACTTATGGTTACCAAAAAGGAAAGGAGGGAACGGATAAATTAGGAGGTGGGGATTAACATATACACACTAATATATATGAAACAGATAACCAACAAGGACCTGTTGTATAGCACAGGGAACTCTGCTCAATACTTTGTAACAACCTAAATGGGAGAAGAATTTGAAAAGGAATAGATACCTGTATATATATTACTGAATCGCTTTGTTGGATACTCGAAACTAACACACTATTGTTAATCAACTATACTACAGGATAAACTAAAAATTAAAAACAAAAAAGCTTCCTGTGAATCCATGTATTAACTTTGGATAAGCATTCTTCACTGCAGTGTCTTTCTAAAGAGATCTAAACCAAAAGTCATTTGAAAAATGTGTGACTCTCTTGGCCAATATTCAATGTTGGTAAAAATCCTATGTTCTCATAGGACAGTCCTAAAGATAGCTTCAAAGTTCTATTAAAGCAGTTGCTCAACTGCATTGACTCTTAGGGTCTCCGAATGAGGACAACTGAGATAAAAGGGCTGATGGCTCATGGCCGATGTGACCACAGGCTCCACAGGGCAGAAAGCTTGCCTATTCTACGTACACAGTGAACCCAGCATTAACAGAAAACATGGTCAAGGGTGGGCACTCAACACATTTTGGTTAAATAAATTAACAAAAAGGTGATGGAAGAGGGGTTCCTCATGCATTTCCATCTGCTCCAGCCACCATGTTTCCCCA
The DNA here is from genome assembly GCF_003369695.1 of Bos indicus x Bos taurus. Lineage (NCBI taxonomy): Eukaryota > Metazoa > Chordata > Mammalia > Artiodactyla > Bovidae > Bos > Bos indicus x Bos taurus. The sequence goes on along the minus strand of NC_040097.1, from coordinate 58,341,095 downwards.
GTCACTCAAGGGCAACGTGCTCTGATGGCCCATGGCAGGTCTCATGCTCCCAGATCAGACCATAAATAGCATCTTCTTAAAGAATGGGAACTTTTTTTTTTTTTTAAGTTTTTTTTTTTTATGCGGGCCATTTTTTTAAAGTCTTTATTGAACTTGTTACAATATTGCACCTGTTTTATGTTTTCGGTTTTTGGGCCATGAGGCAAGTGGGATGTTAGCTCCCCCACCAGAGACCAAACCCACACCCCATGTATTGGAAGGTGAAGTCTTAACCACTGGATCACCAGGCAAGTCCCTGGGGCCATTCTTCAACAGAGTACCTTTTTTCCTTTTGAAGAGAGAACCATTTAAGAGAGCACCATTGGTGCTTTAAAAGTGTGAAGGAGCTCTCTGCCCACTGATGGGAAAAGAAGAGCTGACTCCCGGAATGGCCTTCCCCTACATCACTTTGTCAGTGCGGGAGCTCCACAGCACCCCTGGATGATACCTCCTCCTTCTCAGAGTTGCCCTCTTGAGTTCTCAGGTTCCTGGTCTCTGCAATATTAGTAATTCTGGTTAAACATGTTAAGTGAGGAAAGGTGTCATTTCTGGATCACAAATTTGGGGGTGTTTGGGAAGACAGGAACAGAAATGATTTACTGATAGAAACATCAAGGCATTCATTGACAATGTCAAGTCTTGTGGTGAATGAGCAGGTGTCTAAGGCAGTCAAGCCTTCTCGGTGGAAATTTCACAAGGGCTGAGCAAGTGCTGCACTCAGAGACAATTAACCGCAGGACACCTGGTTGTTACGCCAGTTGATCGTCCCCCATCCATCCCCCTATAGTCAACGCATGGCCATGGTTTGGGGGTCAGGTTAAAACTACAAACATAGTCTCTAAATGAGTCGGGGGTCTGCTTTGAGCATGAAAAGTGAGCAGTGGGACAGGAAGCAACGGGCAGTGCAACTGAGTTTGGGTGTAAAGTAGGCATCTGTTCCGCTGAAGTGCGAAATATTACACTCCTACATCTGGCCGCCATCAGCAAAGGGACCACGCTCTCCCTCCACATTCCAGGAGAAGCTGGGATCCCGACACTCACTGTCCATTGAAGATAATCTTCCCAGAGAAAGCAGAGCCTCACACAGACCTAGAACCTCATATATGTTGAGAAAATCTCATACTAGCTGTTTATGCTAATGATTCCAGCCTCCAATCTATCCAATTAAATGGACAAACAGGAATCACTAAAGTTTTGGGAGAAAGAAGTCATAAATAAAAATTTCACCTCTGGAACCAAAATAATTCCAAGGAGAAAGGAGGAAATAAAAGTGTGTCAAACACCTGCTTGAAGGGTGTAGGTTATAAATATTGATTTATTCTGACCAGTAGGAAAATACATCTCAGTACATTAAAAATATGTGGCTACACGTGAGATAACCAGAAATAAGATGTACAGCTCCCCAAATACTGGAGGCAATGCACAACACAAAATCAGAAAAGGATCAAAGAAAATCCAGCCAATCTAGTGAAGTGACAGGAGTGAGAAGATCACAGCAAACAGAGATGAGAATCAGATTAAACATACATCTTCACAGGAAAAGCAAAGGATTCGAACTTCCCCATAGAAAGAAAAAAGCTTTCAGGTTAGGTTTTAAAAGAAAAAAGCTGCATTCATGTGGTTTCTAAGGGAAATGCTTTAAAGCTGATTTGAAGATTGAAAATATTTATGAACACATATCAAGCAGGAGATGGAGCGGCAATTCATAAGGAAGAAGTACAGTCTATACGAAAAGACACTCAACCTCTAATAAGAATAAGATGAATTTAAATGCCCATGAGATACCATTTTCCACCTGTAATAAGATGGGCAAAAATTTTAGCAATTGAGAAATGCTAGTGCTGGTGAGGATGCAGGCAAAAAAGCACCGCAGCTGGAAGTATAAATTGGCCAGGGTTTTCTTAGAAACGGAGGGAGCTGCCTGGAGAGAGAGAGGAATATATGGTCCCACTGACTCACCTCCAGGATAAAGTCTGGACCATAGGTTCCCAGGTGACAAGTTTAGTCAATCAGTCACATCATCACAAAGGTTGCCAATCTAGACCCAGCTCTGAGCCTTCCTTATTTTGTTTTCTTGTGCACATTTCTTTGCTAGGGTGGGCTTTGATGTCTACATCCACCTTACTGTTCTCGTAAGATGAAGTGAACTTCTATGTGTAAAATGTTTTGCAGAATATAAAAAAGCCTCACAATGTGTGACACAATCATTTAGATAAGAATTAAATGCATTGACATGCACCCACAAGAAGCACAGAAAAAATAAAACGGGTATAAGATTAGACAAAATCTGGACTTCCCTGGTGGTCCAGTGGTTAAAACTCCATGCTCCCACTGCAGGGGCCACAGGTTCAATCCCTAGTCAGAGAAGTAAGATCCCTGCCTGACCCATGGCCGAAAAAAAAAAAAAAAAACCAGTAGACAAAATGTGGCTCACTGCACGTGAATGTTTTTATTCTGCCTCAAAAGTTACAGGAAACTTGAAAAGAAGTATATTCACCATCCTTGGGTGGGTCCAGATTACACGGTTGGGGCTTCGGCTTGTTTTCTTTATAGGAAGGCAGCAAGAAGTCCCCCAGCTCCCCCACAGCTGTGCCTGTCTAAAGCTTTCACAATCACTGGGCTTCTCAGCCCACTTAGGAGAAACCAAGGGAAGTGCTTTTAGCAGCCGGCTCCCAAACCCAGGCCACGGGGCCCAGTGTGGCTTGTCAACCCTGAAGCGGGAGGCAGGGACTTGGGGTTTTGGTTACACCCTCCACGGTCTGCCTTTTACTGTCACAGCTGCTGTTCTTGTTGAGGGTGACGTCTGAGCAGGCTCCTGACACTGGGGACAGAGAGACTTCTACCATCCAGGAACGACAGGGTTTCTCTGAGGGAACATTTTCTCTAGGACCCTTGATGGCGTCCCCAAAAGTCAGCTCTTACACAGGAAATTTCCACTGACCCGAGACATTCTATATGAGTGCCATCATTCTAGAAACCAAACAGTTTCCTCTAAAAAAATGTTATCAGGCAGAGGTCAATGTACTTTAGGAGTAGTTAAGATATTAGGTTGGATCTGGGTCTATGTCTTATCAGGTCTGCAAACTTGTATAAGTTACTTCAGTTCTTTGTGCCTCAGACTCTTTTTTCCCTCTTAGCAACTTTCAAATATGCAATAAAATATTATTAATTATAATCCCCATGCTGTGTATTACGCCCCCAGGGCTTATTTCAGTTATAAAACTGAAAACTGAATACTTCTTGACCCCATGACCGATTTTACCCACCCCTTACCTCTGGCAACCACCAGTCTGTTCTATCTTTGTGTTTATTTGACTTTTTGTTTGTTCTCCTTTTTTTATGTTCCATATATAAGTGAGATCATATGCTATCTGTCTGATTTATTTCACTAAGTATAATGCCCTCAAGGTCCATTTGTGTTGTTTCAAATGGCAAGATTACATTCTTTTTTATGACTGAGTATATATATGTGTGTGTGTGTGTGTGTGTGTGTGTGTGTTTATCTATAGACAGATAGATAAATCACATCTTCTCTACCCATCCATTCATCAGTAGACATATAAGTTGTTTCTATATCTAGGCTATAGTCAATAATGCTGCAGTGAATGTGGGGGTGCATATATATATATATTTTTTTTTCAAATTAGTATTTTCATGTTCTTTGAATCAGTACACAGAAATGGAATTGCTAGATCATTTAGTAGTTCTGTTTTTAATTTTTTTTAGGAACCTCCGTACTCTTTTTTTGTTAGTGGTTACACCAATTTGAATTCCCATCAATGGTACACAAGAGTTTCAATTTCTTCACATTCTTGACATTTGTTATTTCCTGTCCTTTTGCTGCTAGCCATTCTAACAGGTGTGGTTTTGATTTTCACTTTGCTGATGGTAAGTGATGTTCATGTACCTGTTGACCATCTGTATGTCTCCTTTAGAAACTGTCAATTCAGGTCCTCTACTCATTTTTTTCATTGTATTGTTTTGGGTTTTGATATTGAGTTGTATGAGTTCTTTGCATATTTTGAATATTAACCCCTGAACAGGTATATAATTTGTAAACATATTCTCCCACTCAGTAGGCTGCCTTTCCATTTTGTTAATGATTCCCTTTGCTCTGCAGAAGCTTTTTATTTTCCTGTAGTCTGACTTATTTTTGCTTTTATTGCCTTTGCTTGGTGAGTCAGACACAAACGTCATCACCAAACCAATGTCAAGGAGCTTATTGCCTATATTTTTTTCTGTTTTGTGGTTCCAGATCTTACATTCAGGTCTTTAACCATTTTGAGTTAATTTTTGTGTATGGTATAAGATAGTAGTCTAATTTCATTCTTTGGCATGTGGCTGTCAGTTTTTCCAGCACCACTTACTAAATTCATTTATTACTTCTTTGTATTAACAGTGGGATAATAATAGCAGCTTCCCATAGGCTTGTTATGAGAATCAAATGAGACAGTGCAGGGAAGCGCTGCACGCAGTCCTGGTGAGTGGCGAGTGCTTGATAAAGAGGAGCACCGGTTTTCCTTATTGTCTCATTCATACTCTGTTATCCTTTCCCTTCCATTCAGGCAGAGTCACCATTTCATGAGCACACTGGTTAGCAAATGACAGCACTGGGCAGGATGACATTTGGCCACCCAGGAGGGAGAGACCAGATGGCCGAGGATGCATTTACAGACACACACCAGGAAGAACCGGACTAGTAACAGTCCCGCGTCAACTGAGGGAGGAACAGCTTGAAAATGCACTAAGTCAGGAACAAGAGGACAAGCTTACTACCTGTCACTAGATGTTGCATTAACTGGGGGGGCATAACTGGGAATTAGATCCAAACTGGACTCACGCTCAATTCCCATGGCTTCTTCAAACTAATTTAGAAGTAAGAGAACAACCCCTCCCTTTCTGACAAGTCAGTTCAAGTTCAGGTTCACAACCCCAAAGTTCTCCTAGAAACATGTCAATGACTAAAACCTTCCCATCCCTTCCTGACCAGTTCCCTATATTCCTTTCTCCAGAGAATCTTCCTAACCCAGGGATGGAACACAGGCCTCCTGCATTGCGGGTAGATTCTTTACTGGCTGAGCCACCAGGGAAGCCCTTACTACTTTTCCCATCTCCTCCTGACCTGGTCACTACTTTTTTTTTTTTCTTGATTCAGAATTCCACTGTGACCTGGGCTGTAGAAACTGGAGAGATCATCCCTTCCAACCTAACAACAACAAAAGCTGAATACATTACAAAGTCATAACTTTTCTTGTATTCTTCAAGTTACTGAGGTCACAGGACAAAGAAGTAGCCTGAAATCCAAGGAAAGAGAGGCATCTCCAAGGAAATGTTGGGGAAGAGTGTTGGTTCACTTTTAGACACTGGATGAATGAAGACACTGGATATCACACATGCAGGTGTAAAGAATTCAGCTAAAGTTCTTAAAAAATTGCTAAAGGTTAAGGGCAACCATGGAGAAGGCAATGGCAATCCACTCCACTATTGTTGCCTGGAAAATCCCATGGACGGAGGAGGCTGGTGGGCTGCAGTCCATGGGGTTGCAAAGAGTCGGACATGACTGAGTGACTTCACTTTCACTTTTCACTTTCATGCATTGGAGAAGGAAATGGCAACCCACTCCAGTTTTCTTGCCTGGAGAATCCCAGGGACAGGGGAGCCTGGTGGGCTGCCACCTATGGGGTCGCACAGAGTCGGACATGACTGAAGCGACTTAGCAGCAGCAGCAGCAGCAAGAGCAACCATGTAGGATCCTCAGACATCTGAGGATTTCCCCTCACTCAAAGAGTTTCTCCATGACTGCTCTCCCAGGTGTTCGTGTGAAAGTCTGGAGAAGAGAGGCAGTGGCTGCTGAAGAAAAGGGACCTATCTGTATCCCACAAAATGCAAACCTTGAGATGTTACAGGAGACGCGCCAAGCCTGTCACTTTGATGGCACAGGAGACAACCCACTGCATCTCAGGAAGAAAGTAAAGAAGGAGAAAACCTTTAATCCCTGGGGAAGGGCAGGAAATCATCTGGGGTCTGAGTTCCTGTAAATATAACATCAAAGGTCTTCTATTTTGGGGAGGGGTGCAAAACTCTTCAGCACAAGACTGGCAAGATACCAGTCAGTGCAATTGGCATGAAGAGAAGGTGCAGGATCTTGGAGGATGCCTCCCATACAAGGCTCAGGCACCCGGGATCACTGGGACCAAGGCTCGAGCAGAAGAGTAGGGGACCACACCACCCTCATCCCAAGCCAGCAGGCACTGAGGGACTGTCCCAGAGAGACCATACTGTGGGGCAGGATCCCAGAGAAGGCTTAAAGTGGAGGGGGGAAGCAAAACATTAAGAAAACCCTTCCAATCCCATAACTACCACCCCAAGCATAGGACAGTGCTTGGGCAATTTGAAGCCAGTGTTTAGGAAGATGACCATTGCAATGACAAAACCTAGATTCAGATCAAGTCTGGTCAACCCAGCTCCCATGTAAATGGCTGAGTACCCAAAAACGGCCTATTTGCAGGAATCAATAATATTACCTCAGTATATTTTGTCCTACACACAATGTCTGTAACAATAAAAAGTGATGCTAAGTCGCTTCAGTCGTGTCCGACTCTGTGCGACCCCATAGATGGCAGCCCACCAGGCTCCCCCGTCCCTGGGATTCTCCAGGCAAGAACACTGGAGTGGGTTGCCATTTCCTTCTCCAATGCATGAAAGTGAAAAGTGAAAGTGAAGTCGTTTAGTCATGTCCAACTCTCAGCGACCCCATGGACTGCAGCCTACCAGGCTCCTCTGTCCATGGGATTTTCCAGGCAAGAGTACTGCCTTCTCCAAAAAAGTGATGAGATATACACAAAAACAAGAAGAAATAAACACAAAGCAATTAGCAGAAATAGACCTAGACATGACCCAGGTATTGGAACTGTCAGGCTGGGAATTTAAAATAACTGTCATATACATGTGGCTGCCCAGGTGGCGCTAGTGGTCAAGAACCCGCCTGCCAGCGCAGGGGACATAGGAGACACAGTTCGATCCCTGGGTCGGGAAGATCCCCTGGGATCTTCCAGTACTGGCAGATGGCAACTGCAGTATTCTTGCCTGGAGAATCCCATGGACACAGGAGCCTGGCAGGCTATCATCCATAGGGTTGCAAAGAGTCAGACACAACTGAAACGACTTGGTACACAGCACACATCATATACATGGTCAAATTTCCAGTGGGAGAGAGGCACAACCTTCATGAATAAGTGGGGAATAGGCACTGTGAGGATAAGTCAAATGGAAATGCTAGAAATACAATCATGAAGAGAGAGATGAAGAATGTCTTTGACAGGCTCAATAGCAAATATGATAGAGCCAAGAAAATCAATAATGAACATGAAAAGAGAGCAACAGAAATGATCAAAACTGAAACACAAAGATGAAAAGAGCAAGGAAAAAAGAACAATGCGTTTAAGAACTGTGAGACACTGTCAAATATTCTAACATACAAGTAACTGGTGTCCTGGAAGAAGAGACTTCAAGACAAAAGAAAAAGTTGAAAAGAGAGTAGACACAATTTTTTTTTTTTAAATAATGAAAGGCATAAACCACAGATCCAAGGATATCAGAGAACCCCATGCCAGTTCACTACCCTCACTCATAAACTCAGACTATAGTCTGTATGATTCCATTTATATGATACCAAAAGAGAAAAGATAAGATACAGAGATAGAAAATTAATCAGTGGTTGCTTGAGGGCTGGGAGTGTGGGGAGCGGTATTTTACTTGGTTACAGTTTGGGGAATAAGGAAAAACTCACTCATAAACATATGCTTACATATTTTTCTGTTTGTGGGAGTTACTGAGTTACAACGTGTGCATTTTACGTTATAAGAAAGTTCCTATGTATGGCATGAGATGAATTTGAGGGTGATGGACATGTTCTATATTTTGACAGTGATCAGTTACATGACTGTGTTTGTCGAAATTGCTAGAAATGTATATTTAAAAGGATAAATTTTACTTTATAAAAATGATTGTTGTTGTTCAGTCACCAAGTCATGTCTGACTCTCTGTGACCCCATGGACTGCAGCACACCAGGCCTTCCTGTCCACTGTCTCCCAGAGTCTGCTCAGATTCATGTCCATTGAGTTGGTGATGCCATCCAACCATCTCATCCTCTGTCATTCCCTTCTCCTTTTGCCTTCCAACTTTCCCAGCATCAAGGTCTTTTCCAATAAGTCACCTCTTTGCATCAGTTGGCCAAAGTATTGGAGCTTCAGCTTCAGCATCAGTCCTTCCAGGGAATATTCAGGATTGATTTCTTTTAGTATTGACTGATTTGATCTCCTTGCAGTCCAAGGGACTCTCAAGAGTCTTCTCCAAAACCACAGTTCAAAAGCATCAGTTCTTCAGCACTCAGCCTTCTTTATGGTCCAACTCTCACATCCATACATGACTACTGGAAAAACCATAGCTTTGACAAGATGGACTTTTGTGGGCAAAGTAATGTCTCTACTTTTTAATATGCTGTCCAGGTTGGTCATAGCTTTTCTTCCAAGGAACAAGTGAAGGTGAGTCTCTCAGCCATGTCTGACTCTTTATGACCCCATGAACTATACAGTTCATGGAATTTTCCAGGCCAGAATACTGGAGTGGGTAGCCTTTCCCTTCTCCAGGGGATCTTCCCAACCCAGGCATTGAACCCAGGTCTCCTGCATTGCAAGCAGATTCTTTACCAGCTGAGCCACAAGGGAAGCCCAAGAACCAAGGAGCAAGTGTCTTTTAATTTCATGGCTTCAGTTACTATCTGCAGTGGTTTTGGAGCCCAGGAAAAGAAAATCTGTCACTACTTCCAATTTTCCCCCTTCTATTTGCCATGAAGTGATGGGACAAGATGCCATAGTCTTAGTTTTTTGAATGTTGAGTTTAAGCCAACTTTTTCACTCTCTTCTTTCACCTTCATCAAGAGGTTCTGGGTTGCCATTTCCTTCTCCAGGGGATCTTCCTGACCCAGGGATCGAACTGGGATCTCCTGATTTCAGGCAGTCTCTTGCATTGCAGGCAGATTCTTTACCGGCTGAGCCACCAGGGAAGCCCTATACAAATAATTCTTGACTTTAAAAAGAAAAGCTTGGTGATGGTGCTCAGTCAGTCCATCGTCTCTAAATAATTAATCTTCAAGCTGAATTCCATACTCCTGGTAAGCTGCAGTCCATGGGGTTGCTAAGAGTCGGGCACGACTGAACGACTTCACTTTCACTTTTCACTTTCATGCATTGGAGAAGGAAATGGCAACCCACTCCAGTGTTCTTGCCTGGAGAGTCCCAGGGGCGGGGAAGTCTGGCGGGCTGCCATCTATGGGATCGCAGAGAGTTGGACGCGTCTGAAGTGACTTAGCAGCAGCAGCAGCAGCATGTTACCCAATGGGTTAGATGTAAAAATTGACCCAAGACAACACCGGACTTAATGATCTCACTTCCCTATGATGAAAGTGGAGACAGACCGGTCTTCATGATGGAATAATTATATATATAGTACCAACAAGCTGTGAATAGTGGGGAGTGAATGAGACACTGAGTCTTAACATCTGGTCTTAGATGATGGGCCCCACGAGAGAAAGGACAAAACCAACTGAATCACAATTGTGCTGCTCCTGCTGAGCACTCTTTATAAAGTCATGCAATGGTGCACTAATGGAAATGCCTGGTTTCATAGGGTATCCCCCGGCAGCAAAACTTCAATTTATGTTTTTGGAACATTTTTCTCATAGTTGGTTTCTTCACACCAGTCTAGGCAGGAAGTCCCCTGTGGCAAGAGTTCTAAATTCACATTAAGTCAGAAAGTTTGGTGACTTATTCTCTGAAGAATTTCAGAACTGAGGCTTCCTTTATTATGTAATAAACAATAACCTCTCTAATGTCTATAAGTAAGCTTCTTTCAAAGCTCTACATATCTTACATTTATTTTTCTCATTAATCTCTAAACTACCTGCTTCAAATTAGGGGGGAAACGAATACATCACCATTTATCACATGTAAAAGTTAAACCAGTAACATGGGCTCTCAATTGTTTCTCAAACCTAATTAAAGAAGAGACCCCATTTAGAAGAAGAGATGACAGAGGCTTGGATTTTATTGAAAACCCTCTTGTAAAGATAAGCATCACTCTAGGAGTCAACCCTTTCTCACCAGAAGCCATTTGTTTATGAACAGTCTCATTTCTATCTTCTAAAAAGAATGTGGCCATCACATTTATATCAAAATACCAAGAGGCTGTCTTTTGGTTTTGAAGGGTGTCTGAGTTACTTAAGAATCACAGAATTTTGTGCTTGAGGAAGACTCTCTCTGGTGTTGAAAGATGTCTGAGTCACTTAGGAGATGCAGAAAGATGGCTCCCTGCCAGCTCGTGGGTTATCTAACATCTGAGCAGCCCAAAGTTCATGTTGGCTGTTTGCATTAATCACCGTAATTTGACTAACAAGCCCGAAGTGACAGCTCAACCTCAGGATAGCACTGAGGCCACAAACTGAACAAAGACAAGAAGAAACAGAGGCAGTGGGGAGGCAGAAACCCCCCGCTCCCTTCCAGGGCAGCTGAGGATCTCCGAAGTGTCAGGACAATTCAAGCCAAAGGAGATCATTATGGGATGCCAGGTGGGAGGGCAACCATCCCCACTTCCTGCTCACCTGGCCTGGATTTCCTCTTTCTGCAGGTCTTATTCAGCCTCCCTCTGACCTGGGCTGTGGCTCTGTGTGTGGCACTACCATGCCTGGACTTCACGATACCTTGGCCTCCTTTGTCATGCAGATCAAAAATTCAACCTGGGCACTTTTGAGTTCAAATAGTCAGATTTGGTCATTTTCTGCTCAAAATAATAATAATAATAATAATCCTTTACCACCAGGGATTAGGTAAAGACAGACTTTTTTAGGATTCTGGCAAAATAAGAATGAACATTTAATTTACAAGGAAACTGCGCCCCTCACAGCAGCACCTCCCATACACAGTCATCCAAAGGCATACAAGACATGACCTCACTGAGCACAGATGACTGATTTCTTAAGGACCTGAAGTTGTGGGGAGCTGCCTGGAGGACCTCCACCCATGGCAAAGGTCATGAGGACATACACAAAGGCGGGATGGGGCCTCAGGAGTCCCCCTGGAAATTCTCGAGCATCTACCCCCATAACCAGAGCCTGCCTACTTTACTACTTTGTGCTCTCACCTACACCTCTGACTTTACGGGGGGCTGTCCCCCACCACCTCTTTCAGAGAAGGAGTTAACTTAGAGCTCCAGTTAATAATAATTCCTGGGCATGATAGGAGTGTTTTAACCTACAAACTCCTCTGAAGGTTCTCTAGCCTGCCTGACAGGCTTGTCCGGCCACATGTGATTGCTCACAGCCTCCCAACTGTGAGAGGCACGAGATGCTTTAAACCTTCTAAAAACAGGTTCCTTAGAAAAGTTAGAAAACCTTTAGTATAAGTATAGTGGGCTGATTAGAAATTATATTGGTGAAGGGTTTTTCATTTGTTGAGCCAATGTTTACTGCTAAGTCTCCACATCCCCTGCCCTTATACACATTAATGAATATATAGAAGAAATAAGTATTAACCTTTGATATTAATCATGTTAGACCTTAGGCTAAGTAAATTCTTTCCTTAATTAAAACCCACGACACCCTCACCCTATAGGAATGTAACTTTATCTGGTACCTTCGGAAGGTGGAGTCTTTTTTAAGAATAATCACCCCTGGAGAAATAAGTGCCCTGATTGACTGACCGCTGTCACAAGGAGAGGGTCATAAATTGTCAGCAGGCCCCTTGGCCAGAAGATGATGTAACACCCCTAAGACCTCTGTATACATTTGTATGAAGCACCTGACTTTGATAAAAGTCAGGACGGCTGACCCCACGTGACTTTTGCATTAACACCTCAGTATATAAAAGTAGACCATGGAAAATAAAGAATTGGGATCAGTTTCTCGAAATACTGGTCTCCCCATGTCGCTCTCTCTCAAACTCTGGCTGAGTCTCCATCTGGAGCGCAAAACCCACCAAGCTTACTAATTTTGCCTGGGCTTCTAAGATCGGACTGGGGAGGCCTCAGTGTCTCCTCTCCTTCAGGAGAACGGAAGGATGCCTGCGGCCTATATAAGTGGTGCAAGCTTCTCGTCTTGAAGTTTTATTGGTCTCCCGCGTAAACCAAGCTACTCAGCCTCTTTTCTCCACTGAGTTTTCCTACTGAGCTATCCTCATTCTATTACTCTTTACATCTCTAATTAATATCTAATTGAAGCTATTGTATCCTGATCCTCGCTGATGCCATCCCTGCTTCGAACTCCCTGGATCAGCCGGGACTGGACCCCGGCATGAAGTCAAGGAATTGATTAGCCTGCTTCCTAGGCAGGACCCTTAACTTGCCCACAGTTTTTCATTTTGTCTCTTCCATTCTGCTTGAAGTACTCTATCTGGCCGAGTATTACAGCTATTCTTTCAATAAAGCTTCTTTACTTCTTTATAGTAAGCAACTCAACCTACTGGTTAAGTCATGACACACCTCTGTGCAATCAAGTACTCTTCCAAAAATTCTCCTCCATTTTCTGAACTGAGTTTCACATAATACTCTTTTCGGAGAACACTTTTTTAGCAAACTTAGACCAGAAGCAGGCCCCCCTCAGAAACCACTTGTATATTTGTGCGTTTTGAGACTCTTCACAAGCAAAAATGGTGTGCATGGTTTCCTAAACTTATTTGACAAAATAACCCTTTTAATGCAATGTTGTTCCATATAATACAGTTGGGGAATTTCTGTCAACATCATAAATTAATTTCCCTTCCCAGTAACCAGAAAGACTACTTCTTGTTTGCAAAATTCAACACTGTGTTTCCCATTCTCTAGTCAGAATCCTATCTCCTCTCTGAGATCATGTGCTAAACAGGTGTCATTCACACAGTCTTGAGTCCAGTTCCTCTTGACTGAGTTTACCATCATCTGTAACTCCTCAGGTGCTAAAAATGATTCTTCTCTTTACACACGAGAGGACTTTCAGAATTGGATTCATTACACTTATGATGATTTCACACATATAACACCAGGAAGAGGGCCCTCTCACATTCCTCCACATTCAGTCATAGCCCAGGATGTGACGTTATCACTACCCCCTCCCCACACCGCACCCCCAGCCAGAGTCAGCTCGCTTCCTTCTGCTCCACTTTAATCAGCTACAATTTTTAAAATCTGTGTGTTAGAGAGTAGCCATAACACATACTTCATGACTGATCCCCGATGTTTAATAAGAGGGAAATAGATACATCCATATGTTTCTTTCAAGCCATGTAGGTCTTCTTGTTCACAATTAAAACCTGATGCAAAAGGAAAACAGGTTCTTTTCACAAATATAAACCTGCCTGATTATATCCTAACATTTGATTTCTGAAAACAAGGAAATACAGTGATATTCAATTTCTTTCAATTGCTAATTAAACTTTATTTCAGATTTCATAAGTACAAATAAAGAAGATTTTGAGAAATATTCATTTTGATTAAGTCAGAAGATTTTGTACATGGTTTGTCATTTTTTCTCTTTTTTTCTTAAAGTGTGGGTTCTTAGCATTTGGAAGAAAACAAAGATTGCCAAAGGGTGGGAAGATGTGTCTCTTGTTTTCATAGAGATTTCAAAGCTTGAGTCATCCATGTCATTTTCAGACCCAACTGTCCAAAGCTGACTCAAAAGGGTGGGGTAAAGTGGGGGTTAAGTTGAGTTTTAAAATCAATCCAGCACCCTGTGACATTACCACAGAAGCTCCTTCATTCATTGTCACCTCATATGTCTGTTCTGGTGCCTTCCCAGGGCTCTCCGATAAAAGTAAGTTAGGCTCTGTTCATTTCCCACAAATGTCCTCTTCTCTTAGAGATCATGGGGTTTCCCTGGTAGCTCAGCTGGTAAAGCAGTACAGGAGACCCTGGTTCAATTCCTGGGTCAGGAAGATCCCCTAGAGAAGGGATAGGCTATGCACTCCAGTATTCTTGGGCTTCCCTTATTGCGCAGATTGTTAAACAATCTGTGTGCAATGAGGAAAACCTGGGTTCAATCCCTGGGTTGGGAAGATCCCCTGGAGGAGGGTATGGACAGAAGAGGGCCTAGAGAATCCTAGGGACAGAAGAGCCTGGCGGGCTACAATCCATGGGGTTGTAAAGAGCTGGACACATCTGAGTGACTAAGCACAGCACTTAGCAATCATGTGGTGACTAGCAAAATAAATCCAAATATTTGGACTTGTCTAGCTTAAGGCCCAAATATTCTGAAGTCCTCAGTACCAGCAATCCCTGATCTATGATGGTTTAAGAGTTTTCAACTTTACAAAGATATGAGAGTGATACTCATCCAGTAGAAACTATACTTTGAATCTGAATTGTGATCTTTTCTCAGGCTAGAGAGATGAGATACATACTCCTATGATGCTGGGTGGCCTCAGCCTCCAGGCAGCCAAGTGACTGTCAGGGCAAACAGTCAATAAACTTATGGCCATTCTGTACCCAGATACCCACTCTGGTTTTCACTTTCGGTGCAGTAATCAATAAATTACATGAGACAGTCAACACTTTATTATAAATAGGCTTTGTGATACATGATCTTGCCCAACTGTAGGCTAATGTATGTGTTCTGAGCACAGTAAAGTCAGGCAGGGCTAAGCCGTGATGGTTGTGAGCATTAAATGCATCTACTTAGAATAACCCATCATAAGTTGAGGAAGATTTGTAGAGAACAGTAATCAGCCTATTAAAAGATTGTTGTTGTTAGTCACTCAGTTGTGTCCAACTCTTTGTGACCTTACGGACTGTAGCCTGCCAGGCTTCTCTGTCCGTGGGATTCTCCAGGCAAGAATACTGGAGTGGGTTGCCATTTCCCTCTCCAATCAAAAGATTGACCGTTCTTTTTTCTTAGATTTCTTAGCGTCACTGTGAGGAATAAGTGGGTTAGTATATACACCACAATTTGAAAAGGGCCAAGCACAGAGGATGTGCTCCTTCTCACCCAGTGTAAGTAATAAACGTCAGCTGTCAGTGCTGCTCCTACTTTTTTCGCATGATTGTTCATAATAGCTTTATTTGTAACATTCAGAACTGGAAGAAATCCAAATGTCCATCAACAGGAGAATGGACAAACTGGGGCATATCCATACAATGGGACACCTGTCAGCAACAGAGAGGAACGCAGTGTTGATGCACAGAACAGTGGGGATGGATCTCAACTTAATGATGCTGAATGAAAGAAATCAGACAATAGAGGATGCAAGGCTTGATGCCATGTATATAAAATTCTAGGGAACGCAATCTCACCTGTAGTAACAGAAAGCAGTTCTGTGGTGGCCTAGAGTTGGGGGGAGTTGGGGAGGAAGGACAATATGGGGGCAGGAGGGGATATTAGGTCATGACGGGTGTGTTCACTCCTGGTTGTCAGGATGGTTTCATGTGTGTGTACAAATGTCAAAACTTTAGTTTTGTGCCTACTACTACCACTATTACTACTTCTAGTACTTCTATTACTGCTACTGTTATCAGGGTTTCATTCAAACTCAGAGTATTTCCTTGAAAATTACACTTCAGAATAAGTCAAGTGTTTTAGATCCTTGCTTCTCAAAGTGTGGTCCATGTGGTCTGAGACCACAGAAGTATCAGCAGGGAGCCTGTTAGAAATACAGGTTCTCAGGCCCCTCCCCAGATTCACACAATCACAACCTGTATTTCAGCAATGGTTGATTCTTACATGAATTTTTGTTTCAGAAGCACTCAACGAACAGAATATTTTGGTCAGTGGGACTTGTCATACATACCACATCTTTTCAAAGATTTCAACCTAGAATCTAACAAGATAAACTTGCTCTTTTAAACTATTAGGTACAAACTGGAGATAACCAAGTTCTGCCTCATGTTCTGCGTTCTCAAGATGCTAAGAATGGAGAACTCAGAGAAGGAAGGGATGAATACCGCCTACTACCCATTGGCTATTACATCCTGTATGTTCCATCCACACCTCATATGTCATGTTCAAAACCAAACTTAACGCCTCTGTCTTAAGTTGCATTCCCCAGTTATAGACACTGGGATGAGCATTCCTGTGGACATGATTTATTGAGAAGTGCTCCCAGAAAAATCTAGTGGGAGAGAGGAGAATTTGGACCAGGAAGAGAGGGAAGTTAAGCAAGGAAACAATGTCAAGAAAGAGAATGGATCATTTTGGTTCAGTCCCTTGGGGCACTCTGTAGACTACGGTAACTCCTTGCGATGCAGAGCATGGTCCATGGACCAGCAGCATCCATCACCAGGAGCTTGTTAGAACTGCAGAAATTCAGATCCTCACAGCAGCCCTATTGGGTTTCCCTAGTGGCTCAGCAGTAAAGAATTCACCTGCAGTGCAGGAGCCACAAGAGATGGGGGTTCGATCCCTGGGTTGGGAAGATCCCCTGGAGGAAGGCATGATAATCCACTCCTGTGTTCTTGCCTGGAGAATCCCATGGACAAGAGGATCCTGGGTGAGCTACAGTCCATAGGGTTGCAAAGAGCTGGACATGACTAAAGCAACTTAGCACGCATGCACACCAGCCCTACTGAATCAGAGTCTGAATGTCACATGATCTCTCAAGTGACTACTAAGTAAACTAAACTTTGAGAAACACAGGTGTAGGTCACACATCAAAGTTGTCCCAGTTAGGTGCAAAGATGCAGAAATACCTGTGTTCCCTGAGGTATTAACCCCTGAGTAAGGGCTGGTCTTGGTTTCTTTAATCCTCTTAATAAATTCCCAGCAGTTTTCTTTCTCTCTGAATGCAGGTGAAGGCATTTCAGTAGCTGAGATTGGCTGTTGGCAAAGACACACAGGTTCCAGCTGCTCCCGAGTGTTCCCAAGTGTTGGTTGAGTGTGAAAATCCACCGGGGCTGGTAAAGAAGTCCCAGGGGGTTATGGGCAGAGAACTAGCCATGCCAACCTCAGCCTCCAGACAGCCAGCAGCCTTGTCCTGCTCCCTCATCCCGCCCTTCCTTAGGTCCCAGTGCGTTCATTGTCCACCGTGCACAGAGCTCTGATGTCAATTTCCGTGACTTGTTGAGACCAAGTGCATATCCCTTGCTTTCAGGTCCCCTTCTGCAAAGGTTGTCAAATCCGTTCTTCATTCTCCATTGCCTTGCCATGGTCCAAGTTCAGAGTCTTATCATCTCCACCCCTGGATACTCCTGGATCTCCACCCCCACCCCACTGCTGGAAATACTAGCTGTGTCTCCCATCTGAATGTATCATTCCAGGTGCAACAGGAATAAGTCTCTGCTCCTCCATCCTTCTAGGTGAAATGGCTGTCTGCCTTCCATTCCCAATAGCAGACTTCAGTCTCTGAGGGAGGCATTTGCCTTCTTATAGTCAGTCACTTATGGACCTATCTATCCAGAAAGACTCTGAGCCACTTGAAGATAATGACTGTTTGCGCTTCCTGTGCTTAGCATATATTAGATACTCAACAAATATTTATTAAATAAGAAAACTGTCCACTCTGAGGTACTTTCAAATATTTTAGCATATGCAGAGTTCAATAAATCTACATTTATGCTGAATAAATGGAAGGACGCAAACACTACACTAAATGAAAGAAGAGAAGGGTGAGAGAAATTATACATGAACCTTGCATACTTACCAAAGATGAAACCTTATTCATCCACCACGTGGCCAATTCTCTTAGCTGTTTTGAAAAAATGTATTTGGAATCTTGAATGCAAAGAATCCCCTCAAGAATTAGTCACATGCATCTCATAAAACATGTAGCAGCTAAGGCCAATCACTCTTATTTCAGCTATTAATCACCAATGTTCATATTCACTTCAGGCTTGAAACTGTTGTTTCTCAAAATGCAAGCCTTATATCAGTATCATTTCAGAACAAGTGCAACATTTGTAACCTAAGTAATTAGCATCTGCTCTGTTCTTTCAAAAGGGTATCTCGCTCTTTCGAGCTAGTCCTCTCTGCCTCTTCCTCTCTTTCTCTGCCTCTCTCTTTCTCTGGTTTAATTAATGCTAATTCATACTGCCCTACAAGAATTTGCAAGCTGTACTGAGAAATAATGCAGTGTTAGTTTTGTAATTTAGTGCACAGAGCACATTTGTGCAAAAGCTCTGTAAACTGGGCCCGTGGTCAAAGGAGCAATTAGCACTTTGTTAGTATGCAATGATGTACTAATCTGTGCAGTCCCCAAAAGCGGTTGTCTGTTCCATTTTGCCCTCATGTGCAAATTCTTTGCAGTGTATATAGCACTGCTCCAAAAATAACACACTGCATGCCTGCTGCTGTAAATTGGGTTCATGATGATGAAGACATATCAATTAGAAAATATTTGTTGGGGACAAATACACGTGAGAACAATTTCCAGCAAAAACGGGAAGTGGGTGCAAGAGACTTGAAGGGTAGCTTGCATTCTTCTTCCTCCCTCGAATTTCACTACCAGAGCTGTCTTCATCCGCAGAGAAAGACTAGAGGAAGGACATTTGGTGGGAAAATAAGATCTCACACTAAAATAGTTAACCTGAAATCACACTGATAGCAACTTCATTAACACTGTAGACTGATTTGCATTTAAACAGACACCATCAGTTCCTTTGTTTAAGCAGCACAGGAGAACCATATAACAATTTGTGCGTTCTGCGGACTTCTCACCGGCTTAGTGAAGAACATGACAAGGTCAGGTTCATGATACAAGTAAAATCACGTGTCACGTGATTTGCAGGTACACAGACTGCTTGAGTCTCCACATCTGTATGTGGGAAGACACGCCATCACCACTAGTTCCGTGTTCCCGTCTCCCCATTTACAGAAGGGGATGGCGATTATGGTGTACCTGTCACAGAGGGGTTTGTGAGGATTAAAGTAAAGCACTTAGAGCAGTGCCTGATTACAAATGGTGCTATGGAAGAATTAGTGGTTGTTATTATTATTTAGCATAAATGAATTATCAAGCCAGCATTTATTCCCAGATAAAAAAATTTCAAAGGATTCAAAAATATCTAGTTAATTTAACTATCTTTCCTTCTCGAGTCAATTTCTCAGGTTGTTTTGTATATATAATATATCAACTATTTTTGAGGATAAAAGAGAGCTGAAGGGAAAATTAATCCTATTAACTTGAGGAAAAGCTATGGTAAGGAGTCAGTGAATACTTGCCATCATCAAAGAAGAATATAGCAAGCTGGTAATAAGCTGAGGTGTGATTTTGATTTGACTTAGAGAAACAGTCTTCATAGTAGAGAGAAGGGGTTCTT